>NC_057351.1:70493714-71170381 GCF_016509475.1 Prionailurus bengalensis | reverse complement strand
GTCTTTGATACTTGCCTTCGACCCAAGTATTGGATATTCACGTTTCACTCGGAGTTCTTACCGAGAATGGTCAAATTCTCTTTACAAGGCTTTGAACACCTAGTGTGGGGGGCATACAGGTCGGATGCAGGGTGACAAGACAAGACTCCTGCCCTCTAGAAGCTTAGCAGGAAATAACAGGCTACAGATAACCATATGACAGTGCAGGGTGTAATAAATTCCACAGTGGTCAGAAATTTGGTGCTCTGACCCTATGGAACAGATTCATGGCGCAGCCCGGTCTAACATACGGGCCTTGAGCTCCGGGATGCGTGTGACCCTCCCAGAGCGGATCCCCATCTGCGGCTTCTTCCTTGAAGGCCCTCCAAGCCTGGCTCTCATTGCCGTTTGGAAATCTTGCCTGTGGGGGGTATTGTCAGAGAGTGATCTGAGAGGCTTGCTGTCTGTTCAACTAATTATGCTTCAGTCCTCAGAGTGCCTCAGTGCTCTCAATCCTGAATGCTCAGCAGATTTTGTGTAGTATTTGAATTATTAATGGAGATGATATGGGAGAGGGGGCTGGGCTGCTGGTTCTGTTCTGAGCAGGTCCTGGGCGGGTGGCATTACGGGAAGAGAGGCAGCCACTTGCAGAGTGAGGGAAGAAGCAGGCCTTCCCGAGGAGCCCTCCCCAGGCGGGAGCCTGGGCCAGTATGCTCAGAAAATCACAGCCTGCTTTGGAGGAAAGGGTAAGACCCCTTCAACAGTGGGCTTCGCACAAGAGATGCCCAGGGCTGACAATGCAGATGAAGAGAAGGAAGAAACTTGAGGCCGGCCGGTAGCAGGGGGAGGTGGGTCGAGGCGTATCTCGAGGTCCCACTGTGCCCCCTCGGCGGACCTTTCCCACTTGTAAAGCTGTTTCTCCACTTCTTCTGTTCCGTCCAGCAGCAAAGATCAACCTGATTATTGGAAGCTACTGCAGGTGTTTTCAGTGTGCTTGCTGAGCTCGTTTGTTTGCTCGTTTCTGATGAAAAGCAAAACAAAAAACTGAAAAGCAAGGGACCCTCTTACCACTGATGAAGCCACAGGCTGCCAATTCAGACCATTCCTTTAGAGAACGAAATCCCCTAAATAGTCACACTATAAGGTGGTGATTTTCCTCTCTTAAAAAGTTGTCTTTCTTAGCAAGAAGCAGGTGGATCTCAGCAGATATTTTCAAGGGAGAGGTAGGCATTTGTCTGGGAGCCGGTGGGGGGGTGGCGTGTGGGAAAGACTTAAACCATAACAGAGCAAAAGGAAGGTCAGGGTTCATTTGTGAAAAACATGGCTGCGGGAATTGACCTGTGACTGGCGCATTAAGAGCAGTAATGAAGGCATCCGTCCCCTGAACGCTGTGTGGCCTCAAAACGCCTGGCTCTGGGGTTGGGGTCCGCCTCGTGGTTGAGCAACGGTAGCACGCAGACAGCTCAGGGCCTCTCGGTGCGGGGCGGAGCCACTGGGAGAATTTGCCCACTGATGGTTTCTTTTCATAGTTTATCTTAGAAGAAGGGCTTGTGCAGGTGCCGTGGAACTGTTACCAGAGGAATTAGAAACGTCCCACCCAATGAGACATGCAGGCCACCCGATCTTGGGCGAACGTTAAGCGTTTGTAATTAACACTAGCTTTGCCGTGTAACGCCCTGTGATACTTTGTCGTACAACCACAGCAACTGTCCCCAAACGCACCGCACCTCTTCGTAAATGCTCTGACTGTAATTTTCCATGGGCTGTGGCAAGAGGCTGATATTCATGCAGCAGTGGAAGAAAGGGATCCACTGATGTTTCTTCAGGGATCTTCTCCATACTGTGCTCTCATGGCTGAAGGCATTGCCATCAGGCAGATACCCCTGCCAGCATATCTTTAAGTTTGGAGGCTTGGCTGAGGGGAGCGGGGCAGGGGGCTGGGTAACATGGGGGGAAAGGATTAAAAGGTACGAGCTTCCAGTTATAAGAGACAGGATACAGTACAGCATAGGGAATATAGTTAATATCGCAACCACTGTGCATGGTGATGGATGTTAGCTAGATTTATTGTGATTCCTTCATCATATATGTAAATATTGAATCACCATGTTGTACTCCTGAAACTAACATAATATTGTATGTCAACTATACTTTAATTTAAAAAAATGTGTAGGTCTTTGTTTAAAAAAAAAAACGGGAGACTTGGCCTCTATTGGTCATTTACCCTGAACCATGTAAATGAGGTTAGATTAAGAGCTCCGGACATCCTGGTGAGTGGAAATTAGTTTGTGAGTGTCCAATGTCAGCACTGACTGAGTCCCAACCACCCATCATCTGAGCTTTACCTTCTCCACCACCCGAGAAAGGAGCCACCCTGTCATCTACACGTAGTCAGACTATCGTCAAACACAAACAAACCTTGGGGCGCCTGGGTGGCTTAGTCAGTTTAGCATCTGACTCTCGGTTTAGGCTCAGGTCATGATATCATGGTTCATGGGATTGAACCCTGCATCGGGCTTTGTGCTGACAGTGCAGAGCCTGCTTGGGATCCTCTCTCTCTCTCTCTCTCTCTCTCTCTCTCTGCCCTCCCCCACTTGTGCTTTCTCTCTTTCTCAAAATAAATAAATAAACATTTAAAAGCAAACAAGCCTCTGTTATTTTCATCAGCCACATATGGCTCACTTTCCACCCTGATCTAAGATTCGTAAAATAGATCAAGCTTCTTACATATAGTCCTTTCATTGAAGAAGAACTCAATGCTTTCCTCCATATAATCTATTGGAACACAGTTGCTTCTTGAACTGTAGGGGTGGCCTGAAATATGTTCTGCTGATACAACAGATAGGTGTTGAGGTAGAGGCCATATTATAGAATTTGTTTTAGGGGGCAGTGCTTGACAAGTTTAGGGACCAAGAAGGCACAACAGCTTTGCCGTGGAATAAGAATTCCACGGTTACACGTTAGCCTGGTCAGGAAGACGCTGGATTTGAAGAAAGCAATCATCATATCAGTCCAAAGTCTATGTTGGTACATTGTTAATGTATACTAGAGCCTGTGTTTAAAGTGGCTACATCTAGACTCTCTCTATAAACACACACACACATGCACACACACACACACACACACACACATACACAGACCACAAACAAGCCATGTGAACATACCTAAACAGATAGAGGTGCTTGGATTCTCAGTTTGCAAAGAGCAGGGCTATAGAAAACTAACCATAGGAAGAAGCAATTAATGGTATAGGGCAGAGGTTCCCACTCTATGATGTTTATTAGAGAAACATTCTAGAAGAACCTAGGTCTGAGATGGGCATCAGACACCTGTGTTTTAAACAAATTGGTTGAGTAACCACACTTAGGGAAACATTGCTAAAATACCTTACATTGTATATCCTAAGGATTTTGAAATAGACAAGCAAGAAACAGAATACCTACAGATGATTGTACCTGCTCTGTAAACTGTTTTTAGAGGGAGACCTTGGAAGGATTTATTTTCTGGGGGGCATTGTTGGTCTAGGGCTTCATTCCCCAAATTTGAGAACAGAAATTTCACTACATGACTGTGATCGTAGACGGTTCCCGTATTTCCACCCTCCCAACTCCGTCCTAAATCTGGAAGACCTCTGGGATTGAGTCTACCCCTCCCTTCCTACTGTGCCTTCCATTGGGCTAGAGTCATTCTAAGCAAATTTGGATTCTCTGGTTCTTGAGTTCTGTTGCCAAATCTTGCATTAAAGATCAAAAACCAGTGCCCTTTCTGTGCTTCATCTATCTATAGCTTTTGTGGAAGGACGTGATGCCTGGTAGGAACGATCATAACCTGGGAGTCAGGAGACCTAGATCCACCATGGGCTGGCTGTATTGTCGTGGGCAAGTCACTTAGCATCTCTGAGACTTACCTTCCTCATTTTAAAGTCAAAGGGCTGAAGTAGATCAGTGTTTCCTGAATGCTGGTCCTAGTCTGGGGAACTTTGAGGAATAAAGTTCCCGGGCCTCACCCCTGCAGCATCTCATGCACAGGTCTTGGGCTAGTGCTCCAGACTTTGTTTTTCAAAAGCTCAACGGAAGATTCTTAGGCACAATGACATTTGAGAAGCACTGGACTAGATCATCTCTGAAGGCCTTTCCAGCTCTATAATTCTGTTTAGAGTGTGTAAGGGTTTTAATGAAAAGAAAATGATATTAGAACACAGTGGCCCAATGACACTCTGATGTGTGGGGTTTAAGACTGTCATGCATTGCGCTTAATATTCCTGAGTGGATGTCAGAGGGCAAATGCTCCTTACTAGGGTTGCCCGTATATATCAGCACCCCAGTTGAGTGAGAGTCCAGCTCGCTTGTCACTTTGTGAAAACACACAGCTACCTCCATGGTAATTCTGCCTCCGTCATGTGATTCAGCTAGAGATTCGGCAACAGCAGGCAACCAAAGAAGCAACATTAAGCATATTATTAGCATTGCATTAATGGAACAAGGCAAAAAGATTTTCATGGCACTGTAGCAGATGGAAAGGATTGTGGGGCACCGGGGTGGCTAAGTCGGTTGAGCTCAGGTCATGATCCCAGGGTCGTGGGATCGAGCCCTGTGTCAGGCTCCACACTGACTGAGTGTGGGGGCTGCTTAAGATTCTCTCCCTCCCTTTGTCTCTCTCTCTTTCTCTCTCTCATTCTCAAAATTAAATTAAAAAAAAAAAAAAAAGACAATGGAAAGGATTGTTTTCTATGGCCAGGAGCTAGATTTGCTGCTAGTTGAACGTGAAGATCTCCCTTGAGGTCTCTCTTCCGTGAGATCTGAAAGACTGAAGAATCTGGAATTCTTTTCTGAGTTTTTTCTGCCGTGCATTTTTAGATTACATACAAGAGGTGCATATATGCTTAGACCTGTTCACAGTACCTGCGGTAATGGCACAGTAATGCCAGGTGATATTACTGTACTAGGAATAGTTACAGGTGAATTCTTCTAGATATTGCAACTGTCCTTTCTCTTGCTCTGCATTTTGCTCTGGTTTTTGAATACGCAGTCACGTCGCAGACTGACCTAGGTTCGAGTTCCCGGTGGCGACTGTTTTTATACCTGATCAGCCCTAAGCTCTCGAGGGTAATCACTTAAATCCATCTCCCCTAATCTTCCTTACCGGGCAGTGAGGTTTGAAAAACAAAACGAGACAAAACCAGGAGTCAGAAGAGTTGAAGGGCAAGCACAGCTTCTTGGGCTCCTGGTGTCCATTTTCTTTTTTTTTTTTTTTCTTTTAAAAATTTTTTTTTATGTTTATTTCTGAGAGAGAGAGAGTTTATTTATTTCAGAGCATGAGCGGTAGAGGGGCAGAGAGAGAGGGAGACACAGAATCGGAAGCAGGCTCCAGGCTCTGAGCTGACGGCACAGAGCCCGACGCGGGGGCTCGAACCCAAGAACCGTGGGATCGTGACCTGAGCCGAAGTCGGTCGTTCAACCGACTGAGCCACCCAGGCACCCCTCGTTTTCTCATTTGTAATCCGTGCCGAGATGCCCTCCTTCCTCGGTCTAAAGTGTCTGGGGAAACTGTGCAGCTCTGAGAAGAGCGGCCTGTCCTCCTCCGAGAGAGCCAGCACCACGGGCTCGTGCAGAAGGACGCGGGTTGTCGAGGATGTGCGTGTCACCAGCACCCCCCAGCCTGCGCACAGGCGTGCCACCATCACTCACTTGTTGTACCTGCACCCCGAGGCCTACTGCACGCTGGAGCACTTGATTAGCAACTTGGATCCTTCCGGTAAGTGAAGGAGCCCACTCTGCTCACGGCGTTGTGTTTCATGATTGGCTTCCGTAAGGAAGTACTGTGTAGAGCCGTTCGGTACTGTGTTCCTCAAAAGAAACACTATCCCTTGTATATAATTGATGGGGTGAGGGTGGGAGGAAAGGAGACTGTGACAAAAGTACAGCTGCAGAGCTAAGTTCTGAGGATATTTTTGTCTATGATTTTATAATCTCAGTAACCAGGGTGTCTCTTTCCAAACTTGGTACTCGCATTCGTCTATAATAGGAAGCGTGAGGAAAAGGAAAGCTCTCTATCCACGCACGCTGTTCTGTCATATGTTAAGGCGTGGATCGGAAGGATACATCCGAGGCAGCCAATCGACCATGGGAAAGAATGACCTACGTGAAGGCGAGATCGCAGTTGTGTTACCGCCCAGGGTGTGCTCCTCTTGTGCAATGTTTAGAAACAAAGATCTGTAATATTTGGAGAACGCGTGGAGGCTTCTTTTCAGGGAAGCGCGTTAGAACGGGGCCACTCATCCACCTCCAGAGATGGAGCAGACGTAGCCTATGGGCAAGGGTTTCCGCACCAGGGACTTGGCACACTTGGAATGTGTGATTGATGAAGATGGTACCTAGTTGCTCGCTCCTGGTCAAAATCAGGCTAGAATCAGTACGGGAGGCAAAGGCTATTAGACACGGTCCCTGCAAACATGAGGACATGAGCCAAAGGAGCCAGAAAGTCAAATACACACCTGGTGATTCTTGGACAGCTAAGAGGAAGGCAGCATTGGATTAAGGCGAGGTGAGGTAGGTGAGTCAACCTATATTGGGGTGTTTTATTTTGCTTTTCACAATTAATTTTTAACAGCTTTTCTGAGATGTAATTCATACACCATGCAATTTCCCCCATTTGAAGTATACACGATTTTAGTATATTCACCGATACACACTGACATGGGCCACCATCGTCACGGTGAATTTTGGAATATTTGTGTTGTCTCAGAAAGAAACACTGGACCTTTCGGTATTATCCCACCACCCTCCCTTAGGCTTAGGCAACCAGTAATCTACTTTCTGTCTCTATAGATTTCCCTATTCTGGACATTTCGTATGAGTGGAACCATATGACATGTGGTCTTTTGTGCCTGGCTTCTTTCACTCAGCATGTTTTCAAGACCCATCCATGTTGTGTCATATATCACTGCTTTGTGCCAATAGTGGTGGCTAAATATTATTGCACTGCACGGTGAAGCCACCTTTGGTTTATCCATTCATCAGTCGATGGACATCTGGGTGGTTTCCGCCATTTTGGCTTTTGTGAATAATGCCGCTATGAACACTCATGTACAAGTTTTTGTGTAGATGTGTAGATGTTTTCATTTCTCTTGGGTGTATAGACAGGAGGGAGACGCGTGGGTCCCGTGATAACCATGTTTAACCTTCTGAGGAACTTCCGGGCTGTTTTCCAAAGCAGCTACACCACTTTACATTCTTACCGGCAGCATATGATGGCTGCAACTTCTCCCCATCCTTGCCAGCACTTGTAATTATCTGACTTGTGATTCTACCCATCCTAGTGGGGATGCAGTGGCATTTCACGGTGGCTATACTGAGTGTTGGCTGGGACGGGGAGGAGTGGCCAGCAGATCAGCGCTAAGGCAGGACCGTGTGGGGACCTGACAGATGCTGACGGGATGGTTCCTTGGTTCTCTCATTCTCCACTTCATCCTTTTCAGGGGAGCCTAAGCGGGGGTGGAGAAACCATGACCTCTGCTCCCAGCCACCTCATTAGCTACCCTAGAAGGACTTTATTCAGAACCAGCGGACCACACCTCTTGCAGTTCAGGCTGAGAGAGGTGCCCTGAACGGCAAGATATCACACCTCCATGCTGGCAGATGCCCAAATCCCTTTACTGAGGGAAAAACCCAGTCTATTCTACAGCCAAGGATAAAAACTAAACATGTAGGTTTCTCTCGGAGCTAATACTTTATTGTGAACGTTGTTTGGTGCTTCTACTGAATGCCTCCCCTGAAAGAGATTGGAATCGGAATTTGGAATGAGCTGTTGATGCCCATGAAAGAGATAAGGTCTGCTGGTGGGAGAAGGCAGGAAGTCAAGGGGAGACCAGTAAACTGTGGTTGAGTGAGAGCGTGCTGGACAATTGCTTGTCAGCAGGTTCGATGACATGGGAACAAGAGAACAAACCGTATTAGAGAGAGCCCTGGGTAGAGGAAAGAATAACCATCATTGGGATATCCATATCTTAGTGAAGTCAGATAAGGAAATCTGGGGGATCGGTTTAGTATGTGGCTTTGGAGTTGGACCTTCCAGAATTTCAATCCCAGCTCTTCAACTTACTAAATGTGTTATTTGGGGAAATTAGTGTCTCTAAGTCACAGTTTCTCTATTTTAGAAGGAAGAATGCATACCTTCTGAATGCTGTGAGTAGGTCCACCTCTAGGGTATATGAGTCCCTGGGCAAATAGTGTTTTGTGGAGCCCCTGTGTACATGAACACTCTGAGTCACCACAAATCTGTGTGTCAACAGCCTGATCTTGTTCAATCATGGGAAAGTAATATCATGCCAGCCTGAAGGAGTGATCACTCATCAAAATCCCTTCCTGGAATCAAGTCAGCTCCAGGCCCCTATGATAATCCCATTGACAGGAGTCCTAGAGCTCCTCCAGGAGCTCCTCCAGATGCCCCCAGGGCATCTGGTCAACCTCTCCCCCCCCTCCCCCTTGCACAGCATGGGAGAGACAGAGAGGATCATCAGCGAGAGCTCCAAAGAGCAGAGCAGGCTGGGATGCCCCACCCGGACATCACTGCTGGCCCTAGCTGATCCCAGGCACCAGAAGGGGACTTAGACATTTTTGAGGGAGGTGAGGTTTGGGACCAGGGGCCGGATCAAAGGGCAGTGTTGATTATGGGGATTCAATGAGCACATGCATCTCCCAGCTGTGTGGTATCGTGGCGCATAGAAGCATCCACTAAATTTTAGCTACGATAATAATACGATAAAATAGTTTATTATTTAAAAAATAATTGCTATTGTTTGTCTTCCACTGCTGTGAAGGAATAAAGGCCCAGACTTCGTGCTGGTGGGGCCCAGGGCAGTACATGAGGTGAGATTCCCAAGAAGCCACCATGTGTGCTCAGAATATCCCGTCTAAGACAGGTGCTTGGAGGAAGTGCCCCCTCCCGCAGCCATGTATTAGCAGTATTAGCAAAGCCAAGTGCTCAGAAGCAAGCAGCAACCGGCAGGATGCTCGGGGTATTTGGCAAAGGCCTCCTGCAGCTGCCAGAAAGACCTCAAGATGCTACAGCATCCTGTTGTTGTCTGGTGCTCAACTATTATTTATTTTTGAGAGACACAGAGAAAGAGACAGAGCTCAAGTGGGGGAGGGGCAGAGAGAGGGAGACACAGAATCTGAAGCAGGCTCCTGGCTCCAAGCTGTCAGCACAGGGCCCGACGCAGGGCTCGAACTCACGAACACACGGCGAGATCATGACCTGAGCCGAAGTCGAGCGCTTAACCGACTGAGCCACCCGAGTGCCCCTCAACTCCTACTTTGAGTTGTACAGGGCTCCATGCTCTTCAAAGTGTCCCTACGTATATCTTGCCTTTGTCGCGCTCAAAACAAACCTTGGAAGTCAATAGGCAAGGAACTGTTTTGTCCATTTAAGAGCAGGGAGGGAATTGGTCCAAAGATGAGACACGGCAACAAAACAAACATACAAGTGAATGTGCAAAATAGCTTCTGCATGTGGATATGACTCTCTCTCTCTGATCATCAACGAGGATTCTAGAAGAATGAAGGAAGCTATCCTTCACTGAGGGCCTGCTAGATCTCAGGCACTGTGCCAATCGCTTTATAATGTTTCCTCATTAAGTATTCATAATAACGCAACAAAGGGAGTACTGCTTTTATCCTCACTTTATCAGTGGGGAAACCAAGGCATCTGATGTGAAAAGAAACCTGCTGAAAGTCACAGAGGTAGTGAGTGGAAGAGCTAGACTTGGACTTGATACCCAAGTTTGGGGTCTTACCCATTTTACTGCGTGGCCTCAGCCCCTATGAGCCTGAGGACAGATCATCCATGAGATCTGGTGAGTTTCGGCGCTCTTAAAATTTGTTTCTGGTAGGGCCGACTAAGTACTGTAGCAACTCAAATGTGATGACTTTCTTATAAAATAAATTGTTTTTCGCAGGAAAATTAGGAAATATTTCTTTTCCCTGGTTCACGAATACAAGCTATCTGTGTGGGTTTTTCTCTTTCTTTTCCGGTAGGAACTTAGAGTAGTTTTTGAAACTGTGTTTCTTTCTTGAAAAAAAATTTTTTTAACATTTATTTAATTTTGAGAGACAGAGCGTGAGTGGGGGAGGGGCAGAGAGAGAGAGGGAGACACAGAATCCGGAGCCAGTTCCAGGCTCTGAGCTGTCAGCGCAGAGCCCGAGGCGGGGTTGCAACCCACGAACCTTGAGATCATGACCTGAGCCGAAGTCGGACGCTCAACCAACTGAGCCACCCGGGCGCCCCAAACCTGTGTTTCTTTCTGTCTCTCTGAGCTACCGCGTCTGGTAAAAATGAAGGAGCATATTTAGGGCAAGTATCTTCTTGACAAACAGGAAGAGACTGGCACTGTTTTCAAAAGCCCTAAGGATATCTGGAAAGGGTTCAGTGATTATGTTGTCAGCTGAGTCCAAATCCCAAAGCAGAATGTTCTGGACTGGAGACCAGGGACCAAAGTAGACTTGGCAGTCCTCTCCCCAGAAAAATAATTCGTATCCCTGAAGATAGAAAGGTGTTTTTGCTTTGGTTCAAGCACCTGCTGTGTTCTCCTCATTATGTTTACTAGAGCCCTAGGGGCTGTCTTCACTTGGGATGGTCTCCCCAAGACTCAAACACTCACATGACTGAGAGAACCTCCTGGGTGTTTGCACACTCTTGTTTCTTAAAGTGATATCAACCTGTTTTCAAACTGACCATGACATAGAATACTATGATTCTGTAACATTTCTTTTTGTGTCCCTTTCTCCCTCCATTTCCTGTCACTAATCCCAACCCCATAGGTCAGACATGTATGTCAAATGACCAGGGGAAGGGCTTAGGTATTGAGGGACTTTGTTGTCTAGTTCAAGGAGATATCCCGCGAGACTCTATAGAGCTTTTCAGTTGTATCTTCCTGGTGATACTGAGGCACCATGTTGGGAAAATGTGTTTTTTTTAAATACTTTGCAAACCTCAGACTCATTTGTAAAGACCCTCCCTTCAATTTGAGAGAAGTGTTTGACCTGGCCATGAAAAATATGTATCCCGAGACATACTGCAAGAAAGCGCATCTCCTTCCTCCCTTCAGCCCTGCTCTCCTGACTGGCGGCTTTGACAAGGGGCTGTCCCGAACACAAAGTACTAACAGGAATCTGGTGCTCTCCAGGAGCTGGCCTCAATTCCCCTGGCACCCCGGGCCACCAGGGCCACGTCCAGTTTGATGATGGGATGTGGTTCCCTTACAACAGCAGTCTTTGACTTTTATTCTTTTGGAGATGGAAATGATGGATGGTGGACAGTTTCTTCTGTCTCGGGAAGGCACCGAAGGAGACTGGAGATTTCCAGTCTTTACTGTATGGTAAAGCTTTCTTTGAGCTACAGTTCTCAAGGCTTCGTATTGCAGTAGTTTAATTCTATTTCCCAGGATCATAGTTTTACGCTCTTGACGGTCAGGCCCTGCCTTTCTATCGCGTGCAACCATTAACCCCCAAACGCCCACATCAGACATCCTTGCCACAGATGTTTGAAGGCCCCTTTCCCCGTCGGCCTCTCTCTGCACATGCTGCTCTGCTGCCTGGCGTAACTTTCCTGGTACCTCGGAATCTCCAGCAAGATTGGGCTTAAGCTTTTCCTCCTCTGGGCAGGTTTGTCTCCCTTCTGGCCTCATCGCCCTCTGCGCTGCCATGGCATCCTGTGTGGATTTCTGCTAGCGTTGCCTATTTACAAGCCTCTCTTCTAATGCGCTGTGAGTTCCTCACCGAGGGTGGGGAGAGATCCACATTCCTATTTTTATTTTATTATAGTACCTGGCATGGAAGAGCCCGTAAGCGTACAAGTAAACGAATGAATGAACGTTTGCCGAAATCAGATCACCACGTTCGAACACAAGGGGCATAAAATTGTCTCCCTGCCTTCCAGTAGCTGAGGTTGGGTGAGGCTCCGTGGTGCAGGGGCTGCGGGGTCAGACTGCCCGGCCAAGTTCAAAGTCCAGCACTGCTCCTCATGAGATGTGTGACCGCATGTTATTTAACATCTCTGAGCCTTGGCTGTATCACGTGGCAAATGTGATGATCCTGCCTACATGACAGTAATACTATGAAGACTAAAAGAAGATGTAAACATAGAAGAAGAAAATATACCAGCAGGTTCTCAATCAGTGTCGCCCCCTTTTCTGTGGCTCTCAACCCCAAAAGTGCGAGAAGCCAAATAAATGGCAAGGTAATACATACCACTCGTTGTCAAAGGAAGGAAAAGTAACTCGGGCCTGGGGTGGCCTGGGCAAGAGGAGATAGGACTTGAGCTGGAAGATAGAAAAGATATACCCAAAATATGAACAGAAGGGAAACATCTCAGTAGTATGAAAGTGCTAAGAAAAAAAATCGAGGACATCTTTCACGTAGTCACCCTGCCTGACGCTGCTTGGTCCAGCCTTTTTGTTTTTTGTTTCTTTGTCGTTCATTCATTCATTCATTCATTCATGTTCAGGAATGTGAACAAGTAACTATTTTCACAGGAGATGTTCCCATCTAATTTACTTCCTTGAGTCACTAAGTATGCTGAAATGCTCCATTGGTTTTAATTATATGTACTTAAAAATGAGTCTTATTTAAAGTCAGAGGATAAGGCAGTCTGTTTAAATTTATTGTCTGGCATTGTTTTTATACTGACTTTAAAAAAATTTGTTTTTATCCTGGCTTCAAAAAACTTTTTAAGAAGGTTCTTACTAAGAGTGGCCTACCTTCACAGAAACCCCTGAGTTAGCATCATTCGATCCTAATGATTGTGGGGTATAGCCCAGTGCTTAGGATTGTAGACTCCTGTTAACTTAGTGAGTCAGACATGAGTCTGGAATGGCCCCGGGATGCAAGACGAAGGCTGCCAATGGGAAAGCAATGGGAGATGATGTGTTATTCATTAGAGTAGACAGGTAGACAAACCCAGGAGTGACTCTGTCCTTGGAATGCATGATGAAGGCTGCCAGTGCGAAGGTAGCATAGTTGTGTGCTGTTAGGAGGCAGAGATAGCCAGGAGAGCGAGGCCTCCTTTGTCAGCCTTGGGAAGACACCACACAGAATGCAGTAGAGGAATCCTTTGCAAAATCAGAATTCATGGGACCTTCAAATTTAAATATGTTAGAATTCTAGATGGACTCTGGTGTGCCTTAGAATTCTAGATGCTTTTTTTTTTTGAGAGAGAGAGTGAGCATGGCCACACGAGTGGGGGGACCGAGAGTGGGGAGAGAGAGAGAGAGAATTTTTTTTTTTTACATTTATTTATTTTTGAGACAGAGAGAGACAGAGCATGAACAGGGGAGGGGCAGAGAGAGAGGGAGACACAGAATCTGAAACAGGCTCCATGCTCTGAGCAGTCAGCACAGAGCCCGTCGTGGGGCTTGAACTCACGGACCGTGAGATCATGACCTAAGCCGAAGTCGGACGCCTAACCGACCAAGCCACCCAGGCGCCCCAAAGAGAGAGAGAATTTTAAGCAGGTTCCACACTCAGCGTGAAGCCAGTCACAGGGCCCAAAACCCACGACCCCGGGATCATGACCTGAGCTGAAATCAAGAGTCAGACGCTTAACCGATTGAGCCACCCAGGTGCCTCTTACAGGTAGAAATAAAACTCTGATATCAACACCCTCTTAAGGGCCTGGGAGATTGAGGCTCAGAGAAGTGAAACGACTTTCCCAGGTCTGTCATATAAGACCTCCCCTCTTTGGGGGCACTTCCTGTACCACACAGATGGTTATGTGTGTACGTATCTCTCTCCCTACCAGGTAGTAAGGCTCTTAAAGGCAGGAACATGGCCTCATTTCTCCAGCGTATAACACAGTGCTTAGTACATTTCATACATTTTAAAAATTCAGGTATAATTCGCACACCATGAAAACAGACCATTTTAACACGGACAATTCTGTGGCTTGTTTAGGATATTCGGAGCGTCGTGTAACCATTACTCCTGCCTAATCCCAGGACATTTTTATCCCCCCTAAAACAACTCTGTATCCATTAGCAGTCACACCCTGTTGTCAGCACTCTCCAGACCCCGGCGGTTACCGATCTACTTTCTGTCTCTGTGGACTTGCCTCTTCTGGAATTTCATATAATTGGAATCACACAGCCTGTGGCCTCCTGTGTCTGGCTTCTTTCACTCAGCATCATGTGTCCACGGTTGATCCATGTTGTGGCAGGTGTCAGTACTTCATTCCTTTTTGTGGCCAAATAATATTTCATTGTATGGATATACCACACATGTTGCTTATGTATTTATCAGATGATGGACATTTGAGTTTCTGCTTTTTGGGTATTTTGAATCTGCTGTGAACACATAAGTACAAGTTTTTATATGGACATTTTTTTTTAATATTTATTTTGAGGGAGAGAGCACGTACACACACACACACACACACACACACACACACACACACACACGTGCGAGTGGGGGAGGGGCAGAGAGAGAGAGGTAGAGAGAATCCCAAGCAGGCTCTGCACTGTCAGCAAGTAACCTCACGTGGGGCTCGAACCCACAAACTGTGAGATCATGATCTGAGCCAAAACCAAGGGCTGGATGCTTAACTGATTGAGCCACCCAGGCACCCCTGGACATATGCTTTCAATTCTCTTGGGTATGTCTCTAATAGTGGGATTGTTGGGTCATATGGGCACTATATGTTTAACTTTTTGAGGACCTGTCAAACCACTTTCCCCCGTGACTGCACTGTTTTGCATTAACATTCCACTTAATACAATTCTAAATGAAGTCAAAGCTCTTCCCCAAAAGTGGAATAACCAGTTTTCACTACAATAAAAAAATCTCATATGGACATTCATGTCTGTTTACATCCCATGTCTTGACCTTCAAAACCCCTTATATCCCTACCACTTAAGGGTCTACAGACACATGACGCAGAGGTAGGTAGGATCTTTGTTCTGAGACATTATTTCTCTGGTTTCTTTATTCTGCAGGTGCCCCCAAGTTTTGTTTGGTTGCTGTTTAGAGTAGAGAGCTTTCCTCATCTAAGTTCTGTAGCCATAGATAGCAACTGAAATGGATCAGAGGACGTCAGAGATGGTCTGACTCACAGTGCCCAGAAAAATCCAGCTCACAAAGGTCTGCGTACGGCCAAGTGGAGAGGGAGAATTCTCATGACATAGAATGAGTCCCTATGGGAAAAAGATAAGCTTGGGAAGAAACGCCAAGTACTTGGGGCCACTGCCAGCACCCTTCCTCCTCCCTTTCTGTCCATCACAACCCAGATCATTTTCTAAGGTCATTTTTGACATCACCAGAATATTCCAGGGCGTTTAACATTTGCTCCTCTTGTGGGACAATCCCCAGTTCTGTTTCCTATCACCATTTTCCCTGAAGTGCTATCATGTGATTCTAGTATGTAGCTGGGTACATTCATCTGTTATCTTTTCCTCGGGCCAGACTTGTCCTTGAAGGGTACAGTCAATCTCTGTAAATCACTTGGTAGCCAGCTACTGCAGAGGTACAGGCTGCTTAATAAATAACTGCCTAATTGTTGAGGTCATCAATTGGTCCAGTATTATCCTTGACAGAAATACTAGGTGCTGTTAATTTGTTTAGTAATACTATCAGCTGAACATGATCTAGCATAGATCATGGTTCAGTTGGTCTATTTTAAGAGTTTCAAGAGGATATCAGCAGCTGGTTCCAACACATTTTTGGTTAGCTTCTTTATCTAGGTACCGAGAGTGGTCTAATTGATTTTCTGTGTGTAGCAGCTGGTGAGATGTTGAGCTCAATGCGGCATTTGTAGCATTTTCTCAGTCTTTCTGATTCCAGCCCCTTGCGAACCTCTTTTTAGAGTTATTTATGTACTTGTGCTATTTGCCTAGTAGAATGTGAGCTCACTGAGGGCTTAATCTAGGCATCCTTGATCTGTACACCTCTTTCAGTCCCTCAGAGGTGATGTTACGCATATTACAGATGCTCGGTAAATATTTGTTAGCATAATTAATAAGTCAACTCTAACTTATTTCTCCTCATTATTCCCCAATTTTTGCTCGCTTTGCTTTCAATCGCAGGATGCTATGGTTTAATGCTACTCGTGAGGCTTACTGCTTTTTTCTGGGTACAAATGCAATAGCCAGTGAAGCATACTGGTAAATGTTCAGCACTCTTAGTATATTTTATTTAGGAAGGGAAAAACTGTATTGTGTAATCCAGATCCAAAAGCAAGAAGAATTTAGGTTCTAAATGTTTCTCTTCCTGTCCTCCCTTCTAGTCTTCTCAAACCCTAAGAAATCCAATATACACGCAGAGTGTTTTCTGTCTAGCTGGGGAGCAGTGAGAAGGGAGGAAGGGAATAAAACGACTTTGTATACCTCTTTCAGAAACACAGCCAACTTGACACATGGCATATAATACTAGCACAAACTTTGGTTGGATTGTAGAAATGTGCAGCTGTTTAGAAATTTTTATTTTATTTTTTTTTTTAAATCTTTTTTTCAACGTTTATTTATTTTTGGGACAGAGAGAGACAGAGCATGAACGGGGGAGGGGCAGAGAGAGAGGGAGACACAGAATCGGAAACAGGCTCCAGGCTCTGAGCCATCAGCCCAGAGCCCGACGCGGGGCTCGAACTCACAGACCGCGAGATCGTGACCTGGCTGAAGTCGGCCGCTTAACCGACTGCGCCACCCAGGCGCCCCTGTTTAGAAATTTTTAAAGAGAGCTCATGGATATATGTAAATATAATAGGACATCATTATGAAATGACTCATTTCTGTAGAACTTGATAAAGGTTATAAATCACATCCTTCCCCCTAAAACACAATTGCAGGCTTAACGGAAATTTGGGGTCATATTTGTTTATGAGGCAGTTGTTACCAGAGTTCATCCGAGTAGGTTCATTTACTATTTTAAAGGAAGAGACGCATTAGCACAGTGTGTGGGCATACAAATTCCATTATGTCTGTACAACAAAATGACCCAATTCATCATTGATTCTCTTAAGAAAAAAAAAATATGTTCTGCCTGATGGGCATATCTGGTTACTTCAGGGTATTGTTTTATTTAGAAGTTGTCTCTGATTTAAAGTAAAGGACTAGTTGAAAATGATCGGAGGATCGAGACAATTTTTTTTTATTAACCATAAAAGATGAAATGGATAACTTAAATTCTCTTTTGTTTTGAGCTCCACTAAAAGCAGACCCTGAGACAAGAATTTGAGGACAAGTTATCTATTTAGAAGGTGATCCCAAGAGGGGCGCCTGGGTGGCTCAGTCAGTTAAGTGTCTGACTCCTGATTTTGGCTCAGGTCATGAGCTCATGGTTCATGAGTTTGAGCCCTGCATCAGTCATGAGCCCTGCTTGGGATTCTCTGTCTCCCTCACTCTCTGTCTTTTCGCCCCCCTTCGTGTTCCCTCTCCCCCCGCCCTCTCTCTCTCTCTCTCTCTCTCTCTCTCTCTCTCTCTCTCTATATATATATATATATATATACACACAGTAAATAAATAAGCATTAAAAAAAAAGAAGGTGATCTCAGGAAACACTCATAGGGGAGTAAAGGTAATAAAAGGTGAATTATC
The DNA here is from genome assembly GCF_016509475.1 of Prionailurus bengalensis. Taxonomy (NCBI): domain Eukaryota; kingdom Metazoa; phylum Chordata; class Mammalia; order Carnivora; family Felidae; genus Prionailurus; species Prionailurus bengalensis. The sequence continues at coordinate 71,152,827 of NC_057351.1, read as the reverse complement.
AAACTACTAACCAGTGTGGGCAGCCAAAGCTGAACTACTTGGGAACTTGGGGAGATAAGTGCAGAACGTACCTCAGAGACAGTCCCGCTGACTATCCCCATGTGTCATCTGTTGAAAGCTGCTTCCAGGGGCATTAAATCACTGAGATGTTTCTAGTAACTGGGTTTGAATTGTAGAAGTGAATGCCAAAGAGAAATGAGGAAAACAAAAAAGGAGAGAATGTATATGTCTAAGAACAGAAAGAAGTTTCATAGGAACCCGGGAAAGCTGAACAGCCAGGTCTCGGGAGTATAAAGTTCCAGTCCCCTCCAGGACCAGCAGCTGAGTTTTGGGATATGTCCTTTTCTCCTCCCTCCCAGTCGGCTTCCTCTGATGCTCTACCCCTCAGAATTTTGGTATTCACATGGTTCTGCGATGTGTACCCTTGGCCTGGCCTCACTTGACCTTTCAATGCAAGTACCCACCTCTAATTGGAACTTTTCTATATATCTCTTAGTTCAGATTCCCAAGAGTGAAAACCCAGTTGGCCCAGCTCATCTTTTTCTTTTCTTTTTTTTTTTAAGGTTTATTTATTTTGAGAGAGCGAGAGAGTGCATGTGTGAGTGGGGGAGGGGCAGAGAGAGAGACTCCAAAGCAGGCTCCAGGCTGAGCATAGATCTGTGAGATCATGACCTGAGCTGAAATCAAGAGTCGGATGCTTAACCAGCTGAGCCACCCGGGTGTCCCCCGGCTCATCTTTTTCCAGACAGAATGTAAATTGTAAGTGTTTGGCCGGCTGATATATGGGTTTCCCAATCCCACTCCCCTCCCCCGCCCCTGCCCATCCAGAGTCTACTAATAATCCAGTCAGCCATGGCCAAGGCGACAAGTCATATGGCTCAGTGCCTATTCAAAAGAGGGGGAGAATGGGAACAGAAGGGGAATGGATGGAGCAAGGTCCCCCAAGGCATAGCATTAACACCTGGACATATGTTGACAAATAAAAGTCTTGTCATGAGGAATTTCATGGCATTTTCATGAATTTGTAGGCTAAATAACTAGAAAGATAAAATAAAACCCCACGTGGCTCTCCTTTGTCATCTTTCTGGAGGAAAGATGCTATGGACATCCTAGATATAAAGAAATTAGCAATAATTTCGGTTCTTGGGCTAATAATCTGGGGGGAAAAATCCGTAAAGAGGCAAAAGTCATGCCATCTCTCTTTTCTTTTCTTTTTCTTTTTAAACATTTATTTATTTTTGAGAGAGAGAGAGAGAGAGAGACAGAGCAAGTGGGGGAGGGGCAGAGAGAGTTGGAGGCACAGAACCCGACGCAGGCTCCAGGCTCTGAGCTGTCAGCGCAAAGCCCACCGACTCAGGGTTGGAACCCACGAAGCAGAAGAGCATGACCTGAGCGGAGGTCGGACGGATGCTCAACCGACCGAACCACCTGGGCGCCCTTGTCACCTCCCTTAGAACTTCCTTCTCACTGCCAATCCTTTTACTAAAATATCTGCACCCCTGAGTTTATTTGGACTCATCTCTCAATTGGCTAGGTGTTGTGGTCAAGCTGTTTGCTCAAGAAGGTTGTGTGGTGTTGTATCTCCTGAGCACCTCTGTGTCTGTGATGGTTTTACCCATTGCCTTTCTGTCTGAACATTTTGGCTGCGTGGAAGGTACTTGGGATACACACCTTCTTTCTTGAAGATTTCCAGGTATTGCCCCCTGGTCTTCTACACATCCCTGTTGCCGTTGAGACGTCTGAGGTGAGCCCAACCTTTTCTCTTTTCTATAGGTTTCTTTCTGCCTGGATAAATGGAGAATGATACCCTTGGAAGTTCAGAAGCTTGGGCTAGGACTTGGACTTCACATTCTGTATCAAATTTTGCCAAAATATTATGTCTATACTCTTTAAGTCTGCCATTTCATACCTATTTTCATTTCCAGGAAGTCCTGGTGGGTTCATCTTTGAATATAGCCTCTGCTTCTTATGTGCACATCTAGGACATAAAGTTTTGGTTTCCTTTTTAAGTCTTCCTTTATTTCGAACATCTATTGGTTTTCTCTCTTGGTTTTAGATGCTTTGTTCTGCATCCGTTGAGATCTTTTCAAGCTTTTTCCTAGGCTAGGAATTAGATATTTTATCAGTGTCTGTTCTGTTCTTTAGTGTTTCATTCATTGCTATTGATACTCTCTTGGTCCTCAGTTTTCATTCCTTATTTCTATTATCCTTTCCTTCATCTCATTGTATCGTATCACCCTCTCACTCTTAAGCTATTTTTTTAATCTCACACACAAATTCAACACTCTACATCTGTGCCCACTCTGCTTTACTCTGGTTGCCACACAGAAGCCGGGAGCATCCTGGCCAGGAAATGACCAGTCGACAGTACGACTTTCTCTGCCCAAACCCTCCAGGTCTTTCCACCTCACTCACATTTAAAGCCCAAGTTCCTTGCAAGGTCCCTGCCTCCAGCCTCGCTGGCCTCCTCAGTGCCTTGAACATACCAGGTGAGCTCGACTTTATGGCCTTTGGGCTTATTGTTCACTCTGTCTGAGATGCTCTTTCCTCAGATGACACTTTGCTTACGCTCCTACCTACGTCAGCTTATTCAAATGGTACTTTCTCAAAGAGGCTTTCCTAGGCCACCCACTCGGAACCCCAATTCCTTTCCCCAACACGTTATCCCCTAGTCTTGATTTTTTCCCATAGTTCTTATCATTTATATCCTATATATATTTTTTGCGTATATATTTTATTATATCAGCCCCCCTCCCCCTCCTCAACTAGAATGTAAACTCCATCCAGCAAAGATTTCTGGTTTGTTCACTGTGATATCCCAGCTCCTAGAACAGGCACTGACCCTTAGGAAGCGTTCAATAAATACTTGCTGAATGAGTACGTGGGCTGAGGAGAATAATTTTGTCTTCCTGGGAGGATTCCTCACATCGATGCCCATTCTTTCTTTAATGGTTGGCATCACATGCCTTGTCTCATTTGGCAGCAAAGGTCATATACCGAGGGATCAGGAGGTACTAAAATCCTTCAGGGCGTTGTAAGTTAAATCCCCCAGATTCGATGTTTTCAAAAGGCTCCTGATATCCTAAAATGGTTTTGAAAACTGGACTTTTACAGTTTTCAAGCCTATCCTATTTTGTTGTCAATCGAGGAGGCAATGAGAAACTAAACAATAACATTCGTTACTGCCTTTTCTCATTGTGGGTCTCAGCGCAGGGCTCTTCTGTCTCGTGTCCCTAATCCTCACCCCGAGCCCAGCACAGAATTTGCAGAGCCCGGTGCAAAAGGAAAACGTGGGGCCCCTTGTGTAAAGTGCAGGAATAAAGTCCCGTTAAAGGGACCAAAATATAAAGCCTTTTCCCTTATTTCACACCCTCTCTCTCACCTTGGCATAGTGTTTTCCTTTGCTAGTTAATGTCCCGAGTGAAATTGTATAGTATTAACATGAATTGGACCTTTCATGTTCGTATTGTGCAGTGCCCGTTTTAAATGCAAGTAGGAGAGCATCAAATATGAGGTAGAATCACCGAAGATACACAATTTATATCTCGTAGGTCGTAGACACATATGCATTTCATTCTTTAAAGAAGAGCGGGAATTCTGCACACAACTAACTCAGCTGTTTTTTCTTTTGCTTCGTGATGCATGCACGTCCCAGCGCTCTCTGTCTTTGGCTTGTTGATGGAGGGAAGGAGGAAATGGGTCGTCCTGCCTTTCCCTTTGTTTGATGTCATCATGTTCAGTAAATGGTTGGCTAACACAGGTAACAGGAGTCGGAAAGGATAAGATAGGGTTCCTTGGTTGATTGTTTTCCAGAAGACCATTCACCGTTGCCTTCTTTCCGCACTTGAAGTGAGTGTTCCGATCTGAATGGAGACCGACCTCTCAGCACCCCTGGTTATTCGGTGGTGGGTGTAACACCGTTGCCTTGCCATCGCCTGGAGTCTCCGTGAGCTCCCAGCATGAACCTTGGTCCCCTGGAGTTCTGTACTCATGGAGCCCTGCAAATACCACATGCAAAGGAATGGCATTACCATTCTGCGTCTGTCTCCTCTGCTCACACACATGCTCCACTCTCCCAGTGGATGTCACCTGTAAAACACAAGTTCAGAGATAAAATTATTACAGACATCAGTGTGATGCGATCAAAGCATCACACCAAATGGAGGGCCCTTCTGAGCCCGGGCCCTGTGTAATTGCACAGGCCGCGTGCCCTCGAAGCAGCCCTGTTCTCACCTCCTTACAAGTGGAGCGTATTACTACCATTCCCGGATGAGACTGCTGAAACCCGGAGACAGAAAATCCTGTGCCCAAGGTTACTCTGCCTCTGGCGGAGCTGGAATTCAAACCCTGGCTGTGTCTGATCAGGCCGCCCATGTGGCCAGTGTGACAAAGCAGACTAACCGCTGGGTAGAGAGAGGTAAGACATCAGGAGTCTTGACCCATTTCTAAATAACCGTGTAACCTTGGGCAGGTTTGCCTCAGGACTTTGTTTTCCCTTACATGTGCGTGAAACTAATGCCTATGTTTTCGTACGTGTTCTAGTGTTGCCTACACCGTAGTTCCCATGGCCCCTTCTCTCCTTGCACCAAGAACTGGAGACACCCACTGAGATGTGTGTTGGGTGACAATGCCACCCTTTTTGGTGGCAGCAAATGCGCTAATGGCTGTGCACTTTGCGTGCCTTCTTTGGCCTGTCCCACAGATGATGGCGGAGATGTCTGGGGAGAATGAGAGAGAAGTTGTTTTCCGGGAGCGTGCCAGGGAGTAATTAAGAGTTGCAAGGTGAAACAAAGGGTGGGGGGCAAACGTAGGCTTTGTAAACCCTGCAAAAATTCTCTGATCCACCCCCCCCCCACCTTGTAAAATTCTCTTTCTACGGAAACCATAGGAATGCTAGTCCTTGAGAATGATTCCACAGGGTGAGTGAATTATACCTTAAAGGCGTGATCTGTTGGGGCACCTGAGTGGCTCAGTTGGTTAAACATCTGACTTCGGCTCAGGTCAAGATCTCACGGCTCGTGGGTTTCAGCCCCACATCAGGTTCTGTGCTGACAGCTCAGAGCCCGGAGCCTGCTTTGAATTCTGTGTCTCCCTCTCTCTCTGCCCCTCCCCCGCCCATGCTCTGTGTCTCTCAAAAATAAACATTAAAACATTTTTTTTAACGTTTATTCATTTTTGAGGCAGACAGAGAACAGAGCATGAACGGGGGAGGGTCACAGAGAGGGAGACACAGAACCTGAAACAGGCTCCAGGCTCCAAGCTGTCAGCACAGAGCCCGACGCGGGGCTCGAACTCACGGACCGCGAGGTCGTGACCTGAGCCGAAGTCGGCCGTTCAACCGACTGAGCCACCCAGGCGCCCCTAAAAAAATTTTTAAATAAAGACGTGATATGTGGATCTGGGTCCACCGTGCTCCCCTGGCCAGCCAAGGATGAGCTCACCGGGCCAAGGTTAGGATGCTGTTCACCTAGCAGGTCGTCTCATAAGAAGTCCAGCTAACAAAGGATAAGCTATCAAGAGAAGACTGTTCTGTACAAAGAAGGCAAAAATGCAACGTCATTTCTATTGTGCCAAGTTTGAAGGAAATGCCAAAGAAGTCAATGTACATTGAGAGCATCTTGACTCGGAAAAATGTGTGTGTGTGTGGTTGGGTCGGGGAAGGAAAGGCTCTTTCACCACCTCTGTGGAAGGGAAGGCCCGACAAAGCTTTGGATTCTGACAGATCTCTTCCCTCATGTGCGAGGCTGTACTAACATTATCTCATCCAGTTGTTACAAGGATTAAATGAGGTGATAGAATGGTGGCTGACGCATTGCAAACATTCTGTAAATGGTGACAAAAGTGATATCGAGGGCTAGTTACTAACGGGACTCGGTAAGACGACTGCCTGGTTACATTTCTTTTCAGCTTGCTTTCTCTCCAAGGTGAATTATGGCTTTGCATCTTTCACGCAACTGCTAGGTTGACTTACCTATGAGACTGAATTTACTTTTATTGTATTTCAGTTAGATTTTTTAAATCGGTCTATTTGATTATCAAACTGAAAAAAAATAAAATGAATACTTACTTTGACTTACTATGATAAGCTAGGGCCATTTATTCTTAATATTCATCAAATATTGCGTTCCTACTTTGCTCCTGTCACTGCGTGAATACAGATACTCACAGGTGACCCCTTCCCTCAGAAAGCCCAGAGCCTTTTGCAAAAATAGACATGTAAATCCTTCACTGCAATGTAGTCAAGCTCAGGGCGCTGGCGGCACTAAGTACCAGAAAAAAGAGAACGTTGCTCGGGAAGCCATTGGATTTCTAGATGATGTAGCATCTGGATTGTTCTTGCCCACTCATTGTATTTCTACCTAGAAACTATTAAGGAAAGAAGATAAAGCTAAAAACAAACTGCCTTTTTTTTTTTTGAGGGGTCTTTTCCCAAGTAATTCAGACCTATTTCTGTATTTCTTGTGAACTTGTCACATGCCTCCATTAGGCTAAACTCCTCCGCGAAACGCTTTTACTATCAAGAGATCCCGTGAATTCTGGTAATAGGTTCTAGGACACACCTAGGAAAATGGCTTGTTTTAGCTCACTCTGCAGTTTATATCTTTAGTGGATTATTTATAGGGAGCTTTATACCTTAGTAGTTTTTCTTAAGCTGCAAACTATTGCTCAGATCCAAATTCAACATTGGCTTCTGAGAAGGACGGTGGGGGGAGTTTTGCATACAAATGTGAAATAATTCGACTTGAAGAATTCATGGAAAAGAACTTTGCTGGGCCTCGAGTCAGTGAGATTCATATGGAAAAAATCCTAGGAATTCTCTGTTGAGGACATGAGAGTAAGATCAAGAGGGCCTGGACATTTAGGAATTTGTCTCGGGCCATAAGAAACTCTGGAATCCTCACTTCCAATAAATTTCCATTAAGTTCGCAGTGAATGTCCGGATGATTGTTATTTTAGCTAACCAAGAGGCATTGCTTTTTATTTTTTACTTATTTTTTTAAAGTTTATTTTATTTATTTATTTTGAGAGAGAGAGCACAGGGGGTTGGGGGGGTAGGGGGAGAGAGGGAGAGAGAGGATCCCAAGTAGGCTCCTCACTGTCAGTGCAGAGCCTAATGCGGGCCTCGAACTCACCAACCACAAGATCATGACATGAGCTGAAATTAAGAGTCTGATGCTTAACTGACTGCGCTGTTGCTATTTATTTAGTTTTTAACGTTTATTTATTTTTGAGAGAAAGAGAGAGACAGAGCTCCAGGGGGAAGGGGGTGGGCAGAGAGAGAGGGAGACACGGAATCCGAAGCAGGCTCCAGGCTCCGAGCTGTCAGCACAGAGCCCGACGCGGGGCTCGAACTCACGAACCGTGAGATCGTGACCTGAGCCGAAGTCGGACGCTTAACCAACTGGGCTGTTGCTCTTTAGATGCGGCAGCAGGGTGTGGAGATGTGTTTGTGCATCTCACATCCGCCTGCTTTACAGGCCAGCGTGCTAGGGCGGTGATTCTTGGTCACTTAGAGAACTGGCTATAGCTCCAGCCTCCTCTGCAGAGAATCTGAATCATCAGATCTTGGGTGGGGACCAAGATGTCTTGGTGTTTACATTCAAAGCACCCCTAGTATTTCTATCCCCGGAGGCCTGCAGCGTGTACCCTTGGGAAGGGAGAAAAATGTGAAACCCTACTTGCCTTCATGGAGCTCACAGCCTACATGGCTGTGACATGAAGCCATGGACATGAAGCCATCACTACAATCCCATATGGTCCGAGTTACTTAAAATGCTGTGTGTGAGATGTACATGGCTACCGTTTCCTTCTATTTATCAGGGAAATATATTTCTAGTATAGTTTATTGTCAAATTGGCTTCCATACAACACCCAGTGCTCATCCCAACTGGTGCCCTCCTCAATGCCCATCGCCCACTTTCCCCTCTCCCTCACCCCCCATCAACCCTCAGTTTGTTCCCTGTATTTAAGAGTCTCTTATGGTTTGCCTCCCTCCCTCTCTGTTTGTAACTTTTTTCTCCTTCCCCTCCCCCATGGTCTTCTGTTAAGTTTCTCAAGATCCACATAGGAATGAAAACATATGGTATCTGTCTTTCTCTGTATGGCTTATTTCACTTAGCATGACACTTTCCAGTTCCATCCACGTTGCTACAAAAGGCCATTATTTCATTCTTTCTCATTGCCACGTAGTATTCCGTTGTGTATATAAACCACAGCTTCTTTATCCATTCATCAGTTGATGGACATTTAGGCTCTTTCCATCATTTGGCTGTTGTTGAAAGTGCTGCTATAAACACTGGGGTACATGTACCCCTATACATCAGCACTCCTGTATCCCTTGGGTAAATTCCTAGCAGTGCTATTGCTGGGTCATAGGGTAGATCTGTTTTCAATTTTTTGAAGAAACTCCACACTGTTTTCCAGAGCGGCTGCACCAGTTTCCTTCCCACCAACAGTGCAAGAGGGTTCCCGTTTCTCCACATCCTCTCCGGCATCTATAGTCTCCCGATTTGTTCATTTTAACCACTCTGACCGGTGTGAGGTGGTATCTCAGTGTGGCTTTGATTTGTATTTCTATCAGGGAAATATTTAAATAAACTAGTAAACATAGACATTCCCTGGATATGCATACACCCGCACACCTAATTTGGAGGAAGGGGGCAATGTTGTTGGAAACAGACCGCAGCAGACTTTGAGATGAAGCGAAAGTGTTTTGAACTTAATTTGGAAAGAAACAGGTAGCCCAGGTTTGAGACTCTAACCACATCGATTCTAGGGTCCAGCCTGCTTAGTGCAGCATTCAGAGCCCTCTGTGAACTACCACCCCAGCCCTAGCTTGAGCCTTTTCCTCTTCTCCATGAGCAGTGAGCTACTTGACGTCTTCTTGCTCCCCGCTACCTCTGCCTGGAATGAATGATCTTACCCCCTTTCTTCACTTGGCAGCTTTTGCTTGCCTTCTCACTCTCTCTGGAAGCTTCTCCCGGCTCCCAGTTGGTGCTCAGCACTGCCTGGAAGCCATTGCACCCTACTTCTATCTTTAACACCTTCCTTATTTTATTGAGAATATTAGTGTGTGTGCATTTCCTCCACTAGATGTTAAGCAACCCCAGAGCAGTGGTTTCTCTCCTCTTGTGTTTGACCTGCCAGCCCCATTGTACCTGGCACACAGGCGGTGCTCCATAAATGTCTGCAGTGAGGTTGATCGATGTCAACATCAAACAGAAAGCAAATAAGGAACTCCATCTTGAGTTTTCTTTCAGCTGGATTCTGCTAGAAAGGAGTCTGCACACTCTTGTGCCAGTGGGTCCTAATGTGTTGAGGGATGTGCGATACCTAGAAGCCTGGGGTCCAGGAGTCACAGAGGGGTCCTGAAATTCCCGCCGTACAGGTGCCCAAGCAATAGGCAATCGGTGGCTCTGTTGAAGGGAGAGGACAACGAGGAAGAGGGCTCCGCCAGGTTGTCTGTTTTCTGGTTGCAACATTTCCCTTTCGATTGGCGTGGCTTCTATTGAAATGATGCACTCTTGTATTTTTGCCAAGAGTGGCTGTGTGCTAGCATAGCTTTTCTCTCCCACAAAATGGTTGCTGCCCTTTGGTCGCTTGTAGACAACGCTTGCTTCATTTTGTGAGTGAATGAAAAAGGAAGACAGCGCTGAGTGAGTTTGGGTGAATAAAACAACAAATAAAACCTTGGGTTGGTGTCAGTTATTAGGAAGTCTTATCTCATTTGAGTGGAATGAGATTGAGATAAGTTCTCTGGAAACCATCTCTAAAAATAAGAATAAGAGGGCCTGCCATCTTGTGAACCTTACATTTTTCATAGTTTTCTTGCATTTTATTTTGCTGCACCGCTTGTAGCTTCAACTGGTAAAGGAGAAAATATCCAGGCTTTGGTTCTGTTCTCTAAGCTCTTAACCAGTCGGCCAGAGGCAAGGAGACAAAAACAATTTAGTTTTACTCTCCCACATTCCAAAAATAACTTTAGTAATACCCTCTTTGGTTATCTTAAAAGTACCCAGTGGGTGCTTTTATCCTAAAGTAGCAGTGCCTGATTGTTGGGGGGAACTTATGACTGCTATTTAGCAACTGAATGCCCGGTGACTCATTCACTTTGTGGTGCAGGAAAATTCTTTCCATGGAAAACACAGGAGGGAGGGAATCTCTCTGAACCACTATGTAGTATTTTCCTTTAGGAAAGGCTTCTCTGAAAATGAATAGGCACCGTCACTCTGTTAGCTTAGTCTCTAAAGCTGCCAGAGAGCCTTTCTAAATCAGGTTTTCTGTGCACTTTATCCACCGAGGTATACAGGAAGGTTCAGAACTGTACTAGGGGCCAGTTTGGTTAGTAAATCTCAGTATTAAAAATGGTCATCCCGAGTAAGAGAGAAGTTGAACTAATTGCATTTACAATATCGGGAACATTGAGGTAGGATTGGATTTGGACTAGAAACCCAGTGGTGTTTTTCTGTCTCATTCCAATCGGGAGAGAGGGACAGAGTGAGCGGCAGAAGGAAGGAGAAGGATGAGAGAGCCCTGTTCCCTTAGCTTTGAGCTGAATAACATGAAAGCCTCGGAGAGAAGTGCCTCGGTGCCTATGCAGCAAAAATACAATAAAATAAATTCACCTGCTAGGCTCACAGCACCAAACTAACTCCACTTCTCTGAGGTTAATTTTGCTTGCAGCGTCTCTTTACGAGCTCTGGGGGTGACCGGGGGGGAGAGGGGCAGGAGCAGACAGGTGAAGTTTTAGTGCATGAAAACTGGGGACTCTCAACGACTCTTTCCCTGCTCCCTGCACCGCTCTTGAGCCCCGCCCATCTCCCTGGACTTGCGGGGCGTTGCTCTAATGCTTGGCTCCTGTGTATGAATGGAGGTTGGTAAAGCTGCTTCAAGGAGCACTTAGACTCCAGCTGGCTGCTGACTTAGGAAAAACATGACCCGTGGGGCTGCAGCGGGGGCAGGGAGCAGTGGGAGCAAAGTACGTTTTGTAGAAAAGACGATTCAGGGGTTGGAGGGGACTTAGCCCTTCCCGGCTGAGACACTCAAGCTATTAATAGTAAAGCCCTGAGTCACAGATGTAGGAATGTCACAGCTGCTCGAGATCTGCTACTGTTACCCATCAGAAAACCAGCAGGAAAGGGCCTCCCCACCCCACTAAACCTCACGTCGGCTATAAACAACCTCCCAGGCAGGTTGCTTGACTTCATTCCTTTCTGTTACCCTGGCTCTCTTAGACCCAACACGTTACAATATTTGCAGTAAATACAGTCTAATACTGGCTGTGCATTCCAGTTCGGAAAGATGTGTTGGCCATCTGCTGTTCTCCCCGAGTGGGGCTGCGTCTGCCTTTTTGTCTCTTGCTCGTCACGTTTCTCCCACATGGTGGAGATGTGTAACGTGGGGCCCGGCTGGGGGTGGGGCCGGAGGATCTGGGTTCGGGAGACAGGTGCTGGATTGGGGTGGGCGTGGACTTTGGGAACCCAGAAGCCCCCTGCTCTTCGGAGACTGACCTGTGACCCCGTGGGTCAGAAATCCAAAGCCTTGTCAGCAGCCAGTGCGGCTGCGCGCCGGGCTCAGGGGCTTGAGGGGCGCGGGTGTGGCTGTTTGCCTCCGACTTTGCGGATAGTGTCCCTCCGGCTCGCATACACATATCCGAGGGGCTGGTCTAGAAAACGCTAATGAAGCAGAGAGAAGGTGGAAGTCGGAATCCTACCTAACTGGATAAGTCAGATTTTTGCTTCGATCCTGAATATGATCCTGGAAGGAACTGAATCCTGAAAGATCCTCTTCCCGGGCTGGCTCTCATTGTCTCGATCCCCTCCGGCTTCTGTCCCCCATTCAGGAAAACCAAGGAGGGGGGTGGGGGCGGGGAGCCGGGCGGGGGGGGGGGGGCGCGCCGGGGGTGGGGGCGGGGGAGGGGGTGGAAGAGCCAGGGCCAATCTTCACTCATTATAGTTGAGCCTCCAAAGTTGAAGAAAATGAGCTTGGAGTCACTAGCATTATTTCTCGATTTTTCTACTACGGTTAATTTTATTTATTCCGTGTGTCCGAACGAAGCCGGAATAAGAATAGGGAGCAGCGGTGATAGGAAACTAATGAGCTAACAATTGACTAGTTTTATTGAAACAGTCCCTTGGCCGTTCCTCGGCCCCCCTCTTCTGGCAATGATTTATCAGGCTCCGGGAAGGGAGCGTTTTGTTGCCCGTTCTCCCGGGCCTGGGCGCGAGGAATGCAAAGTGGTGTCAGTGACCAGAGATTAGGACAGTGGAATTTTGCATTTGTTACGGCAGCAGCTGCTGTAGCGAGAGGTTTCGGCTCAAGGGCAGAGTCCCCGAGCTGGGCGCGGCCGCCACTCGGCGGCGATCGCGGGGCGGGCGCGGGAGCTCGGCCCCCCGGGATGGGGGCGGGATTTTAGAAAGAAGCCCCAGACCCCGCGAGTGGATGCGGGGGGCTTTTCCTCGCAGCGTCTGCACCGCGGATCTGTCCGCCCAGGAGCGCTCCCGCTCCCAGACTTTACTGCTGTTTCTTTCGGCGCTGCTCGCCAGAGGACCCGGTTGCCATGGTGAAGGAGAAAGGTAATTATAAATATCGATCCCTGTGCATGCTTGCAGGAGTTGCAATGGTGCTGCGGGGCTCGGCCACCTCATGGGGGACGATCAGTCGAAAGCCAGGCAGACATATTCTTGGGGCGAGACCCTCTGTATTGTGAAGTCATTAAGAACCTTTAATTTAGCCGCGGCGTCTGAAGCGCATCCTATTTCTGGAGTGTTTGTACAGCTGAGCTCCTTAATGTGTGTCTCTTTTGATTTGGAATTGCATCTTGAATGTTTCGCTGTGTTTGAGAGTTGCCTTCCTGCCCCCCCCCCCCCAGCCTAGCGAGCCTTCATTCTCTTCCTCACCACCCGCCCCCCTCAAATCAATAAGTTACTGACGATGTGTAACGAAGGGGTCCTTTTGCCAGATTTGTGCCGTGTTGGGCCGTGACCCGGCCTAGCTGGGACCGGCTGAGCAGAGAAGCGGGCTGTTTGGAGGGTCTCAGGTGTGCTGTTTTAATCCCCTGGCCTTCCCACGGTATCCCTGATCACCCCTCCAGACACCTTTGTGAAGGATGCGCTCTCAAAGGTGGCAAATCAGGTGGCGAGGAGAATGTCAAAAGGGAGAAGGCGGGGCACTCCGCGCAGGTGTGCGTTATTTTTTGAACTGGGTGTGGTCCTGAATTGTAAATTTTTCAGAATTGAATTCTAGTTTAAATTATTAGCTTATCTGAAAAATGTAAAAAGAACACAGCAATCCTTGGTTTTAATGATCCAACTAATACCTAAAATATATCTTAAGAAAGTGAAATGCTACAGGAGAATAGAGAGCGAAAAGTGGAAGCGTCTTGCCCCTACCCTGTCCACCTCAATTCCCCCTTATCATTCGTCAATATTGTGTATCCTTCTAGAGAGGTTAAGAGAGAGAGAGGGAGAGAGATAGTCAGAAGGAGTATAAAAACGGGACCATTCTGTCGTTTTTCTGTGACTTGATTTTTTTCCCCCTCTTAACAATATGTCTTAGGGACCTTAAACACATGATTTTTAAATGTGAGTAACCACCCTTTAATTTTGCTCTTTGGTAAGCTTGGATTTATTCTGCCACGCTTTCTTGCTGTGGGACATGACTTTCTCCGTCAACACGGATGTCTGTTCTTTTGGGGCTTCCTTGAACCATTTCAATGATGTATCTGCATCCGTTTTCACTGAGAGCCCCTACACGGAGTAACTTTGAGGTAAACACGCCAAACGCAAATGGATTCTTGTTGCTGGAAACTCGGTTCGGTTTTGTTATACTAACGGATGGCTGGAGAAATGGGATCATGACAGCTAACCGTGCTAAGGCTGCACCTTGGGACAAAGAGAAACGTGGTTCTGCTCTATCCATTCTGCTCCTGTGTGTCTTGAATAATCCCTTGAATTAGCTTTGGTCTTTCACTGAGGAGGTGGTAATCGAGTGAAATGTTTTGGTGTGAACAAAGATGCTTCTAATGGTGTTCCCTCTCTTTGGGGGATGTTTTCAGGAACTTTCAGAGTAGCATAAACAGATGCTGACATTTCATAAAGGCCGGGGTTCTCCGTTTGTACCTTCCACCCGACTAGAATAACCCCAGCCCTGATCTCTGTTGCTCACGGATTGGAGTTTGTTTCTCCCATATAAGTAATTTGTGGGTGATGGGAAAGAGGATTACAAAAGCCGCTTCTTGATTCCATTCCCACGGAGCCCAGGAAAGCCCCAGACCTGCTCTAAACCACGGATCAGGGATCTCCAAAGAGCAACTCCTTTTCTGAGTCATTGCAGGTGTCCCCAAACTCAGATTGATCGGTTGGGCTCACGCTCACTTTACAAGTGAGTAGCCACTTTCTAACTGGAACGTGGGGATGGGCCACTGAGAGGTCACATACGAGTACTATCTTTGCCCTTAGCCACCGATTAAAGGCTGTTCCTTTTTTATTTTGAGGTCTGTGCCAGTCCGTGCTGCCACCTCCCAGCTCTCCGATTGCACCAGCCTCAGCCAACAACGGAGGAAGGCAGGATGTGGGGCAGGTACACGAGAGATTCTGTGGAAAGAAAGCCACCACCGTAGCTTTTAAAGTGGGACGGGCACAGGGGAGCACGTGGTCCAGGCATTCATCCTGGAGAGGAGAAAACGGGGGTTCAGAAAGGGTCAGGAAATTGTTCAAGGTCACACAGCGGGTGGTTGGACCAAGGGTTCATCCTCTGTGTTCCATCAGATGGCGTGCGTGGAGCGATGACTGCACTTAGGACAGTGTGTGGACGTCCGCTGGCGCTCTCACTAGATGGCGAGCCCCTCTGAAGCAGCACCGCGTCTCCATCTGTAATTTTCTCGTGCGCAGCTTACCTAGTATCCGCCCATCCTAGATTCTCACCAGTTGAAACAGACTGGCTCGTGCTCAGAGGTGGGACCCGAACCTTTGTCTTCTCCATCCCCGGACTCTTCTAGTCCTCTCCGTTTCCTCTTGCTCCCAGAGACGCCTCGCTTCTTCCTCCCGGAGCCGACACAGGTCTCCCCTGAGCAGGTTTAGTTCATGGCACGTCCGTCCTGAGGAACGCGGGGGCCCTTGTGAAGGAGTGATAGTGGATGCTGCGTTGTGCTCACCACTTAGGATGGCTTAGCTCGCATTGGTTCGAGAGCCCTTATTTTCTCTCCTGGGTAAAGTTTGCATGTATCTGGTTTGGGGTTGACCCTGACGGGAGACAAAGGTTGCTTGTAGATAACACCTCTCCTAGTGTGGAATAGCATTTGCTGATACATTTGGACCCTCGCTATCTTTTCTTCTGCTAACCGGTCGCCCATCCACCTCCAGTTGTAGAGGCTTATTGATCCCGGAATCTTGATGAAATGGTTATTTCTCTGATGTGTTCAAGGACGCCTTACCCTTGCTGCATCCTGTGACAGATGAGCAGGAGAGAGTTTGGCGGGTTTATCAGTCAATATGTGCCTTCCTGAATACGCTCTCATCGACCTAAACTCCAGAGGCCCACTCTCCTCATTTAAAAGCTCTAATCGTCTAGCTTCTGTGTGTGTTCTAGTGCCCGCTTTAAAAGTACGAGAGGGATTTATGATTTTTGTCAGAGAAAACAAGAATAAACCCTAGAGATTGAGTTATGTGAACACTCATCTGATTTAAATAATAAGGGAGGCTTATGGTTTGGAAACCATGTGAGAGAATAAGAATTTAGCAGTGAGGGAGACACATCAAGGTAAATAGAGTTTTACATTTGGGCACACCATTTTTTGTTTGGTTTCTGAGAATGTTGGGTGGCTCAACCTGCTCTTAAGGTAGAGTGGGCCCCAGTGAAACTCCTTTCAGTCCACCCTCGAGGGAGAAATGTGTATTCTCCACCTGACATTCAGGTGAATGGGAGACACACACACACACACACACACACACACACACACGGCAGTCTTGTTTCTTGGTAGCTTCGGAGAACAGTGGTGTTTGTGTCTCCAATGTGTCCTATAGACTGGCACCAAAGTAATCCTCTCAGGGCACCGATGTCCTCATATTTCCGGCTCAAAAACCTAAATGAGTGACAAGGTAAGATTCAGAGCTTCCTACTGATCCTTGAGGATTCCTCAAGTCCTTAAATTACCTCCTGCACACTCCTGACCAAGCCCACCTTGTTTTATTCTTATTTTTAATGTTATTATAGCCACTGGTTATTGAACACATACTAAATGGCAGGCTTTGTGTTGAGAGCTTTAAATACATGGTCTCTAATCTCTCAACCGTCAAGGTCAGTGGTATTCCTCCCCTTTAATATATGAGGAAGGGAAGGCTCGCAGGAGTTTAGAAACCTGCCGGAGATCACTTAGCTGGAACGTAGAGAAACTGATTTTCTACCCAGTCCTATCTGGCTCCCAAACCTCTGCTAATTGTACTTCTGCTCCCCTTCTCCCCACATTGGTCCTATTTGAGTCATCATGGAGGCCATTTCCTCCCTCCAGCCTGTGTCACGCTGCCCCTTTGGCCCTTGCGGGAAATACTTATATTCTCCTTTTCTGTATTTGTCAAAGACCTAATTCCAGTACAGCTTCCTTCTAATGCTTCTCAAGGGCCCATCCCTTCTGTAAATTCTTCTAGAATTACTCTGTACACCTAAGTAAACACCGGGAAAATGAAACAACAGCTGAATCACCTGTGCGACTTAAGAAAGTGCTGTCTCCTCAAGTATTTGTTGACTTCGTATACAGTCTTGTAAAAAACCTTTACAGGCATCTAGTGTTGCTGCCTCTAGTGGTATCTGTCCCCCCCACCCCTCCCCGAAACACACAGCCACTACCCACTCAGGTGTGTGCACACTGCCTGATGTAATTGAAATCCGTTTCTGTTCCATCTCTGGGGAGGTCTGAGAACAGTAGATCTTTCTCTGTGGTGTAGCTATTCCTCATGTCCGAGTTGCCCCTCAGGCCTCTTTTTGGTGTTTAACAGCCTCTTTTCGGTTCAGTTTTCCAACTCGGCTTCCCAGATTAATGCTTAATGCCCCTCCCCTCCCCACTCCTGGGCTTGTCTAGCTTCTTCACTGTTTCCTTAACTTGAAAAGCCCCAAGCTTTTCACCAATGACAACGACACTTCCTAAACAAGGTCTAAAGAGAAGCTGTCTATTAGGGGAGACAACCTGATGTTACAGGTTTTGGAATAAATGGTCTTGATGGGTGACTTATGCACGCAACTCGGTTTTGAACTTTGCGTCTTTGGAAGGAAGGAAGCTCCAGTCATATTCCACCTTAGAGGAAAAAAATCCAAGTGTGAACTGCTCTTACTATGATCTAAATGAAAGTGCTACTCTCATCGGAAGCAGACTCTGCCCAGCCTACCTTCACTACAGTAGGCCTGTCCAGATACTGGGACTTCCAAAGCTACGGAAAAGAATTTCACATTAAAAAAATAATAAACCCATTTCCCTGTGCCATCTACTCACAGATGTCTAAAAGATGTTTACCCAGAAACTCAAGAAGACTTCATTTCTATAATTAGAGTTAAGGCTGCACATATAAGTAAATCTAAGAGGAGGAACACAGTGACTTAAATTTACCTGGAGCTCTTGAGAACGATTTTTGATGAGGGAGTGGACTTAAGAACATGAAGACAGTGAGCATCTAAGCTGCAGGTTGAGCCAGCCACTCCCAGACTTTGGGTGGCCCTGCCTCTTGCCTCTGTAATTACCCAGTCAGGTGGCTAGAAAGGATAAAACAGCTTGTACTCCATCACAAACACCTTCCTTTACAGAACAACAAATGGACTTTTCCAAATTCCCACAGCAACGACCTCCTAAGGTAGACTCACCCGACCAAGATGCAAATCTCATCTGATTCACTTTGAGGAGGCGACCCTCTGTGTGACCTCATATTCACGGCCCTTGGGGGGCAAGAAGGAGAGTCCTGATATTGCCTCTAGTGTGCCAAGGTCAAAATGCCGAGTGTTTTCCTGAGCCAGCATTAGAGAGCCAGAGAACTTTTCAGAAGGTTCAGTGATCGGTGAGTGGTGCAGATTTCTCCCATTGTGGTTGAGCCTGATCTGGGCACACCACAGTAGAAACCAGCCAGCTTCCTATTTCATTGTGTGTTGGCCCGATGGTGACTCATACTGAGAGGTATGTTTATCCCAAATTGGCAGGAGCTGTGTATTCAAGGGCAAATTTTGTTAACACTGGGGAGGGTGAATATTTGTATGCCTGACCTCTTTTCTTTGAAACATTGTATTTGTGTTCACATTGACATGATTAATGCTATTATGGCCCAGTGTGCCCTAGGGGGCACAAGGAGCTAGTTTCTATGCCCTAATGCAATCAAACAGCCTGATTTGTTTGACTATTTGGACTTAACCGTGAAGATCCTGGCTTTCTTAATACTTCCGGCAAATTACTGCCTAGGCCAGTGATCCACAAACATCAGCAGGCGTCAGAACCACCCGGAGAGATTGTGAAAACACGGATTTCTGCGCCCCGCCCCCAGAGTTTTTGATTCAGTAGGTCTGGAGAACGGCTTGAGGTTTTGCAGTTCTAGCAGTTCCCAGGCGGTGTTGATGCTCTTGGTCCAGGAACCACACTTGGACATGGTCTAGCTAATCCACCGTTTCTGTGGGTAAAAGGATCAGCCTTGCAAGCAGGTAAGTGAGAACTCTTCTGCAAGTAGCCTCTCCATTCCATTTCGCTAACCGTGCACAGAAGTCAAAGAGAAACAAGACTGTTATTCTCGCCGCCTCTCCTACAGTGTAGAGTGAGGCTGTGTAGTGCGTAATAAACCGGGCCTCCTGTGAGATTCGGGTGGCCAGATACTGCTGTCAGCCTAGGACACTGGTTGGGCAGAGGGTGGGCGGGGTGGGTGTGGGACGAAGGTAACCAAAGCACCTCTTCCCAGGAGTGACTGGGGCTCAGCCTGGCTCGGAGAAGGCGGCACTGATTTGCAGTCAGGCACAGGAGTGCCCCTCCGCAGGCATTAATCCTAATCCCCAAAGGGCCAGGTGAGCCTTTTCACTGGGGTTTTAGAGCTCTTTGGAGACCTTTGGTAAAAGATGGCTTCAGTAGACGTGTCTTGGCTCACAAAGGCTACAGCTTCCTGTTTGGTCTTCGAGGAGCTAAAATCTATTATTGAGGCGCGGAGTGTTTTACTCACCCCCACTCTAGCTCCTCTGTATTCTAGCTGTCTGTATTCTTTCTGTTGTTGTCCGTTACGTGAAACATTGTGAAGAAAGACGCTTGAGAAAAATTAAGAACGACCGGAAGTTGGTAGCAATCACAGTGGAGTGGCTGGTGGGAGAGTACCCCTCAGAAAAATGGCGGGGGCTGTGGGTTCCCAGGTCCATGGAGGGTCCGGTAAGTAACCCATGGGATGTATGAGTGTCCACTGGACTGCTGTCTATGCGCCATTCACGGGAACCCTGTCTGGACAGCCACCAAAGAAGAGAGTTTTGGGGGCAATGGCGAGAGCGGTTTCTGCTGGACTGAAGTCCAGTTATGCTGTACCTGCTCATGTGGAAGATACAACTAGTTCTGCCATCTGCAAAGGTCCCCACCTGAAACGATGAACCGTAGCCATGGGCTTATTGATCACATCATAGACTTTCGAAGGCCTACACTCTGCAAGGCGTTTTGGGAGTTGCCTGATACGCTGAAAAGTTCCTACCTTCAGTAGGTTAATGAATTAGCCGGTGCTGGAAGGGGTGCTGACTGAGAATGCAAATCAAGGGGAAATAAGGCAGTAGGATGGGTATAAACAATATTCTTTGGGGGTTCAAAGCAAGAGTTGTGTTTCGAAGGAATAAAAAAAAAAGCAGTCTAGGAAAGGGAGTATTTAAGATTGGCCTTGAGGGGTTCTGTATATTTCTTATGGTTAGGGATGGCATTTAATTCAATTTGTATCCACAACACGGTGTCTTCTCCATAGTAAGTGCTCACTGATGTTGAATGAACTAATACATGAATGAATGGTATGTATAGGTGGGGGAGATGGTTATATTTATTTAAATGTATGTCTGGAACCTGGGATGCCTGGGTGGCTCAGTCGGTTAAGCCTCTGACTCTTGATATCGGCGCAGGTCGTGATCTCACAGTTGTGGGATCAAGCCCCGTGTCAGGCTCTGTGCTGACAGTGGAGTCTGCTTGGGATTCTCTCTCCCTCCACCCCTCTCCCCTGCTCACACTCTCTCCCTCAAAATAAATAAACTTTAAAAAATAAAAAATTTGGGGGGCGCCTGGGTGGCTCAGTCGGTTAAGCATCCGACTTCGGCTCAGGTCGTGATCTCGCGGTCTGTGAGTTCGAGCCCTGCCTCGGGCTCTGTGCTGAGAGCTTGCAGCCTGGAGCCTGTTTCGGATTCTGTGTCTCCCGCTGTCTCTCTCCTCCCCCACTCATGCTCTGTCTCTCTCTTCTCAAAAATAAACGCTAAAAAATTTTTTTTAATTAAAAAAATAATAAATAATAATAAAATTTTTTTTAAATGTGTAGAACCCAAAAAGAGGTACGCCATCAAGAATACAAACAAACAAAATACAGTTCTTGACCTGAACGCACTCGTATTCTAGCAAGGAACATAGACAAGGAAAGAGATAGTTATGATGCAATGTGAAATATATTTGACAGAGAACTATTAAAGTAGCATGGGACCCCAGTGCAGGGAGTGATTAATTCCACTGAGAGGTCATAGCAGGCTAGGCTTTGAAGGACGAATAACAGTACAACTAGTAGATGAAGAGGAAATGAGAGGTGGTCGAATTGGCAAAAACAGAAACAATGAAGCACAACCTCTGTCTGAGGAAAGACAGCCAGCTGGGTCTGGCAGGAGCATCTAATCGGTCACTTAGTACAGTGATGGACACAAGCAAGGGGGAACAGAGGGCTTTGTGGGTCAGAATAAGTTGAGGGCTGGGCGCCTGGGTGGCTCAGTCGGTTAAGCATCCGACTTTGATTCGAGTCATGATCTCACAGTGCGCGAGTTCAAGTTCCACGTCAGGTTCTGTGCTGACGGCTCAGAGCCAGGAGCCTGCTTTGGATTCTGTATCTCCCTCTCTCTCTGCCCCTTCCCCACTTCGTGCTCTGTCTCTCTCTCTCAAGAATAAATAAATATTTTTTAAGAATTAAACAAAAAAAGAAGGAGTCCAGGATCTGGTTCAAACCAGAGATTGTACAGGCAGATGCCTCCAGTTAGGCAGGTGACCTAACTGAGTGGAGACTGGGGCAAACCAGACCGCGTGGCCCTTGAAAGAGAGAAACTACTCTGTTGCTCCCACCCACTTCTCAGGGGGAGACGTCCACCAAGTGGCCAGAGCTTCCAATTTTCAAGACTGACCAGAAATAGGCATTTTTCTGTAAAATCTCCGGATGTTTAAACGTTGGCAAATGATGCAACTTTCTCTTCAAACACAACAGCGACAAAAAAATCTTTGTGTGGGCCAAACGAAACACGTCTGTGGGCAGGACTCCACCTCAGGGCCTCCAGGTTGTGGTCTGGGGTTTAAAACACCACTCACCAAATCTAACCACAGCAGGGAGTGTGTTTGCACACATCAGGACCCAGGACTCCTGTGCATATGCATAGCAATGACTAAAATAAAAGTCACGTGAAACGATACATTTACTCTATATTCTATCTTTTTTATTTACTTTTTTTCACGTTTATCTTGAGAGAGAGAGAGAGAGAGAGAGAGAACGCGTGAGCCAGTGTGCATGAGGAGGGGAGGGGCAGAGAAAGAGAGGAAGAATCCCACGCAGACTCCACACTGTCCGTGTAGAACCCAGTGCCCGGCTGGATCTCACAACCGTGAGATCCTGACCTGAGCCAAAACCAAGACTTGGATGCTTACCCAACTGAGCCACCCAGGCACCTTATTCTCTTCTAGTTTTAAAATACGCTGGTCATGATCCGTTGAACTGATTTCATGTTTCATTAGGTCAAAGTGAAGTTTGAAAACCTAAAGTTTTGTTGGATGAAGACAGAATCAGGTACTTTCCTGGGCACCCCATTCTATCTTGGATACCCCCATTACTATCTTGGATACTCGTACGATGGGTGTGCTTTGGTGAAGTTGGGTTTCTTCCCTTGCAGCTGGAAAAGTTTTGACAAAATAACCGTAGAATCTTTTAGCGATCGTTTTATCCTCAACAGATGTTGGCCAGAATTTGGTGTCCTCTTTTTGGGCTCTTGAAACAATTAAGACTTGACCCCGCTGCTAAATGCCGAGTAAAATGCTACTTGGCTCAAGTTTAGCAGCAAAGCCAAAGGAAACCCCTGTTTAGGCCTCATCAGCTTCTAAGCCTGGTATTTCTGGAACTGCTTTTTCATTTAGGAGCATTTTTCCCTATGTTTCTACATCACCACTTCCTGTCACCTTGCTCACTGGGTTTCCTTGGTTTTGCATCTCAGCCAAGGAGAGAAGGGCAAGTTCAGGGCTGGCACAGCCTGTCGGGCATCGTCTCACCCACCATCAGTGCAGCCGCTCTTCTGCTTGTCTGTGGGGCACCGTGTGCTATATACATAGCATTCCGAGTGCTTCCAGAAATACCGTAGTTTGGGGGCTTTGGAGAGAAGTCACCCCTCACTCAGGAACGTCTGAGAGCTGAGTTGTGATAGCAAGCCTTCAGCATAGCAGGAAAGTCGTGGTCCTTCTTCCGGTTCAGGACACGTCTGCCATCACTCCCATCTTGAGTGAGAGGCACCCCTGCAGTGTGCAACAGGACTCTCAGTGCACTGGGACTTTCGAAACAAGAGGCCAAGAGTGGCCTCTTGCCCTCGGAGGGAGCTGGTGTGACTGGAGACGCCCTCAGGGAAAGGCCACACCCACCGCGAAAGCCACAGGACCGCAGGGCGGCGGCGCTAATATTGTGGGTTTGCATAATAAGTGGGCAGAGAAGGCAGAGCCGAAACATGAATCAAGCCAACAAGGCCAGACAGAGAGCTGCAGCTTGCTAGCACAGAGGGAAACCGATACAAACTATTAGGTAGGGGGCCGGTACCGTGCAAGCAATCTGGGGGCATTTGGAGAGGTGGGAAGGCCCTTTTGTTACACAGCCTGTGCATCGCTTCCCTCCAGGGTGCTGTTCTGATCCTCCTGTAGTGGAGCAGGACCCTCTGGGGTTGTGCAGCCCATAGGCGGTACATCTTATTTACCTGGAGGCGGCGCGCTGCCCAGGGGTGAACGCTGGCAAATAGTATCACATGAACACGTCTCCGCTGCTTACTTCCCAGAGGACAGGGAGCCAAACTCTTACCCTGCCGAAGATTCCATTTTTTCTTCGGTGAACAACGGTACTGAGAATGCCCCCTTTTCTCTCCAGGTGGGGGAGGTTTGGTAAGCCAACTGATGGGTTTAAGCATTGGAAAGCCTTATTACTGTGTCTGCAACAAAAAACCCGCTTAAAAAAATAATAATAGGGATGCCTGGGTGGCTCAGTCGGTTAAGTGTCCGACTTCGGCTCAGGTCACGATCTCACAGTTTGTGAGTTCGAGCCCCACATCGGGCTCTGTGCTGACAGCTTGGAGCTTGGAGCCTGCTTCGGATTTTGTGCCTCCCTCTCTCTCTGCCCCTCCCCTGCTCACAATCTGTCTCTCTCTCAAAAAAAGAAAAAAGAGAAAAAAAGAAATGTAGTGTTGAAGGCCAGAAAAACACCAAACGTTGAACACATCTGCCTGTGGGGCAGGAGGAGGAGTAGAGTGTTGCTGTCATGCATTGGAAACATATTTGGTTTTTTATGAATATAGGCGTATCTAGTCTCTTAAACTTTGATAAAACAATAAAAACACTGGAGAAAAACCATTCGACCATCTCCACATTTTATTGTCAGGATTAATTTAAATGAGATGATATCTGCAAAGGCTTCAAACATGGATCTTGCAGTAGGTGCTCAATAAAGTGAATGAAGGTCAGTTGACCTGGAGAGTTGTTTTTTTAAGTAGCAGGGTAGGTGCACAGTCCAGAGCGAAAGGGAATGGCCCAAGATCCCTTGCAGAGAAAATGAGAGTAACACGTGGGTGGTTAGAAGAATGAAATTTGCAAGGGATGGAGGGCAGTGCCACACCGCCTTCGGATAGGATTTCCAGGAGAGACGAGGTTCAGAGCCTGAACTTCCAGCACGCTTCCCCGTGTATGTCCGTTTCTTTCTCATTTGTTGCTTGTGGTATAACTATCCTGCCATTCGCCTTTGTGGCTTTGTAGAATTATCCCCTGAGCCTTCAGGATTTGAGAGGTTTACGTGAGAAACAAGTTGTGTTTACGAGTGGGAGATTTGCAGCCAGACCGCCCGGGGTCACATCCCAGCTCTACCGTTTACTGATTATGTGACCCTGGACAAGGCATTTAGCTTCCCTGTGCCTTGATTTCCTCATCAAAAAATAAAGATATTGTAAGCACCAACTTCATAGGGCTATGGTGAGAATTGAATCCATTGATATGTGTGAAGCATTTACAACAATGCCTGGCACATGGCAAGAGCCCCGCGATGGTCTGTTCTTGCTATTACTGTTATCATTCCTCTTGGCTGAGTAAAATCAGGGGCACTGCGTTCGTTGTGGTGGAGTTAAGTCATCAGATTGGTTTCAGGACTCAGGTAAATAAACAGAACTGAGATAGATAAATTAAGGAACTAGGGAAGCCCCCCCCCCTCCCATTTCTGCTGGGCAATCTCTTTGCAGTTTGCCTCAAGCAGAGCAACACTGTAAACCTTTGTCATGCCAAGCTGCTCCAGGACCACACGAGTGGCTTCCTGTGGCCACTGACCTCCTGTCCTGTGATAGAACTTCACCAAGGAATTCTTCAGCTGGGTTTGTGATGCCCACATGCCCTGGGCAAGCAAACTGATGACTCTACCCTGTCTTTCTGCCGTGGAATGAAATGAGGTATCTAATAATGACTTGGTTTCAGGTCCCTGTGGACCCGGTAAAAGCCGTGGTTTTAAAGTTCTTCCGGATTCTTCCTGGAGGAAGTGGACCACCCACCTGCAGGGGTCCTGCCAACTCTTCCACAGCCTCATGTCATGCCCTGGGGACACCGTAGGGAACATTTCCAAGGTTCTAGGGCCACCTCAGTTCTTCCTCAAAGGTCCGTTCGGTTGGCCATCGTGCTTTGCTGTGTGGTTCTCCGAAACTTAGCCAGACTTGATTTGAGACTGGTCCGTCAGTAAGCTCATCCCTTCAGCTTTTGGTTTTTTTCTGAGCCTGAGACTTAAGCAAGCATTGTATCTTATGTCATTAGTTGAGTGTATTGACATCACCAGAATTACCTAAAGGATAGACACTGTCGTGAACCCAAGGTATTCAACTTGCTTGCAGTTTCCCCTGGAGGCTGTTGTGAAGAAAGAGAACGAGACTCATGTTCAATGAATGAATGGATTGAACACACATTTAGGGAGCATGGACCTTATGCCAGGACTGTGCGAGACCCTGGGGACACAGTGGCAGTTGCCTTGTGGTGGAGAGCACGGAAAATACACAGAATGTTTAGATTATGAGAATAAAGCAAGGAAGGAGATAGGGTAAGTGGGGAAGCCAGGAGACTGCCTTTATGTAGATAGTTTGGGGAAAGCCCTCTGAGAGCTGTAAGCTGCTTTAGGATGAGACCAGAAGAAGGAAGCAGCTAGGGGACGAGCCTTTTGGGGGCGGGATAGGGGCATCTGGAGATCCTGAAGCTGTGGGAACTGGAGCCTGGGAGCTGGAGACTCCTGAGGAGGCTGAAGAGGTGGGCAGGGCTCCGGGGCCACAGGGAGGCATCCTGAGCAGTGTGATGAAAGCACTTGGAGGGCTTGGTCAGTGGAACGATGCGCTCAGATTTTGTCCTAAACTATCATTGTGGTTGCTGTGTGACACAGGGATTGCGCAAATGAGTCACGGACCCACAGTGAAGACACATTCCCCTAACTGTTCAGTAAGCCCCCCAGACACCCTGCTTGGTGAGGGCATCAATCACTCCTAGGCATATCTCATTGTGTCTAATTTTCTGACCCATCTCTGGTGCCGACACTGGTGTTGACATCCCTCTGGGCAAGCGGTGAGTGTGAAAATTCCCACATGAGTCATGAACTGGGTCTGATGGTATCTTGCTCATATATTTTTTTTCTTTTCATGGGGTCTTTCCCAAGAGGGCAGCGGAGATGAAATGATAATGAGGGCTTTTTTTTTTTTTTAGGGTGGGGATGTGCTGGGGACTGGGGAGGATTTCGTGCCTCAATGAGGTATGAGATGTGTAGAGGGTTTGGGTGGATCCTAGCTGCTTATGTATCTACAGTCGTTCCCTTTGATGGCTGAGCAAGTGTGGAAAAGCTGAGACTAACACACACTAGTCAAACCTGCTGGTTGACATCTACAGAGACAGAAAATGGATTGGGGGTTGCCAAGGACTGAACAGGGGCAGGATCTGGGAGTACCTGCTAAGGGGTATGAGATTTCTTTTGGGGGTGATGATAAACGTTCCAAAATTAGATTGATACGCTGGTCACACAGCCCTGTGAATATACCCCAAGCCGTCGAATCGTGCGCTTTAAACAGGTGACTTGTGTGAATTGTATGAAATGTGAATTTGATAAGGCCAATCCTACTGTTTACAGCCCGATGGGATAAACTGGAATGGATACATTGGAAGCTGTAAGGTTCCTTGGGTGAATTGACCATTCGCTGGGTATCGCACAGCAGAAAAGCAAGTGTCATTGCCAATAGTCACAGAAGAGAGCAGGACAGGAAATTCAGCATATTTGACTTTGAGGTGGAGTGCGTGGGTATTTATGATCAAGGACCTTAAGGTGTGACCCACCATGTTGCTGCATTGAAACTCCACGGAGGGGCGCCTGGGTGGCTCAGTCGGTTGAGCGTCCGACTTCAGCTCAGGTCACGATCTCGCGGTCCGGGAGTTCGAGCCCCGCGTCAGGCTCTGGGCTGATGGCTCAGAGCCTGGAGCCTGTTTCTGATTCTGTGTCTCCCTCTCTCTCTCACCCTCCCCCATTCATGCTCTGTCTCTCTCTGTCTCAAAAATAAATAAACTTAAAATATATATATATTAAAAAAAATTTAAAAAAAGAAACTCCACGGAAACAACGATGGCTTCCGTTTCTTGAACACTCACGAGCTGTCAGGAAGAGTGCTGAGCACTTTACATACATTAACTCATGTATCCTCCCAAGTATCAAAAGTAGGATTTATCCTCATTTCACAGGAGGGGAAATTGAGGCTTCGGGAAGAAAGGTAACTTGTTTTGAGATCACATTGCTGAGAGGGGTGCGGCCAGGATTCACACCAAATCTCTCTGACCAGAACCTGTGCGGTGACTGGCTCGCCCACTGGGGTGACCTCTCCCTGCACGCCATCCTGTGAGGGCAGGGGGCTCCCAGTTTGCCTACACTGTGGGCTGAAAAACAGTCCTACCACAGCTCGTCAGAGATAAGCTAGACTATTCTCTGATTCTATCACTCCACTCAAGACCTCCACCCAGAGAGAATTAAGGAACGGTAAAGTTTGTTCCTTAACCTGCCCTCCAAGGAGGCACAGGGGCAAACGTCTTTCACTGTCCTGTATTCCACGATGCCCTTCGCTCTGTGCTCCAGCTAAACCAGATTTCCAGATGTTCCCCCAAACACACCCTGTCCCACCCTTCGTTGTCTAAGATGCCTTCCTGTTCCTTCCCACTCATTTAAGTCCCTCCCTTCCTTTGACGCACAGCCATAGGAGTGCTTCCTTCTTGAAGCATTTTTCTGGTTTCTCTTTCCTCCTCTTATAATTTTCTTCTGGCACACGATTTATTCGCTACCTTGTATTCGTATGCATTCATTCTCATGCATTTTCTCTCTCTCTCTCTCCCCACCCTCTTCCTTCCATCTCCCTCTATCTACCCTACTAAGCTGTAAGGATCTAGAGTTTATAGGAATGTCAAGGGCTTAGAAACGTTGCCCCTTTCAAATAAACGTTGAAAAAAAAATTTTTAAAAAAAAGGGGGCGCCTGGGTGGCGCAGTCGGTTGAGCGTCCGACTTCAGCCAGGTCACGATCTCGCGGTCCGTGAGTTCGAGCCCCGCGTCAGGCTCTGGGCTGATGGCTCGGAGCCTGGAGCCTGTTTCCGATTCTGTGTCTCCCTCTCTCTCTGCCCCTCCCCCGTCCATGCTCTGTCTCTCTCTGTCCCAAAAATAAATAAACGTTGAAAAAAAAATTAAAAAAAAGAAACGTTGCCCCTTTCTCCTTCTGTTGCTCTTGGCCATGAAGCCTCTATTTCAGAAGATGGCCAGGCCTGACTTATCATGCCCCCAGCATGCTCCGGGCTCTCCCCTCTTCAGGCCCGAAGGGCTCATGGCGCCCCTGCTCTCTGAACTGTCCTCCCCATCACCCTGTCACCTGCAGCCCACCCCCCAGGGTCAAATCACACTCTCTCCTCTCTAGCGGAACTTTCTCCACCCATTTGTCCCAGCCTAGTGCTTGCTCGTCTCTTCAGAAGTCCTTACATATTGTCTGTGCCCGTCCTATACCCTTCATCTCCCAGGAAAGCCCCCGAGTGGTTTTCTCTCTGCTCTGATCGGCTCTCCAGGTAGGACTTGCTGCGGGCTGTGCACATGTCTGGGATCCCCGCCTTCAGAGGCAGGGATAGCTTGGAGTCTGTCTCTGGAGTCCCCACAGTGCCGGCACAACACAGCACACGCAGCAGCAATCACTCGGTCAACATTTGTTGACTCTGTTGATGAGAGATCATTTCCCGAGGATGGTAAGGTTGCATTTCGTTTTCATGGAGGCATATTTTTAATGTCTCTCTGTTCCCTGTCCCCCAGTCCTGCGTAGGACTTCAAACATATTTTTTCTTTCCCGGTGATAGACTTTGCGAAGTCTCTGCTCTCTTAAACTCCGGGAAGAGAATCTCTTCTCCGTACCCAGAGAGCAGTTCTAGCATTTGTAAAATCGTGTCTGATTTTGCGTGTTGGACGCTGGGAACACGAACTATTTGCGTTTGTCTCCCCCTCCCCGCCTCGCCGTGGGTGCAGACACCAGAGAGAACCAGGGCAAGGTGAGCTGCTGTGTTTGTTCACAAAGTGCGAGTGGGAGTGCCTTTTCAGAAAGGGTTCAAATTCTGATTTCGAGAATTTGGAATTTACCTGAACCAAAAGGCTCATCTTGCTGCTTACTAGCATTATAGCCTGGACACCATGGTGTGCTGGTAAACGCTCTGGGAGGGGGGGCAGGAGAAAGCCTGGATGTGTAAAGGCTGCCAATAACCATAGTGTAAATCCCCCCCCCCCCCCCCCCCCCCCCGCCGACTCTCCCCCCACGGCCTATCTCAAACTACAAGGTGAAGTCACTGGCCGCACAGTTGGGCGGGCAGTGCACGGCCGGCTCTCCACAGCAAAACCAGCTCCGGCTTCCCACTCGTGGGGCAAGTCCCTTAGTGTCTCTGAAGGTCACTTTTCATGGCTGTAGAATGAGGCGAATTTGAAGTTGATGGGATCAAGGGAGATAATATACTTGGACCCCTTTTATAAATCGTGAAGTACGAATGCACATATCCGTCATTTTCATTAGTTTGTCTAAAATGCTATTTTTAACTAATCGGTCATTCCCGTAGTATCCTGAGCCGTGAGTAAAAGCAGCCAAAACAAAAGGCAAAGACAGCCGGGAGCTTCCTGTGCTGTTGTCAGACTTCAGTTCGTACCTCACAGGGATGCCTGGACCTATGTCTTGGTTCTTTCTATTTTAACCCCTCTAAGGTGTCTGGAGTTGGAAGCCAATATTGGTATCGTGCCTAAGCTAAACCCTGTCCCGTGACCGTAGGCCCGGATGCTAATAGACCGTGATCCTGTCTCTAAACTCGTGTTCCCAGAATGGCTCCAGGGGGACCACGGTCTGTCCCAGTCTCTAGGTCAGCAAGGAGGTCACTCTCTAGCAGCCTGTAAAGATGTAGGGTTTTGCCAGCCCGGTTCCGACTGAAGCCACTGCCCACTTGGTTTGACTTGATCCATTTCTTTTTTTTGCTTTTTTTAATGTCGTTAAATGTTTACTTATTTTGAGAGACAGAGAGATAGAGAGCAAGCAGGGAGGGGCAGAGAGAGGGAGACAGAGAATCCCAAGCAGGCTGTGCACTGTCAGTGCAGAACCCGATGCGGGGCTGGAACTCACGAACCGTGAGATCATGGCCTGAGCCGAAATCAAGAGTTGGATGCTTAAGCGACGGAGCCACCCACGTGCCCCCCGACTCGATCCATTTCTAAATGGGCTTTCCGGGGAAGGGACAATGTGAGATTCCCGGCTGGCCTTAAAAGGCTCTATCAAATTTCAGAAGGGATTTTTGTCATACGTGAGACATGCCTGCTCATGCAGGCTGGTGACAGTTTCTGCTGATGTGGACCTCTGTGCGCTAGGGTAGTACTGGAGGGGATGACGTCATGTGGTCACCTGGGAGGCGAGACCTGTATTCTTAGACCCTCTTTACCGTCTCGGGGGGAAGAGAAGCACATGGCGGGAACGCAGGCCCGAGAGGCAGGGATCCGGCCTCCTGATCCAAAGTCCTTTCCAATTACTGTGAGGGAGGGGAGGCGGGACTCTAAGCAAATGACTGCACCCCAAAGTAACATTACTGAGTGCGTCAAAGAAAGGCTAGCGGAGGTCACAGAAGGGTGTTGCCTCAGTGAGTTATCTCAGCCTAGAGGTGTGTCTGAGGACTCACTCTTTTAGGAGGCGGCGAGGGCACCAAGGTGACTTTTAGGTCCCTTTCTGAGACTTGCCTTCCTCTACAGAAGGCAGGTGTAGCACATCCGGGCCAAAGGGTCATGTAATTTACAAGGAGGAAACTTCCTGGCTGAATCATCATAATCCTAGGACCTCTTTGCCTTGCGAGAATCAGATTAACTGGATTTGAGCCTGGGACGTTTCTATAAGCAGGAGCCCGGCTGACCGGTTGCTGACTGTGCCTTTTAGTTGAGAGGAATAGCGAAGACCTGTTGGCGCCGCGTCAGAAAGGCGAACTGAGTGTGCGGACATCTTACAAGTGGAGGGTGACAGGTGGCAGGGAAGCCAGAACTCAGCCGTCCTGCTGCCCGCCTGCCGGGAGTGTCAGTGCCAAGGCAGCCCTGCGTTTTGTGCCCACATAATAATCCTGATTAACAAACTAACGTGGTATAAAAAAAAATTAGGTCGTGGAAGCCAATTAAAGAGGAAGATCATTTTGAGCAGCTAATGACAGGGTTACGGTGTGTAGCTCCAAGGAACTACCACTTGGCACAGCAGGAAATTGACTTTTAGGTAAACTGCAAATTAAGCACTCTGTGCACTTACGTAAACTCTTGAGTTTCTTGTTTCCTGGGCTCAATAGCAGTGCCCTTCTAGCACAAAGAAGGGGAGTAGGAGTGGAGAGAAGCCGGAGCATCTCTGTGATGTGTGTTTACCATTAAATGGGAACTAATGGGGTAGAAGCTCAGGAAATATTTTAGGTAATCCAACAGTCTCGGCAACGTAGACTCCTAGGAGAATAGGAAGCCCACCTTTAAGCGGCAGCCAACCTTACCAGCAGAATATCATTCTGTGATTGCAGATGCAGACGAATCCTCACAAGAGACCCTTTTCCAATCCAGGCCCGTGCTCAAGGCGGAGGCCACAGGGACGGCCGTCCTGGTGGCAGGCTGCGTTTCCTCCCTGTATCACCCTCACCCTGTGAGTGTTCTTTTCCCATAAATTGCTGCAGCCTGGACTAATTTCCTTTTATATTTGAAGTGCTATTTCCCATCTGCTTATTTACTAGCAGGTGTTACCTTTGGGATTATGATGCAGCTGGGTGTTCCCCGCCTGTGAGCTGTGTAATCAGAATTTAGCTAGTACGTTGCACTGGTCTCATTTCCTTCTGTGCTGGATACGGCTTTCCTGTGGAAATCCCCTGTGCAGTGCTCCCGAGCACGGGCTTTGGAGTCAGACTACTTCTTAGCTGTGTGATCTTGAACAAGGGATCCAGTTCAGCGGAGGTACCCTCCTCAGCACTATAGGAATAAGAAGACAGCACCCCCATAAGGCATCTGTGAGAATGATCTGTGATCACAAGGATAAATTAGTCCTCTTAATGCCCGGAACATAGTAAGTCCTCAATAAATAGTACCTGCTGTAATAATAGAGTGGAGTTATCTACTGAGATGCCGTGAATTCAGAACTCCGTAGCTTCACGTGGGAGATGCTCCAGTAACGGTATTGGGTGGCAACCATATTTTCCCTGATCCAGAAATTGAACTGAGAAGTCCAGAGATGGCAACCCGGATTATTTGCTGCGTGAAGCGAGAAGTAACCAGAAATTTGGAGTAATTGGCTGTGGAGCTTGCGGTTGCATAAGGCCAGGGTTGACGCATTGTGACACAAAAGCAAAATAAGCACAAAACAAGACAAAGTCAGATGCTGGGTGACAATACAGGTATTAAGTGCGGGAGGACGTGGGGGAGAATGGAGTATTGGATCAACACAGACCAGAGGGAGAACTTCAGAGAAGAGCCAGGAGCTGGGCTCGGCCCCATGGGTCAGGTTGGATTTGGACAAGCAGGAAAAGAAGAAAGGGTTCTAGGTGAGGCACAGAGCCATGTGTGAAGGCTCTGGGGATGCTGAAGATCGTAGACCAGGGAGTGGTCAGAGGGCCCAACCAAAAGGGGATTGGCATATTTATATAAACAAGTCATAGAGTACTGTGTGCATTCTTTGCGGTTGGTTCAGAACCACTTTTCACAGTGCTCAGTACTCTGCAAATACTAAATAGCTTAGATATCTAAATAGCTGGTGGGGACCGTGTTATTGAAGATCTCTGAAGCTACTCAGAGCACTTTAGGCTTGATGGACTGGGACTGAGTCCATCAGAAGTATTTTGTTTTTACTTTAAGGAACTTTATTTTGTAGAACACTTTTCAATTTGTAGAAAACGTGAGAAGTTAGTACAGAGAATTTCTGTATACCTGAAATTTCCCAGGTCAGTAACGTTTTACATTAATATAATCCGTGCATTATAATTAACCAATATTGATGCATTATTAACCAAAGTCAATATTTTATCCGTATTTTCTTGGTTTTTCTCCAACGTCCTTTTTCTGTTCTGGGATCTCCTCAGGGGGCCACATTAGGTTTAGTTACCACATCATCTCAGGCTTCTTGTGGCTGTGACAAGAGGACTTGCCTCCTTGTCTTTGGTGATTTGGACAATTTTGAAGAGTACTGGTCAGGTCTTTGCAGAATGTCAATCTGGGAATTTTCTCATGCTTAGACTAGGGTTATCGGGTTTTTTTGGAAAGAAGATCACAGAGGCAAAGTGCCCATTTTTACCACATCATCTCACTGGTACAGACTATCACTGTGGCTGTCACTGTTGATGTTGACCTTGAGCACCTGGCTGAGGTAGTGCCCACCAGATTTTCCCACTGCAGAGTTCCTCTTTCCCTCCTGTCCCTACTGCCCTCGTTGGAAGAAGTCACCAAGCACAGCCCACACTTAGTGGGGATTTATGTGCCACCTCTTTGCAGGTCACATTGGAGAAGAACCAGGGAGTAGAAAACTCTCCACACGCTGAGAAAAAGGGGTGAAGGGCAGGATCTGGGTGGCAAGAGGAAGGGGGTGCTCAGGCACTGTCTCTCAGACAGCGGAGAGAATTTAGTGGGGACATGAAAAGAGGCTGGAATCAAGGATGATTACAGGGTTCCGAGTGGCAGTGATCAGGGGACTGTTTGGGTGTAGAGAGCACTGCATTCATTGGCGGCCAACTCCATTTCTTGGCTGTGTCACCGTGGCGGAGTCACT
This sequence comes from Prionailurus bengalensis, assembly GCF_016509475.1. Classification (NCBI taxonomy): domain Eukaryota; kingdom Metazoa; phylum Chordata; class Mammalia; order Carnivora; family Felidae; genus Prionailurus; species Prionailurus bengalensis. The sequence goes on along the minus strand of NC_057351.1, from coordinate 71,119,064 downwards.
TCATCCCTCTGAGTCTCTGTCTGCCCATTTGTTAACCGGGGTTGACCGTTCCTGTCCTTCCTGCCTCCTAGTGCTCTTTGAGAGTGAAATGACAAAATGCAGATGTGAGCGCTCAGAAAGCCATCAGGCACAAAGCGTTGTAGTTTCAAAGGCGGCTAAGGGAGTGCTGGGGCCTTTGGGAGAGGAGGGCACCCAGGAGAGGATTCTGAATGTCTTAGATGATCCGGGACAAGTCATGATTCACGCTGCGTACTCTGTCATGGGTTTGTGATTGTCACCTGCTGAGGAGATTTCTATTTCAGATACGCTTTCTCAGATGTTCTGTTTCTGGGGGTCTACTACCTTGGTCTGTTGGGCAAGACGAGGCTGGTTGTAGATTAAAAGGAAGGACTTCGCCTAGTCTTTGTGGCCTTCTTAATACCTGTAGTGGCCTCTGCTTGGGGACACTGAAGGTTACTGGGATTGCCTTACGGATCTCAGTCCCCCAGCCTCACCACCTGCAATATCTCATAGGCATTTTCACAAGTAATGCATCCAAAATGGCACTTTGGTTTCTGTCCTTAATGGAGTTTCAGAGATGTGACTGACTTGCCTTGTCTGCCTGTGACAGGCAGCGTGAAACTTTTCAGCTTGCAGTGGGCTATTTATCTGAGTAGCCAGAATCCCTCCAAACTGGATATCACATAGTGGAGGAACCCCTTTACCTTTATGGGCAAATGGACTCGTGGCTCTTCATATATATTTCCTCACTGTTCAGAAAGTATGCGACCATGCTTTTGGTATTTCATTGTACTATTCTTATTTAAAATTTTTTTTTAACATTTTATTTATTTTTGAGACAGGGAAAGACAGAGCATGAACAGGGGAGGGTCAGAGAGAGGGAGACACAGAATCTGAAACAGGCTCCAGGCTCTGAGCTGTCAGCCCAGAGCCCGACGCGGGGCTCGAACTCGCGGACCGCGAGATCATGACCTGAGCCGAAGTCGGCCGCTTAACCGACTGAGCCACCCAGGCGCCCCTGTACTATTCTTATTTTAGCAACGAACTGATGAGCCATGAAAGATTTTAAGCATGTCCATGCAAGTTCCAGGGTAAATCATTGACTTGGTACAGTAGAAAGAGTCAGGAAGCTCGTTAGATGTGACTCTGCCAGTAACTTGCTAGTAACTTTGGGCAAGGGATGTAAGCTCTTTGCCCCCCAGTCTCCCTATCAGTAGAACAAGGGACCAGCCAGGCTCTGAAAGATGGCTCAGTGGCGTAAAAATTAGCAACAGAGCCAGCAGGCGTTAAGAGGAGGGTGGAGTTACTGTCATTGCCATATCGCGACTGACTCGGCGTTATTTCAAAACGTGTAGACTTGAGCCAACGAACATACATGTGGTGTTAGCCAAACTGCCAAAGGCACTTGGGTAAAACGAACTTCTTTATTCTTCTTTAAAAAGGAGCGAGATTCTTTTGTCGATGTTGTTGGGGTGAAATGAACACTCTTCTTTTGGTCTTTGGATTCTGCATTCTCTAATAAGGAAAGCCCATTTCTTCACCAGGGCGTTGTTCTGATATGTGTCTGCCTACCGAGGCTGATGTGTGATGGAAAGGCGAGTAGACACGATATAGGCTGTGCTCATCTCTGGGTGAGCACAAAGGTCACCTCTGGGCAGGAGGACATGGTGTAATATATATTTCCAGAGGGAAATGCTTGCAAAATACAGATGCCGATCCCAATTCTGACCTTTGTGGCTGGTGCCGGCAGTCGGTCTGGCACCTTCGTTGAGACAAAGGGGAAAGCCAAGAAGTGAAATGATATTTTCCTTCCCTCATCATTACTCAGCACGGCTTGCTTGCTTAGCTATAAGGAATTCAAGCATCAAGAGAAACTGCACAACAGTATCCAAAAAATGCATTCTCCCTTATGTCCAAGAGATCCGCTCTGCTCCAGTATTGTTTCTGAGGAGGATGGTCTTATGGATTGCTTTTTTCAGTTAACTTTCCTGTAACTTGCTTATCCGTATTGTTTCAATTCTAGAGGAAAATCGTTCTGAAACTAGAATGTGGGTAAGAATCACCTGAGGAGCTGACTAAAATGATAGATCCCTAATTCCCACCCCTCGTTCAGTGGGGCTGAGGAATTTTTGGATATATGGCCCCGGGGGTTCTGATTCAGGGGGTCCGCAGAGCTGCTTTGCAGATTCTCACCGGGTGCCACGCCCACTAGTGATACTTTATCACACACACTGTTTGTTCCCTTCATAAGCCAAGTCCTAGTTGCTGCTTTCAGAACCGCCCTGGAGCTTGGATAAATAAATCCTTGCCTGACTCATAACAGTTTGCAACTCAGACAAATAGTACGGGAGAAGCGTAAGTTTGGGAGGCAGAAAGGCCTGAGTGTCGAGCTTCCAGCTTCTACTTATTGTTCCCTGAGCAGGTTGCTCAAGAACTTGTTCCATTTGCTTATCTGTCAAATGGGAACCGTATTACTCACATCACCGAGAGGCGGGGGCGGTGGTGACGATGGGAGAGAATGACTTGTGCATCAGCACTCAGCACCATGCCTGCCATTTAGTGGATAGATGCTCAATAAATACCCCTTTCCTCCATTCTCACTGGAAGCAGGATTAAGAAACAAAACAAAAATTCATAGTCATATTTTCCACCAGTACTTAAAGCAAATATTGCTAGAGAATCTTTTTTTTTTTTTTGAGTTTATTTATTTATTCTGGGGAGGGGGCGGAGAGAGACAGACAGACAAAGGATCCAAAGCAGGCTCTGTGCTGACAACAGAGAGCCTCATGGGGGGCTCAAACTCATGAACCGGGAGATCATGACCTGAGCCTGAGTTGGATGCTTAACTGACTGAGCCACCCAGGCGCCCCAAGCGAACCTTTTTTTTTTTTTAATGCCCAGGTAAATAGATTCGGGGCCTTGTTACACATCACTTTAAAAGTCAGTGGTTTGTTTTGTTTTGTTTTGTTTTTTAGCAATCTGGAGAGGATGCCCCTCCTTAATTGCCTTTGGTAACGCTGACTTCTGGTGTAAATACACATTTCCAAGAGCGATCCCAGGGGGCAGAGAAGGCCACGCAGGCGTGTCACAATGGTGGTACCTTTGCTGACGCTCCCCAGGTCCGGGGCAGAGAATTCGGATCAGGTGTTTAACCTGAAACCACACCTGCTCCTGGTCAAAATCTCCCAAGGACCACCTTGTTGCTCAGAACTCAGCTAGCAATGGATTATTTGGACTGGGTCGTTCTTCCTCTTTCCAGGTGAAATGACAACGTGAGAGTGGTCTGAGAGAAACAATGCAGCATTATACTTGTGGTGTCCTGTGAGCTCCTTGCTGTAACGGGCTCTCTAAATCAAGTGTCAGCATATCTGCCCACAGCTCTCCCCTGTCCTACCTGGCTTTGCCGTTGCAGGAAAAGAAGTCATCTTTGTTCTTTGTGTTGGCTGATTAATTTTTAGGTTCGCTGTTCTTATCCCATCTCCTGCGTTTGTGGATACTTACGTCCTACATTTCTCTATATCACATGGTTCTTCCTCCCGAGGACTCAAATCAGGGGGAAAAAAAAAAAACTAGCAAAAAGTGCCTCTCTGCATTCTTTGGCTGGAGAAATTGCGGGTTACATGAAGACCCTTGGTCAGCTCCAGGCCACAGTGTCATCTCTCTGCCTTTTATGGGCCAGGACAGTCTCAATAACTTCCACGTTCTGAAGGCTAAACTCTGGAAATGGGGAGAACAATGCCAGTGAGACGCAGCATATGACTTTAGAGCCTGAAAAGACCTTGGCAGTCCCTTGGTCCAACCGATCCCTTTTGGTTTACAGGAAACGAAACTGAGGTTCGGAGAGACCCCCATAGTTATTGGTAACTTCTTTTTTTAAAAGTTAGCGCCCACACTGTGTGTATCAGGTCATGTGCACACGGCAGGAGGCTCCTCATAGGCCTCCAGCGGGTGAAATGAGCTGCCAGAGGAAGGTCAGGGGTGACTCTGGTAGACCAGATGAGAAACTAGCCAGCACGTGCTATCTAATGAGTCAATAAACCTTTGCTGAGCTCCTTTGGGGCATGAGCATTCTGCTGTGCTCTGACCAGCTGGGGGAAGGAAGAAGAATACAAAATGGGGGGAAAATACGAACTGTAAGAAATTGTCCCCATCCTTGAGGAGCTTACAGTCAATAGTGAACTCCTTACTGAAAGGTGTTTCTAGACCAAAATAAAGACATATGACAAATACATATTACAAAATATTAAACCATACAAGATCATATATTTAATGGCCCAGTTATGTAGTCCTACAGAGGTTTGGGAGGAAGAAAGAGGGTTGCTGGTTCCCAGAGGGACAAGTCAAGTGTTTTCCCCCCTGGACTGTTAAAGCCACAGCTCTCTTATTTTTCAGTGTATCCTCATGATGATGGCACAGGGAAGGGGCTCAGTTCATCCTTCTTGAATCAACGTGTGGCTCATTGGGTAACATAATTATGCGGATATTTTTTTTTTATTTTTTTTAAATTTTTTTTTTTAACGTTTATTTATTTTTGGGACAGAGAGAGACAGAGCATGAATGGGGGAGGGTCAGAGAGAGAGGGAGACACAGAATCGGAAACAGGCTCCAGGCTCTGAGCCGTCAGCCCAGAGCCCGACGCGGGGCTCGAACTCACGGACCGCGAGATCGTGACCTGAGCTGAAGTCGGACGCTTAACCGACTGAGCCACCCAGGCGCCCCAATTATGCGGATATTTATGTACGCCCGTAATTGACCCCTTTTGTAGGAATGCTTTCTACTCACATGGGTCTCTTGTCGGTTTTTTCCAGTGGCGCACCCTCAGGACCCTCACCACCCATCGGAGAAGCCTGTCATTCACTGCCATAAATGTGGGGAGCCATGCAAGGGTGAAGTGCTTCGGGTCCAGACCAAACATTTCCACATAAAATGTTTCACCTGCAAAGGTATGGTGCCTCCAGCTTCCTGGTCTAAAGGCATGTCACAATCTGTGCTCAACCTCAGGATCTGTCCCTTCCCTTTAACCCCATGCCAGGCCACCAGGTGATACGTGAGTGCTCAAAAGCCCTGGCGTCACTTATTTTCTCTAATTTGCTTGGAGCCGACACATGGGGGAGGCTAAGTCCCCCAAAGACTAATGGTACACAGGCCTTTGAATGTTTACTGAGGGCCCTGATCCTGGGAAGAGGGAGAACAGTAAAAACAGTTTTGTGTTTTTCCCCTGAAATGGGAAACTCTTACCCCAAAGTCACCTTGTCCCGACAGCCATTATTTACAGAAGGGCTGGTAAGCTTGTAAGATTAGGGTTCTAACTCACTGGATCCTGTGGGGTAAGCGGGGAGCATGTGTGTGTGCATGAGCATGTGTGTGTGTGTGTGTGTGTGTATTGAGAAGTGAGAATTAATCAACAACACTTGGAGGGCCTCCAAGAAGCTAGCAAGTTGAGACTGATTTCCATTAACAAGTCTCCCTTTTGGGGTTTCTAACTGTTGGCGTCTTGGGATGAAATACGCTGCCCTGTTATTCTGGAGCCAGGGCAGGACTGAGCGGGAAAAGAGAGGAAGAGGAGAGTGGCTTTGTGTGTTTGTTTGAGCTGAGGGCAGGTGGGGAGCTCAGGCTGGGTTGAGGGGTACAGGAGGAGGGACAAGACCATGAGCCTTCTCTGTAGCTCACCCTGCCCTCTGCACACGCTGGCCTCTCTCCTCCCTGGATGAGCATTTCCTTCTTGGTGTCTTCTCACGGTATGAACTCAGCATTGTCATCTTAAGCCATCCATCCTTGGCCGTCTTGGTAGGTGGACTCCAGGCTACCGAGTGACTATGAAATACATGAAAACAGGAGGGGCAGGGCCTTATCTGGAGTCCACAGCTGATTGTTTCACGGTGGGTAAACTTTTCAGGAGAAAGAGCACTGACAAATGGCTGGGTGAGAAGATGGAAGGGGAGGGGAGGACATCAGTTTAGCTCCCATCGAGCATGACAAAGGGCTGCAATGCGCATTCTATAGAGAAGGATTCTTTAGTCCTTCCGCAAACACCTAGGAGTAAGTACCAGACATATCATTTTCAGATGACTCAAGTTGGCCATCCAGAAACATCACGGTCTCACCCAGGGTGCTGACCGTGCTGCCACTCTGCGTGGCTTGAGTCTCACCATTGCCCCCGAGCAGCTCTGTGATCTCAGGCAACTTACGTCTCTCCGTGGCCCCATGTCCTTATCTGTACAATAAAGAGACTAGACCATGGGATATTTAAGTCATCCTAGGTCCGAGGTTTGCCGATTCCGTATACACATAACAATGTGTACAATAGAGAACCCAGAGGTACTGAATTAGAGCCTCCTACCATGTCAGAGAAGAGGTGTTTTCTGGTTACATCCAGATTGGTTAACTGAGAGCCAGGCATTATATTCTGTTTCATTTTTTGCTCATAAATTGCCTGAGACATGGCTCAAGGAGTAGATTTAGATTTGGTTTGAAATAAATATGGTCCACAAACAATGGTGGCTTTGCATGTATTCTGTATTTCTTTTTTTTTTTTTTTATGTTTGAGAGAAAGAGTGTGGGGGAGGGGCAGAAAGAGAAGGTGAGAGAGAATCCCAAGCAGGCACCAAGCTGTCAGCACAGTGCCCAACGTGGGGCTCAGACTCGTGCGCTGTGAGATCATGACATGAGCCAAAACGAAGAGTCGGACACTTCACCAACTGAGCCATCCAGGTGCCCTCTGTATTTCTAACGGAAAGTACCAAGCGTTAGTCTCAGGTCTGGGTTGTCACTGTTCAGCACACTAAGGTATTAGAAGACATGTTTGTTTATCCCCCATGGGAAGCTTCCTTGCTTTTTTTTCTTTCCTAGTTTAAACCTAAGGGCTGAATGTAAGTTACTTATGTTGGGACGTTTTCCCATATACTTTATTTCATACTACAAATGTGTTCCTGAAAAGTCGAGTGTTTATATAAATTGAATCATATTTTAGGAGAACTTGCTATTTGTAGGAACTATTTTTAGTTTAACAAAACTTTACTAAAATAAATGTCTTCTATTCCTATAAATTTCTGTTTTCTCACACTTGATCTGTCAATGTCTATTTTCCTATGTCCCCAATTCCTGGGGTTACCCTTTTCTTTAATACCCAAAGAAAATGGTGTATGCACCTCATTCCTTATACCCTAGCAAGTCCATTCTTTTTCCCCAAGATTCTAGAGTGATGTTGCCCAAATAGAAATACTCTGCGAGCCATGTACGGGATTGTAAGTTTTTGAATAGCTGTGTTAAAAAGGCATAAAGGGATGGGTGCAATGAACCTTCATAGCGTCTTTTATTTATCTCTACATACGCAAAATGTTATTTCAACATGTAATTAATATAAAAATTATTGAAATATTTGACTTTTTTTTTTCATACGTGCTTAATCGCACATCTCAGTTTGGACTGGTCACGTTTCAAGTGCTCAGTAGCCCTTTGTAGTTAGTGGCTCCAGTATGGGAAGCCCAGCTCTAGAGAGCCCTTGAGATTTGCATTCTTGTGGTCCTCTCTTGCTCCCACTTCTTGCCAATACCAAATTCTTCGTCTCCCTTTTTGAATGCTGCTCCTTGGGCATTTCTTCACCTCACACTGGCCACCATGTCTCTTTATTTCCCAAGATCCCACTAACATAAGGCAGCTGTTTTCGGCAGACTTTACTGAAGGTTTGGGATAATGGAAGGAAGTTATAGCCCAGAACAGGCAAGACTGTCCTTATATTCTCAGACCATGTCCAAAACAAGAAGTTTCTCATTAGCGGGTGCCCCTCCTATCTGTCTGTCTGTCTGTCTGTCTATCTATCTATCTATCTATCTATTAATAGACTTTGATTTTTTTTAATTTTTTTTTTAACGTTTATTTATTTTTGGGAAAGAGAGAGACAGAGCATGAACGGGGGAGGGTCAGAGAGAGAGGGAGACACAGAATCGGAAGCAGGCTCCAGGCTCTGAGCCATCAGCCCAGAGCCTGACGCGGGGCTCGAACTCACGGACCGTGAGATCGTGACCTGAGCTGAAGTCAGATGCTTAACCGACTGAGCCACCCAGGCGCCCCTAGACTTTTATTTTTAGGGTAGTTTTAGGTTTACATAAAAAGTGAACAGGAAGTACAGACCGGGGCCATTTCTCATACTTACTCAGAACTTCCACCTGCCACTATCTTGGTAGGTCTTCCTCTCTCTACAAAGACCCTTCTGCCCTCCGTCCCTGGGACCCCCATTTCCTTCTCCCTCGCCCTCCTGACTCCACATTGTCTTAGAGTTTCTACTTCTTATGAATCCATTAGGATGGTTTCCCAGAAGAAACAGAAGTCTTCTCCTTAAGGAATGTGGTCTTCCTCTTAACCCCCATGGCCCAGACTGCAGCTAAGTCTTAAAACAAGTTTTTTTCTCTCTTCCCATTACATCTAAAGCAAAAATGCCATGTCCGGATAGTGAGCTAATATCCCAGGCCAGAGGATTTGGGGGAGAGAGAAGTTGCTAAAACCAGCCTGGGCTTTTGAGCGAGAGCTGGCCAAGTGCGGAGGAAGAACATTCAGGTTCTGACTGTGATTTGGAGGCCAGGCAGAGTTTCTCCCTCAAGTTCTCCCCCCTCCCTCACGCCCTACTCTCCTTCACTCACATACCTTGCTGCCAAAGCCTCATAGTTCTTGAATGGGACCAGAAGTAGCCTTCCACAATTAGAAAGAACGTCCTAAAATGCAGATACCTATGGGAATAAAAAGCAGAAATGAACTCTTTCCTAGGATTGGGTTTTGCAAGGAGACAGAGAAAGAGGACACCAAACATCTTACATGAGAGCCAGATGTGTATGAAGGTAGGAAAGTGTTACTTTGGAGGAACTAGAGTTCAGAGCACAGACTTAAGCCAGTGATCAGTCCATGAGTTCGCAGGGTTAACTCTAACAGAATCAAGGTTGGTGAGCCAGAATTTTGTTGGTGAACCCATCTGACTCCCTAAAATGTCTGACATCTTGGGATCTGATGGTGTAGGAGTTATTTATCCGATTAGAAAATGTTAACTGGACACATACTCCTTGTGGGATATTATGCTAAGTGCTAAAAATAGGAAGAGACAGCATACCATGTTTGTCCTCGAAGATCTCATAGGGTATTTGGAGAGACATACAAATAAGCAACATTTATGATACTGGGTAATAAGTGCTGAGATGGAGAAATAGATAAGAGGCAGAGAGACTCGGGGGTGAGAGGATAGTAGTTGATTTGGAAATAGTGTAGGGTAGCAGCAGGAGAATGGGGGGGGGATTTAAGAGACACTGAAAGTTAAGGTTGATAGGATTTGGTGACCGTATGTGAGGAATGAAGAAGGACCCAGGGTTCCAGTTGGACTGCCTGTGTGGACAGATGGCTGCTGCCCACTAAAGAAGTACAGGACCACTGGACAGGGCAGTTCAAGGCAGAGAGTTCAGCCTCTCTGGGCTACACTGAGGTTGAGGACACATGGTGCATTCGGAGTCCAGTAGGTTTAGCACTCAAGAGGTAGATCATGGTTTGTGTTGAGAAGAAGGTGGTTGTTTTTTTTTTTTAATTATTTCTTTTTATTAAGTAAACTCTACCCCCAGGGTGCCTGGGTGGACCAGGTGGTTAAGCATCTGACTCTTGGTTTCTGCTCAGGTCAGGATGTCACAGGTTCTTGAGTCCGAGCCCTGCATATGGCTCTGTGCTGACAGTGTGGAGGCTGCTTGGGATTCTGTCTGTCTGTCTGTCTGTCTGTCTCTCTCTCTCTCTCTCTGCCACTCCACTCCCCCAAATAAATAAATCAACTTAAATAAATAAAAGTTTCTTCCTTGTATATAAAAAAAGTAAACTCTACCCACAACGTGGGGTTCAAACTCATGACCCTGAGATCCAGAGTCACATGCCCTACTGACCAAGCCAGCCAGGCTCCTCTGGAAGAAGGATTTGACAGCGTTTTGGCATCTAGGTAGTGGCTGAAGCTAGATGATTGCGAGTGGCATTGCCCTCAGAAAGGGCAATAAAGAATGCCAGCATCTGAAGGAAGTAGAACCAGTTTCCATTTGTAACCTTGGGAAACATACCCACCTGCTAACGAGATGAGGAAAATGTTTCAATTAACAGATAGTTTCTATAATTAAAAGAAAAGGAGATCCCCAAAGCTTCTGTTATTCTTCGTAACAACCCGATGGGAGTAAAATACAGCTGCAGGGTTCTGGGCGGTGCTGTGCTCTGTCTTCAGTACTCAGTAGTTGTGTGTCTCGTCTTTTCCAATTAGCAGCGATCATCTCACCAACTTAGAGATTTTTTTCCTCAATGCTCATTCTGATACTGATCCAGTGACATGATAGGTTTTTTTAATTATCACATTGTCTTCATCATAGTTGTAATAATGCTCAACGAGAGAATAAGAAATCCATTTAAATATTATATAGGTAATATTTAGTTAACTATATATGTAATGAATTTTATATGCAATATTTAATTATAATTATATATACAGTTCATCATATTGATACATTACATTGTTTGCTATAATTTTCATTATTTATCTCAAGCATTTGTTTAAAGTAATGCCCTGAATTCATTTTTTTCTGCCCCAAAGTTCTAGAGCATTTAGAAAAGATGGAGGACCAGGGGATCAAGAGGGGCCATTGGGCAAATCTTTTGTTTTCAGTGTGCCTTTCCTCTACTGTCCTATATGAGATTTTAACTATTCCCTGTATCACATTTCTCTCTGAACATTTATCATTATGTAACATATATTACTCATTTATCTTCACCCTCTACTAGAGAGTAAGCTCCTAGAGGGCAGAGATTTTGGTCTGTTTGTTCACTGCCGTATACCCGGAGCCTCGCACAATGCCCAACATGGTAGATGCTCAATAAGGGGAATGAATGACTGAGTGAGTGAACGGAAGAACGATGACCATGTATTTCTTTGGATGAGTATTCGTAAGTGTTTCCAATGGCATAGCTAGTCAACGAGACTGATCAAGTGCTTAACGTGATAAATGTCCTCACCTGGTTATTAGACAATAACATCATCTTCCAAAAAGAAGGGGTGTGACCCCAATGTTTATAGCAGCATTATCGACAAAAGCCAAAGTATGGAAAAGAGCCCAAATGTCCATCGACGGATGAATGGATAAAGAAGACGTGGTGTATACACACACACACACACACACACACACACACACACACACACACACAACGGAGTATGACTCAGCAGTAACAAAGAATGAAATCTTGCCATTTGCAACAATGTGGATGGAACCAGAGTGCATTATGCTAAGGGAAATTAGAGAAAGACAAATATCGTATGACTTCACTCATGTGGAATTTAAGATACAAAACAGATGAACTTAAGGGAAGGGAAGTAAAAATAATATAAAAAGACTCTTAAATACAAAGCATAAACTGAGGGCTGCTGGCGGGGTTGCAGGGGTGGGGGTTGGGCTAAATGGGCGAGGGGCATTAAGGAAGACACTTGTTGGGATGAGCACTGGGTGTGCGCACATAGGGGATAAATCACGGGAATCTACTCCTGACATCATTAGTGCAGTGTGTGCGAACTAACTTGGATGTAAATTAAATAAATAATGCAATAAAATACAATACAAGAAGGGGTGTGAGCACAGCTTTCTGTCATCGACGACAGAGCCGCGTGTCCGCTGACAGGTAGGGCAGCTAAGAGACTGTGCCGAAGGCTCCAGCCAGGCAGCTTTTGGGGTGGGTGTTGCTGCTGCTGAGTTTTTTTTTTTTACACTGCTCTAGACCCTATGCTTTCCCCTCCGGGTTTGCCTGGGCAGACCGGATATGGGTTATTTTCAGGCCCAGGTAGAAAGCCGATGAAACCCCAGTGAGTACAATGGAAGCAGTTTCTTGTATCTCCTAAGAGCCGAGGTTGGGCTTTTAATACCTATTTAGAGAATATTAGTCATTCAGAAATTGATTAAAAGGCAGAATTAACCAGCATGCAGGGAAAACGATTCTTTTACAAATATGGTCCCTTCTCACAGCAAACGAGAAACCACTTGTATGCCATCTTTTGTCTATAAAGGACAATCCTTTTGAATTTTGTACCATCTGAAAGCGTTACCCATGAAGTAAATACAAGGTGGATTTTTTTAAAGAGTTGAGGTTTTGAATTCCAAGCTGGAACAGAATGAGCGCTCCTAAGTTCTCCAAAATACGCTGCTTAACTGACTCTTACTGGGACGGAATTATCCAGGGGCCTCTTGTGAGCAGGGGTGCCAGTAAGCCGTTTGTTCTGAATTTTCTTTTCAAGGTTGTTTGTACAGCCAACAGCCTTGGAAGATAGAGATAGGGTCTCCGCCTGGAGCAGAGGGTAGATTTGTTTGCTGCCTCGTGTCGTAGAGATCATATCTGCACCTGGAGCAAAGGTTGGACAGGTTTGCTTGTAGCTCATTATAAAAGATTGGGATTTCCTAAAGCTCACAATTCTTCAGCTGTGACACACACTCGTCGCACACGCATCTACTTCTCTTGCTTCTGGGAACTTACCGGGCTTGGAAAACCAGTAAGGGACACGGAGCTTACACTGACTGCTGTAAGTACTGAAGACTTTCACTTCTGACCCAGGGGTCGATGTCTTCTGCCGGCACCCATAAAACTAGGGCAGGCTCATTTGTTAGCCTCTAAGGCAAATCTCATGTTCTTTACGGTTCTTGACAACTCTCAGTTCATGTCCTTGAAAACTTACTTTTTTTTTTTAATTTTTTAAATGTTTTTATTTATTTTTGAAAGAGAGAATGAAACCGAGAGTGAGCGGGGGAGGGGCAGAGGGAGAGGGGGAGACACAGAATCTGAGGCAGGCTCCAGGCTCTGAGCTGTCAGCGCAGAGCCCGACGCAGGGCTCGAACTCGCGAACCGCAAGATCATGACCTGGGCCGAAGTCGGATGCCTAACCGACGGAGACACCCTGGCGCCCCTTGAAAACTTATTTCTTTTTTTTTTTTTTTTTAAATTTTTTTTTTCGACGTTTATTTTTGGGACAGAGAGAGACAGAGCATGAACGGGGGAGGGGCAGAGAGAGAGGGAGACACAGAATCAGAAACAGGCTCCAGGCTCTGAGCCATCAGCCCAGAGCCTGACGCGGGGCTCGAACTCACGGACCGCGAGATCGTGACCTGGCTGAAGTCGGACACTTAACCGACTGTGCCACCCAGGCGCCCCGAAAACTTATTTCTTGAGACAGGGTAGGCTGAAGTTGACCCAGCTTGATTGAAAAAGTAGATTATTTCTAAGAAAATGATTTGTACAACAGAGGTTATGGGAGTGCTTATAGAGGAGGGAGGAAAACTGAGACTTTGCGTAGACATTTTTTTAATGTCTGTTAAACATTAGAGAGAGAGAGAGAGAATGAACAGGGGAGGGGCAGAGAAAGAGAGAGAGAGAGGGAGAGAGAGAATCCCAAGCAGGCTCTATACTGACAGCATAGAGCCTGACTCAGGGCTCCAACTCACAAACCATGAGATCGTGACCTGAGCTGAAATCCAGAGTCGGATGCTCAACTGACTGGGCCCTGCTAGGTCCCCCTCCTCAGGCATTTTTAAAGCAAGCCCTGAGCCAGTTATATGGTGGTTCTTTTCATCTCCTGACACTGAACCCTTAGAGCGCCTCATGCTCAGGCCTCACCTGTTTGTCTGTCTGCTTCCTTGGACTTCCCAGCCTGCAAAACTGTTGTTCATAAAGCACCCAGTCTACAGTATTTTGCAATAGCAACCTGAATGGACGAAGACAGGACGTTAATCAGACATTCAAATAATCATACAAATGTGACTTACCAACTGTGATCAGTCCAACAAAGGGAAAATAAAAAGCTGCATGAACAAAGACCGCGAGCCTGCGGCAGGACGATCTTGGTGTGTTGGTGGTGGGGGGAGGGGGCAGGTGGTCAGGAACGACCCCACCCCCACCCCCACCTCTCGAAAAAGAGCAGTTTGAGCCAACAGATAATGGCTAAAAATCCAGCCACCACTTAATTCCTCCGAGTAATAAAAGTCAACTAAATGGACTTCATTATTCCAAAGAATAGCATTCTTTTCTTACTAAAAGTCCCTTGATCTTTGTGTAAATCAACCCAGGAATGTTGACGCTTGAGGCCTTCAGATCTTTACCATGTGAAATGTTTATAGAGCATCTATCACATACCCATTTGGCGTGCCATTCTGTAGAGGGTTGAGAGGTATATATGACACGGTACCTACCGCTAAAGAACCTGTGATCTCGTGGCAAGCTCTGTGCCTACTAGTGGGACCGTCACTGGCCACAGACAGGTGCAAGCGAGTGGTCCAGGGTCCAGGCGTACTGAGTCGGGGGCTGCAGAGGCCACCCAGAGCTCAGCGGTCTGGATGTTGCCAGGGAGGAAACAGCATCTAATAAAGCACGGACCCTCCAGAAAACTTAATAACCTTCCCAGGACTGGAAGTGGGGCACGTGCTAGTTTGGTTCAGGGGTAGGGGCTGCATTATTCAAGGCAGCGGATGGTGAAGACAGAGGGTGCAGCGAGAGGTGACACTGGCCTTCGTTCAGGTGAACACCTGCCTACAAAAGCAAACGGGACCACGATGTTCCCATTGCCATTTGAAAGATGGCATTTTTAAACATTAATTATAGTAGCTATTCCTTTTCAAAAATGGAATTACTGTTAATGTTATTTATAGCCACATAGCTTTAAAAAGACTTCTGAACATTGGGTGTCTGTGGAAAATTTTTAAACTCTGATCATGTAAACCCTTCCCTCAAGGTAGCATTGCAGAAATTGTCATATCGGATTATGTTTTAATAGAGACCGTTACCGCATAGCAATATGAGTCTCGGCTCTGTGTTAGAGGATATGGAAAATGCGGCCTTCTGATGGCTTTTAAAAACCCTTTGGCCCCTATAATGTTCAGTTCACCAAGAGAGCCTGTAAACATCAAACTTATTTTTGTTTATTTATTTATATATTGAGAGAGAGGGAGAGAAAGAAAGAGAGAGGGGAGCGGAGAGAGAGAATCCCCCAGCAGGCTGCATGCTGTCAGTGCAGAGCCCGACTCAGGGCTCGATCTCATGAACCTTGAGATCATGACTTGAGCCGAAGTCGAGAGTCAGACATTTAACCGACTGAGCCACCCAGGCTCCCCAACATCAAACTATTTTTAAAAAGTTTATGTAGAACTGTTAGAAAATTCAGGCTACAACTCTTACTAATGTCAACGAATTGCAATAAATTTTTTTAGGAATTACTCTTTAAAGCCTGGGTTTTGTAAAGGGTCTTGGGATAAACATCCCATCTCTAATAGCACCTTCCATATTTGCCATCTTAGGATTTGGAGATGTTTACCAGGTCAGGATCATTCCACGTTGAATATGTGCGTTTATATAATGCAAGGATCTTTATGGAGTAAGATGGATGAAAGTTGTAAGGTGGGGAGTTGAATGTACAGATTCGGGATTTTCTGTATTTCGTTTGTCACAAGGAAAATTGTATCAGCTAATTTATATGCTGTAAGAACTAACTCTTTAGGTTTATATCTCATTTCCAAAGTGGAACTTTAGGAAGTGGTGAAATTATGAATTCGGTTCTCTTTCCGTTCCGGTGTAATCCCCGTGATTGGACCTAGCAAAAAGGGCCGAGAAAGTGATACTATCACATTGTCCATATCCGAAAGAATAAGGGCGTTTGCCATCCTGGATAGAGAGGCCATTCATTCCATCATAAAAATTTCCCAGCCGTAGAGTCAGTACAGCCTCCTTCAGCTGTTACTATAGCTGTAATCACCTCTGTGGCGAGAGCCGTGAGTTTATCTAACCTCCATCTCTTGGTACATATAAAACAAACTTTCCCCCCGTGTTGTCCTCCTTAGCTGGAAAAGAGCTGATTATTCATTGGCTTAAAGTAACTCACTGTACACGTAAAGACCATTATTGCCCTGACCTCTTTTTCTTTAGACTAATTCCAGTTTCATCTGCTTTGTTTTTTTCTTAAGCGTTCTCTCCCCGCCCTTCAATTGTTCCTCTGGCCACCCTGTGAACCCATTCCAGTTCCTTCTCGTGCGCCTGAGATGGTGGAGTGCTTAGCCAGTCACCGTCTTACTGTGTGTCATCGGGTCCTTCCTGGTACTGCTAAATGCAAAGTGGGGCAGGGTCTGGTCCTGTATAGAGCACATGTGCATTGGAAGGTCTCTTGATTGTTGGGTTGCAGTTAATATTAGTTGCTAAGAACGTTCAGAGTCTTAAAACACTTGAGAAGTTGGGGAGGGCGGGGTTGCTGTCTCGGCACCACTGTCATGATGCCAGTTAGGTGCTTTCAGAAGTAGGGATAGTGAACTGGGGCGCCTGGGTGGCTGAGTCGGTTAAGCGTCCGACTTCGGCTCAGGGCATGATCTCGCGGTTCGTGAGTTCGAGCCCCGCGTTGGACTCTGTGCTGACCGCTCAGAGCCTGGAGCCTGCTTCGGATTCTGTGTCTCCCTCCCTCTCTGCCCCTGCTCATGCTCTGTCTCTCTCTGTCTCTCAACAATAAATAAACGTTTAAAAAAACGTATGGTCAAAAATTTTATTAATAAAGAGGTTCCAAAGTCATTTCTTTCCATCTAAAGCTCTTGGCTTATTATTATAAGTTCAGACTCTGAATTCAATACAAGCCCTCAAGTGTCTTGCTTTGGGGACTCATTCGGCTATCTGGATCGACCTGTGACTATCTTCTTTCTCAGATATGATGCAGGGGTGCCTGGGTGGCTCGGTTGGTTGAGTGTCCAACTCTTGATTTCTGCTCAGGTCATGATCCCAGGGTTGTAGGATCAAGCCCCACATCGGGCTCTGCCCTGGATGGAGCCCAGGACTGTCTCCCTCTCCCTTTCTCCCTCTGCTCCTCCCCTGCTTGCATTCTCTCTCTGCTTGCTCTCTCTCTCTCTCTCTCTCTCAAAAAAAAAAAAAAAAATCCAAGATCATTTAGAAATTAACGTAAAAAAACTATTTAATTATGTTTTTTGAGGCTTGGTATTTGCTTCCACGATGGTGCATTAGCAAATAGTTATTTCTGGTGAGAATCTGCCCCCTCACATTATTGTTTGAGTCTCTGTTCTGCTATTTTGAGCTCTGGGTTACAGCAGATAGTACTTCTGAGCTTCAGGGTATGGTATTTTCAAACACATAGCTCTCCGTTTCGGAGCAAAAGCAGACTCAATGCGACCCCACACTGTAATGGAATTTTTGTGGTTTGGGAAGACTCTATGTTGAAGTCTACTTTTATATTTTCAATGAAGAAAGGATTTGAGGAAATGGAAATGAATAGAATAACATCTTGGATGAAAAAGATTCTTTTAACATGTAGTTGGAGTAGAGGATAGAGGCAGAGAACGGGAAGTATTTGGTATTCACACCACTAATCCACCATGAAGAGCTGGGGAGGTCTACACCCCGCCTCCATCCCACCCCCAGCTCTAGTGCATGGCGCCCTAGGAGGAGTCAGGAGCGGTGCTGGCCCACACAGGATAGGACAGGGTTTTGAGGGGTTTTGAGGACAGGGTTTTGAGTGCTACTGGTAAAGCAGCACTTCTGGAGCACGTGGTCTTGATCACCAGAAATGAACGGCCACGGCCATGGCCCAGCAGCCATGCTGGCAAGTTCAGAGGGGCCCCTCACAGCCTGTGATGGGCAGACCGCTGGCAGAGTGCCAGACCAAAACCCCATGCCTACCCTAAAAAAAAGAGAAGAAAGGACCCCACCCCCATGGCTCCTGGCCCCCAAGTAAAATTCTTGTGTCACCACATTGAAGACACTGGTCCCGTTTGCTTAACAACCCTCCCTCTCTTGCTGGTATGACTTGATTAAAGCCCCCATGTGAGCAGTAGCCCAGCAGAGATGCTCCGTCTGCTGATATAAAAGAAGAAAACATTTGCATTTTACCCCCAAGCCCACCTTTGGGTAGAGTTTTAAGTATTACCTATTCTAAGTTCTTGGCAACGTGAGCTGCTTGGCAGGCAGTTGGAATGTGACCGCAATGAGTCTGTTGTAACATAAAATGTTAACTGCTGTTTTTAGAAAGTTGAAGTAGTCGTTGGTACCACAGCCCCGTTCATGCCTCTAAACTACTGTTCTGTTTTTCCCCTTTTCTGGCACCTCCGTACTTTGTTCCCCTCCTATTCCTTTTAATTTTTTTTTTTTCAACGTTTATTTATTTTTGGGACAGAGAGAGACAGAGCATGAACGGGGGAGGGGCAGAGAGAGAGGGAGACACAGAATCGGAAACTGGCTCCAGGCTCTGAGCCATCAGCCCAGAGCCTGACGCGGGGCTCGAACTCCCGGACCGCGAGATCGTGACCTGGCTGAAGTCGGACGCTCAACCGACTGCCCCACCCAGGCGCCCCTGTTCCCCTCCTATTCCATGGGATGTTTACAAACCAGGCAGCTCTCGTTTTTTTTTTTTTTTTTTTTTTTTTAAGATTTAAGAGCTTAAAACATGCCCGTTACTAATTTCACGGCTTTTATATGAAATTTCTTGGACATACATATTCTTACCCAGTTCATGGGGTTGCAGACAGTGAATTCAAGAGCGGACGATCGACAAGGTGCATGGCCGATGGTGGCCATGCCATGCGATGGCAAAGCCGGCAGGGTTAGTGGGGCCTCGACTGGGGCGTGTTTTAAGTAATTGATCATTGAGAAAACAGTTAATCTCTTTCACTGGCGGCTCCTCCTTTTTAATGAAACGAATCTGTGCATTTCCCTGGGCCGCTGTTAACTGTCAACTAGAACAAAGACAAATCGAGCACCCAACGCTAAAGATCTAAATATATCCTACTGAAGTTTGACCTTCCTAATGGAGACTTTGTGATCATGTCGGTGGGAAAGTTTTGCTTTGTGCCATCAGTTAGAAGTATTTGCTAAGCTGTTAGTGTGAAACACACCGAAGGGTTCTTAAAGCTTTGGATATTTTTGGTTAGTATTTATGCTGTGGAAGCGAGCCCTGGATATTTTTGGCTAAAGAGAGGAATCCCTCTGTCAAAGTGTTATTTTCTTTCCTTTTTTAACTTAATTTTTTAATTGTTATTTTAGAGAGAGCGTGAGCAGGGGAGAGGAGCAGAGAGAAAGAGAAAGAGAAGCAGGCTCCACGCGTAGCGGAACCTGACTAACGTGGAACCAACTATTTTCTTACTGGTTGTTTCCTGTTGTGTTGTGTTGTGTTTGCTAGCACACTGTATTATAAAATTATTTATAATTGGTGAAGGCCAGAATCTCAGTAGTGACAGCAAGAAGGCAGAGGAGGGAATGGTTCAAAGGAACATTTTGTTGGGAAAACAAATCGGATTTCGGGGGGGGTAGTTGAACATTTTGGTATTAAGAGTGGAGAATGAACAGTGCTGGCATGTTATTGAAAGAAGGGCTAGAAGAAGAACAGAAGGTTATAGAGAGATGACATAGAAGCAAGAGGATGGACTTTATTTTATTTTTTTTAATGTTTATTTATTTTTGAGGTA
This sequence comes from Prionailurus bengalensis, assembly GCF_016509475.1. Taxonomy (NCBI): domain Eukaryota; kingdom Metazoa; phylum Chordata; class Mammalia; order Carnivora; family Felidae; genus Prionailurus; species Prionailurus bengalensis. Next base: position 71,099,589 of record NC_057351.1, on the reverse strand, counting down.
GATAATGAGCAGGCGAGGGGCAGAGAGAGAGGGAGACACAGAATCTGAAACAGGTTCCAGGCTCTGGGCTGTCAGCACAGAGCCCGACACAGGGCTTGAACTCACGAACCGTGGTATCATAACCTGAGCCAAAGTTGGATGCTTAGCTGACTGAGCCACCCAGGCGCCCCATAGAGTATGCTTTTAAAATGCCAGGCTTGAGATAGGCATGCTGTCCATGCCCACTGGGCAGCGAAAAATAAGTGTCTACAGGCTTAGGGAAGACATCAGAGATAGAGACATTGGTCCTTTGCACAAAGTCGTTGTTGAAGCCTATGAGAGTAGATGAGATCTGTTCCCAGGGTGGCCTTCTTCTAGAGGAAGGAAGTAGCATTCATGGCAGTTACCTGCGTCTAAGGGCCTGGCTAAGGGGACTGAGAAGCTGTGTCAGAGGAGGAATAGCGAGTAAAGACCTTTGATGACCCCTGCCTGTGAGCCTTTCTTCAAATGCTGGTTTCCTTGTGTATAAACCACCAAAACCAATGACACGATTTGATAAGCCAGTTTGGGCCACTGCTTTGAATTTAAGAACTAGGCCATATCAAATCTCAAAGGGATTCAGAGTTCAATTGTAATTTGGCCAACTCTCAACAGAAGTTACAAAGTCATTTTTTAAGACTACATTAGGATTATATCGACTAGGACCTTTAAAGGAGGGTCCGCGTCAGTTTCACAAGGCCATGTGACGTAGAAAGGCTGCACCAAATACAGTGAATTTCTACAACATTTACAAGTAGCTCTGAAGCTATCTCACAATCTGGATTGGCATAAAGATCACCCTGTTGCCACCGGATCTTTCTTTTTATAAAGGATCTGTGAATTTTTATTTTATTTTATTAAAAAAAATTTTTTTTTACATTTATTTATTTTTTGAGAGACACAGAGACAGAGCACAAATTGGGGAGGGGCAGAGAGAGAAGAAGACACAGAATCAGAAGCAGGCTCCAGGCTCTGAGCTGTCAGCACAGAGCCCAACGCGGGGCTCGAACTCACAGACGGCGAGATCATGACCTGAGCCGAAGTCGGACGCTTAACCAACTGAGCCACCCAGGTGCCCCTGTGAATTTTTAAACTTACCCAAGGTGATTGGAGGGGAAAATAAAGAGAGTTACCAGTAGTCAAAATCATTATTTTGTCACTTCTCATGGCTTTAAGAAATACCCATGTTTGCAAGAGCAAGAGAGTCCTCAAAACTGCTGATGCCACGGAGGAGTGACATCGCGGGGAGCTTGCCAAGTTTGATGCCGGATTCAAGTTAATTCACTGTGTTCCTAGTAATACCTTAGATACCACGGTTGAAGATTCCTGAAGAAGAATCAAAAGGAGTGAAGATGAGGACTCTTACCATAAAATGCTCTGTCATCTTGGGGGAAAAAAAGATATGTACGTAGAGCAATATTGAAGAAACCTCTCTGGGGCGTTCTGTGAATCCCAGGATTGTGTTTGTTGCCACTGAAGGAATGGGCGGTCAGAGTGCAGTCAGTCCATCCCTGAGCTCCTCCCACCCGGGGGACCCGTTTGTTAAGGAAGAAGCAGGTGTGTGAACAGTGGGGGCACTGGCAGGTTAGAGGAGGCAGCAGGTGGTGAACGAGCTGTTTTCCAGGTAATGTGATCAGAGTCATATTTATAGGGGTGGTCATTTTCAGGCATGATGGACTCAGGCCATCATCTTGGGTTACTTGATTATAAATTGCAAAGAAAGAGGTCGTAGCTGTGGAGTGTTGATGTAAACAAAGGCTGATGATTCCACAGCGGAAAGCTTCTTTGTGGCTTCTGTGTCACCTTGAAAATCTCTAATGGCTCGGAGCAGGAAAGATTGCTACCGGAGGGGTGGGAGAGTAGGCACCATATTCTGGCAGAACCTCACTGTGCTCAGCACTAGGTCGTCCGGAGGCATTGATGAGTCACGGGAACTAATTAGAGGAACACTGCAGGTGTTCCAGCAGGATTCTTAGGAAAGCAAGTTTAGTGGTCGAGCTCCCCTTCTCCCTGCCCACTGGGTGCCTGTTCCAGCTGCTTGCAGGAAGAATCAGGAAGAATCCGGGATTCTTTGCCTAAGGCCCTTAACTGTATGGAGTCACCCAACCCTGGGCATCGAGAGGTTGAGACTGGAGGTTCCCGGCCATGGCTGCTGCTTCCCAGGCCTTTGACAGTGCAAACTCTTTACTCCGCGGGTCAGCCTTGGGCTTTATTTTTGGACAAGTGGCCGTGCCCTCTTCTGGTCTTGTCTCAACACGTAGGCCACGCCCAAGCCCCTGGCACCCGGGGACCTGCTTCTCTGCACCGTGTCCATGGTCCACAGCTGCGCAAGAGACACCAAAATCCGGACGCAGTAAAGCATTCCCTTTTGCGTGTACTGAGGTCCTGAACGATGGTTTTATCTTGGACATGTTCCCGTTTCTTCCCCCTTTTGCCTGTTCATTTTTATCTCTCCCTATAATATATAAACAATCGACTTATCCTATTTACCGCACAAAGAGAAAATTAAACGTCCAAATTATTCATAGCTGTGGCAAAGTATTTCCAGAGTGTGAAAAAAATGGACTCAGACATTTCTGCTGCTGCTTTTGGTATGGTGGGAATTTATTACTCAGCCCAGTAATCGTCTTGGCCCAAAGCAAACAGTTGTGTGGGCCAGCAGTGGGTCCCTTTCCTAAATCGCTCTGCCAGAGATACCTTTGTTCCTATTCGAGACAGCGTGAACCAACAGCATCTTTCCATCAGAGACGGATTATCTCTGAATCTTAGACATACCGCACAAGTCGTTGAGACCCAGCCAATGAATTTTACTCGTATGAGATATTCCATCCCTCCCGAAAGGAGGGATACGAAATGGGAAGGAGGCAAGAGAGAACTCAGAGCCCCACAATAAATAGCTCTTTGTACCAGTCCCCTCCCCTCACCCCAGCCCACTGAGATCATGGAGTAAGTTCGCAGCACGCAGTGGAAGGCATTTGCTGCCCGGCAGCGTGGCAGACGATGACCAAATGTGAACTTGTCTTTCCACAGTGTGCGGCTGTGACCTGGCACAAGGGGGCTTCTTCATAAAGAACGGCGAGTATCTCTGCACCCTGGACTACCAGAGGATGTATGGGACACGCTGCCATGGCTGTGGGGAGTTCGTGGAAGGAGAGGTGGTCACTGCCCTGGGCAAGACCTATCATCCCAACTGCTTTGCGTGTACTATCTGCAAGTAAGTGGGGGCTCCCCTAACGGAGAAGTGCTGGGTTCTGCTCTTCAGGCCTGGGATATACGCCTCTTGTCTGGAGTTGTACTGTCTTGACATACTCTTTTTCTGATGTATCCTTAAAGTTTTTTTTAAAAAATCTTCCTATTATTTTATCAGTCTTAGTCAAAAAAGTAATTTAGTTGGGAAACTTTACCCATGATGTCCTCTGCTAAATAATAGGACTGATTTTAAGGGGCTTGAAGGCAGCTGGAAAGTGGCTCTAGGTCTTGAAACTTTTTTACATTTATTATTATTATTATTTTTTTTTTTTGAGAAACAGAGTGAGACAAAGCGTGAGCGGGGGAGGGGCAGAGAGAGAAGGAGACACAGAATCTGAGGCAGGCTCCAGGCTCTGGGCAAGCGGTCAGCACAGAGCCTGATGCGGGACTCGAACCCACGAACTGTGAGATCATGACCTGAGCCGAAGTCGGACGCTCGACCTACTGAGCCACCCAGGCACCCCTAGGTCTTGAAACTTTTTAAGCAGTGAAAACATTAGGAGGAAATAGCATAACTGCTCGGAAAGATAAAGCTGATTTGGAAGAAGAAGTTCATATGGGTGTGTGTGTTTGAAATAATCTCCCTTATAGCGGAGCGAGGCAAACTCTGTCCCGTGTCCCAAATGAGACCCAATACCTGTCTCTGTAAATAAAGTTTTATTGGGACACAGCCACCCCCGTTTGTTTCCAGATGGCTGCTGATGGGCTGTGTTTGGCTACAGGGTCAGAGCTGGGCAGTTGTGACAGACTCCATAGGATCTGCAGAGTCTAAAAAATTATTTGCAATCTGAACTTTCAGGCGGAAACGTATACCAACCCCTGTTCTCTAGGCTTCTATCACCTGGCAAGGTTAAATCTTAATTGCCCAAACCAGCTTGGTTACAATGATCAGTCAGAGAGAAGAAGGCAAGTATGTGAAGTGTGAGTGGGGAAATGTGGTTTCATCGTTGTGTTGTGTTGAATGCTACACATAATTGAACTTAAGATGACTTTGATTCCTGTGCGAGGAGAGTCACCAACAAGGGTCGGCTACTTTATGGATCGATCCTAGTCGGGCAGCCCCATTCCTTTTAGTGTGGTGTTGACTGCTGTGTGGTCCAGTTCTATGGCTTTGTTAAAAGCTACAGTTCAGAGGAGGTGAATTTGCTTTGTTTTTCAACATTTCAGGTTTCTAGGCCAGAGAGATGTAAACTCTAAAAAAGGTAAACTTAATTTTATATAATTAACCAACAAGGTAATACTCAGAGACAAATCCTAAGATTCAGATGCAATAGTCATGGTGAAATTATTATTGTAACTTTTTATAGCCATCAGTCCATTTCTCAATTATATTTTTTTAAATCCTAATTTTAAAATTCTGAATTATTGGGCTGAAAATTGTTCTGCATTTAATCCAAAGTAAAGTTTCCTCTTGACCTGTCCCTTTTCAGACTGTAGCCCACAGCCTGGTTAAAAGCCCTTGACTGGCGTTTGAGTCCCAAGTTCTGGTCCAGCTTCCTGGGCTGATTTGAGACGTATGTGAATTAACTTTCCCAAGGCAATTGCTTCATCTATAAAATAGGAGGCCGTGATCCGGGTGATCCCCCAAGCTAGGATGAGCGTTGGACTTCTTCTGTGGGGAAGGTCTCTTTACAAATATCTGTTTCTAGCTTCCCCCGCCCACCCCCCCCCCCCCAAACTCTCCTGCTGACTTAGTGCTTTCTGGAGGATTCCCAAGTATGATGTATTCATCCAACTCACCAGGTTGGAAGGCCCTGGCCGAGATACACTCTAAGAGCCCTCCCGATCCTGGCCTTGAGAGATCATTGTTTTAAATTTGGTGATGAAGGAAAAACATCTATTAGTGTTAGTCCCATCTCTGGACGTTTGAGCCAGTGAACAGCTACTCAATGCTGCTACCGCTGACCCGACAACATTCTACCTGAAGTGGAGAGGCCTCCTTTATGGGTTACAAACTTTAACCCACGTAGCAATTCTGTGAAGTCAGCCAGGAATTAGTGTCCCTGATTATGAGTGCCGCTGAGTGTCGGAGCTTAACGGACGTTCCCAAGGTAACACTGCAAGATTTGAACTCAGGTTTCCTGACTCCAAATCCAGTTCTCTTTGTGTTTACACAGAAGGAAGTGAACCCATGTGGGCAGAGGACCCAGTGGGCAGAAGGGGGCGGTATGCGGATCATTTATAAAATTACAAAGCCCCAAATTTAAAAGACCCGGCCTCATGTTGAGACCTGGACTCGGATGTATCCCCTCGTGGATCCAGGTGGGATTCAAGTCTGAAAATACAAGCTTGGCTCAGAGGCTAGAGAGGCGGCTTAGGGGGCACAGTTTGAGGGGGTGCTCACGCTCAGGGCCGTGCATTGCGAGGCCTGTACCTCCTTAAAGCCTGTGCCCCAGGCGCCTCACTGGCCTCACCCTAGTCCTGGCCCTCATCAGAGGCAAAGAACCTGTGCTTGCTTTGATCTGGCTCCCCAACTCCCGGTGCCTCGCCCACAGAGCCGACTGGGGGCCTGTTCAGGTTTCATTAATGACGCAATAGGCCCACTGGCATCTACCAGAGTGCAGTTTTGATTGTTAAAGATAGAGAAGTCCTGAGTTGGATGGCACCTGTACCTGCGGGTGGCCCAGTCTCCCGAGCTGGTCAATCCAGGGAAGTCACTTAACCTCTCTGGGCCTTATCTGAACAATGGAAAGTAACACAGCACCATGAGAGGGGAGGAGACTGCCTCAGCTCAGCACTTGTAAAATGAGGTGGGGGGGTGGGGAGCGTAAGAACTTACAGCTCTCCACCACGCACCTCTGTGGCGTGGTTTTGAGTCCAGATTTACTGCCCTGTGTGTGCATGACGGTTCATTACCAAGTGTGAGGCAGCCGAAGGGCCACTTTAAGGAGCGATCGCAGCTGTGAAAGTAATATTCCTGTCAAGGAGCTGGAGTTTGTTCTTAAGTAATTGCTCCTGACTCACACGTGGGGGGACGTTTTGCTTGGGAGTTTTGCATTCCCTAGCTGACAGAATCACACATTTGAAAACTCCTGTTAATGAAGAGTATCGGCAAATTGCCAATTACAAGTAAGCAGGTGTGGAAACTGTCATATACCTATTTGTTAATGACTTTTGTTTTTGAAAAGCTAGCTGCGGGCTGAACTGGCAGGAGAACAGACTGGTAACATACATGGAGAGGCAACATGTTTGGAAAATGTCTGTTACTGATAAATGTCTAAAGCAAAAGGAAATTCTCTCTCTGGAAAGAAGCTAACAGATTTTTTTTTTTTTTTTTAATTTTTAGAAGCTAACGGTTTTTAAACAAGTATTTACAGCACTGTTGTGTTTCTCCACGAGGCACTGGGTCTCCAGCACTCCAGCTCTGGAGGGAAACATCCAGTTCACCCACTCAGATGTCTAGGACAAAGTCTAGTTGGGCACCGTGGCCCCGTAGCTCTAGGGAACTGAAGGAGTTAATGTTTGACCTGTAACCAGTTCTCCTGGGGAGGGGCCTTAAGCTTGAATAGGAATTTATGGCATTTAAAATATTTCTTCTTGAAGGATTTTCCATTTGGAAAATGGAAAATTTTTGTGTGTTTACCTGGCTAGGTGACTTGCTGGAACATCCCTCCACTAATGAGCAGAGGTAAATTATTCCATTTTACTGTCTGGTTGCCGGTAGAAGCAATATGTTCCCGCTTCTTCTCAAAACGAGGCGCGTTTATTTGTTTGGACTATATCCAGCTGGCTGGCTCGGTTAGGACCGCATTTCAGACATTTTGGCTGGTGCTCCTCAAAGAAATGGATTGGCACCGGAGGGCAGCAAGCCGAAGGAGCAGGGAAGGAAATTAAATTGCTGGAATAACCTTGAGGGCAATGTCTTTCTGTCTCCAGGCGCCCGTTTCCACCCGGAGACCGAGTCACGTTCAATGGGAGAGACTGCCTCTGTCAACTGTGTGCGCAGCCAATGTCGTCCAGCCCTAAAGAAGCCTCCTGCCCCAGCAGTAAGTGCCCTGGCCACCTGTTGACCTGAGCTCCTCGTAGCTCAAAGGTAGCTTAGGCAAGTGCCTTCCTTTTTCTGAAGCTGCTATAGCTGGAGACAAGCATAGTCGTGTCTAAAGCATTGGCAATCGTAAAACGTGAAGCCTTTGCTAAAACCCATGAGTGAGAAGCATCTCCCTTATTTCAAAGACATAAATAGAACTGGATGTCAAATTGTGCATTTTGAGGGTAAATAAAGGAAAAAGAATGATAAAACTTTACGTGAGAAATGCCCATTCCCTTAGTCTCAGAGGTTGAGATGTGCGGACATCTGGTGGCAAAGCGATCGATAGCTCTGTGTGTTAAAGAAGCTGTCCCCAGCGGTGATTTATCCTTACCCTTAATTCTTTATATTTGTTATCTTTAAATATGTATTCACTTAGAGGGTTTCTGACACTCATTGAACAGATAGGGTTTTTTTAAATATTTCTTCACCTTTGTTCATTTTTGAGAGACAGAGTGTGAGTGGTAGAGGGGCAGAGAGAGAGAGAGAGAGAGAGAGAGAGACAGAATCCGAAGCAGGCTCCAGGCTCTGAGCTGTCAGCACAGAGCCAGACACGGGGCTCGAACTCATGAACTGTGAGATCATGACCTGAGCCGGACGCTTAACCGACTGAGCCACCCAGGCGTCCCTGAACAGATAGTTTGTTGAGCACCTACAGTGTGTAGTGTTGTTCCCACTGGAGATACAGGCTGTGAACAAAGACTCAGCATCCTTGGGAAGCTTACTTGCCAGCAGGAAAGAGCAGACCATAAATGCATACACAAAAATACTTAATATGTGAAGAAAAAGAAAGTAGGAAGAAAAAGCAGGGTAAAGGGGCTGCATTCATAGGGGGTAGTTGGGGGAGACCTCTCTTAAAAACCTAAGGAGCATCTGAAGAAAGTGTGGGAACGAGATACATATGTGTCATGGGATTTATCATTCTTCGTGACGAGGTCTTGTCTGACCTGTGGGAATCTGGAGAAAACTAACTTGCCCCCAATCCTTCCCCCAACTAACTTCCCTGATAGTCCGGTCACACTATTTCTTCTGATAAATAACATTGGGTAAGTCAGTTAACTTACTTACAATCAATGAACCTCTACCTCGGTCTCCTCCCTGGGACATTAGGAAGTAGACCAGAGGTTTGCCTTAGTTTCTGGGGATTTTGCCAGTCTTTGGGAGGTTGGAATAAATTATTCCACTAAGTCCCCCCAGTCTCAGTACATAAGAATGAACTCAGCCACTTCTGGTCTGGAGGAATTCTATGCAATCTATAGCAGGGATTCTAAATCTTTTTGTTAAAGAATAATCCTTATACTTAGAGAAAGAGAGAGAGAGAGAATGTTCTGACCAAAGCATTTGCATAGAAATTGGATTTGACCATTGGGTGTCTGATTCAACACAACCGGATCCTTAGCATGAATTTATATGTCCTGCTGATAAATATTAGCAGCCTGAATAGCACAAGAGCTATAAAGTAGACCCCAGTCTTTGACACCTAGGGGAGTTTGTAGTGCTTCACTTTTCATATCTACCCTGCCCGAAGCAGGTCACTGGGAAGGTTATCTGGGAAGGTCACTGGGAAGGTTATCACCCCGTTATCTGGGAAGGCCTGCTTTGAAAGTGCACTACTAAAAACTTTGGAGGAGTTCTTCAGTCTAGCTAAGAAGCAAAGGATTTGGGGCGCCTGGGTGGCTCAGTTGGTTCAGCATCTGACTTCAGCTTAGGTCATGATCTCATGGTTCATGAGTTCGAGCCCCACATCATGCTTGCTGCTGTCAGCACAGAGCCCGCTTTGGATCCTCTGTGTCCCCCTCTCTCTCTGCCCCTCCCCTGCTCATGCTCTCTCTGTCTCAAAAATAAACAAACCTTAAAAAAGAGAAAGAAACAGAAATAGATATTTTTCAAGGCCCCCGTCCTCTTTGCCCATGCAATTTGGGAATGGGTTTCCTCATCAGAGTGCTACCAAAATGGTTATTCCAATTTTTATCAAACATGTTTTTGCTTTACCTGTATTTTCTATCTTATATGACGTACATGTTATGCACACAATAAAGAAATAAAAATTCTAAGTGTAAAAATGTATCATACTCAAATTCATTATATCCTTAATGCTAGATGTAATAACAATTGCTTGTGTGCAAATTGTTGGACAAAATCATATTTTCTCCTTTGCTCTCAAAGGATGAAATCTCTTTTCTATGCAACTGCCTTGGTCAGAACAGTTTTATTTTCAACAAGTACTGGTCTATTTAGATCAGTACTCAGATAACATTTATGGGGCATGTGGGTGTCTGTTAAAAAAAGAGTTCTTATATATGGATACACACATGCAAAGTACCCAAGCTGGGCGGGCACACAAATACTATGGCAAGGGAATTTTCAGCAAGTTGCTGAAATTCACTGGAGCATGCTTGGAAAACACTTGCTTACTCTTTGTAATTCTTTTAAGAATTGTCGTGTACGTTAAACGATCCTGGTGTGACTTTAATTCTTATTTTGAAAAAATTCTTAAATTTGGAGCACCTGGGTGTCTCAGTCGGTTCAGCCTCTGACTCTTGATCTCGGCTCAGGTCTTGATCTCAGAGCCGTGAGTTCAAGCCCCGTGTTGGGCTCCACACTGGCCTCCGTGCTGGGCGTGGAGCCTACTTAAAAAAAAAAAAATCTTAAACTGGGCCAATCTCCCCTACATCAAAGCAAAAAATGAAACGCCTCTTTGATACTGTTCACAGAGCCAATGAAGTAGATCAGAGAGCCAAGGTCCTCTTTCCCCTTCGAAATGTTCTTTCAAAAACGAATCTGCTCTTCTGAACTGCAATTTTTATTTCATGATCGGTAGCTGGTTTCCCATCATCACTGAACAGGAGGGGAAAGACAGTGGGAGAGGAAGAGAAGTGAAGGGTAGTCAACAGAAGCGACATCAATGATGCGATGAGAATTCACGCAGAGCAATTTCTGCTTGAGCTTCCTGGATAGAGGTACGGTTTCTGCTACAACCGATGAGGAGACCTTGTCTGCACTGCTCTGGTTTAGAGAGGACTCCCGGTGGCATGCCCGTGACGTCACGGTGCTCCCGTCCACCTTACGTTCTTTTAACCTTTATATGTGTTTTGTCTACTTCATCACACACTCTCCTGGTACTCACTGTGGATCCGGTACTGTGTACCTGGTCCACGAATTTTAACTCATGTAATTCTCAGAACCACCCACTGGGTTGGCACTAAAACTAGCCCCTTTACGCAGAGGAAGAGACGAAGGGCCATGGAGGTGAATTTACCCAGGATCGCAGACAGTAAGCAGTGGGGCTGGGTTTACAGACCTGGGCTGCCTGGCTCCAGATGCCATACCGCGTGCCTGATGATATTCCACAGCATGGGCTTCACTCTCTGCTGAGCCTCACACGATGGCCTGACTCGTCCGTGTGTTTACCTGAGTGTCCTGCCTCCAGGGGCTGTGCGCTTTCTACACGGCACAGCTGCCTTGCTTTTGTAGCCAGGTTTGATGACTGGAAGCCACCAGGAAGTTTTCTGCAGAAGCAAACTACTTCCCTTAAACATGATCGCCCCTGAATTAGCTAAAACTCTTGCGGCATCCGGTCTGCTGCAATTTGAATTCAATAAGCAGTAAACCTTCCGTACCCTGGAGCGATGGTCAAAATTACCTCAGAGGGTTGTGATGAATGTTAATTAAGTTGTTTTTCCTACTTAAAAAAAATAAATTGCCCATGTCTAGCGGATCCACACTTTAAAAATAAAAAGTGACGTCCAGGAGACGTTAAGTCCTCCCAGAAGGTCACATGCACTCCACTGAGGCTTAATTTTTCTCCAGCCTTCACGTATTTGCCAGCAGTTGGGGAACTGGATTCACACGGGTTAAGGAGCCTGGGGTAGGGGGGACGTACATGTGTGGCATCCTAGAGTGTAGGGAATCGGGTTTGGACCTTCGTTTCCCACACAGCTTCTGTCTATTTCAGGCACCTGAGCAGGAGTGGCTGTTGTCTGCAATGACCTTTTCCATTTCCAAGGGTGTCTGACTAGCATCTGATTGTGTGTGGGTTTGGTGGGTTGACGGGGCGACCACCCCCACGCAAAGGCATGCCAGCCCATCTTCCTCTCTCTCCCCTCTGCACAGCATTGTCACGATTCCAACTGCAGTAGAGACTTCTACAGGTATTGGGGCAAATGCTCTAGTCGGCCCGAATTTAAGTCATTTCAGATAAAGAATCACCTGCATGTTTTCAAAGGGGAGGAAGAACTTTTCCATTAGTTTACATTTCTGTGCGGTGCAATAGCTTTTGATAGTTGCAAGGTAATTTTTATTTTATCTTAAATTCTCTCCCCCAGATCATCTGCAGGTTGAGTGGGACTTGTCTGCTGAGACACCTAAGAATAGGTCGGTAGTGATAATCTGACGCTGCCGTCAGACTGCCTGGGTCACAGCCTAGCTCTGCCACTTGCTAGCAGTCTCTTTACTTCTCCAGCCTCCACTGCCTTATCTGTAAAATGGGATGGTAATAGTTACCTACCTTATAGGATTAAACGGATACATATATGAAAGTGCCGTTTAGTTATAAGACAATAACCTACTGTTCGGGCATTTATTTTTGAATATTTGTGTCAGACCATCACTACTTTTTGTGACCCTGCTTTTTTCACTCTGGTGTTCATGATATGTCTTTATGTGCTCATTTGATACTTTGCCCCAGTTTAAAAACCAGTGAAGGTAGGAACACAGATAGCCCCTGGATTCTTGGAGTTTGACTCTTGGTGATGTAGTTTAGGGCAGGGTCTCCAAAATCAGATCTGCTTTAGACACTGCCTGTCGAGAGGATGTATGGGTTCTGGACATGTGGTGGCTGGTTCTAACCCCTTTCAACCACGCACAGGCTGTGTAGCCTTGAGAGTTCAGTCTCTGCCTCCGTTTGTTTGCCTACAAAACAGGAAACAATAATAGTTCCTTTTTCAGTGGACTGTGCAGATTCATATAAATAACATGTCTGAAAGATTCATGACATTTAATAAGCTCATCTGTATGCTAACCATTATTCTTTACGGAAGTTACAAGACTAGAACTTGAGCTTTAGAGATATTTAGAGCCAGAAAGGAACCAAAGAAGAGGGCACAGCATAATGGTTAAGAATATGGCCTCTCCACTTCAGAAAGCCTGGGTTGGAATCTTCCTCCTCCTTCTGCCTGGCCAGGGAGCCTTGGACAAGTTATTGACATTTTAGAACCTTACCACCCTCATCTAAAAATTGGAAAATAACTACTTCCAAGGGTTATTATGAGAGTTGAATGAAATGCTGCAAGAGAGGACAGTCTAAATATGGAGAGGGTTCTTGTAAAAGCAGTGCAGGGGGAACCCCAAACCCCAAAGGCCTTGTTGTTCCGTGTCCCGAGACATGAAACTGGAAAGATGGAGTGACAGGGCCAGGTCTCGGGAGGCCTTGAGGGGTTTGGCAAGGTGGAACTTCTGAGAATAGTTTTTGATCTAGAGGACGACCAGATGAAAACAATGTTCTAGAAAGATCAGTATGGTAATGGTGGTAGTGCAAAATCAGTGCAAAGTCAGTGCAAAATTATGATTTTGGTATGCAAAATCAATGCCTGGGGATCAGTGATCTACCCATTGATTGTGGGTGGAGGTAATAGCAGGGAACAAAGATGATGAATGTAAATGTCAAAGAACGATACAGGTTGTCACTCATTCAACAAACATTTCTTTGAGTACCAGCAATGTTCCACCAGGCAAATTCTTTATTATATAGTTAACATATTACTGTAAGACAGTTGTCCCGCCTGAGAAACCAACATTGGGACAAAACCTATTGCATTTTAGTTATTTAGACGTGTGCCCACCCACCTCCAGCACCAAGATAATGAACTCATTAATACAAGGACCCTATTTTCTCTGTCTTCGACAAGGTCTAGCATGTCAAGCCCTGTATAAGCATCCTGGAAACTGAATCACAGCCATCTCTTTCTCTAAATGGGCTAATGACAATCTTCCCTTTTTTAAGGGGTTTAGGTGTTCCTCGTAAAATAATAAAAATCTTACAGAAAAGTGCAAAGAAGGAGATAGAAATCACCTGAAATCCGATCACCTACAGATCATCTCCACGCATGGATTTTGCTAAGTCCTCCAGATGTGTGCAATTGTACATAAATTTGTCCCATAGCATTTTGTTCACGTGTCTTCTTTTCAAAAACCATTTATTATTTTGATTGTCACACAAAAGACTGAAAGCCTTGCATTTGCTTAGGCCCCTTGGCAACAGGACTAGCATGCATGTGTCCTGGGCAAAGATGCTTTGCCTCTCTATTATGGCCGTTATTACTGTATATTCCTGCTAGTTCTTTGTATGTTTATCTCTCCCACCAGACTGTGAGCTACTTAATAACAAGGACGGTTGTTTTGTTTTGTTTTGTTTTGTTTTGTTTTGTTTGTTTTTTTGGTTTTTGGTCCTTATGAATCTCACTGGGTTCACAGTAAATGCATGAATGTTCATTTAGTGAGTGAATCCATGCCTTCCCTGGGGGGGCTTTGAGAGAGTAAATCTCAGCTCCCAGGTCTGGAATGTTGAGTTCTGACGACTGTTTGAATGAATAAGTGAAATTGAAGACTGGAGATGACTTTTGTGATGTGGTGAAATCATATAGGTACAGCTTGGGTGCATTGGGCAGTAAGGGATAATGGCATGTTTAAACTCACCTTCACGTTCTTATTTACAAGCTTTCTCCCTTGTTTAATAAAAGGGGATGTGGTTATTGCTTCAGATAAATTTGGTGATGACAGTCTTGGGTTCTGGCCCGAGGGGCAGGGGTCTAACCTCGTGTGTCAGTTCCCGTATTGCTGTACTGGCTATGGAGGAGGGTGTTGAGAGAGTTTGGAATGTACGTGGTAGCCAGAGGGTCATTGCAGAGAGGCAAAGTACGTTGCAAAAAGGAACATTAATATTCAGACTTTTTTCAGACTGAAATCTATAATGATTATGAGTCAGACATAAAGATCCCAGAGTGACACATCTTTTCACTTAACCAGAGCCTCGATCATCTTAGTTGTAAGAAAGGAGGAGAAGTCTCTGCTTATTAGGGAATGGGTATACCTTACATGGAAGAAAGTGAAAGTGAATACCAAAAGCATCTTAGCAAATGGAAAGTCAATGACATTTTGTTATCCGCTTTGTTTCAATAGCTATGCCTCTTACATAATAAGATCCACACCTTCTAACAATGTGTCAGTAAAACTAGGATTTTAATGATTGGACCAGCAGTCATTCTTCAGATTCTTTTTAATTTTTTAGTAGCAGTAAAAATCTAGCTGTGTGTACTTAGAGTTGTATGTCCCTATAGATTGTCCCAGAAGGATATTTGAGAAATGGCTATTAGTACTTGTCTCCAGCAGGGAGGGAGGGAAGGAAATTATTTTTACTATATGAAAACAAAAATTGTAACCATGTGTATATCTTATCTATTTAAAACCAAAATAGATTAAAAAATAAAATAATGCTAATTTTATAAAGTAAAATGAAAGACCTAGTCCAGACTAAAGTCTCAGTGCATTTTGCCCTTGCTGTGACCTTCAGTGTGTCTGTATTAAGTGATTGGTCACATAATGAAAGTCCTGAAACAGACATCCTACCCCTTCTTTTTTTCTTCCCGTCTCTGGGAGGGAGTGAATGAGCTGATGTTTGCTAATGAGTATTGAACCTTAGAAACTGACGTGGAACTCAAGTGTGATTTCCTCTTTGGCAAGAGCTCCAGTGGACTGAGTGACCGTAGCCAGTTAAAGATTTATCATAAAACTCTTCACCAGGTTGGGGCGCCTAGGTGGCTCAGTCAGTGAAGCGTCCGACTTCAGCTCAGGTCATGATCTCTCAGTTCATGAGTTCGAGCCCCGCGTCAGGCTCTGTGCTGACAGCTTGGAGCCTGGAGCTTGCTTCGGATTCTGTGTCTCCCTCTCTCTCTCTACCCCTCACCTCTCTCTCTCTCTCAAAAATAAATAAACATTAAAAAAAAAAAACACAAAACTCTTGACCAAGTTAAAGTTTACAACTAAATTAGGGGAATCAGTACAAAAACAACCCTTCTTGGTACATTTTTAATTGAAGTGCAGTTCACATAACAAAATTCACCATTTTCCTGTGAACATTTTAGTAAACATTTACAATGTTATACAACCACAACCTCTATCTAGTTCCAAAACATTGTTATCAACCCCAAAAGAAAACCCCATATCCATAAAGCAGTCCCATTTCCTCCTCCCAGCCCCTGCCAACCACCGATCTTCTATTTCTGGATATTTATGGATTCTCAATATTTCGTATAAATGGAATACCTAAGTGGCCTTTTGTTTCTGTCTTCTCCCACTTAGCTTAATGTATTCAAGGTTCCTACAGGTTGTAGCATTTATCAGTACTACGTTCCTTGTCGTGGCCGAATAATATTCCATCATGTGGCTAGAACATGATTTGTGTATGTGTGCATCTGTTAACCAGCATTTAGGTCAGATTCATCTTTTTTGGCTGTTATGAATCGTGCTGCTGTGAACATACATGGATGATTATTTGAGCTCCTCTTTTTAACTCACGTGGCTCCTTGTACAGTTTTAAGAGGGGTTGGCTGAGCACTGTCCCAAATGTCAAAAACAGTGAATCTCCCCCTGGAGAGTGTTGGGCTGGTGTCCGCTAATGTTTCACAGTGTGGCAGGCTGAGGCGTGACCACCGCTGAATGGCCGCAGGGGGCAGCCTTCGTCTGGGGCACCTTGTTTGTTCCCTCTCCTAGTCTTTCTTCTTCTTTCCCACTCGTTTTCTTCCTCCATTGCTGGCCGTGACTTGAGCAGAGGACTACTTCGTCCTGCTGGTGGAAGTCTGACCCCTAGTTTTCTGAACCCTGTCTAGCAGAGTATCAGCGGTGCCGAGGACTCAGGTTTTGAACTTCAGACACGTCAGTTCTGTCTTCCTGCACGCATCCGTCTCACCGTTCCCCGTTTGAGGGGTGGCTCAGGGATCGAGCAGTGTTCACAAGGCCTGTCTGGATTATTCACTGTAGGCAGAAAGAACTGCCGCAAGCCCACGGAGCCGAGGGCTGGGGGAGCAGTCATTTACTCTCTCCCGAGGGAGGCCCCGTGGCAAGGATGCCCACTCCACTGAAGCCACGGCCTGAACTCTTCACCCGCGCAGGTTGGAAATCGGTATCCTTGAGGCCGCCATGTGACCGTAACCTTTTCCAGGAGCCTCCCATGATCGGGTAGTGTTCGGCTCTGTTTCCATGATGCCCCAATTTCCTCTGGCCGTCCTGGTGGCATTTGCAGTCAAAAGAGAATCCTACTCGTGAATCCCGGTGATGTTTGCATCATCAGAAACGACGCGGAGCGACCACAGGAGACAGATGGAGGCTGACAGTGGAGGGGACGGGCCCGAAAAGCAGTGAGCCTTCGGGCCTGTCCTCCACGCGCTGGGCTTTTGAAATTGTTAGCTAGGAATTTTGAAGTTGTGAATGTATCGAACAGGGTGATGGTTTACTCCATGAACGTAGCCCTCCCCCTCCATTTTTTAGTTAGAGTTCTGAAGACGGGCATGGGAACATGCAGACACACCGAGTTCTCTTTCAGAGGAGCTTAACCTAAAAATTAGAGTAGATGACAAACAGAACTAATGTTTTATGCTCATGTTTTTTATTTCCCCTCAAAGAATCTCATCCCATCTCTGGAAAGTACAAGCATGTGATACTTTTTATTCGTAGCTTGGAGAATGGCAGAGGGGCTGTTCAGGAGATTGTTACGCAAGGCAGAGGATGTTAACGTCCTAACCAGTTCTAACCAGCTTTCGATACCCTTTCCGAAGTACGTGCTCAGTCTCAAATATGCATGGTCTCAAATATCTGGCATTCTCCCTGTACGTAAGGCACCCGGAACGCTCACCCATGGCAAGCAGGCCACGGGAAGCACAGTGGGATATAAGGCCCGTTGGAACCAGTGCTGAGTCCGGTGCCGAGGGCCATGGCATGTCTATGGGCCGTTCGAAGCCATCATCCAAAGGCAACTAGCAGAGATTCTCAGACTCCCCAGTCTGATGCTTTCGGGGTGCAGGTCTGGGCTGGTACCAAATCCATGGAGAAGAAAGGCAAACGGTCTGGCTCCTTTGAATTTCCTGTTCAGATCCTGGTCATGAACATGGGAAAAACACACACACGGTACTAGGT
Source organism: Prionailurus bengalensis (assembly GCF_016509475.1). Classification (NCBI taxonomy): domain Eukaryota; kingdom Metazoa; phylum Chordata; class Mammalia; order Carnivora; family Felidae; genus Prionailurus; species Prionailurus bengalensis. The sequence goes on along the minus strand of NC_057351.1, from coordinate 71,082,110 downwards.
AGAGGAGAGGGCTTCCTAACCCTGAGAATCCATAATAACTCCCCGCAGAATTCTGTGAGTGCTGGCCTAGGGATCAGAACTGGAAGTTTTCAATGGGTAAATGGTATGTATTTATGAAGATTATGGGCCAAGTAACTGAAATTCCTTGAGCATATATGATACTCCGTTTAAAAGAATGAAAGACAGGATTTATAGGACTTGGAAAATGGCTTGCCAGGCCTGCCTTCAGCTTTCCTGAGGAAGGCTGACAAAGCGTTGCTATTATGGCCCATGAAAACGTGTTTTGTTGCGCGGTATTGTTTTCCAAAGACAACAAGAACCTTCACTTAAAATAGCAGGTCCGAGGCTGCTCTGGCTTGTGATGTTTCCACCGTGGCCATCGAGACCGCAAAGGGAACAGCTGACCTAAGCAGGGACATGAGAGATTACGGAAAAGTCCGGTTCAAGGTGACATATTTAGGCAGCACATCACCTCTTAAAATAATTCATTTTTAGTGATTTGAGATGTACATTACTTATGGCATTGAGACCCCTTTGGCCACAGAGTGGCAAGTATGTTGTACCTTCCTGAACTTTCCCACATACCCCCTGCCCCCGCCAGTATTTATCTTATGACCTCATACTGCTTTTTGGTTACTGGCAGCATAGAATTTCAGAAGTCAGAAAGTGCTTTTTATTTTTTTATTTAAAAAAAAATTTTTTTTTTAACGTTTATTTTTGAGACAGAGACAGAGCGTGAACGGGGGAGGGTCAGAGAGAGGGAGACACAGAATCTGAAACAGGCTCCAGGCTCTGAGCTGTCAGCACAGAGCCCGACGTGGGGCTCGAACTCACGGACCGCGAGATCATGACCTGAGCCGAAGTCGGCCGCTTAACCGACTGAGCCACCCAGGCGCCCCCAGAAAGTGCTTTTTAAAACCAATTCTTGAGAAGTGCTTAGCCTAACATGCTCACAGTTTCACTTTGTGTTTGGGCCTCTCCCTGTCCTTTCTTACGGTGACCCCACACCCATGGTATCTGCCATGACATGCTAGAAAAGTCAATTGTGGGCTCATTTCTGTGACTTGGTTGTTTTTCCAAAACTGGCCTGTGGACAGTCAACATCCGTCTACTCAGAGAGGTCTGGTCTGGAACGTGACCACACTGAACAGCCTAGACGATGAAAGGAAATCAACATTCCACCCTATCCATGTGTTCGATTGACATTCCTGTCACTACTCAGTATAATGTGCCCTTTTTGGTCAAGGAGAAGTGTTTTCAAATACCCAAATCTTCTATATCTTAAAGATGTTAAACCCTAGGCCAACTTTTAGTTTTAAAAATAACTTCAGGAGAATCTGGATGTTTTCGTTTTGTAATCTATGGGTTGCAAACTGAAGGGTCTATTAAAAAAAAAAAAAAGGCCAGGCTATTAACACAGATTCAGTCAGTGTCAGTTCAAAAGTGACAACAGGTGGCAATTGACATTTAGACTCTGTGGAGGGATGGAAACCCTAGCAAAGTGAGCAGCCACCACAGACCTCCAAAGTGTTATTCCCGTGAAGGAACCCACGTGTCAGAGGCTGACCCGACATGTGTTAAAGGCTTGTGTAGAAGGCAGCTTGTTAACCTAAGAGAATCAGGTCACTCTTCTATTGCGTCCCCCCTTTTCCTCTGTTTTGGATAGAACAGCTGCTCTCTAGCTTTCTGCTGTTACCATGTTATCACACAGATAATGAGAAATCCGTGTCCTGTAGGAACAGTTGAATGACAAGATCCAGTGTCATCAAAATTCAGGATCTGAAGTTAGCCAAACTCTGGAACTTAAATTTGGTTTTTGTTTTCTTTTTCCCGGAGCTCTTGAGTCCTGGCCCAGGGATGAAGTGCCTCTAGTTAGCAGTCTATTAAAAGGACACCACTTGAATATTTTATAGGGTCTCCAAAGCCTTACTCTACTTTCTAATAATAACAATCTAAATCTGAAATGATTTTGCTTCTGTTTATTTTTCCTCCCCGTGTATAGCCATGAACTTGTGTGCTAATCTTCGGTGATGACAAATCGAGTTTCTTTTCCAGTATTATTTTTAAAAAAGGATTCCAGGGAAAGCTTGAATTTTCTGGAACTTACATGGGCAGCAGTTTAAATACTTAAAGGTGATTTCCTTTCGTTCTTAATTAAAAAAATTTTTTTTTCAGTAAAGGAAAGAGATACTTGGAACTGACTCAAAATACTTGCGGACGTTTTATTTATTATTTTTTTAAGTTTCTTTATTTATTTTGAGAGAGAGAGAGTGAGCTCAAGGGGCAGAGGAGCGGAGAAGTAGACAGAGAATCCCAAGCAGTCTCCGCACCGTCAGCACAGAGCCTGAAGCAGGGCTCGAACTCAGGAACTGTGAGATGGTGACCTGAGCTGAAATCAAGAGTTGGACGCTGAATCGGCTGAGCCACCCAGGCGCCCCTCTGTGGACTTTTTATAACCTCACAAGATCTCAGCAAGCATCAGTTAAATTGGGAAAGTCTTTTTCTGGTCCCTTTTATGATTTACGTCATTTTCACAATAATTCTCCACTTACACAGGCTTTCCCCTCCGGTGAACACTTCGTATTCCAGTTCCCCCCTGGCTGGTTTTGCCCACTGATAGCACAAGAGACTAGAATCAGGAAAACAAACCTGTGATTGGACGTCTAGGTTCTGAGAAGCCCCGCCCACTGTAAAGTCCTGGGTTCATGTGCATTTGCAAATAGAAGATTCCCACTGTGCAGTTAATTGGACACTGTTGAGCTGTGTGGCTGCGTGCAAAGCCAAGGCTCACCCTGGGCCTTCATTGGCTGTGTGTAAAGCGAAGCGTTTGCATCACATGGGCTTGAAGGTCCCTCGGGCTCTCAAATGCTCTGTGATCTGTAAAATCCAGATAATCACCGCCCTTCTAGGTGAGCGTGAGCCCTGAGAGGGGGTTGAGAGAACAGACGCACAAGACCTTTCAAAAGTTACAAGCTGAACAATAACTATAATGATAGTAATGTTAATATGATGATGATGATGGATCCAGAGAAACCAAAATGCCTCCCCCAGAGGCTGACAGTGGGCCTTGCCTGTTTGTTAAGGGGGAGATGAAATGCAGGTTTTGTGAGACTATTGCACCTTTGAGAATAGACGCTGAGTGTTTACGTGTGCCCACACTCTCTCCAGTCTTCACAGCGGCCCAGGAAGGCGGGTGCTGCCAGCCTACCCATTTTCCAGCTGAAGAAACTGATGGCCAGTGGTTACCTAGCCTGCCCAAGGTCCCTTGGCTCAGTGTCCGAGCTGGACTTCCACTCCAGGTCTCTCTGCCTCCAAAGCCCTTGACCGCTGGGACAGGCACAATTTGTGTGTAGAACAGGCCAAAGCACACATTGGACACAACAGTGAACAGCCTTCTTTTTCCCTATCATTACTTTTATTATCCAGAATTCCCTTTCCCACCCTTGATCATGTCTTAGATCCCATAGCTTTCTGCTCACCTTCGGCTCCTAGAAGGTCCTCGCCTATTGGAAACTCGATTCTCTCATTCATCCCAGAGCCACACCTTTTCCCAGCTCAGATCCGACCCAAACCAGGGACCTACAGTGGGCATAAGCTCTTCTTTACCTCCTTCTATACCTCCTTCCTATCCTGTGGCTCTTTGGGGACCAGGCAGGGGCAGGGATTTGGAGGTAGAAGGGACAAGGTGTTAGAAATCTGGTATTGTCATGCTTCTGTCTCCGCTAACACGGCTGGAGACCTTTTTCTATGGGGTGCAATTTGAGTTCTTGAACAAAAGCATGCAATTTCTGGTTAACCTCTTGCAACGAACTCAGGTCCTGCTGCCTCGTGGTCTCCTAGCCTCTTACTAATGAAGTCCCACACCCTCCGCAGACAGTTTTCTCCTGTGGGTTCATTCCAGATGCTTGGGTGTAGGCACCAGCCACAGGACACAAGTGCATCCCCAGGGAGCCAAATGGTGGAAATGTATGCCATTCCCACTCCAGCCTCTCCTTAGCCTGCCATTCGGGGGGGCTCCAACCAGCTTCCTGCTTTCCAACTCTTCCAAATTCATCAGGCTCTAGGTTTTTTGTTTATGAATGCTTCCAGGCTCCGGGACACCCCAATCGGTTTGTTCTAAGAACTCTAACATCAAGCTTCTCTCGGACCCACAGCAGCACTAGAGCCTGAGCTTTCCCACTCAGTAAACATCTAGGTCCTTCTCCCCGGGGCCTCTAAATCCCTGTCACAGCAGAGGGGAGAGAACACCACCACACTCCTGCTGTGTGGACAGCTCCCCGCTGACTCCTCTGTGCCTTTCCAAATCTCTGATTTCAGAGGTAGGTGGGTAATAGGGGTTGGTAGTCATCAGATGGATCCTACTGTCTTTTGGAAAGTCCTGTAGGGATTCCGGGCACCCTTCCGTGGGAGATGGAATATTTATCACCATCGTCTTCAGCTCTGAGACCGTGGCCCCAAATGCCAAGACACTAGGAAAATTCCCATTCTGTCTTCTAAAAGTTTTGATCCCAGCTGCGTAGCTACTATGAATGGCAGTGTCCAGCTTCGTCAATGGTTCTGGGCATGACTGAAGCCGGCAGGCCTAGGAAGGTGGGGGTGGGGATTTCGTTACCACATGGTTTTCTTTCCTAGACCTCCGTGTCCTCAACCGCCATCTCCAGAGAGGCATCTTCACAGAGTAAGACGTCTTTTGGGCCCGCCCTTTTCCCAAGTGAGGAATTCTGAGAAGACAGAAATAGTTCTCAAGGAGATCAGAGGTACCCAATCTGATAGGACCTTAAGTGCTGCCCAAGTGATGACATCTTTTTCAGCTTGGGAATGCAAGTTTATTTTCTGAGAGCCATTTGTCACCTTCTCCGACTTCAAAACTTTTGAAGCCCAGGTGTCCATGACCCTATGCCAAAAAAAAAAAAAAAAATAGAGAGAGAGAGAGACAGGACCCCTGTTCTCAAGGATATTTATTGCCTTTGAACAAAATGATACAAATATCGAAGCAGGTGTGTAGTTGGATGTTAGTTTAACATGGACATAAGTAGCCAAATTCTTGCTCTTCTCTTGGCTCTTATTGCCAAGAATGAAAGGCTTGGGGCAGAATATTTACAGTTGTTTTTTTTTTTTTTTTCTATTGACACGTTTGGTCATTAGTTGTTTTTGCTGGGATATTGGCGAGTTGCTAGAGGATTTGAATTCCTTGATGCTGCTTCACATTCACCTATTTCTGACTTTGGCAATAATTCCAGCACCAATCACCAGCTTTCTATATTTATCGGCAGCTGCTTCAGTGATGTGGAAACAATTTTCTCAACAGCTGAAAAACATGAAGATACAGAGTAGGACATTTTGTTCTTTATAAAAGAGCTTAGTTGGGATGAGCATGGGAGAAGGGAACAATCCAGCACGAATCATTTTGTCCCTGCATCTTTCCCACTTTGCCCATCAGGCCGTGTGTGACATCAGGCTTAAGTGGAGAATTTATGGTTTGCCCAGAGAGGAATGAATGGGTAGCCTCTGTGACATGTACCAGAATCCTTTGAACCAGATGATATGAACCAGTATTCTACTTTCTTAGAAGGTGGTCTTTGATTTGCTTGATTTATGACTTAAGGTTTGGGATGAAGGAGGCTCATCCCCAGCCTCTCTTTCCAGCCCAGCTTTACCAGCTGCCTGGCTCTAGGCATTCGGCATTCGGTGAATGCTTTTCTACAGACCATTATCAAAATCAGTTCCGGAACATCTGCCTTCCATGGGACACTGCAGGGCACAGAGGATCTGAGAAGTATGGGACACCACCTGTGAGGTCAGAGGCTTCCAGACTGCAAGGTACTTGGACTAAATTGATTGAATAATAAATGGTACCAGGTCTCCGTAGCCCTCACATGGTGCCTGGTTCATCCAAAGCCCTCCATGCAGAATGATCAGAGATGTCGCTGTTGCTCTTGAATTGTGTCTCATCTGCTTTCAGAGCTCCGAGACATCTAGGCATTAATGCGTTTGCACAGAGAACAAGACTTAGAACCCAGAAACGTGGTTTCTAGTCCCAGCTCTGCTCCTACCAAGGAAAGGTGGAGCCACGTTGAGAAGCTAACATGAACCGAGGGTTCCAAGTGTCGTGCAAAGCACATCCCAGTGCAGGGTCTTTGTCCTCATTGCAACCTAGGAAGAGGGCCAGCATTTCACAGATGAAGAAGGGAGTGTTCAGAGACTGTCACTTTCCCAAGTTAACGTCGAGTTAACGTCGATGCCAACTCCAAAGCCTGGACTCTTACCATTCCAGGCCTCCCATCTCCCAAGATCTCAGCGCTGCGCAAGAGGAGACCCCATATGGCTCCACCAACCCCCCCCCCCGAGCCCAACTGTCTTCAGTTTGTAGAATTGAAAGCCATCTCTAAAATTTATTTTCTGACTTAAAAAAAAAAATCTACCAACCAGCAGCTTCCTTGTTACTCTAAATCTTTACTGCCACCTAGTGGACGTATCTAATCAGAGGAATGAAAAATTCAGTTCAACTTGGATTAAAAACTGTCAATTCATCTTAAACTCATCCTGTGCTCCTAACCTTTAAAAATTGTATTTATGGACAAATATCATGGCCTTCCATTTTTATCCTTGCAGTAAACTACCAGGAGTTTCCGGGAAACCTATAAACTCCTCCTGCTTTAAAAAATAATAATAATAATGCTTTGTGATCATATAATACACACTCAGCTAATAATGGGCTATACTTACAGAAGTTCTAATCTGAAATATTTAGAACTTGTATAGCAATTATGTTTTTAACTTTATAAATATTTGCTTAACTTTTTTTTTCTTTTTTACATTCTCAGGGTAACAAAAAAATAATAATTCAAACAACACAGAGGATGTGAAGTAAAAAAGTCCTTCTCCACAGAAGGAACTATCTTAGGAATTTCTTTTTTTTTTTTTTCCAAGAAATGTTTTATTTCATATACAGGCATGTGTACAAACACGTACAGTTTGCTAATTTTTTATAAAGGAGCTTCTGTTACGCATACTGTTCCACAGGTTGCCTTTTTCAACTTCGTCTGTTATGGACATGTTTCCATGTCAGACACAAATCAACTTCATTCTTTTCAATAGGATATAGTATTCCGTTACGGACTGTACTATAATTAATTTCACCAGTTCGTCATTAACATCCATATAGGCTATTTTTGGTTTTGTTGTTATAAAAGTGCCGCAGGGAATACGTTTATTTTCTTCAGGGAAAACATACACGCCAGGCACACACGCACGCACGCTCATTTGCAAGCATATTTGTAGACTGAAGTATTAGACGTGAACTTGCCGGATCCAAAGGTGTGTTAATACCCACTGGCCAAGATCACCAGAAACATGCCTGTAGTCACAAAGATAAAGGAGGAGAGGAGAGGAGGAGGACGAGGACGAGGACCAGGAGGAGGAGAAGCCCAGTTAACTGAAACTGCTCCAAGGGAGAGCACAGGGGAATGGTGAGCCATCCCCGGAGGACTGTCCTAGGGTTCGAGCTCTTGCTGAGTGGTAGCAGGGAGGAGTCAGGGCCGCGGGAGCAGTTCTGGGCCGTGTACCGGCAAGATGCCGAGGCAGGTCCCTGGGCATCTCTGTAAGTTTTTCTGGGAGGAGGGAGAGTTAAAGTAGGGTCAGGAGTGTCACCAGCAAAGAAGCAGCAGTCACACGTGTGGTCGGAAGAGGGGGGTGTTTCATCGTTTTGTGTGCCCGAGTGGCCTTGTCTGGGCATCGCTTCATTCCATGGGTGTTTCCTACGATCAGCTGGGGACGTGCTGGCCAGTCTCCCAGCACTGCGCCGTTTCATTTGCTCAGATACATTGACTTTAAATGTCTGTGGACGTTTATGTTGCTTTTCAAAAAGGTTGCATTAGTTGACATTCTCCTGGGTTCTTTTAAATGCTCAACTTCTCTAACAATGAAGTATTTAATAATCAGAATAATGGTAATCACAACACTGGGAAACGTTTATAGGGCCACTTCCCATGTGCCAGCCACTGCGTTAACTCCATTATTTCATCGAATCCTCATTGGAGGCTTGAGACACGTGTTAGTGGCATCCCAGCTTCCATCCGAGGAAACCAAGGCTTAGAGAGGGGGAGAACCGGCCCGGTCACGTGGCTGGCCAGCAAGTTGCTGAGCTGGGTTCAGAACCAGACCTTGCTCCTTCCAGAGCCCACGCCCTTTCCCACAAAGAAACACTTTCTCCTTCCTCTGCTTCACGGGAGCCTGCCATGGAGAATTTAAAGCTAGGGCATTAAGAGCTGTTAAACTGATGATCGCAAATCTTCCAAAGTCTGGTTTAGGATGATAAGGAAGTCGAGAGGCCCATTTACAAGAATGAGATTCATGGGCTCCTTTCCAGGAATCACATATATATTGTGAAGTGAGGCATCCTGCCTGAGTTCTTTAGCTTCTCACATGTGCCCTCAATTAATAAAGGCCTACGAGAGCTTCCTGAAAAATCACAGCCAAGACCACGTAATTAAATATCCTCTGGGCCAGCTGGAGCTCAGAGGGTATTTAAATAATCCCCAAGGAAATAAACGGATGAAGGACATCCCTCCCCGTGGATCCACTGAGGTTCGTGAAGGTTCCGTGCTATGTGAGGATGGCAAGGACTCGGTGCAGGAAAGAGGGGAAGGACGTGGTGCCTCGGTAAATATCTGTTGAGTGTGGGACGGGCGCGGGCCGGGCTTCAGAGCTGGCCCACGTGCGTGGACTTAGCTGAACAAACGTGGGAGTCACTGCTGGCTTCTGCTCTTTTCCAGATTGTGCTGGCTGTGGAAGGGACATCAAGAACGGGCAGGCGCTGCTGGCCCTGGAGAAGCAGTGGCACTTGGGGTGCTTTAAATGCAAGTCCTGTGGGAAGGTTCTCACCGGGGAGTACATCAGCAAGTAAGATCGGGGCACAGGCCGCGGGATCCTTCCAGTGGGGCCTGCTCTGGGGAGGGGAACCCCCACCCCACCCCATTGGACATAAAGGCATTCACACCCCATAATCAATATGAACTTTCACTGTGCTACGTTTTTGTTTTTATAAAAGGAATTTTATTCTTCCGCTGTCCCTATAGTTTGCCTACGATGAATTTAATGAGACGTCAGTCACTGCCTAATTTAACGAACAAAACTGACATAATGTTACACTGTATGTTATAATCAATTCTTCAGTAATTTTACTTTCCCTAACCTTTTTTCTTTTCCTCTTTGGAACTAGTAGACCTTGCTCCTCCTTTAGGTCTTGAATGTGTTTGACACCTCCCCCCACCCCGCCCTGCCCTAAAAAAAACACACACGCAGGGTCTAAGCACTGAGCCCATTGGGACCAATGCATAATCCAACCCACCAGGGACCGGGTTCGTGTTAGAGTCAGAGCTGGTGTAACAGCTAAAGTGAAGTTTTATTTTGTTTTGTTTTTATAACGTAGCTTGGAGAAACTAGTTACAGCGGTTACCTTTCTTTTTTAAGTTTGTAAAATTTATTTTGAGAGAGACAGCGGGAGAGGGGCAGAGGGAGAGGAAGAATCCCAAGCAGGCTCCACACCGTCAGCGTGGAGCTCGGCACGGGGCTCGATCCCACAAACCACGAGATCGCGACCTGAGCAGAAACCAAGAGTGGGACGCTCAACTGACAGGAGCCACCCAGGCGCCCCTACAGTGGCTCCCTTTTGATTGAAGGAGGGAAGAATGAGGGGGGGGGGGCGTCCAAAGGCAATGAGGGAAAATTTATTTTCGTCACTAAACCTCTCTATGCTTAAAAAATATTCTCCAACCAGGTAAATACATATCCGCTCTTCAAAAAGCAATTTAAGAATACAGTGAAACAAAAAACAAACAAAAAAGTAGCGGGGGCCCCACCGCCTAGAAATCTAATTCTGTAGTCCTGGGTGAAGCTGAAACGCCTGTATCAGAAGGAAAAAGCTTCACGGGTGATTCTGACACACAGCCAGGGTAAGAGGAAAGAGAAAGAGGCCCAGCTATTAAGCGAACGCAGAAGGCTGTGCGGGGGTAGGCCATTGGGATGTCTGCCGTGGTGCTTCTGAACTTTTGCACTCAAGGGCACGCATAGAAAACAGTATTTTTTCTGTGCTCAGAGGTAAATAAATAAGGAGGGTTGGAGAGGCTGAGTGAGAAGGCCCTGTGCCCCTGGGGCCTCCTGAGGGCTGAGGACTTGGCGTCCCAGGCTCTGGCCTGTGAGCTCCAGGAGGTGGTGGGGGGCGGGTGCACGCTGACACCACGTCTGAAGCCCGTCTGGCCTGGTGGTGAAAGAGAATGGCGCCCGTGTTTTGCTCGTTGGGTCCGAGACACGGCTGAGAAGCAGCCGTGGTCATCCGGTGGCGATTTGGCTGTTCTTTCTGTGGAGCCCGGAGAACCACAGCCGTCCCTCCACGTCGTGTGGCTTCGTGCACTTTGATCACGCCTGACCAGATCTCCCGGCCTGTGAATGCTGGGTGGGAGAGCATCACGCCCTACCACCTTCTGTGGCAAAGGGCCCCGGGAAGTGTGGGTCTGGCGTCTTCCAGGCCCCCCTCGGCCCTCTCAGGACCTGAAAACTCTTGTGTTGCAGGGACGGCGCTCCCTACTGTGAAAAGGACTACCAGGGGCTCTTTGGGGTGAAATGTGAAGCCTGTCACCAGTTTATCACAGGGAAAGTCCTGGAGGTAAGTGACACACACGGGATGCCTTCGAAGCTACCATCGTCTTCCCCAGAGGTCGGCAGAACCACAAAAGAGGCTCTTCCACCGTTTTGTTTTGGTTTTTTCTTTCATCTTTACCCGCGGAGGAAAGAAAGTACTGGGAGCTGACTGATCTCTTCGCGATTTAACGTGTATTGTCTTCACAGGCGGTTGCTGCCAACTGTTCATGTGGACATTGGAGTGAGGGACAATTTATCCAAAGAGATAAGGGGACTGTTAGGAACTATGTAGAAGGAAGAGGTATATTAGACTGTTTTTAGGAGTCAGAAAATGGGAAACAAAGCGCGTTCGAGCCGCCTGTGTGGGAGCGCACGTGTGTGGGCTTGTGGGGGGGGGGGGTGCGCGTGTGCACGTGAGAGTGCACGGACTCGGGGGGCAAGGGCTCAGAATCGAAGTGAGGAAAAGAAAGGGCAGGTGGAAAGTGAAGGCCTACACCTCGCCACCCTTAAGAAAACCACATCCTGCGTGACCCAGAACTCCCTGCGGCTCGGGCCGAACCAGAGCCTGGCGGGTTCAGGTGTGACTGCCTTGTGCCACAGAGCCTGCTTCCTGCTTTCTCCGCAGCAGCCCCACCAGCTGCCGCCTCTGGGCTGAGCGGAGCCCGTGCTGTGGAATTAGGGGCCGGAGTTCAGAGGCAGAGGGAGTCACTGCTCGCCACCCCCCCCCCCCGGCTTCTTACAGGCCTGTGGGGTGTTAACCTGCTCTGATACGAAAGAAAAGATTGCCTCATACCCATCACACATTTCAGGGTGGAGAATGTGTCCTGGGCAGAGGTGAGTCAGGACGCCTAGCAGCTTGGGAAGGCCACCAACTGGTCCTGCAGCTTTGACAGACACAGGCCACCGAGTCCACATGACCACATTCAAACCCCCCCAGCGGGGCGTTTCCGAGACCTAAATCTGAGAGGCCCCCAAGTGTCTCTGGGCAGCCTCCGTGGGATTGCACAGCAAGGTCTAGCTTAGTTTTCCTCATCCCACAGCAAGCTCTGGGGTGCCTTTCTTTCCAGGAAACACGGAGGGGCCGGCGTTGGCTCTGCACCAGGGCCCAGGGTAGCTAATTGGATTCAGGTGATAAGGAAGTGACTGTTAACTCGCACTTGCCTCTTACCCAGGGGAAGGGTGTTCCAGGAAGAGGGAACAGCCTCCCTAGAGGCCCAGAGGCGAGGACAGGCACAGCAGAGCGTGAAACAAAAAGCCAGATGGGCAGGAGCGCAGGTGTGAGAGATGATGCTAGAGGAGTGGGGAGGGGTTAGAGCAAGAGGACCTCCAGAGTCCTATTCAGGAATTTGGGCTTTATCCTAAGAATGCTGGGAAGCCATTGAAGCCCTGATGGCTGGAGCTGAAAGCGACTGGATTACATCGCTGTATAAAGAATGCGCGGGAGTCCTCAGATGCACGTAAAACCACGCCCATAGCAGCTCTGTTCACAACAGCCAGCAGGTGGAAACGACCCAGTGTCCACGCACGGATGAACGGACCAACAACACGTAGTATATACAGACAAGGAATAATACTCAGCCTTAAAACGGAAGGGGTTATGATACCTGCTACAGCATGGATGAACCTTGAAAACGTCATGCTAAGTGAGGGAAGCCAGACACAAAAGGCTACCCGTGGTTTGCTTGCATGTACGTGAAATACCCAGAACAGGTAAATCCATAGAGACAGAAAGCAGATTAATGGTTGCCTGGGGTTGGGGGAGGGGGGAATAAGAGTAGCTTGTTGGTACCCAACTGGAGGTATGAGGTGTTCTGGAACAAGTCAGAGGCGGCAGATGCACAGCATCGTACCTGTCCTAAATGCCGCAGTCAGGGAGGCCAGTTTGGAGACGACGGTAGGACTCAGGGCGCAAAGCAATGGGAGCACTGGCGGCAGGGAGACCTGAGAGGAGGGCCCACTCTCCCACGTAGTTGGGGGCTCAAGAGGAGTTTCCGTGGCCTTTCCAACAATAGTTTTCATTGTCAGCCCAAGTGTGGTCGGTGCTGAGTTTTTGGCCCTCCGTGAAGTACGTCGCAGGAAAGCTATTGGGGAAGTTGGTCGTGGCTTATCCGAGGTGCAGCATGAAGTCCAGGTGGTCAGATCACAAGAGTCAAAGTGCAGCGGGCGTGTGCTCCCCACCTGTCCCCTGAACATGTCCCTTGTTCCTCCCCGGAGCCCAGGGGGAGAGGCCCACGGCATTTCCATAGGGGTTCCCAAGTGTGATCTGTGCAGGGCTGAAATAAACCTGTTGAGTTGGGAGCAATTGGGAAATTGCATTTCGAAAGAGTAATAATAAAACATCAGAACCATCTCGCGGATGTTCAGCTGTAGGAAAACGGTGGGAGGATCCCGAGCATAGCCCCCAGATTTGAGCCACGTTTACGGAAGGCGCGGAGCGAAACCGCTGTCTCAGTCCACGTATGCAACCGTGTTCCCCAACAAGAGTTGAGCAGGCAGTAGGCAGGGCGGGGGCGCTGTCGATGACCTCCGGTTTAGTTCAACAGCTGTGAGAAGGGATATGTAAAATAAACTCGATCCAGGAACATGCCATTTTGAAGAAACATCTGCTTAGTCAAGTTCCTCCCCGGAGCGGGTGTTGGCTGTGGCTGCTGGAGCCTCTCGCCAGATTGGCCTCGGGTTTCGGCGAGAGCCTTCTGGAAGGTGCAAGTCGTGGAGGCTTTCCACACGGTGCCTTCGGATTTGGGACTTCTGGGAGTCATTTGCACTGGCTTCATAGCAGAATCAAGACCCACCCAGTGGGCGTACTGACCGCTGATGGGTGTGATCTAGAAAAATGTAATGCCTGTGTAGCACCCTGACATGGGACCGCCTCTGAGTCAGCTTGGCTTGGTTACCAATATAAAACAGGACGGGTCTCAACCCTCCGCCCTCCTCCTGTGCCTTTGTTCTCAGACCCCATTGTTGCAACATGGTGACTGTGAATTTGTAAATGCTGTGATCCTTGCCTTTTGGGATTCTTTCCCCTCAGTTTTAAAAATGCGGTAAAACGCACGTAGCATGAAATTTACCATCTTAATCCTTTTTAAGTGTACATTTCGGCGGTATGAAATGTATCCGTAATTTCGTGCAACCATGACGGCCACTCACCTCCATGATGCTTTGCATCTTGTAACCTTGAAACCCTATACGTAACACTAAATCTCAACTCCCCTCTCCCCCTCGTGCCCTGACCACCACCATCCTATTTTCTGTCTCTATGAATTTGACTGCTTTAGGCATGCCGTACAGGTGGAATCATACGGTATTTGGGGTTTTGTGTGTGTGACTGGCTTATGTTATTTTGCACAATGTCCTCAAGATTCATCCGTGTTGTAGCACGTGCCAGAATTTCCTTCCTTTCTGAGTGGTATTCCGTTATATGGATATACCGCGTTTCACTTGTCCATCCGTGATGCTTATTTTTGTTGTTAATGTTTTTTTCTGATTGATGTTATTCATAAAGATTGTAAATGTATTCATTTCCTACATCTCCAACAGCAAGGGCTTAAAAACGCAGAAATTTATTCTCTCACAGTGTGCTAGAGGCTAGAAGTCCAAAATTGAGGTGCGGCAGGGCCATGCTCCCTCCAGGCTCTCGCGGGGAGCTCTTCCTTGCCCCTTCCAGCTTGTGGTGGCCTGTAGCATTGTGACCCTGATCCCTGCCTTTATCTTCACATGACCTTCCCTCTGTGTCTTCTCTCTGTATCGCCCCTCCCTCTGCTTTGCTGTTAGGAGGACACTTGTCATTGGATTTAGGGCTCACCCAGATAATCCAGGATGATCTTGTCTCAAGATCCTTAGCTTAATTATTATATCGGCAAAGACCCTTTTCCCAAACGTTCACAGGCTCCAGAGATTTTTGGGGCCACTCTTCGAACCCACTCCAGTAAAGCTGGGAACTTATACAAGTGTCCTCCAGGGACTGTCACGAAGTATCAGGTGCTATACAGCCTCTTGTCTGGGTGGTTTCGCCTGAGATGTCACCACACACCCGAGGAAGTTTTGAGAAGGAGCGAGGTCACTGGGGAATGATCGAGAAGGTCCGGGCTCAGCTATGTCACTCATTTCTAATGTAATAGCCATAAACCCCACCGATCACATTGGCTTGACAGGCTGGGTAGAGAGCCTTCGTGTGTTTTAGTGCAAAGGGCTCCACGTGACAGGGAATTAGGGATCTACTCTTGGCTCTGGAACTCTCAGCTGTGGGACCTCAGGCCAATCTCTCAACTTCTTCGAGCCTCAGTTTTCCAAGACAAGCATTAAAAATGTGTACGTAAATCCAAGCCTGGACTGCTTGACACCAAGTTTCTCTGGCTCTTAGGACCCAAGTTCCGTAATTCTCGTGTCTTCGGTCTACTAAGGAGTCAGAGTTAGCAGTTCTTTCTCCTGGAGAGATTTTCCTGGAAGCCGGCATGCAGCATGCACTCAAAGTGTAGCTTTATTTATCATCGGCTGGCTTTCAATTTTGTTTTCAGCAACGAGAGTCTCTCTTTTGAGAGGTCTTGCTGTAAATGGCCCATCTTTAAAAGCTTATGCTAATTAACCTATAAATTCAGGAGCATTCTGAAGATGTTTGCCACCTGCCTCCTAATTAAGTCCGGAATCAAATTAGTGTGAAATACTCGAGTCTGCCAATAGCCTGCTAGCTCCATCTGTACCTCTAACCTCTCCTCTGGAGCAACCTTCTTCCTCCTTTTACTTCCCACCCCTGACCACGCCCCTCCCCTGCTCGTGCTTTAGCAGACTAATGGTACAGGAAGCCACACGAGACCTTGGATGTAGGTTACAGATGTCAGTAGACATCGGGCTTCCCTTTGGTGTAAATTTCCTTCCATCTTTGCCGAATGGCCCTCAGAGATCTTTGACTCTAGCAAAATCCCTTTCCTGGGTATGGGAGCGTTTTTACCTGCCATCTTCATAAAGAAAGAAAACAGCAAAATAGTTGCAAAATGAAGGCAGCCCTGGGAAAAAAGAAAAAGAAAGAAAGAAAAGAAAGAAAGAAAGAAAGAAAAGTAAATGTCAGACTGGAGACAGAAGTGTGGAAGGTAAAGGAAAGGGTTTGTCCCAGGTCCCTCCCCTTGGTCTTGGGCTGTTCTATCAGCAAACCAAGGGTGAGCTTGACTCTCTCAGCTCTCTTGCACAATTCCCTCCCCCCAGGGGCTCCATGTTTACCCAGCACTCCACTGATCCTTTCAAGACAAATGCTTGCATCCCCAGGGAGCTCGGCTCCCTCTGCAGATGGTGCCTCCCCGAGCAGACACCTGCTAGACCACAAGCCACCCCACCCCGGAGCCTTCCTCTTGCAACTCTTCTCTCGGGGACAAAGCAAAGTTGTGTTGTCTGCGTTCTTACAGGAGGAGGGCGGAGCTCTGCTTTTCTTGCTCGGGTCTCCTATCCTTTGCCTTTCCCTTCTTCCCCATGTCACACACCCGGGAAATCCGTTCTCCGCCCTGGGTGTCTTTCTTTCCAGAAAGGCTGGTGGCACATGTCTTTATGTGGCGTGGTCTTTACGGTGCTACTGGGGCCCTCTGGGGACAAGCGCGTGATGGTGCAGCCTGCATACTGCAGAGACCCTTGTACTGTAAGAGAGAGGCCCTCGCATGCGACCTGAGTGGCTCTTCTGTCCCTTTAATGCCCTTCCACTTCTACCTCCTGGGTGACGCTCTCCCGTCTTTTCTGTTAGCTTGGGAACGATGGACACACAAAAGGACAGGACTTAGACTTGCTTTAGACCCCTCCTGCTGAACTCCTGCAGTGGAGGAAATGGAATCACAACATGATTCGGCCAAATCCTTTTTCTTGATTCTCGGAGGGATTAAACACAAGTGGCTTTTTTGTTTAACTTTCTGACTGCTTTTTCATAAAGCCCAGGGACAAATGCTTATAATATTCCTGTGAAACGAATTCATGTTATAAACTGAAGGCCTTCGGCCCCTTCTTAACTTTTGGTGCAAGTATTCTAAGCATGTTATGCTGTGTTAGCCACAAGCAGGGGGGTCGGTCTTGTTCTGGGCTAACCTGGTTTCTAGTGAGCAGAAATGCAGTTACTCCATGGCACTTGCATGGTCGGTGGTCTGTTTGTAACCACCAGAGATCTAACTTGCAAAAGAGAGGCTGAAATGCCAACTCCCCCTTCCTTACTCGGGGTATGTCATATACATGCAAAGCAGGTGCAGTGACCCACGACCACCGAAAACTGAACGCACCCTTTTCATTCCCACTGTGCTCAAAGGAATTCGTACTCTCTTCCACTTAACGCTGAACCCAAATGTTTTTGAGGATTAGGGAGAGGAAAAGAATCAGGGAATCTTAGTAGTTTTGGTTGAGATGGTCCATGTCCCGGGGGGACAGTGAAACACCACGGTATCTTGCTTTTACATAATATTAAAAAATTTTTTTTAATGTTAATTTTATTTTTGAGAGAGAGACAGAGGGCGAGTGGGGGAGAGGCAGAGAGACAGAGGGAGACACAGAAAGTGAAGCAGGCTCCAGGCTCCGAGCTGTCAGCACAGAGCCCAACGCGGGGCTCAAACCCACGAACCGTGAGATCGTGCCCTGAGCCGAAGTCGGACGCCTAACCGACTGAGCCACCCAGGCACCCCTTGCGTAATATTTTTAACACTTGCAAATGATCTCATAAATACTTAATTCTCACAACAGGCCTATAAAGTGGTCAAGGCAGTTACTACTGACCTTCATTTATAGATGAGGCTACTGAGTGCCAGCAACTTGGGGCTAATTAGTAACAGACCACGATGAAAAGCCAGGTCTGGCGGTTCTCAGAAGACAGGAACTGCTTCATGAACCACCTGGCAGTAATCATTGCAGAACACGAGTAATTTGCTTCCCAAAATAACATGCCGAATGACCAAAATTTATCATTCCTGGTGAAATGGAGAAAGTCTGTTTCACTAGCAGCCCTGTTATACCTATTTTCAGGATGATAAACATTTGCTGTTTGTTTGGTTTACTTTTTTACCAGTATAAAATGTCACTGAAAGTCAGCGACCCCTGTCATGGAGTCTGTGGTACTTCTGGGCAGTCATAGCTCCCAGTGTCTCTGTCTATGGAGTCATGGGTCCCAGGGTCTCATCTATGCAGTCATACCTCATAGTGTCTTGTCTTCTTTAATCAACCATTGGCTCCCCGAGGGCACCTGGCATGGCCCTTGGAGAATAGTATAGATGGATGAAGCTGTCTCAGGTTAGCTCCTCAAAGAGCTCTAGCCTAGAACTCTCCAGAGCTCAGTAGGTAGACAAGAAGGTCCTGGGAAGCAGGACCAATATAGGGACACCAGTCATCTTTCCGAATTTAAAACTTAACAATACACATAAACTTAATACATTTATAAAAATGGCCTCATTTCATATATGAATTAAGGAAAATGTGGTACATCCAGCCACACAACAGAATATTACTCAGCAGTAAAAAGTGCCAATGGCGTGCTACCACAGGGATGAGCCTTGGACACATGATGCCAAGTGAAAGGAGCCAAGCACAGAAGACTTCATTTATATGATCCCATCCATATGAAACATCTAGAATAGGCAAACCCACAGAAACAGTAGATTAGTGGTTGCTGGGGGAACGGGGAGACTAGAATGGCTGCTAATGGGTACAGGGTGTCTTTGTGGGGGTTGACGAAGACATTCCAGAAGTAGATAGTGGTGATGGTTGGAAAACTCTGAATAGACTCAAAACCATTGAATTATAGACTTTAAAAGGATGAATTTTAAAGTATGTGGATAATGCCCCAATGTAAACATACATGCATATATACATGTACATCTGTCTGTCTATGCAGAGACATCCAAGGTGATAGGGAGCTGGAATCCTGTTACTCGGTTTCCTTCTCCGTGAAATGAGAACACTAATCACTGCCTCTTCGGGGTGCAGGATTTGGAAAAAAGAAAGCAGGCGAAACCACTGGCATAGTCGGGGAAGCTCCCTCTCTTCCCTCTCTCTCCTCCTTCCTTCCAGTCTTTGACAGTTTAACTTACTATATAGAAGAACTGCGGGTAAAGGACAAGAATTGGGGATTCAGTCAATACCTGTCTTCCCGCAACGTCGTACTCCAGGTCTTTCCCCTTCCTGAGCACTGGGACTTGTTCTCTTGCATGGCCACAGGCCGCCATCGCGCAGAAATGTGCCCTTGATGACAAAGTATGAGTTGGTTAATATAAAATCTTCCTGGTGCAGGAGAGAGACCTCAAGTTTAAATTCATCGAATGGTTTCTGCTTATTTGCAAAGAATAACTCTGGTGCTAATATGTTGTCCCCTCCGTCGTTAACAGATTTGGAATGGACCCAGGAGGGCATAGACGACACATTGACACAACAAATGATTTGAGGAAAATCTATCTGATTCGCCCAAAGTTATCCTCCTTCTCCTACATTAATGACAAAAGGAAATGTTTTGCTAGGGTGACAGACGACTATGTTCACAGGCAGTGAAGTTTCGATAGTTACGAAAAAAAAATCACCCCATTTCCTGTCAGCACAAATAGAAGGGCTTCCTTACCCGGAAATGACATTTTGAAAAGAATTTGTACTTTGAGTTCAAACAATGTTCTGTGTTGCAGCGTTAACTTCAGAGAGTTTAGCTTATTGCTGGTGAAATGGGGGTGGGGGTGGGAGGGAGTGACAGCTGAACCAAGAGGCAGAATGTAACTCTTGCAGAGAAGTGGACAAATAGTATTGAGGTTATGCTGGTGGCCCAACATTGGGAGCCGCAGAAGAAAATGTAAGATTTAGGACTTGTTCTTTGTTTTTAATTTTTTTTTTTAATGTTTATTTATTTCTGAGGCAGAGACAGAGCATGAGTGGGGGAGGGGCAGAGAGAGAGGGAGACACAGAATCCAAAGCAGGCTCCAGGCTCTGAGCTGTCAGCACAGAGCCCGATGTGGGGAGATCATGACCTGAGCCAAAGTCAAGAAGCTCAACCGACTGAGCCACCCAGGTGCCCCTAGGACTTGTTCTTAGATGAAATGTGCATTTCTAAAAGTAATAGGGTGTTCAAGTCTAAAACCATACCCCCTGTAGTGTCCCGGCAACCCTCCAGCACTCAAGTGACAACGGCCATCACAGCATCTTCAGAGTCTGAGGATGACTGTCAGCGGTGGTTTTGAACTTGAGAAATGATTAGGATCCAACAGCAGAGAGACCGCTTTCCTAGATAGGTTGCCGCCCAGCACAGTGAGGCGATGAGTCTCCTGGTGTGGCCAGTGTTCTGGGTACAGAAGTGATGACTCCTCAGAGTTGTCCTTTCTACTCTCCAGGACCCTTCCTGGGCCTCAGAAGGGCTCACGCGTCTGCTTTCTCACAGACCCAGAGCTTCAGCTGGTGCTCACCTGCCCCCACTCCCCACCCTGTTCACGACTTCTTTTACCGCTCTTCACCTCAAGGATTGTCATACTCCTTCTTCTAAGTGATCGATTCCAACGTGCCTCACCCGCCCTACGCAGGTGACATGCAGTGAATTCCAAGGTAATTTCCACGACCTTTTCTTGGTGGAGCAGAAAAAGAGCTTCATCTTGGGCAATGTATATCAGCACACAAGAGATAAGCGGGGACCCACAGTAGTGTGAGGGCCAAGTAAGAGGGACACACGGTAAATGCCCTGGGTTTAAAAGAAATTCTTGTCAACTACTAGAAAAGCAGTCAGCTTTGGATTTTGAGGCATGGGTAGTTACAGACAGGTGCAAGTGGGGAGCTCATGCCCATTTGCTGTTGTTATTGAAGTCTTAGGTCATTTTTTGCAGCTTTATTTCTTTGGTTTAAACGTATGATTTGATTTTACCGTTTGGTTTAATATGCTGTTTTCTACTTCAAATCATGTTTGTATGTACTCAGGTTACAAATTTTAAAAAATTAAAAAAAAATACTTTCCATTACAGCCTAGCATTATTTGAGTTTGATTACGATGAAAACTGGCTTTTGTAGGCTCGCCTGGACCCACTGTCCACCTGAAAGGTCATCCCTATTAGAAAGTGCTTGCCATCACTTGGATTTGCCTACCTGTCCAATAGTGGATGGCAAAAGAGCCCAGTGGCTCTCCACCTCCTTTGTCCTGGAGTCTGGGTTGTGCCTCTGGTGGGCATTATGGCAGTCCTTTGGGTCTCAAGCCATCTTCTCTAGCTTCCGGATTCATGACAACTCAGACAAAAGGTGGCGTCTCAAGCTACCTCTGCTCTATTCGGTCCTAGTGCTTTTGTCCACAAAGCCTCTTGCAGTGAGCATTGAACTTAGGGGCGTACACTGAAAAATGGCGCCACCCAAAGGTCACCAGGACAACTTCCATGCTGGGCATAGCTTTCTCTAAGTAAGGATGTGAAATTTGCCGTGAAGCCCAGGAGATGAATGCTCCAGGGGACATGGGAGCATTTGGTCCGCTTGACCCCAAGCGGCAATGCTGCCCTCCTCCCTGTCCTATTGGGAACAGGCTTCCTTCTCTTCTGCTTTCCACGTGAATGTGCTTGCTTCCTGAACCTCACGGCTTCCCACCTTGTGAGGGATGTGATGCCAGTTCCAGCAGATGGACCTGCTTAGGTTTGCCAGCTAGTCAGGAAGAGTGAGGGTGAGGGCTGGGGCCCATACAGCCCAGCGGAAATGAACTGGTACAGTTACTCCTCCCCCAAAAGGGCACTTTGGAGTGGCCTTCCAACGAAAACGATTTATAAACTACCTATTCCATGGCTCTGCCGCAAAACTCAAAACTGGAGGCATCGTGGAAACGTGGATGGATTCTGGAATCACCTCCAACAGATCCCTGTGCCCTTCCTTTGATACTTGATTCTTTATTTTCTTTCCCAAATCACATCCATGTGTATGGACAAGAGGCAGGTCAACAGGAAAGCCTTCTCATTATCGCTCCACAATGGCTGTCCAACCAGGCAGACTTCTCAGACCTCTTGACTCTGCCTGGTGATTATCTTGGGCCCCTGTTACTTGGAAACTCACCAGTTTGGAAATTTGCTTGGTGAATTTGCAGATGAACCATCTTCTCTTTCCCCATCCCGGAAGATATAGAGGTAGTTAAATAAAATCTGAAAGAGGGACCAATACTCTGAATACAGGAGAGTAGAAAGATAAAATCTGGGGATCAGTGATCCCAGTTCTGATGTTCCAGTGCTTCTAGTCATGACTGAGAGCCCAATTAAGTTTCCCCTTTGCCTTTGTAAGGAGGGACTCCTTCACTCCTCAGGCAGTTGACTGCCTGCTGATGTCCCAAACACGGGACAAAGTTCTGGGGCACAGAAGTAAAAGGTATAGTCCCTGACTGCCAAGGTTTTAAGGCTGGGATCCTAAAACCTCTGTGCATAAGAATCCCCTGGATACCTGGTATAAAGTGTGGATCCCCAGGCCTCACCCAGAAATTCTGATTCCCGGAGTCCAGGCCCCAGGCCCGGGAATCTGCCCTGCTCTGGGTGACTTGGGGGCAGGGGGTAGGGGGGGCAGCATGTGGGAGGGCAGCAACAGATCCCACTGGGAGAAACTGGCCCTGCAAGGGTGCGGTGAAGGCACAATCATGGATGCTTTTGACTTCTTGAAAGAAGAATGCACTAAAAAATGCTAATTATTATGGTGTGCAATCCAGTAGCTTCCTCTTCATTTAGAAGCACTGTTTTGTTGCTAAACACCATACATTCCTTGAGCAATGTTAGGAATTGCCTCCAAACCAGCTTAGAGAGATTCCACACATACACAAGGGGTCTTTCTACTAGCTGATTTTGTGGGCAAATAATCTCCAGGAAAATTTTCCCTAAATCATTTCAGTCACATTGAAAATGACAAGAGTTGTAACAGAATTCTGCCCTCGTCCCGAGGAAGGGGTACATGAAAAGTGCTGTGCTATCACAGGAGACGGTTTCTGGCTCCTTCTCTCTGTTCACGTATATGAAAAGCCTGTGGCTTCACCTTCTGTCACTGGCTCACCCAGGATTTCTGCAGAATGGTTTAGTTGGCCGTGAGGTTGTGTGTATAGGGTGCCTGGAATATAGAAGGTATCTATTGATTTTGGGTTTTTTGGTCTGCCGTAGAAAGAGCACAATGCAAAATGTACCAAAAATATGTCTCAGGGAAGCTTGATAAGCACAGTTGTTTTTTGGTCACGCTTCCCTGAAAAATATGTGAACCTGAAAATGAGAAAATTCTGAATCACTAATGGGAACCCAAACCAAGTTGCTGTTTTACCGCATAAAGGATTCCATAATATGGGCCTCCAGAGCAGTGACTTGAGGGAGCAGGTTGCCAGCTGTTTGATCGCTGTGTTCAGCTGAACACCTTTCTGTCCTCCCGACCCCAAGAAAGAAACTTCCAAAGCCCACGAACCTGGTTTCGGCGCAAGCCTCTGCCTTGGGGACAATTACTGTCAGATTTGTGGTGCAGGCAGTTGTTCAGCGGCTGTGAAGGAATGGTACTTTCCCCCAACCTGCCTCCAAACTAAGAAAAGCTCCCCCCCTCCTTTCCGTGGGAACTTGGACTGGCCCGTAGTGGTTTACTGGTGTGTGTGTAACTAGTGAGGACAGCGCGGGGAGGGAGGCGTGAGAACGCCAGCCCCATTCTGTTCTGTTTTCCGGCGTGTGCCCCTAGGGAGATGCGGGCTGCCTTCGCCTAGCTTCCGAGAGAAGCCTGCTTAGGTGACCCAGGCAGGCAGGGACCCCCCCCCCCCCCCCCGCCCGGGTCTGTCGGAGCCGAGGTCTGGCGTTTGCAAGCCTCTCGCCCGTGTTCTGAGTTTGAAGCCCGAAGGCGTTCCCAGCTCAGCACAGCCAAGGAGCAGAAATAGAAGAAAAGGAACCCTGGCATCAGGTAAAGCAGGCAGTGCGCGAGGGGTCCTTGGCTTTGCAGGACACACGTGGAATTCCTGGCTTCCTCGGTGACCAGAGACCCCGAGGGGCCCGCAGACGTGCTCGGCTTGATGCTGGCGACGGAAGCCACTTTGCATTGGCCCGAGATACATTTTACTTAAACTTCTTGTTTTTCTTAGGATACGAAATGAGCTACAGAGCTTTTTTTCATTGGTACAGTGCTGGAGTAAAGAGCAGGAAAGGCAGGTTATTTGAGAGTTCTGGTATATTGACCTTTTAACAGTGTGTGTGTTTTTTCAGGCTACTCCCCCCATGATTGAAAGGAGAGCGTGGCTTCCAGAGTTTGTGTGTGTGTGTGTGTGTGTGTTTGGTCTGTGGCTTGTGGAGCTCTGTGGGATTTATATTTGAGATGAAAAGGGTTTTGGAGTCCTGTTTGAGGATTTAGTGGCATGGAGAATTGAGTAGATGTATCTGTTACTATAAATGTGTGGGTATTTTTTTTTCTTTAAGAAGTTCCCCATGAATGAAAATGAGGAAGCAAAATGGTTGGGGGATTATTCCTATTTTGTTGTGGCTACAGATGGAAAAAGCTCTATGGTGACCTGTCCCACCATCTTTGAACATGAAGTGCAAGCTGCCTAGAGCTTCTTGCCCTTAGGGTGAAAACAGTATTCCTGTTTATTAAACCATGCTCTGAAATTTATTTTTTAGGAAAAAAAAAAGTTTTAGGGGCACCTGGGTGGCTCGGTCGGTTAAGCGTCCAATTTCGGCTCAGGTCATGATCTCGCGGTCCGTGAGTTCGAGCCCCGCATCGGGCTCTGTGCTGACAGCTCAGAGCCTGGAGCCTGTTTCAGATTCTGTGTCTCCCTCTCTCTCTCACCCTCCCCTGCTCATGCTCTGTCTCTCTCTGTCTCAAAAATAAATAAAACATTAAAAAAAATTAAAAAAAAAAGTTTTAAAGTATGCTATGCTAGCTCTAAGGAAGGAAGGAGGCAAGAAAAATCTCAACTGTGAAAGAAACAGAGTTATGATTTTGGAAAAGGTGGGGGGAAAGAGTAGGTTTCAACCCCAACAGGAGACTGGTTGCCATAGCAGCTACATCTGTCACTTAACCAGGATTGGGGATCGAAAAGAAAACTGAGCCTCTTTTGCCTAAGACTGCCTCCCAAGGAATGTTAAGAGGATGTGAAGTTATTTAGATTATCCAAACAGGTTCTGACAAGTAAGTGAAAATAACTCATTAAACTATAATTGTTGCCGTTCTATAATGGATCAAAAGGCTTGTTGAGTCACGATGTACTTAGAGAATAGGTGAATTTGCCACGGCTCATTGGTATAAATTACTTTCGAGAAGGCTTTTTAAGACCAAGTATGTGGCTTTGCCAAGCCTCTCATTGTTGCTCTTTGAATGCATGTTTTGACCAAATGTTTTCAAGTGGGTGCTTAGCCATTTTAATGTGTCCCTGAGTCTAACTCTTACATCAGTGCCTTATCCAGGGGACTCAGGGCATATTGTATCAAGACAACAGCTCTGCAGGTTTTCCCCTCCAGCTAAATAATAGCTCACTTAAAAGGAGAGCAAAGTCCGAACTACTTAGTACCTGCATCCCACCTCTATAGAGGGACCATCATGATCTTGCCTCCTGTAGACCAGAGTTTCTCAGCCTCAGCACCATTGACATTTTGGACGGAATGATTCTTTGTTGCAGAGGACGGTCCTATGGAATGGTTAGCAGCATCCCTGGCCTCTACCCACTATTGGCCATAGCACTTCCTCCCCAGTTGTGACAACCAAAAATGTCTCCAGACGTTGCCAAGCATTCCCCACAGGGCAAAATTGCCCGCCAGTTGAACCACTGCTGTAAAGAAACCACTTTCGAGGCCAACTATCACAGAGAGGAAGAGAGGGCTTTGAAGAGGAAGGGCAGACCCCAAGGGAGGGTGGTTGAGTCAAACAAAGAATGACAAGACAGATACTTTACCCTGATCATGTTGGTTTTTATTTTGTTCTGCTTTTGTTTGAAGCCACATCCTGCGCTGGGTGGGGAAGCAGGGGTTAAACACTGTTCTGGATATACATTCTTCTGCTCCTGGCCGCCTGCCTTGTGATCCCTTATGGCCCTTGTTTGATACACTGCCTTGCTGGCATAGTAGTCAGACTTCTCTAAAGTGAATTGCATCTTAAGTGCATCCCAGGAATGTACTATTTTTTAAGAAAGAATCCCGTGTAATCGCCCACTTTATAAAGCAAATAATTACCCGTAACTTATCAAGTCTGCAAATATGGGTTTTTTGATATGTGGGCTTTGAGTAAATCTGGGCACGCCTATTTGGGTTTTTCTTTTGGAACCTGCAGCTGAGTGCTTTTGTTTCTCTTTCCTTTCCCCTTCTGTTCCAATGGGTCTCAAACCTTCTAGAAATTAGGTTTCTTTTGTCGATGAAATAGAATAGTCACAGCCTTTTCCCCTTTCAAAGATAATAGTAAAGTCCATAGCTAGAATTTTCTCTTCATTAAAAACATTTTTTTAAGTTTATTTATTTATTTTTGAGAGCGGGGGGGGGGGGGGCGGAGAATATGAATGAGCAGGGGCAGAGAGAGAGGGAGAGAGGAATCCTAAGCAGGCTCCACATTGTCAGCATGGAGCCCAATGCTGGGCTCAAACTCACAAACTTTAAAATCATGACCTGAGCCAAAATCAAGAGCTGGACGCTTAATGGACTGAGCCCCCAGGTGCCCGTTCATTTAAAATTTTTCTTAAAACTTTAGCGTAAGCTGCTGCTTGTTCGCTCCCAAAGGTTAACAGATTTCCAAATGAATGAAGCTGTTGCAAACAAATACTGATATAAGACATGTAGAACAGCGAATTTCCCATAGTTCCCCTTTACTTCTTTTGGTGGACCCATGTTCAATTTCATAAGTGTACCTTCATAACCTCACAAAATAATTAAGTTATTTATATGTGTTATATTTTCAGGGCGTTTCTCCAAGAACATGATACATTGCACTCAGCACCATGACTTCCAGGAGCTACTACCCAAACAGGATGAGACAGGTTACTCTGGGGAGCACTCCCCTCAAGCCCAGCTGGGGTAGGGGGCAGCACTTGACATTGGCTGAAAATATCAGGAAATGCCTCTGCTAGTCGGAGTCCATTCTCGGTGATATGGTTGGACTGGCCCATGGCGTTATCAACGAATTATGTTTTCTGCTTTTCGATTCCAAAGCAAACCTTCCTTTTATCTCCAAAACCTTTCTTTTCCCTCTACCTAGGGGTGCCAGTGTATCATATTCATGTACTCTCTTGGAAACATTTTCTCATTGTTAAAATTCACTTCCTCCCCGCCCTCCCCCTGCCCCACTTACTAGACCTGAGATCCATGAGCACAGAGAATGCTAGTAATTTAGGTCCACTTTATCCCCAAGATATGGCACAGTCTCTACCCATATTGGTTGCTCAGTAGTTGATGAATACACAAGTGAATGTCAATGATTTCGATAGAAAGACCACCCAGGAGCTTATCTGTGAGAAGCTCGCATGCCGTGTTCATATAGTCTGTCTGTATTTTTTTTCAAAAGGACAAATCGAATCCCCGTGAAAGCAGCTTTTAGCGTTTGAGGGACTACCAGCGGAATCTTTTAAGAATACCGCAAAAGCAGGTCTACGTATTGCAGGATATGGAACGGGGGAGCCTTATAAATTTTTCTGCATGAGGCCTGGAAATTAAACTTCTGCTATTATTTAAAATCCCACCTGCGAAAGCTGCCACGTGGATTTAACAGCCTAAAAAGCATGACCACCCCTGAGGTTTGACCCAAAGGCGTGGTATTCTCAGCCTCTTTGTTGAAAACTATCCAGTCCAAAGAAAGAACTTGTAGGTCACAAACGAGAAGAATCTACCTGCTTTACTCTTCGTATCCTAACATGACATCTTTGAGGATTGGGTGTGTCTCCTAAGACATTGGACAGGTTTTGCTCAAAGAGCCCCCGTTTCCTGAACCAGATGTCAGGACCTGGGGTGTCCAGATGAGGCAGGTGGCTTGAAATGGGGGAGATAAAGAAGCGGAAGGTAGTCTTCGTGCTGTAATGGGTGTATTGACCCCGGCTCCGCTTTCCCAAGAGAAGCCCCTGGTATGAGCCCATATGAATGAGTAAGGACGAGTCTTGTCAGCAGCTTAAGGTGTGGCCTTGGGGGAGAGAGGGCCCCAGTAAAAAAGGAAGCATACCCCGCCACTCTTCCTGTCCGTCAAGCCCCGAATGGTTGGGGCAAATACGTGTCTGTGTCCTCCTCGGCGCTGCGTCACATCGGGGTCGTGTTTTGCTCAGAAACGTTAGAGGAGGCAGAAACGTTTGCTTATGCTTAAGACTGCTTTTATCTTTTCCTCCTGCTAAGTAATCATTTTGTTAGTTTGTCTTGCTTCTCTGCAGCTGGCTCCTTGCATCCGTGCTTATATCCGTATACCTTGTCCAAATAAACATACTTGAAAGATAAAGCAATGTGTTTTGCAGAGTTTAGAACATCCTCTAACAGAGAGTTTAAGCCCAGCTTTCTGCTTTGTTTTGGCAGCTTGTTTAGGATGCAAAGTGTATCTGGTTCTGGCAATAGATTAAAGAAGGTGTTGGTTCTTACATAACAAAGTTGGGGGCCTAAGGACTGTCGGGGGGGGGGGGGAGGGTAGATTTCCAGGCTTCCTTTGTGTTTTTTTAAAGAGTTTGAAAGCATTAAAAAAAAATGCTATCGACTGGGTGTTTTGTTTTGACTTTAACCTCAGAATTATATTGAAAAATCTTATCTCGGCTTACACAGCCCTCTGTGAGTAAGCTCCTGGTCACTTACATCTGTCCTCCGCATTCCCACCAGCCCCACTGGCCTTCTTTCTGTGCCCCAAGCACTTGCGGTCTCCATCTCGGGGTCTTTGCGCTCCCTGTCCCTCCGCCTGGAACATCCTTCCGCCAAGTCTTGGTGTCCCCATTATTCAACCTGCCTGCCATTCCTTAGAGAAGCCTCCCCTGACCACCCTGTCCGCAGCTGCCTCCACCTCCAACCTCCAGGTCCCTTTCTACCCCTGGACCTGCCTTATTTTCTTCATGGCACTTCCCCCCCCCCCCCCCAACGATCTGAAACTCTTCTGTGTTTGCATACATGTCTACTCTCTGTCACCTGTTGCTCTACTGTAGTTAACTTCATGACAGGTGCAGCCATATCCCCGGCACCTAAAACACGATCTGACAGAAGGCAGGTGCTCCATAAATGGGTGGGTGGATGGATGGATGGATGGATGGGACGGGATAGTGGGAGGAAGAGCTTTCTGCCTAGTAGATGCCTAACTCCTCTTTAAGTCTAGGTGCCACGCTTCTGTGATGTCTCCCTGACTCCCCTTCACAGTAGTCTTGGACAACTTTCTCTCTGACGCCCACCTCACTTGGTGCATAACTTAACAGTCTGACCCTGTGGTAGGCACTTGTTTCCGGCTCAGCTACCCCTCTGCAGGGTGAGCTCCTTGAGGACAGGAGTTTCTAATGAAGGGTGGTTACGGCTGGAGTTACTGTTGTAAACCTTACTGCCTTTGGTACTTTATCAACCTGTCTCATACGAGTCCCTTTTACCAACTCGGTGCGTGGGACTCCATGAGTTTCACCCTCCTCTCTGTTTTGCAAAGGACAAAACTGAGGCTCAGAGCAGCTGCCTGATGGCATATAGGTGATTACTGGCAGGGTCAGAGTTTGAATCCAAGATGTCTGCCTTCAAAGCCCGGATTCTATGGTCTTTTTCTCCTCATCAGGCATCTGGCTCACGGGTCCGTCATATTTGCCCAATGAAGGAAACCTAAGGCTTCACCTTCTCCCTCCCTTCCTTATTGTTTGAGCTTATAAATATCATTTACAATATCTGTAATATCATATAAACATTATAAATGTGAGCTTAGTTGTCTCTAAGGAGCTAGTTTGTGGATCATGTCACTTCCTTTTAACTGACAACTTAATTGGTTGTTTAAAATCTGATTTTTCTCATGTGAGCAAATCTATTTGTAAAAATGCCGGCTGCCATTGAGTCACACGTGTGTACTCGAACTGAGGGGTTCCACTGAGCAGCCCTGGGAACCGGCTTTCCTCCCTTTGGCTCTCAACATCACCCTGATTTCCCTTAGCTTTAAAACATAAAGCTTATACTGAGAAAAACACCACAGCTAGAAATTTGGGGGGAAGTGACTGGGAAAAAGCCTAAAAGTTTTTAAAGTATCAGCATTTCTTCTGTATTTTTCACGTCTCCAAGTGCTTCCAATTGTCTGGTTTTCCTCAACACCGGTCTGGACAGTCCTTATGAGTTGGGTTGGCCCTAGGAAGTTCCGCTGCTGAAGTAGAAAGCCAAGATCAGAAGCCTTTGCTGACCTAGAGATGTAATTCTCTAAGCGCATTCTCAGCTGGTAAAACTGTGGTCTCTCCACAGAGCTGACGCCCAGAAGTTTCCACATCTGTGGCGCGAGTCTCCAGCTGGCACACGGGTAGCCTGTGCTGGCGTGTCGGGTGCGGGTCCCTCATTGTCTGATGGCTGAAGTTCCCGGCACGGGACAAGTCCTGATGACAGCTCTAGGAGCTCAGAGTCCGCAGCCTTGTCAGGCTGGTCCGTCAACGCTTTCCTTGGCACATGACCAGGTTTCACCCAGGTTTGGGCCAACCCAGCTGGTTCCCATTTCCCTCAGTGGGAGGCATGGTAAGCAGGAAGGTGGTGCCACATGCAATTCGTGGATGGGACAAAACTCCAGAGGCCCTCTAGCACTGGGATAGGACCGCTGAGTGCTCAGCTGTGGCATGGGTGGCATCTGTGGGTGAACCCCAATGGGTCATCCAGCTTCTCTATCCATCCCAAAGAAAACAGCCACTTACTGGCCCTTTAACCATCCCTGAGCAAGGCAGGGGCCGGGGGGCGGGGGGGAGCGGGAGATGGGGGAGACTTTGACTTTTAGCACAGCTTCTCAAGTGGCTTAATGGCCTTGGATACGCTCCCTAGTAAATGTCTTGTGATTTGCAATTTAACTTACTGGGCGATGAGAGTATTAGGAAGCAGTTTCTGACTGGTTAATTGTTCACTCATGCCACGCCCAGACCAGAGCCCCTTGGTAATTGGGGCCTTGCCTAATCTGAACTCACACCGATATGAGCTGCAGCTCAGTTGGCTGGTTCCCAGACTTGGTCTTGCACCAGCGAGAAAGATCTCTTCTCGAACCGCTTCTCTGTATTAAAGGTAAAACCTGCTCAAGACCGAACTCTGATGGCAGAAGAAGTCCCATAGATTTAATCCGGTCCGTCCTTCTTAAAACTGAGGATGCTGAAACCTAAGAAACACGAGAAGGCGGAGCTCCTTGGCGAGAGAGCCAAGAGTAGACCTCAGAGCAGTTCAGTGCTCCCCCAACCTGGACGACACGCTTCAACTTCTCTGCTTACTGTACCCAAAAAAGCAGAGGGCAGCAAACTCACTCTGTAGTGGGCCAGATGGTAAAGATTTTCATCTTCGTGGACCATACCGTTTCTGTCTCAGCTACTCCAGTCTGCTGGGTAAGGCCAGAGCAGCCGGGGACACCAGGTAAATAGATGCACGTGACCGTGTTCCAACGAAGCTTCATTTATAAAAGCAGGCTGTGAGCCAGATTTGGCCCGCAGGCTACAGTTTGCTGACCCTGGTCTAAGGTAAAAGTAAACATCCTCCATTCACTCCCCAACCCCGCTCCCCAGAAGTGGCTGTTGTCGAGCGTCCAGTCTGTTCTCCCTGGCATGCATCACGGTGTTTACAGATATGGGGTTTTGTCACATAAATTCGGTCCCACAGGATATGTAGTTCTGTATCTTGCTTTGCTGCTGTCAACAGGGGAGGGCATATATTCTTTTGTACACAAATATGACCACGTTGTGCATATTTTCCTGCAGTCTCCTTTTCTTCTCTTGGCAGTGACTCAGAGTCCGTGCTTACTGGTTTGTGACTCCTTTTTAAGGGGTACATCGTGGCCTCAATCTTTATCTTCTGCCGAGAAGTACGAAAGAATAGCCGTATATGAAAATAATGACTGGCCGATGGTCAAAGATGATGCCTTGTTTGCTTCACATTGTCCCATGTGTTTGGTGACACTCCACGGTGGCCTTTCTGAAGGGGGGACGGATGGCTTTAGCTCGAGTTACCCCCAGCCCAGTGCCCTATCCATGTGGTGTGTTAATAAGTGATTTTGCATGACTGTGAAGGGTTCAGAGCAAGTTTGGGGGCTGGCATCATCGTTGAATATGGAGAGATTTCTGTGAAATCTTGAAAATTCCAAGGGTTTTGTAATGCTGTAGACTGTGGGTCGTGGTGAGCAGGAGAAACCCATAGCACACATTGTGCTCTCCCTTTAAGGCCTGCGCATTTTTAAAAAAAATTTTTTTTAACGTTTATTTATTTTTGAGACAGAGAGAGACAGAGCATGAACGGGGGAGGGTCAGAGAGAGAGGGAGACACAGAATCTGAAACAGGCTCCAGGCTCTGAGCCATCAGCACAGAGCCCGACGCGGGGCTTGAACTCATGAACTGCGAGATCATGACCGGAGCCGAAGTCAGCCGCTTAACTGACTGAGCCACCCAGGCGCCCCAAGGCCTGAGCATTTAGAGATGCCCTGTGTTTGTTTCCCAGAGCTGCCGCAACAGAGCGCCATAAACCTGGTGGCTTAAAACAACAGAAACTTTGGGGCGCCTGGGTGGTTCAGTCGGTTAAGCGTCTGACTTCTGCTCATGTCATGAACTAGCGGTTTGTGGGTCAAGCCCCGCGTCGGGCTCTGTGCTGACAGCTCGGAGCCTGGAGCCTGCTTCGGATTCTCTGTCTCCCTCTCTCTCTGCCCCTCCCCTGCTCACACTCTGTCTCTCTCTTCCTCAAAAAGAAATAAACATTAAAAAAAATGTAAACAGAACAACCAGAAACCTTATTATCTCACAGTTCTGGGAGCCAGACAGCTGAGATTAAGGTGTAGGCAGGTGTTGGTTCCTTCTGGAAGCTCTGATGGGAAACCGATCCCCAGCTCTCTCCTAGCCCCTGATGGCCTCCAACGATCCTGGGCGTTCCTTGGCTTGCGGACACATCGTTCCAGTCTTTGGCCTTCCTCTCTGCATCTCTGCATCTGTCTCCCCTTCTCTTGCCACTGGATTTAGGGCCCACCTGAATCCAGGATGACCTCATCTCAAGATCCTTCCCTTAATGACATCTGCACAATCCCTTATTCCAAGCAAGATTACCTTCTGAAGTTCCAGGTAGACGTATTTTGTGAGGACCACGATTCTACCCGCTGCATGCCCTCTATCTGAAAACTGGGGTTCTTCCCCCCTCAGGCTCTTCCTCCAGTTTGCGAGGAAAAGGGCAAACGCCTTATTCTCTTCCTCGTAAGCAGCCCTGGGAGTCCAGGGGATGGCATCTGCTGTCAGTCATTTACAAATCTCAACCCAGTTGCAAAACACCACCAGGCAGAATTGCAAGGCTTCTAGGAATTTTCTTACAGACTTTAGCAAAATGAGAAGCTAATGAGAAAAGTGTTTGCGTGCCTGCTAGCTTAACTGAAAAGGAAGCAGAAGGAAACTGTCTTTTGTAATCCCCAGGGGTTCTTAGTTCGGTGGGTGCCAGCCTTTCCCTGGAAGTCACCAGCACTAATTGTTGGGTTCTGAAGTCTGAATCCAGCGTGGGGCCTGGATAACCAATCCGCTCGTTTGTGCATACATTTTATGTGTGTAACTTCTCAGGAGAAAGTTATATTAATGAGGAAATAAAAGACCGTGCCTGGGTGTGGGATCTGCCTTTGAGAGTTTGAAGAAACAGCTGTTACTCGGGTGGCCCAAGGCACTTGGATACAAAAACATTTTCGTTTGTAACAGCGAGGAATGCCTTCGCACCTCAGGCCGGGCGACGGCACCTTTGGTCACAAGTGACAGAAACTCCCTCTCCGGGCAGCTGAATTAGTGTCCTGGGGCTGCCGTAGGAAAGTACTGCAAAGCGGGTGGCCCTAAAGCAGCAGAAGTGTATTCTTTCACCATTCCGGGGGCCGGAGGTCTGAAATCAAGGTTTGGGTAGGGCCAGGCTGTCGGAGGCCTCCCGGGGAGGATCCCTCTTGCTTTCTCCAACTTCTGATAGCCCCAGGCGTTGGTTGGCTTCTGCCAACATAGCTCCGGTCTCTGCCTCCTTGTCACTTGGCATCCTCTCCTTGTCGAGCTCTCCTCCCTCCTCTTATGAGGACATCAGTCGTATTGGATCAGGGCCTCCTCTAGAACATCCTCTTCTTAACTGATTACATCTGCAACAACCCACTTTCCAAATAAGGTCCCATCCTGAGGTATTGGGGGTTAGAATTTCAAAATTATCTTTCCAGGAAACACGGTTCAACCCGTAACATCAGTTAGAGCAGGAAGGGACTAACATCACCAAGCTGTGGGGGACAGAAAGGACCAAAGCCGGGGCCTGAGGCGCCATGGGCATGCCCTCAGCTTTGCCAGCTTGTGTCTTGAGTGTGCATTCGTGCCCCCTGTGTGGAAAGAGCAAGGCTGCAGCAGCTCAGAGCTGTGCTACTTCTGTGGTGGTGGCACCTCTCTCCCCTGCTCCCATCGGGAAGCCCTGGGGAAGATGCCACTGCAGTGTGGTCACCTGTCCAGCCCTGACCATTCATCATGGCCGGAGGCCGTCATGGAGAAAATGGCAGCTCCTGTGTCGGGAGCTGGGGGAGGAATGAGGCTCCCCTCAAAAAGCAGGGTAGCCTCGATGTGACCACAGGGGGATTGTGAGCTTGGTGTAGCTGTAGTCACGTGTTACTTTATAATGACCCTTGTCTTGCTGTTAATGTGATCTTGTGCATGGATTTGTTCTTTTTCATCCCCTGTGCATTAACCTAGACTAACCCACTTTCGGGTTCTGGGAGATGTCCTCAGATTTATTATTAGATTTTTAATTTCTCTAAAAGGTCAGTTCATTTGCATTCAAGCAGAAAGCACACCGAGACTAGTAATTTCATCTTTAATCCCTAAGGACTCGACGGTGTGAGGTACCCACAACAGGCACTTCATGTCTCTTTAGTTTTTAAACTTCTCAATAGGATCACACTAGTGCAGCAACCATTTTAAACTCTGCTAAATGGCCTGTGGGAAGAAAAGGTACTGTTCCGTTTCAACTGTTAAAATTAATTCAGAGGAATGACTGCATAAATTATCAAAATAGCTCGTAATTCAGAAAGCTGATTTCACTTCTTAATTATGTTTGCCTCTAGCTGATATTGGAAAATAACTTTTATTCCGAGTCTCCTGTGATCAGCGTAGAGAAAGCCACCTGAGATAAACAATCGGTAGGCAATCCCAGAAACGTCCATACAGCCTAAAGGCCAGACATAGCAACTTCTTGGGTATCATCATTTGAGGGATGGCATCATTTGAAAACTTTTCAGGCTTGTGATGACATTTTCAGGAGTTTAAATTTAAATTTAAAACATGACCCCAACGTGACCATCCCCGTAACTAAGTAGACTCCACCAGGGCACTAATCCTTACTGTCTCTTTGGTAAGGGATATATTTCTTGGTACTATCAAGTTCATCACCTCGCAGGGAAAAACCGGTTGCTCATACCTACGAGCTCTGGACTAGGCAGGAATTGCTAAGAACTGTTCAGTGGTTTTCTCATTCCTGTTTGATGAAGGTCACCCTTTGCTCTCGCCAGCCACCGGAATTAGGGAAGGGCTTTCAATTCACCTTGACTGTAAGCACACAGGTGCCACAGGCTGGGCTGGACTTTTACTATTGGTCCTTTAC
This sequence comes from Prionailurus bengalensis, assembly GCF_016509475.1. NCBI lineage: Eukaryota > Metazoa > Chordata > Mammalia > Carnivora > Felidae > Prionailurus > Prionailurus bengalensis. The sequence continues at coordinate 71,046,830 of NC_057351.1, read as the reverse complement.
GGTAGGTTGGGGCGGGGGGGGGGTTGTAAACTGAAGTGTGTTGACCTGACGAAATTGCTGTGAGGTGGTATAAACCAGCTCAGGATAAATTGAGTGTGAAACCATTACTGTCAGATGTTGCCTGCCAGTGGGCTGTGTGTGTGTGCGTGTGTGTGTGTGTGTGTGTGTGTGAGAGAGAGAGAGAGAGAGAGAGAGAGAGAGAGAGAGAGAGAGAATTGCTTTTGCTTGATTTAAGAAGCAGTAGAAAACAGGCTATTACTAGCTACTAAAGCTAATTTCTTCTTGTTCTCAGGCATTATATTGTCTGGTAGTGACATTGGAAATACAGTGTCCTCCTAAGATAGCTGCTTTTCTGCAATAAAGAACCAGTGTTCTTCTGTCTTCTCTTCCTATCCCTTCTTTAATTTTTTGTTTTGTAAATCATCCCGTTTATCAGTTAAAGGTACAAGGGGTAAGAAATGAACTTTCAGGTGATCGTTGTCCATGGAAATTCCATAGAAAAGTAACTTTAGGTGAAGAAATGTCTGGCTTTCTGGGTCCACTTTTGTTGGTTGGGGAAACAGAGGGTGAATGGGATAGCAATGTAGCAGGATTCCCACACAGAGAGTCGAGACACGGAGGCTTTTTAATTTCCAGGAAGCAACTTTATTCGTGCCGGCACTGCTCAGTGGGGTTCGTACCCGAAGAACTGAGCACCGAACGTCACGTGGCCTAGTTTTTTATACATTTTCTATTTCTTTGTCTCCCATATATGGTAACACACACACAAACATGTAGTCTGATTAAGCAGTCTCAGTTTACAAGGTCACGAGGGATATTGTCACGTAGGCGCATAGCCAGGTTACCTTGAAGTTTTCTCTCCCTTTTTTTCTCTCTCCTTAGGGAGGGGACCCCACCACAGTACGCGTGATATTTTCTTTTTCTTTTTACAGGTGATATTTTCTTGACTACCGCACAAGTGATAGGAAAAAAAATTGCAGTGTTTCGGTACATACAGAATGAAAGGGAGAGTCTGCTTCTCTTTCTAATCTCCGTGTAAAGGTCCACTTTCCATGAAGCCTGCTCTGACCTCTTGAGTCGTAATGAGCCACTGTCCCCTCCTCTTGACCCACCGGCAGAGTCCTCCATTCAGTGAATGCTTATTGAGCACTTCTTGTTTGCACGAGTTAGGGGGGCAAAGACGAATTAGGCTCCTGCCTAAAGGCTTTTGGCCTCCTGCGGACAGGCCTCTGGCCCGAGAGGAGGTAGCATGACATAAGGTATTCAGCATGGGTGCGCTGCGTTGGGTTGCAGTGCATTTTCTTTCCTCAGCTCGCGAACACTGGCCCTCTTTACGCACAAGAGAAAACGGCCTTTTGTCCACACTCCTGCCTCTAATAGCCTGATCGCTTTTGATATAAGCATTCCCCGCCTCCCTGCAATGTTCATCTGAGTCATCTCAGGCTCATCACGGCCGGCCTGCAGCAAGGAAGTGGGACAGCTGTACTGTCCTAATTGGACAGAAGGCAACTGACTTGTCTTGGATGAGGATCGCCTGAGCTGGCTTTTCTGCTCCAGAAAGACACTGAGAGAGCATCTGTCCACCTAGGATAGCGTGTCGCTAAAAAGTGATGCCGCCGTGGTCAAGTTTGAGAGAGTGGCAGAGGGAGACCTGCTTGGTCCGATATGAAAGGGAGGCCGTTAAATTTTATGATGTTCCGGGCAGCGGGAGGGGAATATTGGAGACTACAGACGGCGGTTTTTTCCGCTGCGAGTTGTGAGTATTTTGTGCAGGTGACCTAGTTGTTGCTTACTAGAAGAATGAGAATTACTCTTTTCCAGGAAGGGCAGGAGGAGAAAATTTACAGGAGGTAGGATTATTCTAGAAAGAGGTGAGGAGGTCTAAAGAGAGTTTTTAAAAGGAAAACAGCTTAGAATAGAACAAAATCCTAACGTGGCTTCGCCAGAATAACCCGCTCTCAAAAATTTACTCTGCGATTACTCTTTAGTGCTATAGTTTTTCCCCACACTATACTTAGATGACATATTTTTGGTCTACTAGTTTGATGTATAATGCGTTCTTTAAACAAGAACTTAACATTTCATACTTGTACTATGCTAGCTGATTGCATAATTGTAGTTATAATATGCAATTATAAAAGACACAGTCACTGCCTAACACATAAATATCTACAAGCTCAAGGCCATTTGAGTGGAATAAATAAATGCCATCAGAGTATAGAGGAGGGAGGGATCATCTCCAGATGAGACCGATGAGAAAGAGTCCCTAGAAAAGGCAGCATTCAAAGCAAGCTTGGAACACTGGTATTCTATCATATAAAATACACTGTTTTTACGAAAAATACCTAATAGGTGCTCAACATCTATTGGACTCTGGAAATACAAAATTGAACATGGTGATGTTCTTGCTTTTTTTTGGAACATTTTATTTTTTTAAGTAATCGCTACACCCAACATGGGGCTCAGACTCACAACCCCGAGATCAAGAGTCACGCTCTACCGACTTAGCCAGTCAGGCACCCTACAGTGTCCTTGCTTTTGAGAAGTTAAAGTCTAGTAGGAAAACCTGTTACATAACCAGAAGTTACGGTATAATTTATTGTATTAGATAAATGTGTGTCTACTTCATAGTAATGTATTAAAAAGTATATATTTGGAACAAGAAAAAATGCAAATAGAAGGGAGTGCCTAAGTTGAGGAAGCTGGGGAAGGGTCATTCTAACCTGTAAGTGTTCAACCTTGGCACACCTAGGAATCACTTGGGGAGATTTTTATTTTTTATTATTTTTCTTTAAATTTTTTAATCCTTATTTATTTTTCAAAGAGAGAGAGAGAAAGGGAGCACAAGCAGGGGAAGGACAGAGAGAGAGGGAGACACAGAATCTGAAGCAGGCTCCAGCCTCTGAGCTGGCAGCACAGAGCCTGATGCAGGGCTCGAACCCACGAACCGTGAGATCATGACCTGAGCCAAAGTCAGACACTCAACTGACTGAGCCATCCAGGCACTGCAGGAAGCTTTTTAAAAAAATTTTTTTAATGTTTATTTATTTTTTGAGAGAGAGAGAGAGACCAAGTGTGAGCAGGGAGGGGCAGAGAGAGAGGGGAGACACAGAATCCAAAGTAGGCTCCAGGCTCTGAGCTGTCAGCACAGAGCCCCACGTGGGGCTTGAACCCATGAACTGTGAGATCATGACCTGAGGTGAAGTCAGATGGTTAACTGAACCATGCAGGCGCCCCTTGGGGAGCTTTTTTTTTTTTTTTAATATTTTTTAATGTTTTATTTTATATTTGAGAGAGAGAGCATGAGCAGGGGAGGGCAGAGAGAGACGAAGACAGAATCTGAAGTAGGCCCCGATGCGGGGTTCAAACCTATGAGCAGTGAAATCGTGACCTGAGCCAAAGATGGACGTTCACCTGACTGAGCCACCCAGGTGCCCCTTTTTAAAATTTTTTTTTAAATATTTTATTTTATATTCGAGAGAGCATGAGCAGGGGAGGGACAGAGAGGGACGGGGACAGAATCTGACTTCCTGGGGAGCTTTTTAAAGGTGCTGATGGCCAAGCCTTTCCCCAGACCTACTCCATCTGTCTCCAGGGCTCCCTGTAACTTTTGACAGCGGGACAGGTAGCTGAGACCAGATTGCAGAGGGTGTTGAATGCCAGAGTTAGGATGTTTAACCCTGACCATAGGCAATGGACAATGTTAAAGACTTCTTACCTAGAGTTAAGAACTGTGTATTGTGATCCATGGGATGTTTAATAAAAGTTAACCTGGTGTTTAAATGTCCCTAGCTCAGTAAAAGGCCTCTGAGTCTATGTCAATTAGCAGTGGGGAGAGAGGACTGACCCAAGCGGCACACCTGGGTGGCAGGGCTTTTCCTGTCTGTCTGTCTGTCATCAGAGGAGCTGGCCGGCTCTGACTTTTATGTTTGGTAGACTTTGCTAAGGAGCACTTAGAGAGCTGCACCGAAGAACTCAGGCTGGTCTGCTGCCCTGCGGCCAAAATGCAGGCTTACATCAGCTCTGGCTGTGCAGTCTGATACTTAGAGTGTTACAGAGCTGTGTGGACTACACAGAGTGGAACCCCGAGTGCACAAAATCACTGGGTGATGTATACGGCTCCGGCTGTCATCTGGGTCCCAGCATCCAGCCACGGCACGGTCACTGGTTCCTCCTGGCAGGTCCCTTGTCACCTGACCACAACTGGTTGAGGTGTGGTGGGTACTTTTGGGGGGCAACCTGGCTGCACAGCACTCACCACTTATCCTGGCTCCACTCCCTGAGGCCTGCCCTTCCAGAGGAATCCAGAGGACTCAGCACAGGGAAGGCACGCAGCCGGCGTGTAGAGTCTGGAACGTAGACCCGCGTGTCTGTTTCTTTGCGGGATGCAGAAATGCCGTAGTGGTCATCCAGAGGTATGAGCCTTGCCTTCAGTGGGCTCTGATTTGTGGTATTTCCAAACCCGGGGGTCCTGAATTCTTTCATATGCCTCCCCTCTTAGAATTTACTTCTCACCCTGTTTTTTCTTCCTCCTGGCAATTAGAACTGACACCCAGTGATGGGGTGAGGGGTAGAAGCACCCCTACTGTTCCCAGCGAAATGACAGAGCCTGGGCTCTGTAGATTCGGGGCTGGAAGGCGGAGTTGTTTATTAAAGGGGGTGAAGTCCAGCCACAACGGGATAAGAAATCAGACAAGGATGTTTTTCAAAGCAAGCTGTGTTTTTCTGACTGCTCCAGTATTGGTTTCCACCCTGAAGGCTCCTCTAACCCTGGGGAGGAAAAAATATTTTTAGTCTGATAGTGTGCTTTCGGCAGCCCAAGAGCTGAACCATCTGCACAGGAGTTGATAACTCAGAGCAATGGTTTTAGTGGAAATAACATGTAAGGGATCACCCAGGACTCCAAATTGAGGCACGGGCCACGTACAACGCTCTGTGTCTAACCCTAACTTCTACAAAGTACTTTAAGAATTGTTTTAGAATAGAAATACTGAGGAAGGAAAAAGAGAGGGGTGGGATGGGGCATCCGTTGTAATTCCTGGAGAAAGAAATGACAGAACCAGAATGTATTTTATTTTATTTTTTTTTTTTAACGTTTATTTATTTTTGAGACAGAGAGAGACAGAGCATGAAGGGGGGAGGGTCAGAGAGAGGGAGACACAGAATCGGAAACAGGCTCCAGGCTCTGAGCCGTCAGCCCAGAGCCCGACGCGGGGCTCGAGCTCCCGGACCGCGAGATCGTGACCTGAGCTGAAGTCGGCCGCTTAACCGACTGAGCCACCCAGGCGCCCCCGGAATGTATTTTAGAGATAGCAACTTGGCTAAGAAAAGCAGTTGACAAACTGGAATCTTGCTGAGTTGGGATAACACATTTGCTGTGCACTATATAACAAACTTAAAAGTTTTAATAATAATAATAATAATAATTAAAAAAAAAACCTCCTGCCTTCTGTATGTTTCCTACGGGTCATAAAGTCATTACCAAGACATTAAATAAAGGGTACCAGTCCTGTAATCTGATACTGCCATACTTCTTCCCACCCACCTTCCATGCATTTGATTGTGCCATTTGGCCACCAGGACATGTATATTGATCACTGATTCCCTTGGAGCAGCTCTCATGGAAGAGACCCTTTGGATTGCTATTATTGTACATTCCTGACTCCAACATGCTCTGGTGTTGGAAAGGAGACCAGGAATGAGATCATGAGTAATAAGGAACCTTAAGTGTTTGCCCTTGCGCAAGACACAAAAAATTATCCAGTTGGGAGTAGGCTTCAGGAGTGTTGAACTTGGAGGCAAATATTTATCTTCTGGTGTTAAGAAAGGAAAGGATGTAAAACCTCTGACCTTGACTGTAGGGTGGTGTCTGAGTTTGGAAAGTGAATCGTATTGAGCCGGAAGCATGATGTATTTTTCACTGTTCCTTCCCAGGAACTATGCTAATAGTTTTTACCACATGTAGAGCGGCACCTGACTTTGCTATCCTACTACATATGTCCAGTAACATTCCATCGGATTCCAAGAGTCTCTCCCTCTGGGGTTCAGCTTCCTGAAGAGACCCCTTTAAAATTCCCTTCAGGGTATAGTGTTTGGAAAGAAAATGGCCCAGAGTCATCCAGTGTTTTGGAACCTTGTCCATCCCTTCCCTGTGTCATATTGCTCAAAGTGAATTTATGTATAATTAACATTTCTTTACCTACACAGCAGTCTTGCAAGCTGGGTAGAACCAGCCTCTGACACCTTTTTTAACACTCTAGAACATACAAATCTTTTCAGAAAGTACACAGGATTGAGGGACATGAGCATTTGGGTCCCAGTGTATCCATTCATTCTGAAAGCTCAACGTAACAGATTTCTCAGACATCCACCTTTTTAATCTTTCCTGACATTGCACACATAGCAACTGAGGCAGCCTAATAATATGTCTAAAACAGGCCTATTGACTTGCTCCTACCGAGTCTATAGGAACCAAGATCCCTTTCTTGTCAATGATCTCAAATTAGCATCCTCAAGTGAGTTGCTATTTGTGTGAAGGATAGACTTACGAAGTTCCACTGATTTTTACCTGGGTGGTTAGCTTCTGGATGGCTTCATGGTAATTTGTGAAAAGGAGGGAGGATAGAAGCTTCTTATTTTTAAGCTGTCCAAGCTACCAAAGTAATTTTCAGTGTTTCTGACGCTTGAAATATAGCAGGATGTGTGTGTTGGGGGGGGGGGGGGGGGGGACGGGGAGAGGAGGGAAGAGTAGACTTAATAAAACAAACAAACAAACAAAACCAAAAAAACGTAGATTTGAATACTAGCTCTGTCACTTGAAGACTTTTCTGAGCCCGTAATTAGGCATAAAAGTGATACCCTCCAAAGCACTGGGTGAATTAAATGGGAACATGCTTTCTAAATGTTCTGCTATGGAACAGATGTAAAGGGTATTATTAACAGTAAAAATAATGGATAAGAAATATTTGAACTCATGAGAGGAAAACTTAGATCTTTTAGTAGCCACTGAAGCCCCCAACCTTCCAAACTCAATTTCTGCTTACTCTTTCCACTGTGCCTTGGCCCGAACTAGAAGCCACTCTGGAGGCTTTAAGGTAAAGCCTTCTGCAAAACGGTCCAGGCAACACCGGCCATTGTCTGCTGATTTTGAGTCAGTTTAGGATTGAGATATAAGCATTATTTGCATTCCATCCACATGTCCCCATCAGTTGAAAGGATACAGCAGACAGAAGGACAAGGAGGAAAGAAGGATTGAAAATGGCTCAGTGGCACTCTGGAGGGCCTGCAATAATGGCGACCTGAGGGGATTAAGCTACAGAGCTTCAGAGCTTCGACTGAGAGGCCATTTTATGTAAAAAAAAAAAAAAAAATCATTCACTTCACAGAGGTTAGAAAAACACTTTGGGAATCCATTTGGCAGAGAGCTCTTAATTTGATTCTTCTTATTTAATTCCTTCAAATTCCTCTCAGATTAAAAATGTAATAAAAGGAAAACCACTCTGGACAACTGTTTGGCAGTGGCTGCCGAAGTTCAGCATAAACATGCCCGGTGACCTTGCCATATGCCGTCTGCTCCTACGTATAAGCACAACTGGAACTCGTGTATAATTCAGCGAAAGACGTGGGCAGGAATTTTCACAGCAACAGTGTTTAAAACAGCCAACGCTTTCAAACCACCCAAATGTCCATCAGGAGCGGAATGGGTAAATAAATGTAGCATGTTGACATAAGGGAGTACTGTGCAATCATGAGATGTCGGGAGGTACAACTACATACAGCATCATGGATAATTCTCGCAGCAAATCAAGTAAAAGAGGCCAGACGTATTTGCTCCCATTTATGTAAACTTCGAAACCAGGTAAAACTAGCATATGGAGTTAGAAGTCAGCATAGTGAATAGGAGTCATGGGACCAGGAGAGGGCATGAGGGGGGCTTCTGCGTGCAGATGACGTTCTCTTTCTTGCTTTGGATGCATTCATGAAAATTCACTCAAATGTACACAATTTGTGCATTTGTCTGAGCGCCTGTTATACCTCAACAAAGAAGTCTACCTAAATGAAAAAATAAAGGCATTCCTCCTTCCTACTCCAAAGAAGAGGCGGGAAAGTATATTCAAGACTTCCTACCTACCTTGTAAGGGAGAACAATCTGATATGATACATAAAATGGGATTTTTGATAGCTAAGAAAAACGAAGCATAGACTAGATTGCACCAACTGCTGACAAAGCACCTGGTCGGGGAATGCCAAATTCAGCTAACACCCAAGGAAATTCAACACCAGATCCTCAGGTCACTGGTTACCCTCTAAACTATGCTGTATTTCTTAATAACTTACTTACCAGAAGAGAATAATGGGATGATGTTTTCCATGCTATTTAGTCAGTTCCATGCTATTTAATCAGTTTCAAGGAAGTTTGGCACCTGGGAGACATGACCTTGCTATTATTGAATCTGAAAACGACAAGCAGGCTGGAACTACCAGGCCTGCTTTGTAAGGGTTTAGGGTCACACTGTCCCGTACCGTGAAGATCGCCTATGTCAGGAAATAACATTTAGGATAGTTGGCCTTAAAGGCCTTGGTATTATTTACAGTGCTTTTTTTTAAGTTTTTTAAAAATATATTTGGGAGGGGGGGTAGAGAGAGTGGAGGGAGAGAAACCCAAACAGGCTCCACGCTCTCAGCACAGAGCCCGACACAGGGCTCAATTTCATGAACCGTGAGATCCTGACCTGAGCTTAAATCAAGAGTCAGTTGCTTAACCAACTGAGCCACTTAGGTGCCCCCATTTATGGTGTTTTTTTTAAATAACATTTGAGTGGGTGATGGGCATTGAAGAGGGCACTTGTTGGGATGAGCCCTGGATGTTGTATAGAAACCAATTTGACAATAAATTATATATATATTTTTTTAAAAAGTGAAAAAAGAAAGAAAGAAAAAATAAATAGATAACACTCGATCACACTGTTGATGGCTGGGAGCAGGAGGGACAGTGGAAGTAAAGTTTTTGTTAAGAACTTAAATTATCTAGTCTTTCTTTAGCATTAGCAAATTGTAAAATGCGAAGGCCTTAATTTTGTATGATGCACTATTATTTGTATTCTTAGAGAAAGGAAAAGAAGTTGAAAGATGATCCTAAGAGCCAGGGTGGACCTCAGCAGGGGCCTCCCTTGTAACCTGAACAACCGAGGGCTAGGAAAGCTGCAGGACCTGGGGGTTCTACACAGCTTGGAGTTGGACAGACCTGAATTCAGATGACAGATCTATCCCTTGCTAACCAAGTAACCTCGGACAATTTCTTGGTCTTGCTAATGTTTGATTTCCTCCCCTGTTAAACTGGGTGTAGCGCCGACCTCACAGTGCTGCAGGAAGGGTCAGAAGGGATATGGCTTATGGGGTGCTCAGCACAGTGTCTGGAAACAAGTAAATAATGAAATTATAGCTGAAGCACTGAAGTGCATCCATCACTTCTCTTTGGGCGGCCGTAATGGTGCGGGGAATAGTAGGCTCATCAACGTAGAGGTTTTCTGATAAGGGTTTCTGATCCTAACTCGCCAGACGTTGCGAGAGCACTTGCTGTGCGGAAAGCAAGAGCGATCCTAGACTTACGGAGATAGCGGTGGGACCGATGTCTTCAAAGGCATGCATAATCCAACATGAAAGAAAAAGAAAAATCTCACCTTGCGTCGACTGGTACCAGGTACTCGGTGATCAACATGCCTTTGGTTGTTTCATTTTCATAATAATCCTACCTGGCCGGTTTTCTAATGCCAGTTGGTACAGATAAAGAAATGATTCCAGAGGAGAACCCAAGGCCACAGTGTTTGCAAGACCAGCAGGCAGACCTCCGGGTTCTCTTGATGCCAAAGCCCATCTCTTTCCCTTCCGTGTTGCACAGTGGGGTGGGGCAGACAGTCCAGCCATAATAGCTAGTGGCAAAATTAAATACGTCTGACAGTGGAAGCACAGGGCCGTGGGAACGTCAGGGAGAGGTGAGGTTCAGATGTAGACACTCCCCTTGATTAGTTTCAGATTTGCGTTTTGTCGTCAACGTAGTTATTTGCTCTGCCTTCGGTTTGGCAAAATAGCCAAGATAGATGTTATGTTAGTAAGGTGTCTCTTACCACTCATCTTAACCATCTTTTTGCGTCATACAGGAATCACTTTTCTAGTTGCCTAAGATTTCTGAAAAAGAAACAACGCAGGTGTTGTGATGGTATCGATCCAAGAGAGTTGAATTTGTATCCTAAGATCTGGGATATTTCCCAGTTCTGACACTTAGCCGTGTGACCTTGGTGCAGCACATCATCTGTTGTCTGAGCCTGTTTAACCAGCATAAAACAAAAAGAATGATGTCGTCTATTTCAAAGGGTCAGAAAAGAATCCAATTAGATATTGTGTGTGAAAGCACACAGCCAAAGAGCCAACCCAGGAGAGTCCCAGGAGCTACGCTAAGGGGAGTCACCCAGGTTTTCATTTCTACTTCTCATGTGGTTCTGGGAAAATTACTTCATCTGTCTGTAGTCTGCTTTCTCTTCTTATACGAAAAGAATGGTACTTCTTCTGAAGACAGAGAAATAATAATGAGATTAGTGAACTACTTTCTTGTAAGCCCTTTGTAAACATTCAAATCTTCAGATAATTGCTAACAATGCAATATTATATATGCATACCTAGCTTTCTATATATAAAGGCACATTTGATTCTGGAGAAAGAATCCATTCCTTTCAACGACTCTCCAGAAGAATCTGAACTCCCCACCCCCACCCCAAAAGGAACGAAGGCATGTGTCATTGCAGACAGTGAGTAGAGCAATTCCTCCTATCTTCCCAGTCAGGTCCCTTGCACACCATCCCACTGTTCCCACTGTTCACTGTTTTCCTTCTTCCCTTCCCTTCCCTTCCCTTCCCTTCCCTTCCCTTCCCTTCCCTTCCCTTCCCTTCCCTTCCCTTCCCTTCTTTATTTCTGTTGGCATGTCTCTTTATCAAGGAATAGTTTACATACCATAAAATTCACTCATTGTAAGTGTGTGGTCTGATTATTTTTATTACACATATACAGTTGTGCAGCTGTCACTATAATGCAATGTTAGGACTTTTCAGCCACCCCATCTCGACTGCTATCTGCAGTCCATCCTACTCCCGTCCTACCCCAATCCCATTTCCAGCAACCACTCACCTACTTTATATTGCCTTCATCTTGCCGTTCCTAGAAACTTCACATAAATGGAACCATACAATCCACAGTCCTTTGAGTCTGGCTCCGTTCATGTCACATAATGTCATTGAGGTTCATCTGTTTGTTGCATAGATCGATAGTTTGTTCCTTTCAATAAGAACAACAGCTTTGCAGTATTCCATTACTCCACATTTTGTTTGTTCACCAGCTGAGAGCCATTTGGATTGTTTCCAATTTGGGGTTATTAGGAATAACCCTGCTGTGAACTTTTGCACAGAAGCCTTTGTGTGGACATATGTTATCATTTCTCTTAGTTTAAAACCTGGTAGTATGCTGGGTTGCAAGGTATATTTATGTCCAACCTTTTGAGAAACTTCCAGAAGTTTCCAAACTAGCTGTACCATTTTACATTCTCATCAGCAGTGGATGAGTGTATCACTTTCCCCACATCCTCCTCAGCACTTGGTATGGTCAGTCTTTTTAATTATAGCCATTGTAACCAGTGTGCATGTGCTTATTCAGCATGCATATATCTCCTTTTGTGAAGTGTTTATTTAAATCTTTGCTCATTTTTTTCAATTGAGTTGCTTGGCCACTTATTTTGCATTGTCATCGTTCTTTGTATATTCTAGATACCAGTCTTTTTTTTAGAAATGCGATTTGCCACGATGTCTTCCAATCTGTGACTCAGAGGTATCACGATACCTTTTGAAGAGAAAAAGATTTTAATCATGACGACATTCAGCTTATCAATCTTTTTCTTTTATGAATTATGTTTTTGTAGACTAAGAAATATTAAACCAAGGTCACAAAATTCTTCTTTGATGTTTTTGTCTAGAAGCATTATAGTTTTAGCTTGTATATTTAGGTCTGTGATTCATTTTAAGTTAATTTTTTGTTTATGGTGTGAGGTAGGGTTTGCTTGAATATATAGATCTAATTGTCCCCTCATCATTTTTTGGAAAGACTACGCCTTCCCCATCCAATTGCCTTGGCATTTTACTTAAAATTAATTAACCATGAATGTGGCAATTTATTTTGGAATTCTCTCTTCTATTCCGTTGACCTATAAGTCTATCCCAATACCAGTCCATGCTATCTTGACAACTTCTAGCTTTATAGTAACTTTTGAAATCATATAGTTTAAGTCTTCTGACTTTATCCTATTCTTTAAAAATTTTTTTTTTTTTTACTCTCTTGGGTCCTCTGCATTGCCACATAAGTCGTAGGTCAGCTTTTCAATCTCTACAAATAATCCGGCTTGGATTTTGTAGAGATTGCACTGAACGTATAGGTCGATTTAAAGAGACTGGTTATGTCCCGTGGGAATGCACACATTTACAGATAACATGTATCTAACACTGTTAAATTGTAAAGACTGCTTTAAAGTTTTTGCACTTGATTCCCTGGAAGGAGATGAGAAAGCACTAACCATCTGCAAAAATCCAATATGCATTTACACTGAGATGTTGCCACTTTTTTCATTCTTTACCCCTCATTAAAAGAAGGGAGTTGGTGTTCTGTCTTTTATATTTTGAGCAGCTGGTCAAAGGGAACCAGATCATTGGGAGGCGGTGGTGTATTTGTCTCCGCTCTGTTTTGTGCATCTTCACTGGAGTAGATGAGCTGTGACCCCTCCCTCTGACACAGCACACGTGCTTGGAGCAAACACTCCAGGTTGCAGCCGTAGTTGGGTGGCTAAGGCCGTCTGGCTGCAGGATGTTCTCATCTGTGCAGGTTGGCTTTGCACAGACTTGTGTAGAACCCTCCGGGCTTTGGGAGAGCTGCCTGGGCAAACTGATTTGTTCACCTTTGCCCAGGATACAAAATTTGGGCCAGGGCACACCCTCATTATCCTGCCTGTTCGGGGTGCTGCATTATGGGAAACACCCTCCTGGAACAGGTGAGTGTTCAACTTGGAGATCAAGCCAGTCCAGTCACATTGGAAACCTCTCCCATTTCAAGAGAAAAAACCAGCAGACTTAAAGACGGCTGAGTCAGCCCCCACACTGCCCTTCTGCAGGAGTAAAACAGGGAACTTGCGTGTTTCTGCCTCTCCCTCCCCACCCATGCACCTGCCATGTAAGCAACAAATCCTTGTTACACCTTTGGCTTCTTCATCTACCATCAGGTTGAGGGTTTGGGGACCACCCAGACGGGTGTTTCCTCAGTTCTTGATGATTTGTATACTCATCTCAGTGCTTATAAAACAAAAAAAAAAAGAAGCTGATTTCTTAAATCCCCCGCCTTAAAGCCATTGAACCCATTTTTGAAAGAATCTTGGGTGTTGCTTATGCACAGTACCATTAGAAAACTCCTGATCTAGGCCAACATACTTACCTCACGTGTTTATGTGTCCTTCATCTAAAGTCACTGTCAATCAGAGCTGTATTTGCAAGAGTCTTGGGGACAGAAAAGCAATTTGTTTATTCCTTTGGGTATTCTAAGCAAATCATCTGTAAATCAAGTTAGATCTTTTAGAAACAACGGCAACCTAGACCTTGATAGTTTAACTTCCCCATATGGAAATGACTACATTCAGTTATCTTTCAGTACCACACCATTGGTTTTTCTCAGGGGTCTATATAAGAAACTACCTGAACGTTTCCAACCATCGGCGAAATTAGCGTGGAAGATGATTTTCCATTCCAGAGCCAAGGTCCTCCATAAGAATTTTCTTGGTGCTTTTAGAGGGCAGGCCTGGACACAAAGCCGAGCTCTACTTTTTGGAAGCACCAGGGACTTTGAGTGTTGGACATTGTCCACTTTGAGCGTTAGTTTCTTTGCTTACCGGTATAAGACAATAAAATAGCACCGACATCACGGGAGTGTAGTGAGACCGGTCCCTTAAAGTCCTTGATGCAATGCCTTGCACAGAGTAAGACCCAATGGCAGTTCAGCCTACAATGACTGTTCGTTTATTTAGAATAGGAAACCTCACCTCTCTAGTCACAGTTGTATGTGGCCATTTTTTTCACACAGTGAGACTTTTGTGGCTCATTTTCCCTTTTGTCTTCATCTAGTGAGAAACTCAGATCACAGTAGGTTTGTCTGAGTGTGGAGCCTTGATATTTTCTTTTCCCCTAAGGTTTTTGTCCAGTTGTTCACAGATCATGACCTTCTCTGATAAGAATCTGCAAGTCCTTTTTGGAAGAAGGTAGGGCATAAGTTATAAATGGCTGAAGGTTGACTTCAGGAGCCATCATTCACATCGCCTAGGCTCGTGTCGGGAGTAGGACACTCTGAGGGAAAGAGGGTAAAGAAAAACTAAAAAGGACAGTTGGTCATCCAGGAGCTAAGCAGATTATCAGGCAAGCAGATTATCTGTCCAAGGATGGGTTCTGTAATTACAGTTCCCTTTCGCCACTCCCAGAGGGCTGTTACAGTCAGCACAGGGCGTAGGGCATCCAGAAATCCTCCTGGGTATAAGGCACTATGGAGTCATTGCTTAAACTCCATTCCCTACCATCAAGAATTTCCTCTCTCTACCCAAATTGCTTTTCTGTTAACACTGTTGTGTGAGCTCGTAGAGCTATGGGGTTTCACGCAGAATCACAGAATTTTATGGCTGCATGGGACTTGCAGTTGTTTAGTTCAGCCCTTCGCTTTTTACAGATGAGGGGCCTGGGGCTTGGAGAGGGTATGTAGTGGCATCCTTGAGGTCTTATGGGTAACACATTAACGAATGACACCCACTCTCTTGACTCCAAACATGGTAACCCTTTCCCAGGGGACCCCCTCATCCACAAGGAGTTCAGAACTATCTGCTCTGCTAGACGATGGATTTTATCAAAAGCTTGGTGCCTTCAATTAAATCCTGCCTTACAGTAGATAGTATTACTCCAGATGGTATTCTAGTCTGTATGCTAAAGTTCCTACTCCAATTTAGAGTTTAACCAAATAGTAATAATTACCACAGAAGTCTGACATAATCAGCACTGTGAAAGGCAAGCAGTTTTTTGCACTTTGAATGTGCAGGCAGGTGCTTTATAAAACTCAGCTACATAAGCAAGTTGTCTATTTTCCAGAGAGTTTAATGCCAGCCAGAATGTAGATGCTTAACATGTGCACTTTGAATATGTGAAAAAGAAGAAAATAGGTTAGAAGTTTTTTTACACAGCAGGATACAGAGACGGGCGGAGAACAGTGATTGCAGAGCTCTGGTGAGCCCCACGGCACATCTGGTCCCACAGGCTCAGGCACAGCTAGAGTTGCAGGGTGTGGGCTTGAGGCCAGGTACCTGGTTAACTGTCACTTAGGAAGTCACCTGTCATAACAAAGCCCACACTGTGCTGTAAAACTTGATGATCAATAGCCGCCTCTCCACAATGAATCGTACGTTTACTATCTGTTCTAACGTAGGCACTATATACTCTTCCATTTTACTCATGATCCGAAATACTTTTCCTTCTACAAACGACTGCAGTGTAAACGATTTGGATTCAACTGTGTCCGTTTGGGGAGTTAGTTTGCATATGAGCCCACGTCTTTGTTCAGCTCTGATCCTTTTCCTGGCCCTGTGCGCAGGGCTTGACTGTGAACCGTCACGGTGCCGGTATAAGAAGAAATGAAAGAGAAGAGGTGGCTCACACATGCAAAGCAGAGGCTCCCTTGGCCTTGAGCCCCTGGCCCCGTGGTCCCCTAGGATGCACTGCCACAAAAACAGACTTTTCAATGGCCGTGAAATGGCCCTTGAGTCTGGCCGACCGCATTACTTGACATGTTCAGCGTTGGGAGACGAAGCAGGTACATGAGTCAAGACCAATGTCCCTGGCATTACGATAGTATTGTTTCTTAGCAGTGCTTTCTGCCAGTAATTCATAGACCACAGCCTGGCACATGGGGCCTTGGCATATCTTCCATCCACCTTGTGTGACAGCTCAGGTGGCACCATTACTCTTCTGTGCTTGTCCTTGGGCAAGAACAGGCACCGAGAAGGCCTTTTACCAGCATCCCAAACTGCACTAAGAAGCCTTTTTTGTGAATGGCCCTGAGACCACCTCTGTGCTGAGGATTACTGCTGTTGTTCCTATGATTTATGATGATAGTGTGCCACACCGTTTTCAAAATACTACATCATCGCTCACCCTCACAACGTCACTCCGAGGTGGTTCTAGCAGTGTGGTGCTGTATGGTTAGAGAGGCTGCAACCTTCACAAGACCCCCCAGTGCCAAAACTGGATTTGAATCCACACTTTCAACTAGTGGTTTATGCGTCTACATTATAGGCATTCCTTTTCTGCATGATTTTTTCCCTTGGTAACGTTAGTTTTGAACTCTTTCCATGTAAGTTTATTTCATTCTTTTAATGGCCACGTAGGATTGAATGTTTTGTCTGACTACTTTCTGATTTAGGTTGCTTTCTGTTTCTTTGTTCTTTCCTGTTGTAAATAGTCTTGAAGACCGTCCATACAAACGCCGTTAAGCACAGGTATGAGAATTTCTGTAGGATGGCTTCCTAGAAATGGAATTGTGTGTCAGAGAGTTTGTGCATATTAAATGTTAATAAATATTGCCAGAGTTTCCTTCCAAAAAGAATTTTGCTCACCGACAGTGTGTGAGAAGCCTATTTCCTGACATTAGTCTTTTTGTCATTGCCAGTTTGGTGAAGAAAAAAAAATTTTTTTTTCTAAATTGTGTTTCCCTGATTCCTGGTGGAGCTGAGCTAATTTTTATTTGAGGGGTCATCTACATGTCTTCTGGAAATTGCCTTTTGCCCTTATTGCCACTTATTTTTTATTAGAGACACTCTTTATATATTATGGGTAATAATCTTGTATCTGAAATGTGTGCCAAGTATTTTTCTCCCTGTTACTTCTCTTTTAACTTTATGTCCAGACATTTTTCTGTGTGTACGCTGTCGTTATTTGTGTTATTTTGCCTTGTTCAGGAAGCCATTCCTACCCCAAGTTTCCTAAATTACCTCCTATATATCCTTCTAATATTTCTACATTTTTGTTTCTGTTTAGCTCTGTAACTCTCTAGAATTCTTTTTTGGATAAGTTATGAGTCAGGAATCTAGATTTACCTTTCTTTACATGGAGAGTCCATTGTTCTCACCATTAATGGAATAATCCATTCTGTAACTCATTTGAAATGCCACCATAATCATAGACTAAATTCTCTTGTGTATAGTGTGCAATACTGACTTATCTGTTTCGCCAATTTATTTTCTATTCCTGTACCAACATTGAAGCACTTTAATTATTTGCGCCTTTAGAATACTTTTCATGGGGCACCTGGGTGGCTCCGTCAGTTAAGCATCCGACTTTAGCTCAGTTTCAACTCACGGTCTATGAGTTTGAGCCCAGTGTCGGGCTCTGTGCTGACAGCTCAGAGCCTGGAGCCTACCTCGGATTCTGTGTCTCCCTCTCTCTCTGCCCGGCCCCCTCTCAAAATAAACAAACATTAAAAAAAATTTTTTTAAGAGTAACTTTTTATGTCAGGAAAGGAAAATCTTTATTGATGCTCTGTCTTTCAAAAAATGTCTGTATATTTGTGTATTTTTTTTCCATATGAACTTACAGAATCAGCTTGTCTATAGACAAAACCCCTGTGAGCATTTTAATTGGGAATGCATTGCAATAATAGATTTATTTTAGATAATTTTAGATAAATTGACAACTTTAAATATTTGGTTTTCTCATCCAGAAATATTGCATGTTTTTTAGCCTTTTATGTCCGTCAACTAGGTTCTACCATTTTCTTTATGTCAGTCTCACGTTGAAGGCTTTGTGTGTTGTGATTTAGAAACGGAGTCCCATTTTCCCATTATGCTGACCGAATTTGTATTGCTAGTCAGTAGGAAAGCTATTGGGTTTTCTGTGTTAATTTTTAATCTAGCTATTGGAACTCTTTCATTAGTAATCTTTATACGTCTCTTATCACGTTGGCTAGGACTAGACCAAGGTAGAAAACCTTTGGTGAAAGTGTAAGTCATTGTCTTGGTGTTATCTTTGTTGAGAATGCACCTAATGTTGCACCACTAACTAGGATAGATACACCATATCAGTTTGGAGAACTTTCTTCCCACTCCCAGCTTACTGAGGAGTGTGCTTTTCACTAGAGACCGCCCAAGATTCCCGTCAAGGTGCCTTCTTTCACTCACATTTGACCCTGGATGGTCTAAGGGAAGGAGCTACTTGGTGCGACATTTCCTATGCTTCCTTCATCCCCTGAGGGAAAAATAAGTAAGTAAGTAAGTAAGTGTGAACCAAAACAAGAATGCCTCTTCTAGAATTTTCTGACTGGGCACCATTGGCCAGATTTCATTCCTGGCTTCTATTTTGAAATAACTTCCTTTTTTTTTTTCCCACTTGATTGTCTTAAGCAACCAACCAGCATCTCACACTCTGGTTGCTAAGTGGCTTTTGCAGTTTCTACTGGAGGGTGTGAGAAAGGAATCACTACCTGACCTCTGGTTTCCTGTTGAGATTTCATGCAGGCGCAGGGTTGCAGCTACTTCTGACTCTGTGCTCTCAGCCCTGCCTTGCATGTGGCCCATGCGAAAGAAGTGTTGCACGGTTGGTTGAGAAAATGATTTCATCGCAGAGTACCTTTGGTAATTTTTAGGGGGTAAGGATTTTTGCTAAGTGATAAAAAAGATTTCATTTTGTCAGGCATGCATTTGGAGCGTGACTCTAATGTGACTTGGCACCTGTCTGGAGAATTGTCCCTGTGTCCAGTGACATTTTGCTTTGGGGAAGTCAACACCTGCTGTGCTGGCATCTGTCATATTCAGGAATGTGAAATGCTCATGAATAATGCAGGGCCAACCTCAGTAAAGTGCCTTCTTCAGAAACCACTTAATGTAAGACTTTGATAAAAGATCGTTGTAAGCAACACAGAAGAGACTTTGGGGTCCTTCTGAGGTAAAAGTTGTGGATGATGCCTCTTACCATGGTTTTTCTCCTCTTGATGCAAGCTAGATTTTATTATTTTTAGACAGTTTAGCTAAGGAAGCAAAAAAACCTGCTAAATATGGGAATCCTGTCTTTTTATTGCTTTAATACAAACCAATATTAGTCTTCGCCTCCATTTGGGTGTTGTTTTGTGGGGGTAGGGTTTTTTGGAGATGGAGTGGGCTTATCACAGGCACATGGCGAGTCACTGGCAACCATCCATGGGTACCCAGGCCAGGGGACAAACGGGCTCCAGAAACCCCGAGAAGCAAAGCTGCCCCATCATCCAGGCACAAGTAGCTGGTCTGTGAGCCCCTTCCTGTTCTAATGGGGCGGCCTCAGCTTCCAGGGCTGTTGACGTAGGAGGCGTTGGTCAACTGGGCACTTACTTTTCCCGCCTCAGCTGTTTCTTTTTTTCCTCCAAATCCCGAGTCCAGAAAAGAGGCTGAGAGCTGTGACAGGGTGTAAACTAAGAGCCCCTACCTCTTCTCTTGCAGGCAGGTGACAAACATTACCACCCCAGCTGTGCACGATGCAGCAGGTGCAACCAGATGTTCACAGAAGGAGAGGAAATGTATCTTCAAGGTAAGATGGGCTCGAGAAGCCAGTAAGTTCTCCCCACCGGAGGAAAGAAAACCTTGCTTTGTCTGCTCATTTTCAGAGAAGGAGGCCTTTCATTAGCCGCAAGGCTCCCCAGATCCAAAATGAACGTGGCCAAAAGTTACCTCAGCAATTAGTATTCATCAGCCAAGCAGTGGGCATGCTGGCAGTGAGCCCCTGAGTCTGTTGAACAAAGGAATGCGATGCTTCTGGAATGAACAAATAGGACTTGATGTTTGGTGCCGTGGAGGTGAGGCAAGGATGAAAATCAGCAACACCTCCTTCCAGCCCCCTCCCCCCAGGAATAGGCTTGGGAAAAAAGGCAAAAAGAAAGCATTTCTAAATGCTACTTGGTCTTTGCTTCTTTCACTGTCCTGCGAGAAGGATTTTATTTTTTTTTGCAAGCTCCAGGCGGCTCTTTCTTAACCGACTGAGCCACCCAGGCGCCCCTTGCAGGCGGCTCTTTCTTATGCACACTTTCAGGAAGAAGAAATTTGGTGCAATATTTGGTGAATTGCATCACAGAAGTATTTCATCCCATTAAGATAGCATAGCTCTCATCCTGAAAGAAAGAGAGATGGCAAAAGAAGGAGAGAGAACATACCCAGAGTCCCTGAAAGAGAAATGGAGAGATTTCTGGTGGCGAAGAAATTTTTTTATTACCAGAGGGCCATTAGATGTTTTTTTTTTCATCGAAAATCATTCTGAGAAACATTGCCAGTGTTCAACCATGACTAGTTTTTATCTCCCCTAAAATGCTGAAACTTCTCAGAGAGAAGCTTAGGGAAGGATTCTCTTCCAGTCAAACGGCACCATCTGCACAAACATTTTTCTATTTTTAGCTGGAAAAAGAGCCGTTAAATAGACAAGGGCTTATCAGTAAAATTAGCAAGAACCATGAGAGCTGGTACTCATTCGGTTTGGTAATTACTGGGTCTCATCTGCCTTCACATTCATTTCTTTGTTTCTCTGCACGTACCATTATGTGTATTTTTAATGAATGGTTTGCTTTGCTCTCTGTCTTGTTCTTATACAACTAAGAAAAGTCTACAGAAAAGATTCTTGAGTATTAAAGCAAAGCCTTAGCTACCGTCCTCTAAAAAGTGCTCACGGTAGGAGAACTGGACAACCCAAACATCCCTTCGTTTTAATGATCACTCTGGAAAATCTTGACTTAAGACGCCACTCAATTTTAAAGGGCCCGATGAAAGCAAGTGACAAGCTCTCAAATCCGTGGTCTCATGTGGACTTTATATGACACATTTCCCCGGGGGCAGGCTGTGAATCTGTGTAGCGATAGGCAGGTGTCGCTTTGCATTTTCAGCATGGAGCAGATTTATTCTCCATTTGGTGTCCAGGCTTTGTTTTAGATTTTAGTGTGTCGATTGCAGCCCGCAAACACAAAGACACCGAGTGCGTGTCAACCCCGTGTCCGCGAGACCCTGAGACTGAAAGGCTCTGGGCACAGCTCTGCACGTGCACATGGTTCTGGGACCTGAATAGGGAGTGGGTTCAAGCTGTGCACAAATACAGCACGTTCGTGCTACAAATAAACAACTACCCGTCCAGATGGGCTGTGTTCAGAACTCCAGCGGTTGTCCTGAACATCTTCTGGAGCTGGGCTTCGGCACTCTTTGCCTGCCCTCTCGACACATCCTTGGCGAATGAGTAGTTCGTCTTCCTCAGTATCTCATATTCTCCCTGAGTCACATTCCTTGTGTGTCTGACCCCTGGAGAACAATGTGACGCTGTGTGCAAACCCAGTGTTCTGGCCAACAACTCCCGCTTGGTAGAACCTTCACAGCGAATGCTGTCCGTGAGCCCACCCCTGCCCCTTAGCTCTCCACACTGGGCGGGTTTCCTGCGCTTTGTGGCCAGCCTCCGAGTAAATGTTAATGCTGACGGGACTATGAATCTGGCTTGTTTCATTTTCTTCTTTTTATTTTATTTTAGTGTTTATTTTTTGGCTCTGGGTAAAGCAAGATAGAAATGATTGTTAAAGAGGGATTAAAGTAGTCCTCTGGTAATAAAGGGTATTATCCTTGGCATTAATATTATCTTAGCTATTTTAGCTCAGTGGTATAAAATGACTCAAGAGGTACTTTAGTGACTTTTCGAGGACACACAGTTTGTTGCTTGAAGAGAGAAAGATTTAACAGTGAAATGTGGGAAGTCTAATATTCATACCAAGACTGAACAGATTCGTATCATTTACTCTCTGCTGTCACCTTAGTAACTTCATTTGCTCGTCTTTTTATTTTTATTTATTTATTTTTTTTACATTTTATTTATTTTTGAGAAACAGAGTGAGACAAAGTGTGAGTGGGGGAGGGGCAGAGAGAGAAGGAGACAGAATCTGAAGCAGGCTCCAGGCTCTGAGCAAGCAGTCAGCACAGAGCCTGATGTGGGGCTTGAACCCACAAACTGTGAGATCATGACCTGAGCCGAAGTCGGACGCTCAACCGACTGAGCCACCCAGGCACCCCTGCTCAAGTCTTTTTAAGTCCTTCAGTTCTGCCCGTAGCCTTGTGTAAACATAGGATTTACATACAGGTCTTTGCCACAACCGGATAAATGACATATATATCTAGGTATACAAAATCATGTAGGCGGGCGTGGATTCTTACTAGAGTTTTCTAGTGGATATAAGTGTTTTTGCTTAGTTCTGTGATACTTGTACCATCCACGGAAGAGCTTCGTCCTCTGGGAACATGAGGCATTGACACCGAAACAGAAAATGACAGGTAGTATTTCCACTCGTTTCAGAGCGAAGGCTTTTTTTGGTTAATTAAAGGGCTAAAAGTTAAAGGAAACTTCTGCATTTGTACCATAACTTTCAACCTTTCTACTAGTCGGCTTGATTTTCCCTATCTTTGTAGATGACCAAGTATCATTGGATCAACAAAAAATTCAGTGAGTTTTGCTTCTGGATATGGTTTGGCTTTATTCCCCTCTAAATTGCTTAGTTGTTTGGATGTTCTAGAAACATGGCTTGTAACTTAGACTCAAATTCAACGCAGCTTATGGGAAGCACACAGACATGACTTTGAAAGGATAATAGTATGGCCCAAAACAAGAACAGCACTCAGTCAAGAACTAAACATCTCTCCCATCAAAACACGTGTGCCCAGGTAGTGGTCTAGAATTATGGTCTAGACCATAGTGGTCTAGAATTATGACCTTTATAGAGCAAGCTCAGACTGGATGAGGAAGACTCACCTGGAGGTTGGAGTTGTCATAATTCACTTGGGCACAGGGCTTTAACACTCCCCTGTGTTAGGGAGAGAAGGATCTGAGCCATTCTCTGAAGTTCTATCTAATATGACTATGGCTTCTTTCCATTTCTCTTAACTCTTTGCGGGGCACTGTGTCTTTCCAGGTTCCACCGTTTGGCATCCCGACTGTAAGCAATCTACCAAGACGGAGGAAAAGTTGCGGGTAAGGAGACAATTAGAGCTGTAATGCCAGCTGCGTTTATTGGCCGTCAGTGTCACAGTCACTAGTTTTCAGGGCTGGAATTTGGGGGAAATTACTTTCTCATGATCTTTTTTTTTCTCTCATTAACAAACCAAGCTGAAAGACCATTTAGCCAGAGAAGGAAGTTCCCTTCCCTCCTTCGTTAAATCGATTGTGGTTTTTATTCCAAACGCTCGTGTTGGGGAGAAAGTAAGCCTTGCCTCACTAGTCCGGTTCGTAGGAAAGCATTCAAGGGAAAAATCAAACCATACGCACGTGAAAAAATGATTCATCCAGTTCTAGGCCCAACATCTGGTGACCTCACCTGACTTTTTTGTACTTCGGTCCATAATGTACCACCTCAACCCAAATTCTGCATCCGTGCTTAGCTCCTGGTGCATTTTACTGACCTCTTAAATCCAAATTCACCGAGGGGCCTCTGTCTCCAGAAGCTGACGGCTTGTCGGATAAAATCTTTGGGGAAATAATGATGAGCCCAGAAGGGTCAATGTGAATAAGCATCCTGGATGGTTTTGTAACTTAACTCTTAGGGGACATCAGAATGGTTTAGTAACTATCCCTGAACACTGAGCACACGGGCAAAAGGGTAGACGCTCTTCATCTCTCCCTTCTAAAACCTTTTCCCGGCCTTGCTCAAGCCTGACAACACCTCTAGGTGACACTATTTTATCTGTTTCAGAAGCAAAGAGCTGTGCACACGTGTAAGGCATCATCATTATCTGTATCCTGTTCGGAGGCCCCTAGTTTTTTCCCCTGGACTGTGAAATATTTCCTGAGTAATAATCACACTGGATCCCAGTCCACAGCCTCCTGGTTTAGCCAACCCTTGGAAAAACTAGTTTCTGCTCCACTTGGCATCTCAGGGAAAATAATGGTCTGAATTGCTTTTGGAAGCCAAACTCTAGCGTGTGGTGTCACGTCTTCTTGAATTGCCATTGGTAGGCATCAGCAGCTATGTATTGTAATCCCATCAGCATCATACTTTTATGGAGGAGAACAAAAAAAAAACCCCACCTTTTCTCAGAATAACTGAGTAAAACCCAGACAAACTGAAAAGGAATTTGTCCACCAATACCAGGATGGCTTTGGTCTCTGTTTCTACAAAACAACTCCAGCTTGAACACGTGGGTGTAACCCTCAAGTCCATCGACCAGGCTGATGCCCGCTGGAATGGTCACCCATGTTGGGCACCAGAGTCTGCGAGTTTGGAGGAACCATGGATGCTTTGGAAATGGGTTATCTTTATAAAATCCTAGACCGTGAAAGATAGTTATTGTCACTTTTATCGTAAGAATGTAAAATTCATAGTGTAGCTTGGGGCTGCTGCCCAGAAACCACCCAAGTAGCTAGTGACTTTATGCCATCTCTACAGTGTTATTTTCAGTTTTTTGAATAATCATTTTCACTTCATCCCTGATGAACTCTTTTGGGACATGAGGAGAAGAATGTTAATGAGACCAGAGTACATGGAATGTGCGTCTTTTCCCTGTAAGGATTGCTTGAGTTTGCAGATAGTGTTGCTAAAATAATATTAAAAAAAAAAAAGAAAGAAAAAGAAAAAAACACTCTTGATTGCATCTTGATAGAACTCTCTGTATAAGCTTATGAAAACAACTGGTGAAATATTTCTACTCGTTCTGGCCAAGAAGAGCTATTAGTTTTTCTTCCTTTAGTAAAGTTTTCCAGAAAATTCCAAAACGTTTCTCCTAAAGCCAACATTCAACCACTTGGGCGGTCAGGCCAGCCCTCAGCTCGCTCACCTTTGGGAAGCTCAGTAGTGCGAAGGATGGAGCATTCCAGAGGGGAGGAGGTCCCTGTGTGCCCGGAGTGGGGCACTTGCTGACTGACGCTCTTGGGGCTGAAAGGGGAATCAGTTTTTGAATAAGGGAGTAAACGTTGTGCTCTCTTAAGGGTGTGTCTACAAATCACAGACCTTGAGCCAAGATCTCCAAGCCTTTCACAGGGTGTCACATCAGTGCAGTTACCATAGCAAAATGAAAATGTTTTAAGACTCTTTCTGCCACCCCACTGAGTAATCCACATTCTTGGTATTTAAGAACTCACAGGGCGTTTGTAATGACAGAGTCTAAAAGATATCTGTCAATGGCTCCACTGGTTTCTTACTCTTCATATATAAAAATGTCTCAGCCAAAATAAATGGAAAGAAATCATGGGAAGTTAGAATGTGGGTAAATAAACTGTAACTTGAAGGCCAGTTAATATGCTTTTAAACATGCCCCCCCAACACACACACACACACACACACACACACACCCCAACTCTAAAGTGATGCCACTTGATGTTTAGTATCAAATTTGTTTTCCCAAAGGTTTTGTGTTGTGTTGTTTTTTGTGCAGTGTTTCTAAATGGAGGGTATTTCTTTGTTCATTCTTTCCTTGTCTCATGTTTTGTGGCAGCCGCCAAACATTCATCGTTCTTCATCCGATTTCTCTTATCCCAAAAGTCTGGTTCGACGCACAGGACGGTCTCCGTCTCTGCAGGTTGGCACTGTGTCTAAGGCTGAGGCTTAGAGCCGCTGTCCTGGCCCCAGGCTTCTGTGGCTTTCCGTCCCCGTGCTGCTAGTCCCACATAACTTCTCCGGCTCCTGCAGAGGCAGATGCTTTTTCTCACCCCACAGAGTGCATCTCACATTCCGATTCTGGCTGTTTTCTTCTCTCAGTATTGTTTTCATTTAGAGTACTGGCTAAAGCGTCACCTTCCTTAAAGCGAGCACATTAGAAGCTCCCCTTTGGGTCCCGGGTTCACACATTTGTTCGTTGAACAAATGTTTGCCAGGCACCCAGGTATAGTTAGTGCTGGGCTGGATGCTGGTGAATAGCAGGGAAGACAGACACGTCGTTATAAAATGGTACAGAAGCACATCACCCAGACCAAGGCGTGTCAGGTGAGAGAAAGGGTCCCAAGGGGCACTCCCTGGGAACAGTGGTCCTTGAGTTGAATTGTGGAGCCTGGACGGACATGATGAGAAAGGGGTGGGGCTGCTGAGGGGGATCGCAGCAGCATGGAACTGGGGGAACGCAATGCTTGGGTAGGGAGTGGTTCATCTCAAGAAAGCAGCAGGGAAGTGGAGAAAGGAAACGAGAGACCAGGCACCTACTCTGCAGAGGCCAAAGGATTTAAATGTACTCTATTTGCTCTCCCTAAGAATCCCTGGGAGGTAGCTATCCTCACTCCCATTTTACAGATGGAGAGGCTGAGACCGATCACAGTTAGGTACTTTCCCCAGAGGTACACCACCGGTCAGGAGTAGAGCTGAGATTGGAAGCCGGGTCTCTGAGCCCATAACTCATGCTCTTTCCAGCACACCACCGGACATCAGAGAGGAAGTCAGGAAAGCAGAAGGAGAGGAGCATTACACACGGACTAAGTCCGCTGGGGTAAGAAGGAGAGCAGCATGCCCCGCAGGACGACGCAGAAGCAAGGCGAGAGCTCAGCCAGCCCTCCAGATGAGCAGTGAGGCAGGAGACTGTGCTTCCTGCACACACACACACAATATCTTCCGTGGGGGTCTTGAGAACCCACTGAAAGCTGTGAAATGATAATAACTTTCCACAATCCTCTCTCTGCCCAGATGAAACCCAGTTTTTAGCTCTGCTAGCAGTTCAAGGTTACACTAGAGCATTTTAGCCTGGGCTCCGTGTATGCCTGCCAGAACGGCACTAAGGCTGAGAGGTGTTGCTCAGTCTACTTTTATTAAAAGTTTACCTTCTTTTATTAAACGGTTTGGAAGATAGTTAGAAGCATATATTTTTAGAGTGGAAAGAAACCTTTTAGACATCAACCCCCTCAGTTTCCTCATCTATAGCAGGAGGTCAGCCCAAGGCTCCCCGGGCATCAGCGGGCAAGATTTAACTGCAGATTCCAGGCCTCGGCTACGTGGTGTTGGCCCATGATAGCAGCTTGCTCTCCAACTTGCATTTGTCACGTGATCTTCATTCTGTCTTAAAGCTTCAGCTCCAGTAGCAGGGTTTTCACACGCAATGAAGTTCTAGTCTCATGAATCTAGCACAACAGCCAAAGATTGCCCCCCACTGCAAATAGTACCTCCGTTTGGCAAGAAGTTGCTTTTTCAACGGTTTTGGGGTCTTTTTCCCAAAAGTATACATGATAACTCAAATAGGATTCTATTTTGTTAGCCTAAGGCTATAGCCAAATGATGCATTTTCACGACTTGAACAAAAATACCATCATCAAGTGTGAAATTCTTGGTTTGCTCCAGACCCTTAAATTTTAAAGATGGGGTGCATCATAAGCAGTGGTGAGTTAGAGGAGAGAGAGAGAGCTCTGTTTTTAATAACCACTCTCTTCCTATCCTGTTCAAAAGGGACATCTGATTCCCATTATCCAGCCATAAATCTCAATGAAGTCAGCTTGAGCTCCATCACAGAAAGTTGTAAACAGCTTGGGACCTGGCAAAGAAATAGGCCATTTGACAAGGTCTCCCTTCACCCATTGGCCACTGAGGAACAGCTCACCAGCACTTTGAAGAAGCCTGGAAACTCAAGTCACACAGATATGTTGATCTTTCAGATGCCTCATACAAGCGGCTCATTTCACCAAGTAATATCAAACCTTTTTAGTTATTAGGTAAACCAACTGTACTCCTACAGGATAGTCAGCACCCTGTGCCCCGGGAGGAAATGTGTAGGAGGAAAGACATTTCATTATTTATATAATAATGAATTGTTATATTCATTATCGTTCCTTCTTTCCTCATGCTGAGGTATAGGCAAAAGAAAATGATGAAAAGAAAATTACCTAAGGAAGACATGTTCCAGTCTTATTTACTTGGAAAAGTTTTATATAGCAAATTTTGTCTATAGGTAAAACTCAGTACTAACCTTTGTAATGTCTGCTGTAATTCATTATAGACAAAGCACATGATATTCCCAGGACTCAGTTTGTAATAATCTGGAGTGGATCATTTGCTATATTCTTAAAAGGAGCTTCTCTGATGTGCCTTTGGAGACTAAAGCATGAACGGACTGCCGTACAAAATGGGCATGAGATTTTTGTCTTTTGAAACTAACATTCCCTAGCATAACGTATGCACCTGCAAACCTATAATATACCAAACATGTACCGTGTGTGTATATTTTTTTAAAAAGAGCTAATTAGAATCTGTACATACATCTCAAAGGGACAATGTTGGTTTTTGTCTTATTAGCATCACTACAATAACATACCGCCTCGTTCCAGGCTTTCACTTTATTCGAATATTTCATTCTTCTTTGGTGTGTTTTTATAATTCAGGAGTATGTTTAGGGGCTATGACTTATAGCAAAAAGACATTGAGGCTCTTGGCCATAGTAAAGGCTGATGGCATTTGTCACACCGCAGAGAAGGGAATGTGTGCCCCCGGTCCTTCCTGCTTCCTCTGAAACATAAAGTTCCTTTCTCCAAAGGAGTTAATTTCACCCTTTCTGGACTTAGCACTGAACGCTCAGTGTGTGTAGATTTTAAAAGTATTCCTTCTTCTGCAGCTGTTATCACCACCTTGTCTAGTGAACTGGGACAAAAACCCAAGGCAGGTACTGTCAATCACAGCAGCACTTCGTATAAGGTGGCAGTCACCTTATATCATTAGTTGTCCCCTAGGCGTTCATAAACTCTTTCCCTTGTGGCTGCCAGTTGCCTGTAGTTCTCTCCCTTCTTAGAGCATGGCTTCGGGGGAATGCAAAGTAGATGGGTAGTCGTTGCACCCCTGCTCCTGCTGAAAGAGGGGGGGGGGAGGGCAGGGAAGCAGAGAGCTTTTCCAGCACCCCCCGACTGAGAGGGGACCAGACATTGTGGTGGCCCGTAATGAAAGCAAATGGAAAATATAATTTCTCTGCTTCTTCACCAGGCAGAGCTCTGGTAAGTGTTTCATGGTCAGTAGAATGATGAGAGCTGGATGGGAACATAAAAAGATGCCTTCAGGGTGATTTTCACTTTGTGACTGTGCCTTTTAATGGTAGGACAGATGGACCAAGTCAAGGCTTAGAGGAAAAGTCAGCTGCAAGGTAGTTAGAGGGCTTTTAAAAAAGATTTCATGCAGAAAACAAAAAGACGGGTGTTTTCAAAAGACGGGTGTTTACTATAAGTGATCAAAGGCCGTGGGGTTTTTCTCTTCCCCATTGGAATGAGCCACTACTAGTCTTCTGGTGAGACTTCTCTTGGTTGATTTTTTTGTTTTTGTTTTTGAGAAAAATGAAAAACGATTTTGAAATCAAAAGTGAGTCCCTGAACATGTGCTGGGGAAATAAACGTAGGTCATATGGACCCTTTGCTTGCTGAGTATGAGTGTGGACAACCACGTACAATAGAAGGTTCTCAGTGAAGTTCCCTTCCTTCTGTAGCCAAAATAAAGATTCAATTATTTGCCTAATTTTATTAGAAAAATCCTTTGTGGGGCACCTGGGTGGCGCAGTCGGTTAAGCGTCCGACTTCAGCCAGGTCACGATCTCGCGGTCCGTGAGTTCGAGCCCTGCGTCAGGCTCTGGGCTGATGGCTCGGAGCCTGGAGCCTGTTTCCGATTCTGTGTCTCCCTCTCTCTCTCTGCCACTTCCCCGTTCATGCTCTGTCTCTCTCTGTCCCAAAAATAAATAAACATTGAAAAAAAATTAAAAAAAAAAAAAAAGAAAAATCCTTTGAGACATCACAGCCAGTCTATAATCCTTTCTCTATCTACTGTCCCTTCTCCACTCTCGCCTTTTTTTTTTTCCAAAGATGGCATTAAAAAAAAAAGAACCGAACTCTCCCACTGTGCTTTCAAATTGGGTTTTTCCATAAGGCATGAAGGAAAAGGTGCTTAAAGGAAAATAAGTAAATTGCATCAGCTTCTAATAGCTTAATCACAGATCCTGCTTCCTTCCTCTGTAGGACAGAAATGGGCATACCTTTGAGGATACACATTTGAAATTACCTTCCTATATAATACAGCTGACTCTGGAAGAGCATAGGTTTGAACTGCATGGGCACACTCATACACTTTTTTAATGCACAGATATGCTGCAGCACTGTAAATGCATTTTCTCTTCTTTGGGATTTTCTTAATTACGTTTCTTTAGCTTACTTTCTTGTATGAATATAGTATGTGACACATATGACATACAAAACATGTCGCATTCAACTGTTGATGTTCTCAGTAAGGCTTCCTGCTCAACAGTGGGCTATTGATAATTAAGTTTTGGAGGAGTCAAAAGCTACACGTGGATTTCCCCCCGCACAGTGGGTCGATGCTGTGAACCTGGGCACTGTTCAAGGGAGAGCAGTGTAGGCAAGAGAGTACTTCAGTTCCTCATAACTCTCCTAGAGGCTTCCAAAGCCTGCTGACCCATCGGGCTATTGTTTAGTAATTGCTGGGTCACTGTTGTTGACCTGGATACCAGAACAGGTTGAAATAGTAACGTAGGTTAAATAATTGCATATACGGATCATCTGTGGACATGGGGATCCTCTTGTAAAACTTTGCTGTAGCCCAGCACGGTGAGACTAGGGTTCTGTTCCAGGTAAAGAAGAAACCGTCAGCGGGATTTGAGAGAGGGAAAGCGTGGTGGTTAAGGTGTCGCTGTTCAAGTGAAATGAGTTTCAATTGGAGTAGATTTGGGCTGCTCTATTAGAAGATAGCTGTGTGCCTTTTGAACCTGTCTCGGCCCTCAGAGACGCCCAGCAAGTTATTTATCGGTTAATCAGGGGGCAAAATACAGCTGAAAGAATTGAAGGGTTTCTTTTTTTTTTTCTTTTTTTAACATTTATTTATTTTTGAGAGTGCAAGTCGGGGAGAGGCAGAGAGAGAGAGAGAGAGGGAGACACAGAATCGGAAGCAGGCTCCAGGCTCCGAGCTGTCAGCACAGAGCCCGACGTGGGATTAGAACTCACTCACTGTGAGATCATGACGTGAGCCAAAATCGGACACTTAACTGAGCCACACAAGCACCCCAAAAGGGTTTCTTTTAAAAATAAAGATGTTCATTTAAAAAGTTCAACCTGTTTCAAACTCGAGACATTTAGCATTGAAATGTAGAACTCCAAATATTTTAAGATTAAAAGACCCCCTGTAAAAACACCCAAAACAATAGTTCAGTTTTAAAAGCTAATCTTATTATCTTCGTAAAGGAGGGACCTCTAACCTCCACTGGTGGAGCACGTACGTACGCTTCAGGAGCCGTGAGGAACTGTGGCGAACAGGCAAGAATTCACGTGTGCTGTTTAAGCCTTGAGCATAGTTGAAGAAGCCGCAAACCAAGAACCGTTCTGGCAGATAAGACAGGCCTGTGCAAGGTCTTTGCCATCAGGCATGGAAAGGGCATTGATCGGTAAAGCTGAGACCTAAGCAGGAAGTCACCATCGCCGAAGGATGTACAGTCACTTCACAGAGCTCTCCGAAAAGGGGAAGGGCATTTGTCAGTTTGTTCGTCCGACATACTTGACACATCGGAGTTCTGATGGGAAAGTATGCAAGTGCAGTAGCCGTAGACAGCTCTAGAGACATCTAGTCCATGTAGCTCACATTTGAAAGGACTATTCTATCGTGAAGAGCAAAACAGGCAGTGCTCTCCTAAACTATGTGAGATGAACAGACTTAGGAAATCCAGTCTAATGTCCAATGTCTGGAAAATGCTGAAAGTGGGTACTTGCCATATGCTGGGCAGGGTGTTTGAAGCTTTGTAGCTATTGGTTCCTTTGTCCCTCTATTAGGCGTTAGTACCCTCTCCTCCATTCTATAAATGAGAAGCTGAAGCTCAAGAAAGTCCAAAGAAAAACGGAGAGAACGCGAGAAAGGAAAGAAAGAGGAAAACTCCTCTGATGTCACACAAGTAGGGAAGCCAGGATTTGAACCAAATTTCTTGACCCAAAACCAGCCTTTTCACCCCCCTGTCCTATACTACACAGTTGTGTTTTCTCCCATTATTTCATTTTAGACAGGAAAACAGAAGGAAGAAGGGCCATTGTAAGAAAAGAAGGATGTAACTCAACCCATAAGCAGGATTCCTATGGAAATAGAGTTTACAGGAAGGTTAGGAGACCAGAACGAAACAAAAGCAGCAACAGTAAATGCAATGAAACAAGGAGAAGTTTCTGAACCTCCAGGAGACGTCTTGAGCATTTCCCAGTGCTACATGGTCTGAAGGTACTCACGGAAGATTGGTATCTCCACAAGAGCCAGAACATCATTGGATTTGGCGAATAGCCGAACTGATTTTGAACCCTGTCTGCCTATAAAAATCTAAAATATGTATTTTAGAATCAGAGAACCCAGGGCAGGTGTATGCCAGATGGA
Organism: Prionailurus bengalensis; assembly: GCF_016509475.1. Taxonomy (NCBI): domain Eukaryota; kingdom Metazoa; phylum Chordata; class Mammalia; order Carnivora; family Felidae; genus Prionailurus; species Prionailurus bengalensis. The sequence continues at coordinate 71,014,391 of NC_057351.1, read as the reverse complement.
GGTGGTTCAGATCTGAAAACCCCGAAGAATGAAATGGGACTTGACGGGAATTCAGATCGACCGACAACCCTTCAAACCTTGAGCTCCGCCATATTAATGGTGCAAATGAACCAGCCGAATGCTTCAGAGGGAACCTGCACAACTCAGGTTCCCTAATCTGGTGAAGAAGGACAGAAAGAGAGCCTGAACGGAAACAGGCTGGTTCGGCCAAGGGACCTTTCTCTTCCATGGAGTTCCTCATCCTGGAAGAGAGCATTACAGACCCCGTCCGGGGCATGTGTTCATGTGGCTCTCCAGCGACATTCCTCTCCGTATGTGCAGTACACGAGGGAGCAAGATACCTCAGAGCCATCCCCAGGTGCATCACTACGGGAAAGGCAGAAAGTGTCCCCTGACCCATGTTTGGCAGAGATAGGGTGACTGACATGGGCGAGACCCCAAAGCTCAGCATGTTCCTTGGCTGTTCACACAATGTCCTAATTGTTAATGAAAACAATACTTTGTCATAGCAACGCCAGTAGACTGAAGACGTCTGGCTGTCCCATACTGCACCCTCTCCTGTCGCACCCCGACACGGTGAGCCACAGCAGGGTTCCTCTGGCGTTAATGGCAATGAAAACATTTTCAGTTGGCAGACTCTTCTGGTAGTTGATCTCCAGTTTTTTTCTGTTTTTTTTTTCTCATCTGTCCCATAGCTGTGTTAATGAGAAATAAATGGCGGCATTTACCTTCCAATAGGGGGGAGATTGTAGTGCAGGGGCTAAGAGCTTGGGCTCCGTCTCTAGGGTGTCTGGCTTCATATCCGGACACTTGAGGACTTGTGGAGCCTGGGGCCCGCGTCCTGCTTCCTCATCTGTAAAACAGATGTCTTCCTCAAGGGGTTATGGAGGAGACTGAAGTGAGATCAAGCCTGGGAGATGGTCTGCACGGACCCTGCCACATAGTAAGCAGACGACCCACGTTAGCTCCTGTTAATATTCTTGGGTGGTTACTTACCAAGGTTTCATTCTGATATTGAGTTGGCACGTCTTCGCTCCTGGCCACTTGAAGCTGAAGGGCTACCTGTAGTGAACAGTTCCCCCACAGAGAGGCGTCCTGGCTCAGCTTTATTAAGGGGTGGCCTCTCTTTTTAAAGAAGGGCGACGCTTTGGTTGAGTCACCCTTACCTTTCATTGGGAAGCAGATGGAGGAACTGGGCTTCTTGAGTAGCGTTGTTATGTGAATCCTTCCTTTCTCTGTATACTTAGAATTGAGAATTTCCTCAAATCGAGATAGGCACGTGATTTGAAAATTGAAGTCTAGGAGGAAGGTAGTTGTACGTGGCAGGTTTGGGGGAAGGGGACCAGAAGCAGTGGGCCAGCGTGCACAATGTGATTTCTCCAACCCCTCTCCACCCTGAGTATCTCAAAGACATGAGAACGATACTTCACACCCCTCGAGTGAATTTTATTAGAGTCTAATCACTGCCTGACTTGACTTGGCCGGCTGGGTTTGCTCTCATTACTTCAGACGTGAATTACGTAGTGATGCAACATCCTTATTTTTCGAGGAGGTTTTTGGCTCAGTTACACTCATGTTCAAGGTGACAAATATCAGTAGAAACAGTACCGAAGAGGAAAAATCCCATTTCTAATGTAGAACTGCAAATTTTCATCTCCAAGAAGTATCTGTACAGAGGGCAGCAAGTCTTTCAAGACTAGTCCTTGGGTTTTCTTTGCAGAGCTTTCCAGAATGTGCTGGGCAGGGTGGGAGGCAGTTAACCCTACTTTATACGTTTCCAGCCCACTACCGTCACCACCCCTCACTCTCAGGGTCCTCGAGGCATATATTATAAAGTCTGGTTTCTTTTCTCTTTCTGAGTGGCCAGCCACTAACCTTACCTCAGTGACTCAGTGACTGTGGGGATAGGCTGGAGTCACGGAATTAACGTGAGTCAAGTATCCACAAACCGAGTGTTTACAGACGACAAATTCTGGCTCATTCCCTCAACTAATATTTACGCCTTCTACTTACCTGCATGAAACATTAGGCATGTCCTGTGAGGTCAGAGGTGGTAACTAAAGTTCGTAAGGAAAATACACATGATCCAGAAAACCAACCAACCCACCAGCAAAAAACATGGGAATTATAAATTGTATTCATGAGGGAAAACTAAGAGCAACACTGAGAGAAGATAAGGGTAACCATTCTGGATTGAGAGATCAGGGAGGGCTTCTTTGAGGAGGTGATATTTAAAGCCAAGACTGAAGGAGGAAAAAAAAAATCCAGTAAAACTGGGGCTCAGAGCATTTCAGGCAGAGGGAAGAGCTGAGATAAGAACCCTGAAGCAGGGACGTGCACCATGTTCCATGAGTGATGGTGGGTAGTGAGTGAGAAAGGGGAGAGGAAGGCAGAAGCAAAACCCTGAGGCTTCATTCTAAATGGTTGCTGAAGCCAAAAACAGGGTAGTAACCATCTAAACCCTGTTTTTAAAAGAGTTCTCTGGCCCTTGGGCTCCAGGGGATTTGAAGAGGGCAAGAACAAAGGCAGGAAACCTGCAGAGAAGGTCATTGGAATCGTCCAGATGAGCGGAGGTGGTGACTGGGGCTGGGGTTGTGGCAACAGAAGTGGAGGGAAACGTGTGTGCCTGACGGTAGAGCCAGAAGGCATTGGAGGGGACCAGGAAGAGACGGTAAAAGGAAAAGTCCCCAAATGCATTTTCAAGGCTGATTGCACAGCCACTTCTCCTTTTTCTGTCTTTCTAGGTTATATTTTCCCTTCTTCGGAATAGTCACAAATCTTTTTTTTAGCCAGCTTAGTGTTCAGTAAATGCTAGGGATGCAGGCCAGTCTTGATTCTGAAGCCATGGTGTGAAATCTTACAAGGTGCCATTTACTTTACAGCCTACCAGGACTTCCTCTGAAAGCATTTATTCTAGACCAGGTTCCAGTATCCCTGGCTCCCCAGGTCATACTATCTATGTAAGTATTTGCTTCTGGAAAAGATGCTTCCGGGGCAGGTAAAGTAGCAGATTGTGATAGTGGAGGGGGTAATCCAAAATAGAATAATTGGAAATGACTTCTGTTTCTGTTATGAGATCCAGTTTTCATTTTTGAAGATCAGCCTTCTCAATCATGTTTTCCTTCGGGTAATTAAATTGATATGCGAATGTGGCCATCAATGTCAGTGACCCATAAAATGCAATAATGCTATGCAGGAGTTTAAAAATTGCTGTGCCTAAGTGGGTATAGATACTTGGGGATTAATTATACCTTCCAGAATGCTGATACTGAGTATTCTTAAATTCTGCCGCAAAGGTATTTAAATATTTAGTTGATCAAATATGCAGTTCTTGTTTTTAGCCATCTGGGAGGATTTGTTTTGACCATCTGTTTGAGCTTTTCCATGTCTGTAATAAATTTAGGAAAATTATCCTGAAGGTTTTTAGGCTTTTCTACTTGGTTTATTCTGCATAGACTTTTTCCTAAGCTTCTGATGACTTAAAAAAAAAAATGATTAATATATGGTATAAATTGGCAACTTTCTAAAGCAGAATGCTTTTGTTTTTAAAACTAAGCAAAATGTTTCGGGTTTTGTTTATTTTTAAGGTCTTCACCTTTTGAGCAGGATGTGAAATGTACTAACAATAGTTCCCCAAAGAAATGAGACTGAAGAAGAATTTTTCTTTCTGTTTAACTTTGCCAGGCAAAGGTGGACAATGAAATCCTGGATTATAAGGATTTAGCAGCCATTCCCAAGGTCAAGGCAATATATGATATCGAACGTCCAGATCTTATTACCTATGAGCCTTTCTACACTTCGGGCTATGAGGACAAACAGGAGAGGCAGAGCCTGGGAGAGGTAATAAATTCTAGAAGCTGTGAGTTATACAACAACCTCTCTTTTATGACGTGTGTAAGAAAAACTGATTGGAATCAAAATAAGGCCAGAGGGTCCTTTGGACTGCCCATTATGTACAGACTTCCCTACCAGCTTTGAGGTACCCAAAAACCTATCACACCATCCCTGGGCTCAGGAGGTGACAGAGGAGTGAAAGAGTGGGCCAGCCAGAGAAAACAGTGAAGGTTGAATAAGCGTTAGTACTAGGTTGTGGGATAGCAGAACGGGCAGGCTGGGAAGGAAGTCAAGGTTGTCAGGGGAGAATCTGTGAGCTGGGCAGACGGAATAATGGAGGGAGAGTCTTCTGGGGTCTCGATCTGGGGACAAACTGAAGTCTCTTCACGGGGATCATGAGGAAAGAGAACACACACCCTAAATTATGACAGCTACAGTCTGCAGCACCTTAAGACAGTTAGAATGTGCAAGAACAGGAAGAGTAGAGAGGGGGAGACCGCGATATGGCACAGTGATGTGAGCCAGGGTTCTGGAATCAAATTACCTGGGATCAACCTGGGAACTCCCACATGCTGCTTGTATGACTTTGGCCGTGTAACCACTATTCTGACCCCTAGTTTGTTCATCTATAAAACAGGATGACAGAATTCACCTCATAGGATGTTAGTAAGGATTAAATAAACTGTTAAAGGTTAATATCTATATAATAACTAGATAATTTAGTATCTGTTAAAACTAATCCATATAAACTCATCTATTAAAGCACTTGGCCGAGCCAGACTCCTGGTAAATGTTCAGCAAGTGACAGCTACAACTGAAGTCGTTACCTGTGGCCTTGGGGCTTATTCATGCTCTCCCAACATCAATGGTCCAGAGGCTGGAGCACAGCCTCTCAGCCCCTTAGGGTCCTTCCCATCCCTTCCCAGGGTTGGGGGCTCCCAGCTCTCACCTCCTGCCTGAGTCATGTGGGCTCTGGTCTGTTTCCTCTGGCATTTTCAACTTGATCTAAACTTGTTTCCCTTTTTATTTTGAAAATTGGAATCATCTGTAGACTCTTTTGAGTCCAATCAGAGAGATGTTGCCCGAGTACCGAACTGAAATTAGCTGTTCAACCAAGGTTAAAACAGACTGTAAACTATTGAACAGCACACGGCGCTTTGAGATTTTAGATGAAAAAAAAGCCGTGAAAGCACGGTGATTCTGTTTAATTTGTCCTCAATCATATCCACATAGAGTATTTGTTTTATACCGATGCTTATATTTATTCATAACTGTAATATATCTTGTTCTTTTTATTTACTTATGTTTCAGTTTGGGTTTCATTCCAGAGCATAGCTCGGCCTTGAAATGGCCCCCGGGGCAGGAGGGGTATCCATTTCCGTGTAGTTCCCCCTAGTGGTCACATGTCTGTAACTGCATCTACAGCTGTTCAAATGCAGGTTGATTGGCCTGCGTTGTTCAGTTCCCACTGGCCCCTGGAGAGTTGCATAGGGGGATAAAGGAAAAAGGAAAGTTCCTGAACAGAGTGCGCAGGAGCTGGTCCTGGAGCAAGTGGATGAGAATTTGCTAATATTCAAGTCAGATAAGTGGGGGGAGGTGAGTTGTAATACGGCGTTTTAGGTTTTGGGGGTATGTGTGTGTGTTTCCCAGCGGTTCCGTTTTGAGCAATAAAACATCAAGCGCCAAAAGTTAGGGCTTTGAAGCGCACATTTTAGGGTTTCAAGTCAGACTCCGATATTCACTAACCGTACGACTTTGGGAAAAGTACGTGTTTCAGTGTCATGTGTAAACTCAAGATAGTAATTAATGCCTGCCTCAGAGACTTCTGTGAGGATTAAGTGAAATATTTCGATTAGAACAGTACCCGGCACGTACGTGCTCGACAGAAATGCTGGCTTCTCTCATAGCGGGGATCTCAGCATCGATACCGTCCTTACCCGGTGTGGTGACCTGTGCGTTTCTCTGAGGACCGAATCTCGGTGGGAGGATGGCCCCGGATCAGAAATCAGACATATTTGGGAACTCTTCCCCAACACATGAAATCTTGCGACTTAGAAAACTTTACAAGCTATGTGATTATTTATTCCTTTAGTTGTTATTAACACGTTTCCCAAAGAATCCCTATGGTGCCAATTTAGAAGCACCGGAGGAATGAACTTGACATTCTGTGTAGCCATTTGTGCCTTCAGAAGGCATGAGTAGGGAAGATCCAGAAGCCTCTGTCAGCAGGGTCAGGCCTGGCTCCTGCCCTCACGGGGCCCATCCTCACCCGGCTAAGACGCCCCAGGGATAGGCTGTCGCTGCAGCCGAGACCGCGGGTCTCGAAGAATCTACAGCGCAAGAGAGCCCAAGTGCTTTTTGCGAACTGGGCGTAAGAGGCAAATTCTGAAGCTGAGACGTCCACCACTGGCCAGGTGCTTCGTTTACATTTCATTCTATCTGAATACTTTTGGCATTTTAATTGTAAACATTTCATTCATTCATTTAGGAAATATTTGTTGAGCACCTCACACGTGCCAGGAGCCTCTCTAGTCACTGGGAATACTGCGTCGTAAAGGGGCAGAGTTCTTGCCCTCCTGGAGCCTGCAGCGGAATGTGGGAGACAGACAACAAACGATACCTAATACAGGCGTACAGGGTATCGTGCTAGACGAAAAATGAAATAGAGTGAGGAACAAGCAGGTGGGGCCGGCTCGCTCCTTTAAATAGGAGTCACAGAAAGCACTGTGTGGCACCACATGTGAGTCGAGACCTCACGAGGAAGGGGAGTGAGTCCTACAGGTGTCCCAATGAAAAAGGGCTCGATGCCACAGACCTGGTTATTACTAGCCGGTTAGCAAACAATTTTACATGATTGCCGTGGTGGTACCTCAGTCAACAGCCACGTTTATAGAAGTCTGTGTTCGGGCAGACACGGTGACTCATACTAGTAAATTGAGCATAGTTTGAGCCTAGAGGGGAGAGTAGTTCCAATCTGTGTAGCTTAAGCATCTCAAGCACGATAACCTATTTATCAGGACTCACCGTCCTCAGGCAGGGATGTGCGCCAGCCTCCCGGAATCTTGGTTTCCGTGTCCCTGTCTGAGCCCCATTCTCAACTCACTGAACCAGAAGAGGGGATGGGCAAAGGGAGCTGGCATTGGAGTTTGAATACTGTTTCCAGGTGAGTCTGATAAACAGCTAAGGAAACCGAAAACGAATTAACACGCGCTGTGACTTTAAATTCTCTTTTCCTCTTCCAGTCTCCAAGGACTTTATCTCCGACTCCATCAGCAGAAGTAAGTACCGTTTTTGAAAATTGTAACGGGTGGGATTTGGGGAATAACTTGGACCTTTCCTAGACTGGAATTTTTGAAGGAGGACATTCAACGAAACCACAACAGAAATACCACTAGTCTGTAAAACGCTAGTGGTGGTATATTATTCCGTTGAATTGATATGACTGATTCACTTAATTATTCCCCGATTTGTTGAGGAAGTTTTATCCTTGTAAGTGGTGGTATGGTAGATATCTTTGAGCGCATTTTTCCATTTGAAGATCCCTTTTTGTTTTTCCTGGGGAGATGTTTCACAAAGTGGGAAGTAGAATTTCCTGGGTCTGAGGCCACTACCGGCTTGTTCTCCAGGCAAATCAACTTAAAGTGTCACCAGATCAATGTTAGGGACAGTGTGGGCTGGCAGTCAGAACAAGGAGTAAGATGAGAGCCGGGAGGCTGGTCCTGAAGCGGGCTCTGCCTTCATGAGCTACACGCCTACACAGGGGTCTCCTGCCTGCTCTGAAACATTCTGCTTTTGTGGACAAGGGAGGTCAGCCCTTGTGTTCTACCTTCCTTGTTACACAAATCAGATGAAATGACGTATGTGAACACACTTTGTAAAACCGAAAAGCACAGTATAAACGTGACCGTCGGAGTTACTTTCCCCAGAGCTCTGTCGACACTGGGATTTATCATTTTCCTTCTTAAAAGTTGGCCGAATGCGGGTACTACTGGTTTCAAACAAAGTGCTTTAACCACAGAATGCTCCTCTGCATACGTATTTAAGGATATGGCCCTCAAATGTGCACATGAACAGGCAGGCGTGATAGTTCCGGGGCAGCCTTTGTAGAACTTGACTTCCTTGGACCTGATGATAGCGTGAATGAGTGTCTTACGCTCCTGCTTTCTCGTACTCTCTTTCCAGGGCTACCAGGATGCTCGGGACCGGGTGATCCACCGGTCCACCAGCCAGGGCTCCATCAACTCCCCCGTCTACAGCCGCCATAGCTACACTCCAACCACGTCTCGCTCTCCCCAGCATTTTCACAGACCTGGTAAGGGCACCTGTTCCCGAGATTCACTCTATATGATAGTCTGTGTTGGCTGTGTGATTTTTCTTTTCCCCACCACTGACAGTGTGTTAAGAATCTAGCTGCCAAATAGATCTCTTCTTTTCCCAGAAAAAAAAAAAACACAACACTTAAATCCAACTACAATTTGTGTTATTTTATGGTTCTATTCATTATGATTTATTAAATAATTACATTTTGACAGTGAACAACAAGAATCAAGGGAGCCTTTTTAAAAAAATATTTTTAGACTTGAAGAAAATCCCATCACTTGGAGACTTAGAATGAAGATCTCCAAAGAAAATAATTCAATGCACCCTTTAGGCACATCAGCATCATCTAAAATCCAGCATTAGCCATTTGCTGGTGTGTTTATTGTGTTTCCCTGGTCCAGGCACACGGTGTTACTAAGCATGCTGGGGTAAGCACCTTCTAGAAGGAAGTATTATATACAACCTCAGGGTTGTATTTGATAACTTTTCAGATCCATTCTACCCTTAGATTTTTAGCCAGACTTGGAAAACAGAAAAACAACAGAGACATATTATGATAGAGAGTATCAAATAGTTGTGGACTTCAGGTGACTATGCACAGTGTAGTCCCTATGACTATTGGTGGGTGTCTCATGTGTGGAACAGAAGAATGGAGATCCCAGCACGGATTCAGGGTTCTCTGGGAAGTAGATTCCCACAAGGAGATTCTGGCCTTCTAGACAAACTTGGTGGCCGTGTACATCTTCGAAGACTTCATGTTAAGCTTCTTGTTCTGCACAGGCTGATGAGAACAGAACATGTGCTAACTTATTTTATAAAATAAAACCAGAGGAAATGAACAGAATATAAAAAGGCTGCAGTCTTTTCCTTAAGGCTATAGATTTAATACTCAGAGAGGACCGAATTTTTAGTATATGATTCTTCAGTAATGTATAGTTCCCCCTAGATCATAAGTACTTGGTATTTGTTGAGTTATGTTACATGAGAATTTTTCAGGAAATGGATTCTTTTTTTTTTTTTTTTTTTTTTTTTGGTATGCAGCTATGTTGATTTTATTCACGTCCCAGACCTGGGTCTAGATTTAATAAGCCCTTGTCTACGTGGGGGACAAGAAATCCTCTATGTGACTGCCTGTCCTTATAGGGCATATGTTGAGGTCACTGAGGCCATGGCCATGACCTTGTCAGGATGACGTGGGGCTACAGGGAAATTATTGTTCTATAGGCCCCCGATTAGCGAGGGGGTGGTCAGCCAGGGAAATTATTTCCCTAAAAGATCATGTCATTGTTGAGCACTGAAAGATTTGTCTGTTCCAGCCGTGGTTCTGATGTTAGCAGCCTTTAGGACGTTCCCCATTCTGAGTGCACTTCCCCCTCTCCACGGTATATTATGGACATCTGATTATTAGGGCTTACGGTTATTTTTTCAAGATCTGTCCTTGTCACGTGGAGTCGGCAGGGTTCTGACAGCAGAGTTATGGTCGGTATCGGATACCTCTGATTATCCACTCCGTGGGTCCTAGATGCCGGGTAGTGGTGCGCACCCCCCCAGGGCCGGGTTTGGTTTTAATGGCCCATTCTCCTTCCAAGATCAGGAAGCCGCTGGTCCCCCAGTGCCGCCACCACGCCATTCGCAGGATCCTAAGTAGCTCTCCGCCACCGGGGGAGCACCAACAGGTCCCTCCTTCTCCGCAGGCAGAATAAAATTAAACTTCTAATGGGAGAAGTTTGCAGCTTAAAAACAAACAAACAAACAAAAAGAATCTGACCCTTACAGATAAGTACTTCTTTTCAAGGTTCTTGAAATAATTGTCTTTTTTTTTTTTTTCACATGTGCGTCAGGGGGGTTCTGTTTGGCCAGGTGTCTTTTTTTAAAAGCAGCTATTTCTGAATCTAGATGATGCACCGGTACTGGCTCAACAGTAGCTGGTGTCATCCTGACAGAGAATGTCCCGGTGGCCATTCCTTCTCATAAAGCCATTTATTCTCAGAGAGTGACTCTCTACCGACCTGAACCTATTTGCACATTCTCCCCACTTTGCCTGACCCTTAGCAGGTGCGTTCTTAACCCTTTTTCCTTCCTCCTTTTTCAGACTCCTGATTAACGTTCTTTATTTCCCGCCCCGCCCCCTCCCTTGGAACGAGGATGCTGTCCCTGCTCCTGTGTTAATTTCTGTTCTTCTTTTCTGTTTCCACCTTGCCCTGCCCCTGACTCCTTGCCGCACAGAGCTGCTGTCTCCTGGTGTGCGCCTGCGCACCAGCAGCCTCAGCTCCACCCACAGCGACTCCCGCCCCAACTCCCCCTTCCGACACCACTTCATTCCCCATATCAAAGGTAAGGAGGCAGGCTTCCCCAGGCGGCACCCCGCATAGTGGAGATTTATTAGCACCCTGGGAAGGCTAATAAGGTGGATCTCCAAGAGTTAGCTCCCAGCTTTCGACCTCTCCGCATGCCTGCGTGTGTCGTAACTACACCCAGTGTCTTAGAACTGGCATGGCATCTCTCAGTAGGAGAAATATGTCATTTCTAAGGGCTCTTAGATGAAGAAACAGGAAGTATGTTTAAGACCAGAAGATTCATTATCTACTGCTTAGGGGGGAAAAAAACCCCATATATTATCATTTTGTTTTTCCGTGTGTCAAAAACAAAATATAATATATAGCTGGGGTATGCTCCTGGTTTTGATGCGTGACGTGGCTCAGCAAAACGTACCACTGTTTAGCAACAAATCTCCAAAACTTGTCTTAATGGTAAGAAGCCATTTAACCACTCGGTGGTATTGAAACACTTGGAGAGTATAAAAAGATCGATGGCAGTGTGACTTAAATGTCTCTCCTTGAGCCAACCCTAAGGGTAATCCTCTTTTGACTGGTCCTGATTTCTGCGTGACATTGAAGAGAAGCCGTGCCTTCTGTTTTCTGTTTCTGCCCCCACATTCCTGCCCATTCCCTTTATGGCATTCCCATCGTTTTCCTCATTGCCCGTTATGCTTCTGAAGCAGCCCTCAACTGGGGCCCTTGTTCCCCTCCGTATGTTGGGGGAGCCGAGAGCCTTGAAGGGGCTTCAAAGGGGCCATCATTTAAAATAAGTATGAGCTCCCAGAAGGATGCTAACTTTTTCCATAGTCTTGAATTGAACCAAAGTAACCAATGACAGTAGCTGAAGGAGGGAGTGCCAGGCCAGTACATTGTTATAACCGGACTGTTATATTAAGTGTCTTGGTAGAAGGCTTGAGGCAGACCTAACCAGATCCCAACTCGGTGTTCCAAAGTGCTCAGATCACGAGCGCGGCTACTGAGTACGCAAAATGCTGTTCCAGCTGACCGAGCGTTCATTTACCGTCTACCCAAGCTATTTTCTTATGGCTCACTTGGATTTTTGAGCCACCGAGTCCTAAAATATAGATGCACTGCCCTTAATCCGCACGCAGTTATCCTATGTGTGTCACTTTAGCATTCTCTGTGCTGTAAAAATAATGTTGCTCACATGCTTGTCGAAGTCACACACGCTTTGTCGTTAGCAAAGAGATGAGCATTTTCCAGTTGGAGCAGCACTTTCTAAAATTCTTGACAGATTACTTAAAATTATTATTGCTAATTAGTATTTGGGGGGCCTTTTGTTCTCTAGATACCAAAATACTTTAGAGGATGTTTATAAAGCCATAAGAAATTACTGAAAAACTTCAGAGATGTATTTTAAAGAGACTTTAATATAGAAACCCTTGGCCAAACTAAGATTTGTTTGCTTCGAATATGACAGAGGAAAGAGATTTTTGATTCAAAGAGGTAAACTGCCTTGCTTGGTTATTACATGTTTTACCTTTCAAGAGATGCTTCCCGTAGGAAGAAAAACGCCACGCGCCCTGTAAAGTTACACAAAGTCTGTACACATACACACATCACGAGCTATCGGGACACAAAATCTTGTGTCTGTGAGCAGCTTTATGGAGAGTTGGAAGACGCAAATGAACGCCGGAGTCCTAGGTTCAAATATTATCTGTGTCCTGTGCCTGCGGTGGCACCTTGGATTGTCAACTTAACCTTTGGGGTGTCACTTGCTACCTCACCTACGACACCTCTCCTAGGTCACTGGGGGTACGTGAGGTCAAGTGCCCTAGTGTGTAACAAGCACTGGGCTCACCTTGTCTGTGATGGTTTCCCCCTCGGCTTCGTGCCCTTAAAGCACCTTTGACTGCGCTGTTTCACTCCATTCTCTGGTGAAGGGGCCCTGGTCAAGGGTCACACCGATGGAGTGACAGGGCCCCCCCATCCCTCACTCATATTAGGGGCGTCTGTTTCAGTATAAATATACATGAAATATCATTTTGAAAGCAAACTTTTTTTCCCATTCTATTTAACTAGCAAATTGCATTCTTATTGAGCCTAAGGCAAACAGCTGCTTTCAGCCACTTAAATTTTTATTTCTCAACAGTACCTTTGTGTGCCTAAATGGCACCTTATTAAAAATGTAGATATGTTGTCGGCCTTTGAACAACGTGGAGGTTAGAGGTACCAACCCCACCCCCCACCCCGCGTAGTGGAAAAATCTTGGTATAACTTTTGACTCCCCAAAAACTTAACTACAAATCGCCTACCGTTGACTGGAACACTTACCAATAACACAGTCAATTAACGCGTTGAACACAGTTAACACAATGAACGCATATTAACACATACACATATAACACATATGTTATATGTATTATATGCTATATTCTTATAGTAAAGTAAGCTAGAGAAAAGGAAGATAACTTATAGTCAAGACACATCCACGCATATGTGGACCCATGCCATTCAAACCTGGATCGTTCAAGGGTCAGAGGTCCATTCTTTTCTGTCTTCAGACTGAATTTGAACTTTTTGACACAAATTTTCTAGGTTTAAGTTGTAGAGAGCATTAGGCCAAGAAGCATTAGGTTGAGCTTGACCTCACACTTAAAAGACACCTAATGGTCCATTTCCATATGTCTATAGTCCGTTCCTATAAAATAGTCTACATACATCAGATGCGAAATGTAATGTACATAACAGTACAATGCTTAGTTTCAAAATCAGATGAGCTTTTTGCTAAACTACAAAATCAATCATGGAGAATTTGTACATTAAAGATACTTCTCTAAGAGCTTAATATAGTCGATTGGCTAAATACTGATTCTTTAAGGAATGACTTCTTAGTGATTCTGAAAAGCACGTATCCATCTATTAGACCAGGAAGGCCTCTCCAGCACTTGGAAAATTTAGCACAGAGGGAACGTATGACCACTTGAGAAGCACATCTAAGGCATCTTTAAAATGGAACCAAGTCCTCCAAGGCCCTTCATGGGAACGTTCACTTTTTATCGTGGAGCTCGCCTTATGATCTCGGGGCAGTTACTTATAAAGCCAATGTAATCTGGGCAGTCTGAGGATGCCAGGATAGGATGTCCACTGCAGGAATGTGTATCTCAAAGCACTAGAAGCACCACTCTGGCAACCAGAAGTTCAGCCCCCCCATTTCCCAAGTCCACTTCCTGGTCCTTATTGCTGATGCACGGGCCCCGGCCCCCAGGGTTCATGGCACCGGGGATGCTGCATGTTGGAAAGCTGAGATGCACATCACAGGCTGTCTTTCTATTTCATTGGCTTCTCCATCCATTTTCTGTAATGTCCATCTTGTTTTCCGGTGTGTCTTTGTTTCTCTTCTCTAACCTTCCCTGCAGCCGCATTCTGTATTGGTCTGTCATTGTCGGGCCATTTGGACAAGTGCATGCTTAGAGATTTGGAAAGATTTTCACTTTGTTTTGGGCTTGGTCTGTGCTATGTTTGCTGAGTTCCTCTTCCCTCCCCTTTGAAATACTCTTAGACATTATGTTCTGTGTTCACAAAGTATAAATCAGATTTGTGAACAGGAGGGCTACATATATTCAGTCTCTTTGAAAGGAATCTTTTCTGTTTCACCATAGAAGTGACTTACTGTGATGCAAATACCTGACACTTGCTCAAGAAAACCATGATGCTTATTGAAACTTTAGACAAGAACCAGCAATCCTGAAACTCTGTCACGAAATTCTAGATGCTGCCAACTTTAAGGTCCCCTCAAAGGACTCATTTATATTTTGGAATATAAGCACTTAGAGTCCAGAACATTAGGCAGCATTCTAGCATGTTCCCCTAGCAGACACATGCATGGCCATTTTGATCTACTTGTCTTAGGATTTGTCACTTGGGCTCTCAGGTACCAAAAAGAAGATTGAAAATAAGGACAGAGCACTTGAATGTGTTAAGGACAGTGAGAATCCTGTAAGTGATTGATCTCTCAAGGACTGAAAAATTGGCTTAGTAGGCTGATATGGAAGGAGCTAAAAATGAAGGCTAAGAAATATAAATACACGGTAGCTTCTTTTTCAGTATTGATTTTTGGGTGAGTGCAAGTGTGGGAGGGACAGAGAGCGAGGGACAGAGGATCCAAAGCGGGCTCCATGCTAACAGGCGGACAGTCTGACAGCACTGAGCCCGACGTGGGGCTCGAACTCCGAAACCACGAGATCCCGACCTGAGCCAAAGTCGGACGCTCAACCGACTGAGCCACCCAGGTGACCCACGTGGTAGATTCTCATCATAGTAGCTAAGATCACTCACAACTAAGAACAATCCAGTACAAGGAAGGACTTATTTAAGGAACAAAATGGCTATGAATGTGATACACAGCAATATTCTACGACAGATACGCTATTATATAATTTTTAAACAGTGTCTCCATTCCAAGCTAATGGTGATGATAATGTTGATGGTGGAAATACCTTCCGTATATCCTCTTTCATCTAACACCTCATGTATTACTTTGCCTAAGTAATGAACTAAGCGTCCAAGTAACTGTTTTAGGGCCCTTATCAGTTATTTCCTTCTAGAATAAAGTTTTACCACTTCAAGATAGGGTGTTTAAGTTAGAATAAGGAAAGAGGGCTCATCTTGAGGGTTTTGCTTTTTTAAAAAACACCAAAAAAATGTTTAATGCCTTTGGTATTTCAAGGGCTAAGAATTTGGTATCTAGCAAGAGTATTCTGAGACCTTGTCCCTAATGAGCCATGGTGACATGTGGAAATCATACTCCACAGAATCACTTAAATGGATGTGTTGCTGAGTCTCTCTTCACCTAGTGTTTGAAAATGTTTTGTGGGAGGTTTTAAGTGATTTTAGCATTAAATCTATTTACAAGGACTTGAACATAGGAGTAAGGGTTTGTTGTTTTTTTTTTAAGCAACTAGAAAGGTTACTAGTTACTGAAATATGCAGCCAAATAAAGAACTATGCCCAACAAGAGACAGCATTCGGCCCGAATTCCCCCATCCGGAGCTCAGACAACCACTCATCACAGCCTCCACATGAGAGAATTTAATGCTTGGGCAAATGCTGATTCTGATACCCTTCAACCTTTGCACCCCACATATGCAGATATTTTTGTGTGTGCATGACACCGGCTAATAATTGTCAAAACAAATGTAATGGCGTCTCATCCGATTGGGTATTGTAACCCAAATCTGTGAGAACATTTCCCTGAGGTATCTGACATTCTTCTACAAGTACAGGAAGGTTAGAGTTGACGGGCAGGAAGCAGGGTGGTTCAGAAGCCATAGCAGCCAGTGCTCAGGATATGCAAAAAGAGTCTTCAAAAGGCAACCTCGGGGCGCCTGGGTGGCTCAGTCGGTTGAGCGTCTGACTTCGGCTCGGGTCATGATCTCGCAGTTCGTGAGTTCGAGCCCCACATCGGGCTCTCTGCTGGCAGCTCGGAGCCTGGAGCCTGCTTCGGATTCTGTGTCTCCCTCTCTCTCTGCCCCTCCCCCACTCATGCTCTGTCTCTCTCTGTCTCAGAAATAAATAAACACTAAAAATTAAAAAAAAAAAGGCAACCTCAAATTAGGCGAGAAAACCGTTTTTCTAGACCTTCTTTTGAGAACAGCTCACAAGAAGTATTCTGGTTTTCAATTCTGGATTACTCTTGTGAATGATTTCTGATGTTTACAGGAGTAAATAATTCCTCTGCAGTGAAATGGTTACATGGGGGTTATCGAGGATCTAGTGGGAAAGTTATAAAAAGGGGGTGCTGTTGTGACCCCATGGTTCTATACAAACATTTGGCTGCCTTTAATCAAGAGCAGCATGATGGTTAATCCTGCAGTGGTGCCTGACTAAATTAGGCCATTAATAGCTATAGAATTCTCTAGCAGGCAACTTCAGTCATTCATTTGCAGACATTGATTAGGACCCACTTCTAGGCTGCGCACTAGACTCAGCTCACGAAGATGAATGAGACCTAGTTCTAATTCACTCTGCGATTGAAAACAGGATTTACTCCTAAATGTAAAACCACATTCTTCCTTCCCCTCCTTGCCTCTACCTGTGTCTTTTATACTCATTTTTTTTTTCAGACACGAGCTGGTTATTTCTCGTTAGGAGAGTGATAGTAAATGAAACTTTAAAAAAATAAAACAGATATAAAATTAAAAATAAAAGAAAAAGAAAAAGAAAAAATAACTTAAAAAAATTAACCATAATAGATCAGAAGTTTGGGGTGAAGCATCATCATTTTTGGAAGCTGATATCTAACTTAAATAAAGTCTACATTATAATGTATCGGGAGCTAGATGTGAAAGTGACTCTTGAGGAAAAAAAGAGAAAGGCTTCAGACCATAACAACTAAAAACCTGGCATCTACATTTAAGCCAGGGACAAATTCAGATCGTATTGGAAAGATCGCACTGCCCATTCAGTCCAGATATGTGCTCCGGTTACCTCAAAATACACGTGTTAAAAAATTAAAACCCTGGTAAGCACGTCATTTTAAAACTCCAGCAATTGACATCTTTCATACTTTGCGGGCCAGATTTAGAACGGCGTGGCTTATTTAAAGAAATCGGCTCGTGCTCTGTTTTGTAAAGATCTAGAGTTATTTCAAACTGTTAGCCTTAACTGATAGATAAATTACACATTATCAAAACGTACAACTTTTTTGCTTCAACGGACCCTATCGAGACAGTGAAAGACAACCCGCAGAATGGGAGGAAATGTTTGCAAATCATAACATCTGACAAGGGACTTACATCCAGAATATGTAAAGAAGTCCTATAACTCAGTAACAAAAGCAGTTGCATTTTAATCCGTTAATTTTTGCTAGTACATCTTCTGGTGTGTTCTCGGGGCCGATGTTTACTCAGACACGAGGTGGGAGGACAATTTAGGGCAGTAGCTGATCTCTGGCCAGTTGAGCCCAGGTCTCAGTTCATCCTGGTCACAAGGGAGCGATGGTGGCTTTGGTGGCACTCAAGGCTTTGCAGCCACCTGCCAGCAATCTTTTCTAGCCCCTTCGCTATTCTCCCATCCAAGAGCAGCCTGCTGTCCAGCCACAGTGTTGCTCCCACACACCATGGCCCTTCCTTCCTCATGATGTTCAAGCCCTCTGGAATCTGGGTCTGGTTATCCCTTGACCCATCCATCCACCCACCCACCTGGTGTGCTTACTTTTGATGCCCCACTCCGTCTAATATCTCAGCTTTCTGAAAGAACTCAGGGCCCCTTCCCCTAGGTATGCATTTACGTGTCACAGTCTGTCTCCTTAGGTAGATTCTGAGCCCCACTCCCCACCACAGTGACGTCTCATTCACCTGCGTGTCCCCAGTCATATAGCTCAGTGCCCAGCCACGGTAGCTGTCCATTCGCAGAGGGAATTGCTGGACTGAGTGGCATCTGAGTGGAGCGGAGCCTTTAAAGAGAAAGGCGGAGAGTGCTATAAGCGGTCCTGAAGTTCCTAAAAGAAAGGGCTCTGTCTCCGTGGTGTGTATTTCAAAGTGGGGCAACAGAAACGTTGGCTGTAGTGCAGGCACTTTGCATTGCTGAGGGGAGGGACTGGGTGGCCACGCGGGCTCCCAGACGTGGCCTTCCGTTTGGAGAAATATATTGCAATTGCCAGCCTCTGCCATCATGCCTGGAAGTGATCGTGTTTGGGTTTGCCTATCCTGCCCCTTCACGTGCTTGGGATTTCGTCGTCCGACAACTGATCCTGAATCATTAGCAAGTGACCTTCCATGACTCTTCATGTACTTTCCATCTAATCAGTTTGCTGCTAGCTCACGGCCTTCAACCGCATGCCATCGGAATGACGCCCCCTACCGCTAGCTGCTTCTAACCCAGTCCCACGTGAGCTCAAGTCTCTCCTGCCCCCAAACGTAACCTTCTATCACCTTGTGAGCCGAGTTGATAAACTGAGTTTGTTTCTTTTGTTTCTCCTTTTTGGTATACCTCCTCCCGGTCTGTCGTGTTGAAGTTTGATTATGCTTGCTCTGTTTTCTTTATTGCTGTCCCTTCCCTCATTTTGTTTTCTCCATTCTTCTCATTGGAGGCAATGAGCCGTCCAGCGGCCGGAACTCCCCTCTCCCTTCCCGGCCAGACAGCCGCCCTGTCACTCCAACTTACGCTCAGGCCCCTAAACATTTCCATGTTCCAGGTAGGAGCTGACACGGTCTTTGTTGGGGTGTCCTGTCACGGTGTAGAACGTAGCCCTGTTACCTGTCTCGTCTCATTTCTCATGCTCTCGTCATTGGGATGCACACAGTCGACAAACCCTAAATTGCACGATCTGACCTAGAGGGCCTTTCAGGAGTTTTGGATGCGAAATGCCAGGATTGTATGGAAGGTTTACGTTTTCTCAAAATTTTTTGAAGGGAGGTCGGAGGCAGAGGGTGAAGGAGGAAGGGTTGAGTTGCTTTGGGTTTTTTTTTTTTTGGACTAAGATTTTAATTTTACCTTTATATTAGTGCCTCCTGAGATATCACTCTGTGGTTTGGTGTCATTGACAATTCTCGCAATGGCAACCTAGTTACCTTCTCATCCTAAAGGTGAACCTTTAGGTGAACCACAACATCTCGAGAATACTTTTGTTTTTTTCTCCTGTTTGTCTCCCATGCGGAGAATCTTTCTATGGACTTTTCAGAGAGGTGTAAATTTGGATCAGTTAGTTGGATGGCCCTTCTGCAGTACGTAACCAACTGACTACCTCCTTAGCCCACAATGATATCTTGCAATTTAGGCTTGGTGCTGTAAGCTTTGCTGAAGTCATAAGCATCTGCTGTCACGGTACAAATGGTAATTTGCCATCAAGAACTGGGAATCTCAGGACCCATCATTCTCTTAATGTTTAGGGTCAGCTCAATTTGTAAGGGCAAGATTGGCCATCCAAGGTCACGATGTTATTTTTCCGTGGGAAGTACATTGTTTTACTTCTTTAGCTACTGAAAGTGGTTCAATACCTTACCCATTAGGGGTAACATATTCAGAATCTATAATCGTTTTTTTTTTCTTTTGCATTCCAAACTTACCCGATAAAACAGAGGAAAGCTCAACGAGATTCATACCACTAAGCTAGAGCTGCCTTTTAAAATAAAGCTTCACTGAACTTTAAAATCAGTGTTGTGTACATTTGCAACTTTTTTTGCATGAAGAATGCCCCCACCAAGATACAGTGGCCATGATTCTGAGGAAGCAAACCTTTTGAAATTTCCTGAGCATTTGCAGTCAAAGTGAAATGGTAGCATAATCAGATGCACCTGTATAACAAATGAATAATATTTGGCTTCTTTCTTTCTTTCTTTCTTTCTTTCTTTCTTTCTTTCTTTCTTTCTTTCTTTTTAAAATTTGCCCTCTACAAGTTGGTATTTTCTCAGACGTTCATCCTGTCAGGACATCAGACTAGCCTTGCACATAAGAACTATTTCTATGTTATAAAATGACTACTCTTAACTATATGACATTGCTTTCC
This sequence comes from Prionailurus bengalensis, assembly GCF_016509475.1. Classification (NCBI taxonomy): domain Eukaryota; kingdom Metazoa; phylum Chordata; class Mammalia; order Carnivora; family Felidae; genus Prionailurus; species Prionailurus bengalensis. The sequence continues at coordinate 70,994,450 of NC_057351.1, read as the reverse complement.
ACTGTTCCACTCATTAGCTAAAAAGTAAATTGAGCCCCTGGTATCTACTGGGAGCTCAATTTCTAGACAGTAGCAATTTGGGGATCTTCCCCAAACTGGTTATGTCTTCCTCACCACTAGACTCCCTTCCACTGCTTGCGTTTCTTCCTGTTTTAATCTCACTTTTAGTGAAGTGTGTATTTGCAATAAATGGCTCATGAATGAATTGCATCTCTATCTATCCTAAGATGTATTACAAAGGATTCCATATCACTTGTCTATAGCGATTCACTCATTCCTGTGACCTCTTCTTCTAGTAACCTCAATCTTTGTAATACAAAAGTTAACCTTCTGGGTTGATTTTGTTCAAGAGTCTTCAGTTTGGTTTGCCTCTTGGTTGATCTATTTTTCCCCACCGCTGAACCGGTTCCCATAATCACACACCTTTGCTTTTCATTTCCACAGATCAAGGGATCAACATTTACCGAAAACCACCCATCTACAAACAGCATGGTAAAACCCTCTTTCCTCCGCGTAGCTTTTAAGTAGTGATATCAGCTGAACTCTCTGCTGTCTGTCCTCTGAAAGGCTTCCCTGCTGCTGCTTTTGAGAATCAAACTGGGGCACCCAGCGTGTTATGCCTTTATGGTTCCCTAACACGCAAATGTTGTGAGATTGGTTTTCCTAGATGGAGAACGCTTAGTTTGGTTAGGAAACTCCTAGGCAATCTTTGAGCCCATGAAACCGTGTATCGTTGCATTCCTAAAGAAGGGAAGGTACTGCTCACACAATAATTCACAAATACCGTTTTTTTGTATGTGCCATCAAATAATGTAACCAGCCTCTATAGTAATTTTGTTGAGCTTCTGATTAGTTTAAGTAATTAAAATAGTGAAGGCCAGCAACCTAGAAAACTTAGCTGGACTAAGTCTACATTAACTTGACTGTCCAATTCCCCAGATGTCTGCACCTTGCAGTGGAATGGATAGGACACACCCAAGACCAAGGCCCTGGGCCCCAGCCCTTCCCCTCAATGGCTCTATGATATCACGGGCATGATTTCTCTGCCCCTCAGTTTTCTTTTAGACAAAAACCAGTAAGTTAGGCCAGCCACTCTCTGAAATTCCTGCAAACGAAAATCCCTAATACGGATTTATAACTGTGTTTTCCTTTTCTGGAAATAAAGAATTTTTAAACCCAGGAAATCATATTACCATAGGTAGATCACATTTCCCTCCACGGTTATTAGGTCTCTATAGATTAGATGCCATAAATCTTTGTGAATGGATAGAAAGCCAAGACTGGTCTTCAGGTGACGTCAGAAAATCATACACATAACATGCCTGGAAAGTTGAAGGCTGCCATTAAAATCTAGTTGACATTAATGAGTCGTTAAGGATTAGGATGACCTGAAAAGCAAAGAAAGTTGAAAATGCAAACAGGAAAAAATTGAGGCCAACATTCTAGGGGGAAAAAAAAAAAAGATTGTACATATTGTAATGGTCCTACCACTGTGATTTTTTTTCTCTTTTTTTTTTTTAAGATTTTACACCGTGTGCTCGCTTTTTTAAGTTTGTTAACATTGTTTTTGTTTGTTTTTTTATGGTTTAATGTCTTCTCACCCTTCTCACCCACTCATTAACATGTGAATGTTTACTGACTTCACCAATTCTAATGCGTAAGTACTTACTGTTTGAAGTCATGCTTTTTTTTTTTCTAAATTTACAAATGAGACTCCAAGAGTTTGATTTATCAATGTAGAAACTGTTTTTATTACTAAAATCTCTAAGGCCCTGCCTCTCTAAACAAAAATAATCAAATGATTAAGATTTAAAGAGATTGGATAGGGTTGGCTTATTTATTTAAAAGAGATTGGCTTTTTTTTTTTTTTTTAATGAAATGTACTCTGACTTGACTCTCAGTTTGTTGTAATTGAGAATAGCACAGCCAGAGTGGCAGTTCCCAAAGAACATTCTGCAAAAGAGCAGTTCCATGTGATAGAAATAGAAGGTACATCAAACCTGGTGTCTGGGCCCCAGTGCATTTGGAAAATGCTAGATTTAAATACAGTCACTGTGTTTTTGGTTTGTAATGCAGAACATCTCAGTCCTTAATATGCTAACACATCTTTAAGAAGGTGATGTAGTAGGCAGTGTTTTCCCAGCTGAATTTTTTATTTTTTCTCAAGAGGTTAGAGACTCAGAAGCGCTACCCCGTACTTGGCCAACACTTCACCCCTTAGGAGCATATAGGGTGACCGTGGTCAAGTCACTTAAGGAAAACGAGACCCAGAGGGTTACTAAAAGAATGGGGAATTTGAGCTAAGGGTTCAAAAAATTATTTCCAGATTTTAAAAGAGGTGAGCCCAGAGAGGGGGGGATAGTTTTTATTTAAAGCATTATAACTATATTTTAAATGTTTAGTAGCATCCCAGGCCAGTCTGCCAAATTAGCCAGAATCAGGGTCTGACCATTTAGCCTGGTTTGTTTTGTTGCAGCTCTGGGATTAGATTTGGAGTTCTAAGCCAGAGACAACTCTAAGCAGAGCCATTGAGAACCCTGTGAACTGAGGCCATTGTTAGTCTGGCTTTTGTTGTCTTGAAGTTGGAAGGCTCACTTAGGCGTGCAGACCCTTGAGGGAAATAAGGGGTGTTTTGCAAACATTCATAAGTCAACATACGAAAGGCACAATGCTAAATTCCTACAAGGCACAATGCTAAATTCCTAGAAGCTAAGCGTGGATTTTCCCACTGCCGTTTCTCCTAGGACTCCAGACACATATATAATATGTAAGGAGTAGAATGAACTGGACAGATGATCGCTAAAATGAACAGATACAAATACACAAACATACAAAGCCAGCCCTCTTATGGTTAACAGCTACAGTCAATGGACGGCGTCATGCTTTTAACTTAGCTCTTTAATTTCAAACTACTAATTCAAATTTCTGATTGCTCTAGAAGAGTATCATCTGATGGAACTTTCTGTGATGACAGAAATGTTTGTTCTACGATGGCGCTTCCAATATGGTGGCCACTCATTACACGTGGCTATTGAGCGCTTAAAATGTAGCTCGTGCAACTGAGGAACTGGATTTTAATTTTATTCATTTTCTGGTTTCATTTAATTTTGTTAATTGAAGTAGCCATGCGTAGCTAGAGCTAGTATCGGATGGCCCAGCTCTACAATGAGGTATTTCAGATGTAGAATGAAATTTTGCATCCAACGGAACATAAGGAAAATCACTTGTCACTAGGTGCCACTGAGTGACTGGGCAATTGCTAAGAGCCATAAACAGCTTTCTGCAGTTGAAACTTTTGCCAGAAAACAAGACAACTATGGAAGTGGGTTGTACCACCACGGCCTTGCAGACCGATAGCTAAGCTCCACCCCCCCCCATCCCCGATTCCCGCCTAGATGCAGCTGCCTTAGCAGCCCAGAGCAAGTCTTCAGAAGACATCATCAAGTTTTCCAAGTTCCCAGCAGCCCAAGCTCCAGATCCCAGCGAGATACCAAAGATTGAGACGGATCACTGGCCTGGGCCCCCCTCACTTGCCGCCGTAGGTATGCAACTGCTGTGGCTAAGCCAAAATGGACAAATTGGTAGGAGATCACAAAACGAAATGCTTAAAACTATGCAAGAAAATGTGTCCTATCTTAAAGACATTTAGGAAAAGTATGACCAGAGCATTCGGGTGCCAAATGCTTCAAAATTACAAAAACCCAATCACGAGAGCCTTGCACTCACCAACCCGCTGAGAGACAGCCAGAACTGGTCTAAAACAGATGATCTGCAGGGACTCTCAGAGTTACTGCAGAACCAGTAACTTTTGAACTAGTTGAACCAAAGCCTCCCGCCAAGAACACCGTTTATAAGTAGAGTCTAGTGGGTGACTTTACCAAGTGTCCACAGAGGTGTGACTTCTTTCAGTGACATTTGTTTTAGGTTATTTCTGGGTTGAAGTTACAGTTCTCTTAACAGCCAGTCCTAACACTGAAGCACTTCTACCTTACTCGTGAGATCACGTTCTCCTTTACTAAGAAAGGCTGTCACCGAGTAGTAGGTGTTCTGGAATAACCACTCGTATGAAGTTGTGTGATTTTCCATCTCATTTCCATGAATTCTGCGCTAAAATGTCATGTTCGAGCTGCTTCATTCTTTGCTTTGAACCACAAATTTATGCTTTAGAACCATGTCTGTGTCTTTCCTGTTTTGCAAGTTGCAAAATCACTTGGCCTAAAGAGGGGTATTTAGCAAACACAGAAGCTAATACTGAAGATTTAGTGAGTCAGTTTTGCAAAGATAGAGCTATCTTCTCACATGTCTGTTGACAACCTTTTTTAAAAGGCCTTCAGTGTTCCAAATTTTCTTCATCATGCTTTTTCTCATCAAGCCATTTTCCGGAATAATTTTTGCAAACAGTATAAGTGGACTTTAAAGCAATCTATATTCACAGAAATACTTGAGGGAAAATCTCCCTCCTTAGTTCATTATTCCCAAGTACTCTGTATATTATGCTGACTTAAGATTTATTTAATTCTTGCAAACTTGTGTCTTTTCATTTTTATTAGCATAGATTAAAGAGAGTAAATTCACATTGACATTGATGATTTTAGGAACTAAGAATCAATCAGTCCTCAGCTTGTCCCTGCCAGTTTGTGCCCTGCAGGCACTTCTTGTGGCCTTTGAGGTTCGGTTCAGTCATGTTGCTTTGTGGGGACACATACAGCTAAATTTGGGGCAGAGGAAGAAGAATGTTTTGTGATTAAAATCATCACCACTAAATAGTTTTTGGGTTCCAAAGTGAAGCAAATTTCTGGCCCATTAATCAAAAGGGTAAAAACTGAGACTATAGGTTAAAGTTTATTTTGATTAGATTAGCAAGCTTGCCTGTTTCCTCCCACAGCCAGATTAATCCAAGCAATTTAGGAAAAACAATAATTATCTTAATTTTACAACCATTCGGACAGATTCCTCCCTTTCACTCCCTGGCTCCCCTTTTCCAAGAAGCTTAAAAATTGTAAGTGATTTGCTAGATTGGAATGAAATAAGTCACTTTTGAGCTGTATTAATGCTCTTTTATTGACCTATTAGCATAAAACTCTCTCGTGACCATTTTTGCCAAGGATTGAGGGAAGGAAAACATTGGAGACTCATCCCTTAAAAGGAAAATAAAAGCATGCTCTTTAGTGAATTTAAGGGCAGAGGGAGGGTGATTGTATGACAAGTCTGTTCAGAAAAAGAGAACACGAGAGAGTGACGATCTTACCTATTGGGCGGTATGTACGTGACCTTGGGTTCCCCTCTTTGAAACTTGACCTCCGAGAGATCCAAATAATAACTCTAGATGCCTTCCCACCTATGACAGAGGGCTGCGGCCAGTGGCTGATGGGATGACTGAGCCCCAGCCGTAAGGGCACGCCAAGTTCTAACTGAGCAGATCAGTTGTCGGGAGGCCAAAGGTCATGCCTTACCAGATCACGCGTTGAGCTGGCCTGTCAAAGGAGGCCCCCGTCGCGAGAAACCCACCCGCAGGGCTCAGTCGGCGGTGGGCCCCCTTTTCCTTGTGTTGTTCGTGAACGTTAAAGACTGCTGCCGATTTTGCCATCGGGACAAGTTGAGCGCAGGTGGACTAGTGCCTTAAGATCCCCTTGCCATGGGGCTCATGTGAGAAGTTGTCTTTGCTGTGGAATTAGGAGCCGACATGAGACGCAGACCTAGTGGCAGAGAGGAAGATGACGAGGAGCTTCTGAGGCGCCGGCAGCTGCAGGAAGAGCAACTGATGAAGGTTTGTCCTTAAGCTACTTTGCTGCAAAGTCTCCAATTCAGTTCCATAGACCCGGAAGTTTCAGTGAATGCGATGGGTGAGCCACCAAGGGAGTGAGAGGTGGTCCCGGCCCTCAAAGGGCCCGAAATCCGGTAGGCGACCGAAGACCGGCCTCAGGTGACTATAAGACAGGGTACTTAGTGGGTTCCGGAAGCGATGGCCCGGAAGCTGGAGGTCAGGGGGACGTGGAATGTTCGAGCTTCTGTGAGGAGAGCGTGACCGCGTGGGGCGTGTGTGTGCAGTGCACGCGTTGAAAGGGTGCCGAAGGGCCGGGTGGAGCCACGCTGTCACCCATGTGGTGCAACACCTGCCTTCCTTCCCCCAGGGCAGCTTCTGCTGAAGGAATTCCCTTGGGACTGAGTATTTGTCCAAGTCTTTCCTCGGGCCTTGTAGGACCTAATATGTTGATGTGGGCCAGGAGGGAAGGGACAAAATGGACTGCCACCAAGAAACCCGCATTCTACCCCTCCCACAACATCCCAGAAGACCAAAAGAAGGATAGTCCATTATAGCCTGGGGTAGAGGGAGCCAGGAAATTATATACCCTCCCGCCAATAAGAAACTAATGAATCCGCTCCAATGACATTTTCCAGAGACACTTAAGCATATGGGAAACGCACAAGATACTAGTTGTATGGAGGGAAAGGATACAAAGTTGCACTTATAGCATGAGCCCAGTTTTGTATAATATGCGCATGGAAAAATACAGGATGGATAAAAATCAAAATGTAAATGGTGGTTATCTCTGAGTGGTGGACTATGGGCTACTCTTCTCTCCTTCGAGATTTTCTAAAGTCTGTGCAACGAGCATACACTACTTGTGTTTTCTTGTTTTTAAACAAATCAGCGTAATTTCTTTTTTTAAAGATACTCTCCCCAAACTCCCCTCTGTGCTTCAAAAATCGGCATCCGCACATGCCTCCTGAGGTCACCTCAGGGCACGCTGGGCAGGGCGGAGGAGAGAGAACATTCTTCTGACATGGCCGAGGGGAATGGTATCTTGACATTAAAAAAGGCGAAGAGGGGTTCAAGGTTCAAAACCTGGCCTACCCGCTGGGGAACCACCGGCCTCTGGGTGGTTCACTCTAGAGTCAGAAACTTCTTGCAGGACCTTCTCAAACAGAAACTGCCATCTGTGACCATAATTGTGGACTCCTCTTTTATGTGTCTTTTCTCTGTGAATAGCTCAACTCAGGCCTGGGGCAGTTGATATTGAAAGAGGAGATGGAGAAGGAGAGCCGGGAGAGGTCGTCCCTGTCAGCCAGTCGCTACGATTCTCCCATCAACTCAGGTGAGCAGCGGACCCACTGCCTTCTCCCAGCAGGAGCCAGACCCCTGCCTGCAGGGAGCCTGCCTGGCCTGTTCCAGGAGAGGCAGGGACACTTCTGGTGTGTTCTCGGTGAAAGGAAGTACAGGAAACCCACTGCGTGTCAGCTTAGCTTACGAGGATGCTGTAGTTCTTCCTTAAACGTGTATCTTCTTCATGACGGAAGTGGCGGGGGGGGCCTGGGAGGATTTTCTGAGGGTCTTTTCAGAATATTCATCTTAGAGGGAATCCATGAAAGGAAATCCTTACAGAGAACAGATGCTTTTGGAGCATTTAGAGACACGGGTGTATCACGTATATCTGTAATGTATGGAATACACACACACACACACACACACACACACACACACACACAATTAGAAGTAAACATAAAGGAAAAGCTCAATCACTGAGAGGTCTAGATCAGGCAGGGAAGGAAGAAAGTACATAATCAGGATCTTCTGTCTTTCTGGGTTTTATGCCCCCTGCTGGGAGAGGAGGACATCCACATACACAGAAGTAGCCACTGATATTCTCTTACCCTAGAAAGGGTCTCAGACTTTCTAAACCCATGTACTTTCAACTCCTCTTACCTTATTTCCGTTAGAGAAGAACTATGATTTTTGGCTCAAGGGAACTTGATTTTGCAAGAGACTTCTTAACATTTGATGAAATTGCTTTACCCTTTTAATCTGGAACACTGTATGACAATGTGAATCAAGCCCTTATAGTTCATTTCATTTTGACTATTCTACTCTTTAAAAAAAAGAGAAAGGCAGGGCACCTGGATGGCTCAGTTGGTTAAGCGTCCAACTTCGGCTCAGGTCATGATCTCCCAGTTCCTAAGTTCAAGCCCTGCATCGGGCTCTCTGCTATCAGCACAGAGCCTACTTTGGATCCTCTGTCCCCCTCTCTCTGTCTCTCTACAGCTTGTTCTGTCTCTCTCTCTGTCAAAATAAACAAACTTTAAAAAAAAAGAAAGGGAGGGAGAGAATAGAATGCTTTTTGATTATAGAGACCTTGAACAACATTTTGAAGACATTGTGATTTTATATTCAGATATTCACTGAAAGAGCTGAAGACAAGCAGAGTTGTTTTTGATACTTTTGAAGGAGATTACTTACACACTGGGCTGGAATAGTTGATCAGTATATTTCCCCCTGCTTATATTTGTCGTAAGTCAGTGCCCTCTTAACCCACAATATTTCTTCTCCCGTGTTCTCAACTAGTGTGTACTTGTCCCTCTTAAAGTCTCTTTAACAGTATGTTTAATGCTCACTACATTCAAGCCCTTGTGTTAAACATTATTTCATTTATTCTCACAACATGCCATTGAAGTCGATGATGTTATTATTATCATCCCCATTTCATAGATCAGAAGACGGGAGCAGGAAATTTAGGTAACTTACCCAATGTCACATTATTAGTAACTAGCAAAACTAGGATTCAGGAGTCCAAGTGTTATAACCCCGGAGTGCACGGGAATGCCCAGCTGCCTCTCCAAGATGCCTCACTGGCATCCATCTTGCACTGAGTGGTTTGCTAATCTTCAGAGCTCCGTCTAACTCTATAGCCCTGTTCTATAAGAATATATAGCACTATATCTACATGAGTCAAGAAACAAAGACTAACAGAGATGAAATCCCGAGAGGTGCCAAGTTGCAGAGCCAGAACTCAAACCCAGGTCTGCTGCCCCGAAAGCCCCATAGTTGATGTAGTGCGAGGCTGTTGATTAATGGGATATTAATGGAGAGACTCCATGAATGGGGTGGCTTATCCCTCGCCTCTCCTGGTGGGCCAGGAGAGCATGACGTTTACACGGTTGGCTTTCAGGTCACTTATTGCTGCCAGACCAATGGGGCATGAACGTATGCATCCAGGTAGCCCTGGGTTCAGATCATCGCTTCGCGGTTTATAAGACGAGTGACCTTGGGCAAGATACTTAACTTCTCTTAGCCCCTATTTCTCCTATGAAATGGAAATAATAATGGTATCATTAGGTTGTATTGAGGATTCGGAGATAAAGCAGCATCAGGGAACTCTGTCCTTCTCCGTCCATTCCCTGCATGACCCAAATGTGGTGGCCTTTCAGGAACATTAGAGCCCAACATTATCTGGGTTATTTTTTTCCATTTTTCTATGGATCTTCTCTTCTGTAAGGTAGAAGATAAATTGTCAGTTTCGTTACAGAACTGGACTTCTGGGGGCACCTGGCTGGCTGAGTCGGCATAGCATGCGACTCTTGATCTTGGGGTCGTGAGTTCAAGCCCCCATTAGGGATAGAGTTTACTTTTAAAAGAAAGAAGCTTTTAAGAATTGGACTTCTGATTTCCTCTTTTTTTTCTTTTTTTACCTTTTCTCATTCAGCTTCACATGCTCTATCATCTAAAACCTCATCTCTCCCAGGCTATGGAAAAAATGGGCTTCACCGGGTAAGATTTCTCAATGAATTGTTCCTGAGTTTATTCCTTCTTCAGACCTGGTACGAAGTGCTGACATACTGTCTGAGTATGTCTGATAATATGGTCTCAGTCCTAGGATATGAAGAAAATTATAATCTCTGATATCGCGGCAAATCACTTTGAGTTACAGGCAGAATAAAATAGTTCTATTGAGAGAAAGAGAAATTGACTGTAGATGGAAAAATAACCTCTATAAGCTCGTGGGAAGACTACATTAATTGATCGTGTGGCAAATATTTCAAGCTAAAAGTAATAACTTGAGCCCTTGTCTCTGCTGTGAAAAGATACAGGAAAGTTCCTTGCAATCGCCCGCCCCCCAAAGCATAGGACAAATGTAATTGCGTAGCTGTGTGAAGAAACGTATTTTTATTTATTGGCAAAAGATAACCTGCTTATCCAGGTCCTGCTGCCATCAGAGGCATCACGAAAGACAAAGAGATTCCATAATAGTAGAAGAAAAATAACAAGGGCCCAGGAATTCAGCTCGGGAAGAACTCTTAGGATTCTGTAAATCCTTTCTTTCTTTTCGCCTGGCTCTAAAACCGTCACGGTGGAGTGGATTTTCTAACGATGTGTTGTTCTTCCTCATCTCAGCCTGTTTCCACAGACTTTGCTCAGTACAACAGCTATGGGGACGTCAGCGGCGGAGTCCGAGGTAAGGCCATCGCGGTCACACTGCTGACTGACTGGCTGTGCAGTCACAAATACATGGTCTCTGTTCGTGCAGTCTGCCCTCCGAAAGTCGGATCGCAGCTAGCCTGTGGGAGCTCACGGAGCATGTATTAAAATCGCAAAGCGTCACCCCTGAAATGAGACCAGAGAAGCAGAGTTTGTAAGAATGCATTCATTGCTCCTGCCGTGTGCCGAGCACTCCACCACATAGATCTCTGGAGTTACGGCACACTCTAAGCAAGACACGGCCCTCCTGTCAAAAATGCACATGAGGGGCGCCTGGGTGGCTCAGTCGGTTGAGCGTCCGACTCCGGCTCAGGTCATGATCTCACAGTTCACGAGTTCGAGCCCCGCGTCGGGCTCTGTGCTGACGGTTCGGAGCCTGGAGCCTGCTTCAGATTCTGTGTCTCCCTCTCTCTCTGCCCCTTCCCTGCTCACGCTCTGCCTCTCTCTCTCTCTCTCTCTCTCTCTCTCTCTCTCTCAAAACTAAATAAACATTAAAAAAAAATGCACATGAGTGGGGCACCTGGGTGGCTCAGTCGGTTGAGTGTCTGACTTCAGCCCAAGGTCATGATCCCGCACTTTGTGGGTTCGAGTCCCGCGTCGGGCTCTGTGCTGACAGCTCAGAGCCTGGAGCCTGCTTCGGATTCTGTGTCTCCCTCTTTCTATCCCCCTCCCCCACTCTGTCTATCTCCGAAAAATAAATCAACATTAAAAAAAATTATTAAAAAAAAAATGCACATGACCGAGTGAGACACAGGGACAGGTTGAGGTGACGAGAGAGAAGCTTCCAGAGATTCATGCTGTAAGCAGAGAAGGCGGAAATACCTTCAGGGTGTCGGGGAAAGCCTCAGTGAAAAAAAAGGGTGTTTTAACTGATAACTGAAACAGGAGTAGCATCTCCTAGCTTCAGGGAGACAGCGTGTCCAGAGACCCCAGCAGAGAGAAGAACACGGTGCCTTGTAGAATGTCTGCGGAATTGCAGTAGAATATTGTATATTAATGTGCCGTGTTTTTCTCGGATCTTTCTCTCCTGAAATTTTCTTTTTCTTTCCTTTCTAGACTACCAGGTATGGAACACTGTCTTTCTCAAGTTGTTGGCCACGCCAGCAAAACAGCCATTTACCAGTCCAGACTCGTGTGGCGGCTCGAGGGAAGGGTTTCTGTCGAGAAGATTCTTAACTTGGGTTGACGGGTCTGATTCATTAGCCCGGAGATGTGAGGAGCCGTAAGGATCAGGAATGCCCGATGCCCACGTCAAGCTGACCCCGCTGGCCTTGGGGACGTGGCATGAACCAGGCCAGGTGTCCGAGGACTCTTGCTCTGGCCTCAGAGCATCCTCTCTGTGGCAGAAGTGGACCAACATCAAGGGTCTGCCCACATACAGTTTTCCCTTTCAGTTTTAACCACTCCGAGCTTTGGGTCCTCCCCTCCTTCCCATGGTCCCAAATGAAAAGAAATTCCTGTCCTGTCTGGTACCATTTCTTTTTTCCTAGACCCTAGCCTTATAAAATCATGATGGAGGATGGGGGCGGGGAGGGGGGCGGATACAAAGAAAACTCAGAGTAAAGTAAGAAAATAATCACAGACTTGGAAATTTTTTAATATACTGTATACTTTCGTGTGTGGAGCCTAAATTAGGAATTAATAGTTGTTGTTTTTAAAGTTTATTTCCTTATTTGGAAAGAGAGAGCATGAGCAGGGGAGGGGTGGAGAGGGAGAAGGAGAGAATCCCAAACAAGCTCCGCATTGTCAGTGCAGAGCTGGACCTGGGACTTGATCTCAAGAACCAGGAGATCCTGACCTGAGCCGAAATCAAGAGTCGGATGCTTAACCGACTGAACCACCCAGGGGCCCCTCAATAGTTATTAAGCCAGGGTCTTTCCCCACTTAATGACAGAAGAACAGTATTCCCAGTATCCCTGCTCTTATGCAGCAAGGCTTTCATTTTTGAAATATTTATGGTGATCACAGTGGCACATCTGTAAAACAGGATTTGAGACAGAAACCGGGAGTTTGGGGAGGCCACACGGTTCCCCCCTCAGCTCCCCACGCTGTCATGTGCTCCTTAAAGCGGCTTTTCTGTTGCAGACTCTCCCAGACGGCCACATGTCCGGGACAAGAATGGACCGGGGGGTGTCCATGCCCAACATGTTGGAACCAAAGGCAAGTGGAGCCATTCTCCCGGCTCTCATACGGGAATAGCACACCGGGACATCACCCTGAAGAGATTTGGTCTTCTGCCGTTCCATCACACTCGGTGTTGAGGTCCACTTGCTTCCAGGCTGCTACATCACACAAGCCACATCACAGAGTACCCTGACTCTCCCCTGGTTTTGTCACACTGAGTCAACAGGTTTAAGCCCTCACTGGGTGCGGTATGATGTATCCACAGTGAAATACAGCACACCTCTCCTACGAGCTCTGTACTTGGCCCCTGGTACAAGCACTGCGAGGCACGCCCAGTGCAAAGTGGGGCACCCACAGACCGCCCCAGATGGGGTGACCAACACATCCCGCTTGCCCAGGACGCTCCCAGCCTGAGCCCTGAAAGTCTGGCATTCCAGGAACCTCCTCCGTGCCGAGCAAACTGGGATGATTGGTTACCCTAGCTCCAGACCATCCTGAAACTCCAGAGGTGTCCAAGGCTATGCTCCCTGGTGACCATAACTGGGACTTATTTCAGTGGCCTCCACCGGAGGGCTTCTGGGCCTGCCTGGCTGCATGGAATCATGAGCCGGTCATGGAACAAGACCGTTGAACCCTGCAAGGGTACCCTGTCATATAAACCACATTCCTGTCATTTCACTTCTAATTTTTACCTTTACCCCCAAGACATAATAGGTTTGTATTCTTTCACTCTACAAAGCCCTCCAAAGGCGCAGGGTCACATGAGACATGGTGAGTTGAGAATGTATGAGAACTGGTCCCTGTCCATTGGATATTTGAGGAACACCCATCATTCAGATTCTATAATTACAATGTCTTAGAAGCTCTATCTTGGGAGTGCTAGATTTTAGGTAGATTCTGCTTGTTCATAAAATGGACAACGGTGCTCTAGAAGAGGTATTTTTCTTTGCTTCTCAGATATTTCCATATGAAATGCTGATGGTGACCAACAGAGGGCGCAACAAAATCCTAAGAGACGTGGACAGAACCAGGCTGGAGGTAAACTAACTAACTAACTAAATACATAAATAACTAGTCCCAACTGCAGATACCTGTGCACTTCCCCCAACTTTCCCCAGGCAAAAAAAAAGAAAAGAATCAACCTCATATGTTAGGTAGAACTACAATAACTTGGGATGAAAACCCAAATATACACTTTAGAGATCAGCCTAAATGTGTGGTGAAACCCCAAAGATGACCCAGGAGGCACAGTATGATTTTAGTCATTTTCTGTGGGAACGATGTCGTCATCCTGATGGCCGGGGTTGTAGAGTGGAATGCATCCTTCTTCAGATACCCCAGAGCCTGACCTTTCCCTGAGCCTGGGCCCAGCTCGTCGCGAGAGGGAAGGGAGTGCTGGACGAAGAGTGTCTCTCTTGGCTGTTCCCACATGCCTTGTTGAAGGGTTCTCTGGGTGCACACACCCGAGACCTCCTCAGACATGGAATGCTGATCTTTATACTTTTCCATCTGAGTGATTTTAATTAAGAAAACCTCTGGCTGCCAGTCTTAAAAAGCATCATTACTTCTCCCTGACAAAAGGCAGTACCTGTGTATGTGAAGTCAGTCTGGCACAGAGAATAAAGGCTCTACTATCCTGAGGGAACTTTTTAGGAGAGACAACAGATGGAGTCTGTCCTCCTCACAGCCCAGGCATCCACCAAAACTCCTGCCGCTGAGCCAGGAGGGAGCCCCTGGGCTCCCCGGAGACCATTCTGGAAGTCTCTCTCTGGCTTTCTTATTACTATGGTCCATGTTCCCTGCATCTCCTCAACATCCCAGCGACCTGAAATGGAGTTGCCTCTGGGGTGATGGGTCACCTTCCTATGTCCCATCACCATTAAGTATATTCAATAACCATCAATACTCTATGAGCTCTTTTGTCTCCTGGCGGGGGTGCCTCCCCTGGGCCAACCAGGTCAGGATCCAGTGAGGCCAGGGCCTGCTAACAAGCTCAAGAAGTAAGCTCCTCTGCCATCATTCTGTCTTGCTCTTCACAATGATCCCCTGTAGACTTGAGAGCAACTCTCAAGGCTCAAGGCCATTCGGGTGGCCACCGGAACTTAACCACTGATCTTTTCTCCCTTCTCAGCGCCACTTAGCCCCAGAAGTGTTTCGGGAAATCTTTGGAATGTCCATACAGGAATTTGACAAGTTACCTCTTTGGAGACGCAACGACATGAAGAAGAAAGCGAGACTCTTCTAGGCCTCCCCCACCCCCTGCCCGCCCCCGCCCCGCGTAGACAGCAGGTAGAAAAAGGACTAACGTGGCGGTGACACATAAGATGTTGTGTTAAGGCCCAAACTTGATTGGAGAACTTTCAAGCTACTGTCCCTCAGCAACGACGAAAGGGGAAACCTGGTGAAAACGCCCACGAGCCACACTTCGGACCCACCACCGGCAACACTTGCCAAGAAGCAACAGGATAGAAATTTCTGTGTTCCCCACACTCGTGACCTTTTTCCATCACCTTATGTACGCAACAGTTCCTATAACTGTTGTCTCACAATAGTGCTGACCGTATGGGTAAGAGCCAGCAAGTGCCCTTAGGACGCCGCATGGAGAAAAGGCAGCTGTAGTAATTCCGAGGTAGGAATATATTTATTATGTAGCACTGTGGCTAAGAAGGAAGAGCCTGAGGGACATATCCATGCGGGCACACCACTTTGCGCACCCGTGTCCTCACTGGCCTCGCGAAGCCCGACCTGCGCCCCCCAGCAGGATGGAGATCAGCGTCGGGCCACCGGGCAAGCTCTGCTCTGAGGGGGCTGAATAGCAGCCAGAGTCACTTTTAACACGCTCCTTTTTCTCTACTGTTTGCTAGGACCTGGTTGGCAAATTACTTAGCTATTATTTAAAAACAAAAAAAAAAATTTTTTTTTTAAGAGAAAGAGAGGGAAATGGCACGAAAGGAATATCTCCCTTCATTCTTTTCCTGCTTCAGACTGTGTGCTTCATTCAGCCTCCCCACCACGGACAGCAGCTGTCCCCCGGCCCCACCGCCCAGAAAGGAAAGGGAGAGGTTCTCTCCGGTTGTGTGCTGTTGGATGACTTTTGCCCAGGGGGGCCGCGGCACTCTTGGCAAAAAGAAAAAAAACAAAAAAAACAAAAAAACACAAAGAAATGTGTCCCGCCCACGCTAGTCCTTCTTCCACCCAGCATCCTCTGAATCCGATCAAGCCCACCGGCGTTTTGGGGGGGTTTTTGAGGTCTTTTCAGTAGTCGGCTAAGGAAAGGGCACGCTTTTCTCTCTGCAATCTCTGCAACTCCAGGGTACATTGCTTCAGACTGATTTAATTTGGCCTTTTCAGCTTTCCTTCTTTGCCTAGCTCTGTTGACTTCATGGTGTGTGTGTGTGTGTGTGTGTGTGTGTGTGTGCGCGCGCGTGCGCGTACGTGGACGCACCCAGGGTAGTTTGGGGAGTCTGCGTGTACTTTTACATCTCACTTCTGCTTGAACGTTTGTCCGGCCAGGCGGCAGCTTTTCCAAGGAACATTTGCACACGTGCAGCTGACTCAAAGGGCGAGAGTGAGGCTACACCGCACCCAACAAGGCATCCTTCGTGGAAGGGTGTTGGGGTCAGAAGCCAGCATCCTCCGTGATTGATGGAGCTCAGGTCAGCAGCACGCCGAGGAGGAAACAGACCTCCGATCGGGCTGTGTGTGGAGCTCGGAGCATCGCACCAGAGTTCACCAATTTGGCAACACGAGATTTAAAGCGGGGCCTGGGATTTCACCAAAACGCGCGTGTAAGACCGCATCACGGTTCCCGGCAGCTTCCGGCCGTGGCTCAAATGACCTGTGAGTCGGATGAGGGAGGGTCTCTCCAGCTCCACACACAGGAGGCTTTCACATTTATTCATGTGCACTGGGGGCTCTGCCTAGGAATTGAAACTCTGTTTTAAAGCCAAAGGAGAAATCATGCGAATTCTCTTCCTATGCCTCCGATAATAAAGGCTCAGAAGTTCTTCCTGCTGGCACCAAGTATTTGAACTAGTTGGTAACTGACTCCAGTGGTAAAAAGCAAGGAAACTTGTTCCAGGGCCTGTACTGCGAACCTCTAACTTGTGACGCACTCCATCGCCCGGGTGCTGTGCTGAGCTCTGGGCCTGCTCAGTAGCACTGTCCTGCACCCTCCCCAAGGGGATCAAAAGCCGCCTGTCCTTTCAGTGCTAGACACTGAATGTTTGAGGACTGTTCTCACAAATAGGAGTGTGTGTGTGTGTGTGTGTGTGTGTGCGCGCGCGCGCGCATTGGACCTACTAACGCGTTTTGCAAGTGGCTCTGATGGAGTGGACGAAAGAAGACCGGCTCCTCCTGGGTCTGAAGCCTCCAGACCGCAGCTCGCAGTTTAGTGCCTCTTGCCTCGTTCAGTATTTCTGCCGCCCCGACTTCCCTCCGACCTCTCCTGCACCTGCCGCCTCAGGCCCGCGTATCCTAGTCCTTGCTTTGCCCTGGCCCAGTGGGAGGAGTGGAGACCAGAGGGTATTCCCAGTAATCAGTCACAAGCACGGCCAAATGGGTGTCCGTGCTAGGCTGGTGGAGAGAAGTTTTTCATTACGGGGATAAGAAAGGGCTCTCCATGTTTTCATTGGTTAATGAATTATGACCCATGTGCACATAGATCAAATGTCAGTGGAAGAAAAATCGCAGTGGTAGTTAAAGATCCGAACCAAAACCTCCCACCAGTGAAACTCTACTTCTGTTGTATCTTCTGAATTCAATTCTGCATCCAACTGGGGGATCGGGGGTGGGAAGCTTCTTTCCGTATTGAGCGTACTAGCTCATTTAAACTGCACCATGCAAAAATGCATTACCAGAAAACGTCAGTAGCCTCCCGTCTGCGGGCAGAGCAGCGCTGTGCTCTGGGGAGGGGTTGTAGACAACCATATCGTGAGGCGGGTTCCCCGACTCCACTCCCGGCAGAAGACTCCAGCTGGAGGGATGGGCCGTGGGGCAACCTGGTTCTCCTAACTGCCAAATCTATTCTATAGGCTACAATGGCCTCTCTGTTTTTTTTAAAAACCGGGCTCGGCATGCTTGTCCTCGGCACGTCCAGGCCACCGTGCAGGACATCCGCGTTCTCTGCTTGAACCCCACTCTGCACCGCACATAAAAATTCCACTTGTTAACGCAGCCAAAGGAACAGAGATTGTTCCCTCTAGGGAAGGACTCCCACAGCTGGCAAACTTTCCTGGCACGTCCCCCAAGGGCTCCATTTTTGAGGGTTGGGCCTACTTGCAATTCCTTAAGCACACACCGATTGCATGAAGCAAAAGAGGCCTCTGGCAACATGAAAGTCAGGGCTTCCTTTCCGGTTTCTCCCAGGAGAGCCAGGATACCATTTAGTCTTCCTGTGTGGTGTAAAAGGAGACGTGAAGATCATTTGGGAACTTGTACAGCCCGCCGTGCACCCACATTTTGGTTTGGGTTAGTTAGGAAATGTTCTTCATGTGACTCGTTCAATAACTAGCAGTAAACTGCCTGTTCTGTGCAACCTCACGCAGAAGAGCCAGAGTTCATGGGCACTGTGGCCCGCACTCCCCGTGCAGCTCACGTTCTCAGTCTGGTTGTGCCCGTCAACTCTACCTAGAGAAGCCTTGCTGGAAATGTTTATAAAACTTTCACCTAATTTCTTTACACTTGAAAGCAAACACCTTTTTCTAAAGAATTGCTTCTCAGATGATTATATCAAATATATACGCTTTTGCAAGTTAAAAAAAAAAAATTCAAACTCACTACTTTTGACTAGGTAGGTCTTTCTAAAAATTCTTTCAAAAAGCTTGGTGTTAGCGTCCTGCGCGTCGAAGGGGCAGGTGAGCCCTCTCTCTGACTGTCAGGAAAGATGGTGGAAGGAAAGGAACTCCGTGTCGTCCCCCCTTCTGTGTCCTCTGAGGCAAGCTCGATTTTTAGATCACGTCTTCTGCATTCCTGGTCACTGTTCAGTCTACACTTCCTCGGCCAGCCTTGACCTTCTTGATCTTTGAAATTGTTTTCTTTTGATAAACCAAGTGTTTGTGAGTAAGCCCCTACAACTCACTCATTAGTACTCCCTTTTGAAGAATGTTCTCTTAAAAAAAGATGATTTCAGGCTTGAGATTTACAGTTGACGCCACCTTAGAGTATAATGTACATTAAGGAAACTACCCGACTGTGTCGTAATGAAAGAAAGCGAAACGTTGACTTTGGCCTTTAAAAAAAAAAAAAATCGCTTTCCATTTGTTGCCCAGGAAGCAATGAGGAGATGGCGATGGATATGCTTTGCATGTGGATTTTTGTGTTTTCATTTGGGCAAATGTAACTTATGGCAAACTCAGAAAGGGGGAGGTGGTCCGTTTAAGCTGAAAGAAACTTTCGAAACAATGTATGCAGACACAACAAAATCGAATCCAACATTTTCTGACGCTTGATGTAATCGACTGGCAATTGTTATCATTAAATAAAATTCTTCCCCAAAGTGTCTTTCTCAAGAGTGAAGATCCCGTGAGTCACTTTTGGAACCTATTCACCAAAGGTAGCAGGAGACAATACTATTTACGCCAACATCCAGAAAGGCGGTGAGCCACTTGATGATGGTCTATGCCCATGTTTCTTTATCCTGTGGAAGAGAAAACGGTTGTCCACGATATCGATGTTCCTCTTGGGTTCTGTGTACAGACCCGTCCGGTAACAAATGCGTGTGGTTTCTGTGAGTGGCCGACAAATCTCTTACCATCCTTTCCTTTTGAGTTTGGTTTAATGGAGTTTTTTTTTTTTTTGCAAGTGTCAAAAGACGTCCAGTTCTTCCCTCCCTTTCAGAAATATGAAAGTGAATATTTGGAAGAGCTGCTGTTGGAAAGATGTGTCGTGTCCCCCGTGAAAGTGAGTGGGTGTCCGTCTGTGCCCCGAATACCACATACTAGTATGCAGAGGCAGGGGCGGCCAGCTGGCCCCACGTCGCTGTGCTTTATGGCCCCGACCTGCCCCACGCTCCTGTCGCAAGCAGCACTTGCCGCTTCCCTGCCCCATACTCTGTGTCACTGTTGTGCACTCGCCACTCAGTGAATAAAGTGTGTGCTTTATTCTGTTCATAAATGCCTCCATGCCGTGTTGCCTTTCTTGCTTCCCTGCTCCCTTGAAAGGTCTGTCCCATTTGAACAAGTACCAGCCTGACTTATGACCAGAACAAAATCAGAATACCAAAGCTTTAGGAATGCATTTTTGTCACATAGGAAGGCCGTTGGGGGGTGGGGGGTGGGGGGGAATGCAACAAATAGCAATGGTGTGTTCCAGGACAGTCCAGGAATCCAGACCGGATTGGCCAAGTTGACTAAAGGAAAAATATTGAAAAGAGCTTTGGGGCTGTGCTGGTCTACCTGGTATTTGGTTTTGTGACACAGAACAGTGACAGTCTCATCATCTGGACAAGAAGGGGGATTGATGAACCTTGAGGACAAGAGCTTCTGAACTAGCGTGAGTGGTTCACCATTTACTAAGAAACTGCAGTGCATTGGTAGAAACCCATCTTTCAAAGCACCGACTTTAAGTGAAGAAAGTCTTCTAGATTTTGATTTACTTGTTTTCACTGCCACAATTTTGGGCTCGCTGGAAAATACAAGGGTGTATGTAGACTCGAGATGCCCTATTCTGACCAGAGCCATTCTACTGTGGGTCTGTCAAGCCGGTTGTCGTAGTCAACTCAGGCTGCTATTAACAGAGTTCCATAGACTGGGTGGCTGGAACAGCAAACATTCATTTCGTACAGTTCTGGAGGCTGGGAAGTCCAAGATCCAGGCAGATCTGGTGTCTGGTGAGAATCTGCTTAGGTCTGTAGATAGCCATCTCTGGTTGTGTCCCCACATGGCAGGGAGAGAGGAAGCAAGCTCTCATGTCCCTTCTTATAAGGGTGCCAATCCAGGACACCTGGGTGGCTCGGTCAGTTGAGCGTCGACTTCAGCTTGGGTCATGATCTCGAAGTTCACGAGTTTGAGCCCCGAGTAGGGCTCTGTGCTGACAGCTCAGAGCCTGGAGCTTGCTTTGGATTCTGCGTCTCTCTCTCTGCCCCTCCCCCACTTGTGCTCTGTCTCTCTCTCTCTCAAAAATAAAAACATTTAAAAAAATAATAAGAATGCTAATCCTATCATGAGGGCTCTGTGCTCGTGATCTAATTACCCAAGGCCCCGCCTCCTGAGGCCATGCCATCGGGGATTAGGATTTCAGTGTATAAATTCGTGGAGAGCCACGGGGGGGGGGGGGGGGGGGGGACACAAACGTGCCACCGGTAACACCTGTGCAGGGGCCAGTCACCCTAGCATTCACGCGGACCCTCATCACCAAGCTGGAAACCGAGACTGTGCTCCAGACAGTTGGTACCTTGAGTGTACTAGTGTAGAAAACAGGTCAGGAGGTCCAGCTTGAGGTCTGTGTTCTGGTCGCTTCTGTTTCCACCTGCACCAGCATCACCTCTCTGGGCTGATTACCACAGCCAGCGTTTACCTGCAGCCCTTATCTTGAGCTCTCTGTGGCTTTTGCCGCTGTGATCACCATTGCATTGAAGACTGACTCCCTGTGTCGCGTCAGCGGTTAGCCCTCACACGCTGCCAGCCAAGTTCACAGCCTATGCCGGGAGTCCAGGGCCTCTCGTAATGGCACTTGCCTCGCCCCGCCCACTGCTCAGCTTTTCCTCCCACGATGCCCCGCCTTCGAATCTTGCCCTCCGGCTCTCCCAAACCTCTGCAGGTTCCCTGAACACACCATGCTCTCTCCTTCCTCTGCAGCCTTGACAATGGCTTTCCTCCTGTACAACGTCCAATTCTTCAAGGAGGTAGAGAGCAGGAGGATCTGGCCCCAGGAACGAGAGGTAATGGCAACATTAACTATTTGAGATCAGTCGTCCATAGCTCCTTGGAGTTGCCCGTGGGAATTTCCCAGGGGCTCCGTTTGCCCTGAATCAAAGACAAGCCTGAGTTCACACCCTAAGAACCTCCTTGATGGGCCCAGTCCAACCTGCCCCAGAAAATTCTTTGCAGGCCTATGGTTGAACATCATGTGTGACGCTGTTCGAACGCTGCCTAGTACTATGAGCTTCGCATGTGTCTCCGCTCTTCAGGTCAACTGTAATGAGGCCTCTATTGAGTGCCAGGGTTTAAGTTAACTGAATTTCTCATGTCGGGCCTATAAGACAGATCACTGTGGCTCTACCCTACAGGTGAGGAGAGCAAACTCAGTCAGTGGCTAATGAAACCTTGATCACCAGCCAGTAAGGAGCAAAACTGGGATTCCTGAGGCCTGTCTTCAAATCCCACACTGTTTGCTTCCATCTTCATGACCTCCCAAAGGCAAGGACTGCGTCTCCCACATTCTAAATCCCCTGGGGCACGTTGCACGGAGGAGGGTCTCCCTGTGAGACCAGCCAGTTCCCTCCAGTAGGCTGTGAGCCCCAGCACCGCCCGCCAAGGTGCTGTTATGAGCAACGGTTGGGAGGTGCTCACTAGCTCTGTATCTTAAAGCCAATTATTTAGACTCCCTAGGCCTCAACTTGTTCATCTGTAAAATGGACCGAATACTAGTACCCATCAGAAGATCATTGCTACATTATAACGCACGTCGAGCGCTGCACAGCACTCAGGACGTAGTAATTACTCAAAAACATCAGTGGTCTTTGTTAAGAGCAGTCACCCACTTCGATTTCAAGACCCCCATACACTCTGAGCCTCAGTTTCCTCATCAATACATTAGGAGTGAATACTTGCTCTCTGGCTACGTTCTGGGCTCGTTAGGCTCAGGCACAGGAAAGCATTGTGTCGATAGGTGATATTGGCTATGGAGAGTTTCTAGGTACTACTTTAAATAGTTCAGTCGTTCAAGAAGTTTAGTTTTTGTTCTGGGCTTTTTCTCCCCCAGCCTTTATATGAATACTGCAGCATGAAAGCAAGCCCGCAACTTTTTTTATACGCTTCAAAAACGGCCCTCTCTTTGTCCAATGATAGTCTAAGATTGAGATCCTCTGAAGATGTGCCAAGGCATCGTAACAACAGAAAGGATTACACGGCAGTTAAGTGCAGGCTATGGGGTCAAACTGTCTGGGTTTGAGTTCCAGCTCCACCAATAATCGGTTGTGTAACTACTGGCAATTTGCTTAACTTCTCTCAGCTTCGATTTCCACGTCTAGAAAATAGGAATAATAATAGCTACCTCCAAGGGTTATTGTGAGCCTCAGGGAGAGCCGGACCTGGCATAAATGCAAGATGGAGTGCCCAAACATAAGCTTTTATTAATAAAGTTGCTGCCGTGTAATAAAGACCTTTATGTGCCCAGTCCCAAGCTAAGTGTATTATGTGGTTTATTCCAGGCTGCTCTTTACCTTCCCCTGCCACCCTCGCTCCCCAGCTCCCCAGTTTCAAGTTCAGCGTGTAGGCAAGTGTCCTGCAGAGAAAGGCTCAGGGGCCCCCACAGGCACCGTGGCCAGCCAGGGTGGTAGGTGCCCAACATAGAAGCATCCAAAGATGTCAGCTCAGGACTCAGTTCCTCCCGAGGGGCTTCATAGCTGTTGGGCCCCAGTGTTTCCTCGGTCAGGAGAATTCTCTTCAGCTACCTGAGGGATGCTTAGAAACGCCACCTGCAGAAGAGCGGAGACTCGTTTTCATGAAAGATGGCTTTGTTTCCGGAAAGATCTTTCTGTTTTGCTTCAAAACAACCAAGGCGGCAAAGGCTGAGCTGCCAGTCCTTCCAGTGTTTGGGCATACTTCCTCAGTTCCAGAAAGCCACCGGTCCTCCTCGGCCCCTCCTGCCCATCACTGGAAGGGAGGGGGGGGGTCTCCTCCCTACAGGCCAGCCTTGCCTGGGTGTGCCTCCAGCCCTGCCCTGTTGGACGTGCTCATTGTTGGCCGGAAAGCCCTGGGAAGGGTGGAGACTTGGTGCTGGCAGCTTTTGAGAAAGCCCAGGGTGGTCAGAGGACCGGTGCCCAAAGCTTCTGGGAATCCCAACCCCAGGCTTGAGAACCTACCTCCACACCCTAGATTTCCTTCTCCCCCATGGTAGGCCAGGACTCTCACAAAAACTCAGAGCGTTCTCCCTTTTCACTTCTACAGCCTTCAGGGGTGGGCTGTAATGAGTCAGGCCTCTGGAGGAGGGTGTAATATGTCTACGTTTATTTTACATTCTCATCTCAACTGGATAAAAATGCTCTCCGGGGCCCACCATTGTACTAAGCACAATGGCAGCCCCTGGAGAGGGTTTTCCGTATTTATTTGTGCTGTCCCCCTGTGGCTGTCTCTTACCTCACCCCTTCCCCTCGGCTAAAAAGAAAAGTTGGCTTGGGAAAACCTCTCCTCCAAAGCAGAGGCAGTCTCTGCTTTGCCCACAGCATGTTTTAGTGGCGGGACCTCCCGGAACATCCCAAAGGGCAAAGACTTGGGTGGCTTCCAGACGCAGACCTGGGGAATCTAGCTCAAGTGCACGTGAGTCCAGATGATGAGGAAAGGACAGATGGTGGCAGCAGCAGACATTTGGTGAAGGCCTCTAGAACTCCTGAGTACTTTGTGTAGAGTATTTCACTTAATCTGCGGAGGTAAACCCGAGACTCTGGCAGGTGGGTAGGCTTCTCACCCCTCCCATCAAGTCCAAAAGCTACATTCCTCTGAAGGCTGCCTTCCTTCTCTGGGGTCTCCATGTTGGCACACGCGATTCTCTGACGATTTGTCAAAACGACCATCTTTGCAAAGACAGACACCAGCCTCTCTCAGCAAAGTAGAGCCTGGCCATGAACAACATTTTGTTCTACACTGGACAGATGTTGGCACAGAAAAGAGTATGCGTCCTTCCACTCCCGCTATTGTCTCGGAACATACTTTTCTTAATGAAAGCGAGAAAATATTCGTGGCAGTGACTTCCCATCAGATAGGAGCAAAAATCAGCTGGATTCTCCTGGGGATTTTTTGTGTTGTTGTTTTCATTTTTGTTCCAATAGAACAATTACTTCTTCCCACAAAAACAAGGTGTTTCAGGCAACTCAGAGTAAAACGCTGGCGTGTCTTAATCATAATCAGATGCCTGCCACCAGATGCACACTTTTACATGCATTTCCAGTGATTCCCCACCAGCAATCCGGGTAAGGGTTAACCTTGGATACACAGATCAGAGGTTGCCTGGTTTGCCCAGGCTCTCGGGCTGGGGGAGGAGCCAAGAAGGTTGGACCCAGGTCTAACTGCAAAGCTCATGCTTCAGTCCACAAGGAGATTCTGATTCCCTAGTTCTAGGGTGGGAGCTGGGAAGCTGTATCTTTAAACCAAATTGAAAAGCTTCTGTGCAATTTGTTTTTAATGTTTATTTATTTATTTTTGTAAGAGAGAAACAGAGCGTGAGTGGGGGGGGGGGGGGCATAGAGAAAGAGACACAGAATCCGAAGCAGGCTCCGAGCTGTCAGCCCAGAGCCCAACACGGGGCTTGAACCCACAAACCGTGGGATCATGACCTGAGCCGAAGTCAGATGCTTAACCAACTGAGCCACCCAGGCGTCCCCCATATGACTCTGATGATCAACCAGCTTTGGGAACACCCTGCCTCACACGGCGGCATAGTCTCAGGTCAAGATCCGGGAGCTGGTCTGTGACTAAACGAACATCTATCACCGGTCTTTGTTACTCATTGTCACCCTAATTCATGGAACCAGCAGTCAGACCAGGCCTGGAAGTTTGCCCTTACAGAGAGGCAGGCAGTCCCTGGTGGCCTCCCACAGAGTCACCAAGTCACCCACATCCCAGTCCTCTGAACAGATTACATCAGAACCGGCTCAGATGTTGCCTCATTTGCAAGGAGATTAAGGAGGCTGAAAGAAGACTGAACAAAGCATGAGATGGGAGGGAAGCAGTCAGGCTCACTTGTGCTCAAAGGGAAAGCAATCCACTGTCATCCATTCTCCTTTCTCCACTCACAACTTTAAGAAACCTCTGAATGTTGAAAAAATGACCTAGAAATCCCGTTGCTGTAACCAGAAGACGTATTTTTCCCCCCAGTGTGCTCACTGTTTCTTCAGCCTATTGTGTGCTAGGGAGAGAGTGGATAGAACTCCACTCTTAAATTTGCTATCGAGATAGTCACTTCGAGAAATTTCATAACTCTCTTCAGGGCCTGGCTGGAGTGGAAATAAGAACCAGGAAGCCAGGAGTTGTGATTACAGATTCTTCTTTTACATGAAAGCACTTGTAAGTGTGTGTGTGTATATGTATGGTCTATATTTCAAGTCATCTCTATGCCCAGCATGAGGCTTGAACTCATGACCCCGATATCAAGAGTTACATGTTCTACCAACTGAGCCCGCCAGGTGCCCCCAGTTGTTTTTATTTTTGAACCCTAACATATGAGAGCATTTATCGTGGGTTGAAATAGTGACCCCTACCCCCAGAAGGTATGTCCACCCAGAACCTCAGAATATGCCCTTATTTGGAATAAAGGTCTTTGCAGACGTAATGAAGAGGATCTGGAGATGAGATCATTCTAGATTCAGGTGAGCCCTAACTCTGACGATGAGGATCCTTATAAGACTGAAAAGAAGACACAGGGACATGCAGAGAAGAAGCCCATGTGAGGACAGAGGCCTAGATTCCAGCTGTGTGGCCACACGCTGAGGAATCCAGGAGCCACCAGAAGCTGGAAGAGGCAAGAAGAATCTTCCAAAGGATTTAGGGGGAGCACAGCCCTGCCTACACCTTGATTTCGGACTTTTGGACTCTAGAACCACGTAAGAGAATAAATGTGGATCTGCGACCCTTGACCGGAGAAGTTTCCTTCCCTCTTCCCCATGTAGCCAAAAAGTGGATGGTACGTGAAAACTCTTTCGTGTTGGGGGGATAAAAGTACAATGAGTGGGGCGATAGAGGGAAAACTGGTGAGAAGTGGCCCTGAAAGCCGGGCCCTTATCGCTCCATTTTTAGGGCCCACACATTATTTCCGTATCCATTGCTACTTGTAAGTATTTCAGAGTTTAAAAACGTCCTATCAGGGCACTTTGGTTGGTCGTACAACTTCGTTGAGCGTCCGACTTCAGCCAGGTCACGATCTCGCGGTCCGGGAGTTCGAGCCCCGCGTCGGGCTCTGGGCTGACGGCTCGGAGCCTGGAGCCTGTTTCCGATTCTGTGTCTCCCTCTCTCTCTGCCCCTCCCCCGTTCATGCTCTGTCTCTCTCTGTCCCCCAAAAAATAAATAAACGTTGAAAAAAAAAAATTTTTTTTAATAAATTAAAAAAAAAAAAGAAAAGAAGGTCACCTAGGATGAAATAACTTCCTGGAGGTCTGAGCCACCGGGAGGTGTTCAAGTCTCTGGCACATAGTAGGTGCCCAATGCAGTCAGTGCTTGTTGAAGGACTAGAAATGATTTTACTAGTTGTGTTAATTTTCCTGAATTCTCAATGGCATGAACAGCCCTAAAGCCATCCTAATATCTCATTTTAAAATTTCAATAACAGGGGCGCCTGGGTGGCTCAGTCGGTTACGCGTCCGACTTCGGCTCAGGTCATGATCTCCCAGTTCACGA
This sequence comes from Prionailurus bengalensis, assembly GCF_016509475.1. Classification (NCBI taxonomy): domain Eukaryota; kingdom Metazoa; phylum Chordata; class Mammalia; order Carnivora; family Felidae; genus Prionailurus; species Prionailurus bengalensis. Next base: position 70,967,528 of record NC_057351.1, on the reverse strand, counting down.
GTTCGAGCCCTGCGTCAGGCTCTGTGCTGACGGCTCAGAGCCTGGAGCCCGTTTCAGATTCTGTGTCTCCCCCTCTCTCTGCCCCTCCCCTGCTCATGCTCTGTCTCTCTCTCTCTCAAAAATTAAAAAAAAATTTTTTTTAATTTAAATATATAATAAAATAAAATTTCAGTAACATTGGGGTGCCTAGGTGGCTCAGTGGGTTAAGCATCTGACTCTTGATTTCGTCTCATGTCATGATCCCAGGATGAGATCGAACCTCGCCTTGGGGTCCCTGCTGAGCATGGAGCTCGATTAGGATTCTCTCTCCCTCTCCCTCTCTCCACCACTTGCGCTCCAAATATATATATATATATATATATTTGCGCTCCAAATATATATATATATATATATATATAAAATTTCAGTGACATCTATTATCTAAAGTGAGAGATACAATGCTTGGTGTTGTGGAAAATACGAACTTGAATAAAATCAGGGGCGGGACGAGGGTGAGTCACTTGAGCAGCCGGACTCACAGCTTAAGAAGGGCTTCCTCTCAGGGTCATGCACCGGCCACCCGAGAAGACTCAATCCCTCCCCTCCATAAGCTTAAAGCTGGAGAGCAACATAGAGGAGTAAACTGTAGCTTAGATTTGGGACCTAGAGCGGATGAAACGTTCACAAGATACAAAAAAAGAAAAAAAATTGACCAAAGACCTGAACCTATAAAATTTCTGGGAGAAAATTTTCGCGACCCTGAGTTAAGCCAAAAAAAACCTCTTAGATGTGACATCAAAAGCATGATGCGTAAAAGCTTAAAAAGTAATAAATTGGTCCTAATCAAAATTAGGAACTTCTGGCCCATCGCATATTTTGCCCTCCTACCCTTTTGCATATAGCAATGAGTCCGAGCCACCTTTTCCAAGGAAGAACCAATGTGTGTGGGGAAAAAAAAAAATTCAAGAACTTGTGCTCTTGGAAAGATGTCCTAAAGAGAATGAAATTACAAGCCTCAGGTGGGAAAAAAACAAACAACAACAACAACAACAACAACAAAAAACACTTGCAAATCACATATCTGATAAAGGACTGGAATCCAGACTGGAATTGAGAATTCTCAATACCATGCACTGGTGGGGATACACTCACACACTGCTGGCAGGGATGTAAAAGAAAGAAAAGCCAGAATCACAAAAGCTGCATAACATATTAGATCGGTATGATACTCTGGAAAAGGCAAAGCTGTAAGAACAAAAAAAAAACCCCCAAAACCCCACAAATCAGACATTTTCAGGAAACGGGGGAGGGGAAGGGTTGACTACAAAGGGGCACATGGAAATTTGGGGAGTGGTAAAATGTTCTGCATCTTAACCGTGGTGGTGGTTACCTGACTGTAGACATTTGTCAAAATTCACAGAACAGGGGGCACCTCGTTAGCTCAGTCGGTAGAGCATGTGACTCAATCTCAGGGTCGTGAGTTCAAGCCCCATATTGGGCGTGGAGCCTACTTAAAATCAATCCTCGGGGCGCCTGGGTGGCGCAGTCGGTTAAGCGTCCGACTTCAGCCAGGTCCCGATCTCGCGGTCCGTGGGTTCAAGCCCCGCGTCGGGCTCTGGGCTGATGGCTCAGAGCCTGGAGCCTGTTTCCGATTCTGTGTCTCCCTCTCTCTCTGCCCCTCACCCGTTCATGCTCTGTCTCTCTCTGTTCCAAAAATAAATAAACGTTGAAAAAAAAATTTAATAAAAAAAAAATCAATCCTCACAGAACTGTACCCCAAAAAGGGTGAACTTTGCCGTATATAAATGATAACTTAATTTTTTTAATTAAAAAAAAAAAGACGGAAAAGCAGTTCAAGTCAACAAGTGTTCATTGACAATAATATTGTCTTGGGATCTGGGAGATGTTATAAAAGAGATGTGATCCACATCCAATCGTGAGAGGCTGAGAGCCTTGCTCTAAAGTAGGCATTATGCTAAGCTCTTGAAATAAAATAGTGAGCAAACAGATATTGATCTAATAATCCCACAAATGTAAGTGGAGGGGTACAAATGCGTGAATAACTGATTAATTCCGATTGATTCTAGGTCAGCAAAGGCTTCTCTGGGGAACGCTTCTCTCTGGGTTGCTTGAACTGGACAGAGGCGGCAGTGGGGTGGAGGCTGGGGGAGCTGAGGGCGGTGCAAAGGATGGCTGGTAAGTTTCTGGATTGCGCAACAAGATAGATGGCGGAACGGGTCGTGTACTTTGGAGGAGCAGATTTGGGGCAGGGAGGAAGACCACGAATTCAGCGTATGAACAAGAGGCTGCAGGAAACACCTGATTAAGAGCAAAACTATGCAGTGGACCCAATAGAAATGAAAACATGCGTCCACAGAAACACTTGTACATCAATGTTTATAACGGCATTATTCATAATAGACAAAAAGTGGAAACAACTCAGATGTCCATCAACTGATGAATGGATAAATAAAATGCGAGCTATCCATACAATGGAGTATTATTTGGCAACGTAAAGGAATGGAGTACTGATACATTTCACCACGTGGGTGAACTTGAAAACATAATGCTAAGTGAAAGAAGCCAGACACGAAAGACCATGGAATGGAATGGTCTTTAGGAATATTGTATTATATGACATTTCCAGGATAGGCAAATCTATTGAGTCAGGAAATAGATTAGAGGTTGCCTAAGGCTGGGGACACGGGGAGAATACAGGGACTGCTAATGGATATGAGCGTTCTTTTCAGAGCGATGAAGACTTTTGAATGATTAATTGTAGTGATGGTTGCACAACTCTGTTAATACATTTTTTTAATTTTTTTAACGCTTATTTATTATTGAGAAACAGAGAGAGAGCATGAGCATGGGAGGGGCAGAGAGAGGGGGAGACACAGAATCTGAAGCAGGCTCTAGGCTGCGAGCTGTCAGCACAGAGCCGACGCGGGTTTCAAATTCACAAACCGCGAGATCATGACCTGGGCCGAAGTCGGGCACTTAACTGACTGAGCCACCCGGGCACCCCATAACTCTGTTAATATTTTCAAAACCACTAAGTTGTATACTTTAATTGAGTGACTTGTATGGCATGACAATTATAGCTCAATAAAACTGTCCTTTAAAAAGGAAGAAAGATAACTCATGTAAAGATATGTTAGATGCTCTATTTAGAATCTTGAAATCTAGAAACATCCCTTCACGGAAGAATGGTTATAGAAATTATGACATCTCAAGATGTAATGGACAAAACAATCAAAAACACATCCAATGACAAAGAAGGGCAATTAATTTGGAAAGATGTAAATAAAGTTTATTGTAAACAACAAAATCTATGCAGTGGAGAAAGGTGCAATCGATTTGGAGGAGATCGAGATCCAGCCACGTGTCAGCCAGAGATGAACAAAGGGGAGGATATTGGCAAAGGTGGAAACCAGGAGCAAGGCCAGTGCGTGTCCAGAGCTCTGACATGAGAGGCTCAGGAGTGGCTGTGTTGGCTTTTTCCCTGACGGAGAATGGGCAAGAAGCTCAGGCAGGTGGCAGGTACATATATGGCTTAGGGTGAGGGGTGCTGAATTTGATCCTCTGCGCACGGAGGAAGGTGTCAGAAAAGCAGATTTCTAAGTTCTCAGCTCTTTCTTCCACCTGTTCCTTCACCACCACCCTCAAGAACTGAGCACTTCTGAAGGCACCCACTACCGTTCTTTGAGCACTCACTCAATGCCAAGTATGTTGTGCGCTTCATCCTGTAGCATCCTTACAACGTGTGTATGAAGTAGGTATTATCATTCCCATCTTACACATGAAGAACCACGCCCAGTGGTGTCCAGATCATAAACGATGGCGCTGGGACTCGAACCCAGACACTCCAGTCTTCAGCCGGAAGGACATGTGTTTTGTTTCAGGTAGTCTCCACGCCCAGTGTGGGGCTTGAACTCACAATCCCATGATCATGAGTCTCAAGCTCTACCAACTGGGCCAGCTAAGCACCCTTAAGACATGTTTGAATCAAGACAGGACCCTGCTCGGGAAAACCTCTCTCATAGCTTCCCAAGCTGTCCCACCTGTACAGCACCCTCTGGAGGATGCCCACGTGTTGACCAGACCAGGGATTCTAGGGCAGGCTTGGTGTTTCCAGTTTGATTCGAGGGACCAAGCAATAATAGTTGTGTGCGGTAGGATTGGGATGCTACCCATAGCCCTCAATCCACGAGTCAAACACACTTGCAACTTCGTTCTCTGTAAGCTCCACGTGGCCACATCTTTATGTGTTAACCAGGTTCCTCTTTTTTTCTGAGGAAACTGCTCTTCAAATGCATTAGTAATAACAATAATGATTAATAATAAAAGATCGCTGTTCTTTGCCATCTAGGACTTGTCTGTTCTTGGCTCCGAACTCCACACCACAATCCCTTCTGCTCTGGGACTTTCCATAAACATTACTTGAGTTACACTTAAAATTCTAATCGAGTGACGGGGCGAGATCCCCAGACACTGCATGATTGTAGTGGCCTGATTTCAAGTGTCCTGCCCGAGGTTCCTCTACAAAGGATTCCCATTTACATTCTCTCAGTTGTTTCTGCCAGGAGAAATTGTGGCTACCTGAGGCTGTTTCCAAAAGGATGTCGGGAAGCTGCATTACAATGATCCTCTTCTCTCTCCTGGCCTCTTTGTCTTTTCCCCCTCCCTCTCCCTTAAGTATTTTGATCATGAAAGAAAAACAAGTTACCTCTGTGTGATCCAGCAGGAGCACTGAAGCGAACTCCTTGTAACACGGCGTTCAAAATACTCAGAGACCGGCCGTGACCCCAGGGTTGCAAGATGAACCCGCCTTGACGATTTTCCAGGATTTACCAGCGTAAGCGCGTCGACACCCTTTATTGTGGGCCCCATAAGACGTCGAAGCAAGGTGCAGCCATCAGTAGAGAAAGGGAAACACCATTTCCTCAGTTCAGCTGGCTGTGGGAAAGAAAAGAGCAGCTTCTTTAATACGTGGCTCTTCCATTTGTGGATTTGTGGTCCTGGCCCAGTGGCTTCGGGGCACCCGGGAGCTTGGTGGAAATGCGGACAGCTGGAAAACAAACAAAGATTTAAATTTGAAAGTGAAAAAAAAAAGAGAACTGCAGAATTTCTGGTCCCACCCCAGACTTGCTGAATCAGAATATGAATGTTAACAGGATCCCCAGGTGAGCCCTATGTTAATGTTTGAAAGCACAGGCTTAGTAGTATAAAGAAAACCACAGATCCAAAACCGGACTCGCTGACGTTAAGGCCTCACATCGGCAAACCGAGACTCGATAACTAACCTAACTGCAGTTTCACCATCACCCCCCTCCCCCAGGAATGTAACCTTTAACCAATCAGCATGGAATTTCCTGGTCAGCATTAGGAAATTTACTGACAGACCCCTTCCTCTCCCCTTAGGAGGGCGACCTTGCCTAAAACAATACGTTCTTTGCTAATAATTCCCTTTTTTTCACTCCCTCTCTGCCTTTAAGACCTTTCTTTTTCTACAGCTCAGCAGACCTCCTTTCTGTTTGCTAGATGGGACGCTGCCCGATTCGCGAATGGTTCAATAAAGCCAATTTAATCCTTTAAATTATTCAGTTGAATTTTTTTGTTTAACGGTAGATGAGGCTCTTTTGCCAGGAACGGCGGAGGCTTTGGTTTCCCCTTCGAGGGCCCTTAAGGGCTTTGTGCACTTTATTATCCAACAAAGCACCTGGTACCAGCTCACTGGGGAGTGGAGCCCTGAGTGGGTGAGCCTGTAGAGGGTAGGTGGTTGAAATCATAACATCAATTCCGATCCTTGGCACCGACTAGGGCCCTTCTGCATGTAGAGTGATTGCAGGAACAACGATAGCCCTGTTTGAGGTGAATATGATTTTTGTTCCCACTTGACTGAGAGGAAAGTGGGGTCCAGAAAGGTTAAGTAAGGGGCACAAGGTCACCCAGCTAGAACAAGATGGAGGGGAGAGTCTGGCCAGAACCTATAGTCTGGTGTTTCTCACCACGTTTATTATCACCTCCCTCCAGGAGCCTTTTTTAAGCATTTTGTCCTAATTGCTGCCAGTGACGTTGTGATTCATAATAAGAAATAGATCTTTGGGGGGGCGCCTGGGTGGCGCAGTCGGTTGAGCGTCTGACTTCAGCCAGGTCACGATCTCGCGGTCCGGGAGTTCGAGCCCCGCATCAGGCTCTGGGCTGATGGCTCAGAGCCTGGAGCCTGTTTCCGATTCTGTGTCTCCCTCTCTCTCTGCCTCTCCCCCGTTCATGCTCTGTCTCTCTCTGTCCCAAAAATAAATAAACGTTGGGAAAAAAAAATTAAAAAAAAAAAGAAATAGATCTTTGGTCTGGATCCCGTTTCTGGCAGCAATCTCCTAAAACCCTTGGAATCTCCTACGTGATAAGAGCAATCAAGGTGTCCAGATCCATAATAGGCCTCTTTCAACCACACCTGAGTTCACGTTAACTTAGTGACTTTGGGAAAGCACCTGAGGATGGGCTGGTTGCCAAGGAAACCAACCGGTGATTGGAGGCTCGGAACTTTCAGTCCCACCCTCCTGAACTCTGAGGAGAGAAGCGGGGCTGGACGTGGAATCAATCACCAGCGACCGGTGATTTAATCAACTTTGCCTACGGAACGAGGTCTCCATAAAAACCCCAAAGGAGCGATTTCTCCGAGCTTCCAGGTCAGTGAAGACTTGGGGAGAGTGGCCGGAGGGGGGCATGGAGCTCCCATGCCTTCCTTTCCCAAACCGTGCCCTGTGTATCTCTTCCTTATGGTTGCTCCTGAATTACGTCCTTTTATGATAAAGCAGTAATCTAGTAAGCAAAATGTATCTCTAAGCTCTGTGAGCTGCTCTAGCAAAGTAATCAGACCTGAGGAGGTTGGTCAGAAGCACAGGTGACAGCCTGGTCTTGGGTTTGGCATCTGAAGGGGGACTAGGGCTCGGACAGTCTTGCAGGCCTGAGCCCTTAACCTGTGGGATCTGATGCTGTCTCCGGAGAGATATTGTCAGAATGGAGGTGAATTGTAGGACCCCCAGCTGGTATCTGAGAATCACTTGGTGGGGCTGGGAACCCCCCTCACCCCATACACATTGTAATTGGTGGCCAGGATCTTACTCCTCCAAGAGATTTTAATGCCATGGACATACTGTATTGGTTATATTCTCCCTGTGTGTGTGTTTATGTACGTTGTTGGTTTTTTTTTTCACTCTCCCTGAAGAACCAACTTTTGTCCCCTTGGGGATACGATCACTCCCGTGGAAAATGCTTCCATTTTTTTTTTTTAAACATTTATTTATTTTTGAGAGAGACAGAGACTGTGCGAGCTGGGGAGGGGCAGAAAGAGAGGGAGACACAGAATCCAAAGCAGGCTCCAGGCTCTGAGCTGTCAGCCCAGAGCCCGACGCGGGGCTCGAACTCACGAACCGCGAGATCATGACCTGAGCCGAAGTCGGAGGCTTAACCGACTGAGCCACCCAGATGCCCCTTGCTTCCATTTTTTATGAATAACTTGCGGGCACTTACTATGTGCTAAGCTGTCCTCATAGTAGGTGTGTAGTCTTTGGGGCCCTAGAAAGGCTGGTTTTGAGCAAAAGAACAGGGTTAGGGGTCTTGGCCAGATGCAGTAACATCTCCCGGCATGGAGAGCCTGGGTTTACCCTGAGCACAGTGACTGCCACAGGAAGAGCCCCGGACTGGGTGAATCAGGAGACCGGAAGTCCTGCCCCAGTTCTGCCACTACCTGTTCCCGTGCCTCTGGGTCCGTCTTTCCATCTCTGTTTCCAGACTTGAAACTGAGGGGTTTGGACTGAATTGGCACTTTGAAAGAAAAATCATGCCGTGACTCCAAGGGGAGGCAGATCCGTGAGCTGGAAATAGCACACAGGACCTATGTTTTCCCATCACCCCATGCCTTCCAGAGCTTTCCACCTCACCCCCGCCTGCCCCAGGGGCTGCTTGGCCAGGAACCTCGATTTTCCTTGGATACTAATAAAATCTTGTTTGGAACATAGTCGGTAATATTGTAATAATGTTGTACGGTGACAGGTGGTGACTCCACTTCTCGTGGGGAGCATGAGTAATGTGTAGAATCGTTGACTCACTAAGCTGTACACCTGAGGCTAATATAACATTGTTTGTCAACTATATTTCCATTTTTTAAAATCTTGTTCCTGCAAGACTGGGTCAATCCCTAAATAATTCTTCCCCTTTCTACCCCCTTCTCCCAGTCAATGACTTTGGGGAAGAGACATCAGTTTCCACTCCATCCATCCAACCACCCGAAAGGGACCCAAGAGGAGCGTGTCAAGGAGCTGGGAGAGGTAGCAGCCGGGCATGGCAAACAGGAGGCAGTGGTGGTTCTGACCCTCAGAATGAGGGTTGGAGGAAGCCCAGCCATGCCGGATGGACAAGGACTAAGACTGGGCTGCTCTGGCCTGTTGAGGCACCCAGGCAGCCTCCAGAGACCCGGGGGGGAGGGGGGGGGAGCCAACCTGGCTGTCAGCTCAGCGCCGGGGAGGCACCCAGGGCAGAGAGGCCCATGGCTCAGTGTGAGCGGCTGCCAGCTGGCAGCGGGGGTCCACGGACCCACCACAAACCTATAAACCAAAACACCCGAGGCTTGCCAGCCCTGACTGGCTACCAAGGGGCCTTTACTGAGTTCCTGCTCACGTGATCCTAGAGTCTATTTGGAGAGATAAGACCTAAAACGATGGCCATTATTTTCTGTTATTAAATGAGAAACGACTCTTAGGGGAAAGTGTTGCAGGACTGTGAGGATCCTTTCAATTCTCTGATCCTTTCAAGACGTTCTGGGAAGCCTTGATGGAGGAGAGAGATGTCTGGGTTGGGCCCAGAAGGACCCGCTGGGACTCTGCCCAGGTAGGGAAGGGCATTCCGGAAGGGGAAAACAGGAAGCGCTTTCTGCTTCCGGGCATGAATGAATGATTCCTCTCCAAGGTCTTGTCTGGGGGTCCGTGGAGCCGGTGGGGCTGCCAGATCTGGTCCAGCTGCATTTCTGCCTGAGCCTCCTCGGGGAAGTGGTGATCTGAGCAATCTCAAGAAAAGTCAGCAAAGACAATCAAGGAAGATTCAGACCCTGGCAACCGCCCAGAGGCTAGAATGCTGGCAAACTGCAGGAGCACTGTATGACTCACTCAGGATGACACCGGCTTGTACTCCCCCAGGGAGCACAGGCAGCTGAGCCCTGGGGAGAAGCATTTGGAAGAACAGCTCTTGCTGGAGACTGTGTTTGGGCTCTGATGGCACCCACCCGCTGCGGGGACCCTTGGGCAGGCGCTGGCATCTCTCTGGGTCGCTGCATCCTTAACATCAGGTCACACGGTTGGATTCGCTATTGGTCCCAAGTTTCCAAACAGCTCTGAAATCTTCTACATGGATGGATTCAGGATCATGGCAGAAAATGGGAGGCAAAGAGCCTGGAGGTAGGCTGGGGAAGTGTTAGGCAGAGACAAAAGGGAAATGGGCCAAGACAAAGAACAGAGATGCGTTTGTCCATGGAGTTACAGAGCCTCTGATCCGGGTGAGAAGATGACCGGGGAACCGGTGCTTTTGCTCTCCCTGACCCCAGCTGACTGGAGAGAAGCCCCGACAGAGCACTGCAGACTCCTACCTGTTAACTAAGATGTGTGATTTGGGGAGGAAGGTGAGAAAGGTGATGAGGGAGCCGATCCTTGGTCCCTCCCGGAGAGTGGGGGAGACACATCAGCATCTGGAGGGTGGTGGGAGCAGCAGTAACATTGGTGGGATTTTCTAGAGTGGGAGAGAAAAGGTGGGAGCTAGTTAGCAGCGCAGAGCTTTGAGAAGAGAGCACAGCCTTTGTACACAGAGTTAGGAAACCCAGGAGCCCTGCCCATCCATGGTCCTGGGGACCAAGGAGGGGACAGGACACTCAGGCCACAGGAGGGGAACCCGCTGGAGACTTTGACTCTGGGCTGTGAGCGCCTGCCCCACTGTAGCCCGGACAAGCATGCTCATTCCTGGAATTGCTGTCGTCCCCGTAGGAAATGGGGCATCCCGTGTCCACCACTCCCCAAACCGACATCCTTGGATGCTTTGATTCAATTATGTAGCTCTTTAGAGCATCACTTTTCATTTACTTTACCTCATAGGAGTATTTTAAGGAAATGTATAAGAGGGGCACCTGGGTGACTCAGTTGGTTAAGCATCCAACTTTAGCTCAGGTCAGGATCTCACAGTTTGTGTGTTCGAGCCCCTCATTGGGTTCTGTGCTGACAGCTCAGAGCATGGAGTCTGCTTCAGATTCTGTCTCCTTCTCTCTATGCTCCTCCTCTGCTTATGCTCTCTCTTCTCTGTCTCAAAAATAAGCATTTAAAAAAAAGGAAATGTATAAGATAAATAGCCCCTTTACATAAACTCAATCATTATAGAATAGTGACCAGAATAGACTAGGGGTGTTTTTCTACACTGGTTTCTCTAGAGATGCAGCTAAAAGCGATTATTTGTAGACTTCTAACCTTCGGCTGTGCCAGCTAGACCTGGGGACATGTGCAGGTGAAGATGCCGGGAGGGGTGACAACGGTGCCCATGTTTCTTTTCCCTGTTGTCCCCCACTGTGGGCTCTGGTGCAGAGCCCAACTCGGAGGGTCGCCCAGGAGCCCCCTCCTCCGGCCTCCTTGTCCTCCTCTCCTCCATCTATCTACTCCCCTTCCTGCCAGCCTTTGCTTTCTTTCTTTAAGCCAAATATTTATTGGTGTTTTTCTGGAGTTTTTCAAACATGCTGGGGGGGGGGGCATCACCTGGGTATTTAATGAACACTTCCATCTTCGAGATCCCGGGCCTCTGTTTCCTCAAGTGGACACTCGGAAAGGATCAGACCCCCACCAGGGGTCCTCACTATATAATATCAAACACACGCGTGTAGCGACCACGCAGATTTAAGAAGTGTTAACTTTATGCTGTATTGACTTCAGAGTCTTCAATGGGAAAGAACCCACTAAGATGGGAATAAAAACTGGCAAACAACAAATGTTGGAGAGAATGGGGAGAAATTGGAACCTTTGTGCACTCCTGGTGGGAATGTAAAAGGGTGCGGCCATTGTGGAAAACCAGGATGGTGACTGCGCAAAAAGTTAAACACAATTACCACATGACTCAGCAATTCTCCCCGCTATACACCCAAAGGACTTGAAAGTGGGGACCTGAACAGATATTTATACATCAGTGCTCATAACAGCATTATTCCCAGCAGCCCAAAGATCGAAAGAGCACAAATGTCCATTGATAGATGAGTAGGTAAACAACATGTGGTATATCCATACAAGGAAATATTATTCGCCCTTAAGAAGGAAGAGATTCTGATACATGCTACACCATGCCTGAGTCTTGGACATTACAGGAAGTGAAATAAACCAGATGAAAGGTCACATATTGTATATAATTCCATTTATATGAGAGGCACCGGGAATAGCCAAATCCATACAGACAGAAAGTGGATTAGGGGTTACCACGGGCTGGGGTGGGGGGACGGGGAGTTATCATTTAATGGGTAGAGTTTCAGATTGGAACGATAAAAGTGTTCTGGAGGTAGATGGTTCCGATGGTTGCATAACGTGTATGGACTTCATGCTGCTGAACTGAACACTTAAAAGTGGTCTAAATGGTAAATTTTCTGTATATTTTACTGCAACGACAACAAAAAAGAATTAATTCAACTCTTCAAGGCTTGATTCAAATGGTACCTTCCTCTGGCTCCATCCCACCCCATGCCCAAACACGTCTAATATTTGGTGATGATTTGTTTCATCAAACTGAACCAGAGAAGACGTGTGTGTGTGTGTGTGTGTGTGTGTGTGTGTCCTTTTCGCAAAAGCCCCAAGAGGGGAAAAAAAAGGAAAAGTCGTTCATTAATTCATTCAACAGGCATGATGGAGCACGTGCTGTGGGGGGTGCTATGTCAAGCTCAGGGACAGAGGATTGACACAGTACAACTCAGAGGGCTCTGGTAGGAGTAGGGACAGGACTATGCTGAGGACGGGATGGAGGCTGATGGGGGAGGGGGCCGTCCTCAGAGCGGGTGGCTTTTGAGCTGGCTATTGAAGAGTGACAAGGGACGAAGTAAAGAATAGTTGCTGCCCTGGCTGGTGACCCCACAGGATTACAAAAGAGAGCCTGGGTGGGGAAGCTGGGTCAGAGATGTCACTCAAACTCATCTGGCTCGGGCCCTGCCCAGCAGTGACCTTGGGCAATTACTTAAGGTCTCCATGTGTGAAGTGAGGGACAAGAGTTTCTGCCTGGACCATTGTGAGAATTAAACAGGATAAATGTGGCAAAGCAAGACTTCACCCCCCTGCCTCACTCACTGCGTCAGCAGGAGAAGCCCCCTTGTGGTTGAAGAAAGCTCTCTGCTGCTGAGAATTTGTTTAGGAATTGCCAGAGAGTAAAGCCTGCTGTTGGGTTGTGTGTCCCTGATACCTTCGGCCACACGTCCAAGAGGGCCCTACTCACCCCCACCCCAACTGAGCTCTGTGGGAACACCCACCTTCTAGACTCCAGGGTAGGGCACTCGATTTGGTTTCGGGGCTGTCTGCATCAGAACAGCCCATTTCAGACCCTCTGGGTCTGGGCTGGGGTCAGTTGTAGCTCCTAGAGGGTTGAGACTGAGTTGGATCCTGGAGACCAGAAGCTCAATGACTCGGGGTATGAATGTGAGCGGCCCATGTGGGGAAGGTGCAAAGCCACTAATGCTGAGGGGTTGAATGGCACCCAGGTTTCGGAGAGAGGGGGAAGCGGTGCCTAAGATTTCTATTGATGGTTTTAAGTAGTGTTTCGGTTTCGTTCTTGGAAATGGCAGTGCATTCCCATTTTAAATTCACTCTGCATATGTCTCTGATTGATTTGTGTTTGTCTAGAGGCTCTGGGATTTGCCAAGTCTCCATCGATAAACTAGAATGGACTTTGGAAGAAGTAATTAAAGGGCTGGAGCCAGTAGGGGGAAAGGGAGGGGGAATGTGCATGATGGAGATACCAAGCTGCCCGCTGCCACCCCCACCCCCACCCCCGGCCCCAGCCTGCAGAGAGCAGGTGCAGTTAAGGGAAGGGGCTGCAGAAATGGCCACCAAAGGACCTGCTGGGGTAGAGTCCTGTCCGGTTAGAGCCCTGACTCAAGGGTGTGACAAAACACAGGGTTTGGAATGGGGAAACCTGATTTTTGAGTCCTGCTTCGGAACGAGAGAGATTACTTGGCTTTGTGACTTGACTTTGTGACTTAGGGCCAGGCCCCTAATTTGTGGCCTCATTCGTAGGATGCAGAGAGTTTAATCCCTGTCTTTTGTTCTTAGTGACCTCAGCCAGAGCCAGACTGGACCTCAGCCCCTCTGAGAGGGTCACCCCTGACAAAAGCCCCTGCTGACCGTTTAGAGCTGGAATCCGGCCGAGAGTGACTGGCTAGTTTCAGAAGGAGGAGCTACACAATCAGATTCTCTCTGAGCATCAGAAAGGAAACCGGATACCCCGTGACAGTGTCTGGAGACACTGGAGACTGGAGGGTGGGCACCACGTAGGGCCCTTAGCAAGAGGAGAAAAGGGAGGGAGGAAGGGAGAGAGGGAAAAAGAGAACACAAAAAGGTAAGAGCCCCTCCCATCCTCCCATCCTGAGACAGATGCATTTCCAGCTTGCAGGTGGCCCGCTGAGCACTATCGTCTGGCCTGTGATGCCCTGCGATGTCCAAATTCTTGCCTCCACCTCCCCTTTTTCTATCTCTTGACTCCCCAAGGGCCCAGCCCACGGGGAAGAGTGGCTGAGAGAACTGAGTAAACTAATGGATGAATCTGAGAGCTCAGACCCCGGGCTCTAACTCCCCTGCGGGCCCCAGGGGTCCTTCACTTTCTGCCCCAACACCCCAACCTGCTGCTATTTCTGTGTCCAACTGAGGGACACTCATCTTTTGTCCTGCTCGTTGTCCTCCCACCCCCAGTCCGTTGAGAGTCCCTGGCCCACCTTGCTCAGGCTCTGTGCAGGGCCTGGCGGCACCTGGCGCCTAACAGGGCCTCGGGTGGTGTCTGAGGACTGGCCGAGTGCCTGAGTGCTGACACTGTCCACCCGCCCGGAAACCCTGGTCCATATTGGTGCTTCCTTCTCCCTCACACCCTGTGCTCAGGCCCAGAGCCCTGGCATCACACTTCCTGCATATTTCTGCCCTTGGTCCTCTCCTCCTCAGCCGGGTTTGCAGCGTCCCGGCTTAGCAGCGGGCTGGTGTTAGCAGCGTCCCGGGTTAGCAGCGGGCTGGTGCAACCGCCTCCTGCACGCCACTTTCCACTCAGCCTCCCACGGCCCCTGGGGCACCGTCACTTGTCAGTGCTGCCCAGGCCTTTGGTTTTCAGATTACTCTGTCTTTGGGGCCCTCAAGCAGGTCTGTGCCCACCTCTCCAGTTTCCACTCCTGGCTTCGCCTTTGTGGCTTCAGCGACAGAGAACTGTGGTCCTGAAGTGGCTCACTTCCCTGCCTTTGTCCTCACTGTCCCTTCTGCCTGGAAGGCTGCACTCACTCTGCCTCTCCTGTCACCTCACTAGGCTGTCCCCCTCCTAGGACCTGCAAGGCTTCTCCAGGCTGGTTCAGCTCCCTCCACTAGGGTTCCCAGAATCCCTTGTGCCTTATCAGAGCATCTACCTGGCCCGGTATGGACCCTGTTCACCTGGCTGTGTGCTCCACAAGCTGGTAAAGACGGCCTGGCCCTTCCTATGAGTGCCAGGAAAGCTTGGTGAACAACCATCTGGAAGCAGCAGACCCGGGTTTAAATCCTGCTCTGTTATTTTTTTGTTTGTTCTAACTGTGTGACCTTGGGCAAGTTGTTTAACCTCTGTAAACTTCAGTTTCCTCAACTACATGATATAAATAATAATAATCCCCACATCACAGAATTATTGGGAAAATTAAAGGCAGTGCCTGTACAGCCCCAAGGGGCATGCCGGGCTTATGGGGAAGGTTCCGTGGATGTTAGCAGCTAATGCAACTAAGAAAAATATTTCTAAGACTGCTGGGGACAAAAGGTCTCCAAAAATCTGTTCTGAGATTTAAGGAATCTTTTCGAAAATAATAAAAATTATTTTTAACATTTATTTATTTATTTTTGAGAGAGAGAGAGAGAGAGAGAGAGAGAGAGCATGAGCAGGGGAGGGGCAGAGAGAGAAAGGTGGGGGGCAAAGGATCCGAAGCAGGCTCTGCACTGACAACAGTGAAGCGGATGCAGGGCTCGAACCCACTAACCGTGAGATCATGACCTGAGCAAAAGTTGGACACTTAACCAACTGAGCCACCCAGGCGCCCCCACAACAAATAGTTTTTAATGTTCCTTCAGGAAAGTGGGGGGAGACAGGTTGAAACTCCAGGCATCCTGCGTATACTGTGATTGAGACTTTAAAGAGAAAATCGAGAAGTTTAAAGAACATGGCTCTCCTTTGGGTGCAGATGAGGTTGAGAGACTGGAGGGATAGCGGTGTGGCGCCCGGTGGCAGCAGCGCAGGGTGGTTAGAGCCACGGGTGGACGAGCGCCTGTGCAACAGATACCATCCCTCCCGGGCGGTCAGGTGTTCCCGGACTTGTCCAGGCGGCTCTAGGAATTCTAGTCCTCACGAGAGTCTGGAACAACTGCTCCGGGGAAACCTGGGCCCCGGGTAGAAGGCGGCAAGTAGGCATTTTCAGACGTCCTCCTGTGTGCGCGACCGGCAGCGGCTGCCCGGGGAGGTTGCTAGAGGGTTGAAACGATTCTCCAAGAACCGGGGCGGGGGGACAGGCGCGGGGACAGGGCTCGGGTGTCCCCACCCCCATGCGCCGGTCGCCCCTCGAGGAAGCCGAGGCTTTAGCGCGCCGGCCCCGCGGTCAAGAGCGAGGCGCTCTAGGCACGCCTCTGCCTCCGGGCTTCGACCTCGGTCTCCTCCTCCGGGCAGTGGGTTTGCAGCCCCGCGGTTGGAAGAACAGCTCTCGTAGGCCCGCCCCAGCCCGCCCCTCGGGCTCGCCAGAACCTCTCCCAGGGTTTGGGCACAGCCGAGTCTTGCGCCCTGCCGCCGCCCCCGGGTCCCGGACGAGAAGGAACTGCCGGGCGGCCGCGGGCGGGGAGCAGGGCCCGGGGCGCGCACGGACCTGGGCGCTGCGGGGCCTCGGCGGCGGAGTTCCCCCACGGGGGCGGCGCGCCGGGCGGGGACGGGGTCCGAGCGCCAGGAGGTCCGGCGGCGAGCGTGACCTCACGGGGAGGGGCCAGCGCGGCGGCCCGGGCGCGGAGCCGAGCGCCGACAGCGCAGCGCCGGAGCCCAGCAGCCGGGAGCGCACGCCGGGGCCCCGATGGAGCGGTACAAAGGTGAGGGCGCGGGTCCCGGCGCGGCGCGCACGCAGTCCACTGTCGCGCCGCGAGGAGGGCTGGGGGGGGGGGCGGTGGTGGGGCTGCGCCGCTGGCGCCTCGCTTCCCGCCGGGACTCAGGTGGGCAGAGCCGGCTGCGCCCGTCCAGCCCGAACCTGGGCCGGAGACCCGGGCGACGGCGGCGCCGCGGGCCCCGAGAGGGCTCTCGGACCCTCCCAGGCGCGGAGGGCGGGGTCGGCGTGGCGAGGCCTTTCACCTGTTGGAGGAGCGAGGGTGCGCTTGGCGACCCACCTCTCAAGTCCCGGCCGCCCGGGAAAGATGCCGGGGCCAAGGAGGCCCCGAGTGAATTGGCAACGGCGCCGCGCGGCTTGGGGGCAGAGGAGCAAGTCGTTGGGTCGTCTCGCCCGGGCGCCTGCCGGAGTGGAGGGCTGCCCGCGGACCCCAGCCAGGAGCCTGAGCGGGGATGCGCTTGGGCGGTGGGGTGGGCTCGCAGCTCCACTCCCTCCCCGTCCTTCGGCCGCCCAGGTAACCGTCTGTCTCCGAGCCGTTTCCATCCCCAGCCAGGGGTCGGGGGAAGTGCGGGGCTGGGGGTGGGGGGCGCACGGGATGCCCGGCAGGTGGAGCGCGCGGAGGCGTCCGGGCCTGAGAGGGTTTAGCCCAGCGCGCAGCTGGGCATGTTTTGGGTTTGGCCGAGGGCGGGGATCTTGGCCAAACCCTGATGGGCGGGACGGCCCGGGTCGTGCCCGCAGCCCGGCTCGCACCAGTGCTCGGAGCCCCGAGGCTGGAGTCTAGAAGCCAAGGATTAAAGAGCTTTTCTTAAAGAGTTACCCCTTAAGCGGGACGCCGCGGACGCCCCTTACACCCCCCGCCTTTCAGCCTCTTGGACCTCCCAGCCCTGGACTCGTCCCTGCCAAACCTGCGAGAGGAAATACTGTTTCTATATTTATTTCCCCCTGGGAAAGGGTAATAAAGGAAAATGCTCAGATTCCCAAGGAATCTCATTCCCAGTGGTTTCTCATTTCTGACATGACATAAAGGAACCTTCTGGGACCGGCTTTAGTTCCCTCAGCTAGTCGTGCCTAGCTTTTGATTTTTCCCACTGCTTTTTTCTCAATCTGGGTCACCTGGTTACAGGTGGGGGTAAAAGATTTATATTCTAGGCTGCACCTCACGCAGAAAGAAAGGGTCTTTGCCAAGGCCACGGGAAGCCGGCTGGGGGGGGGTGGGGGGACAGGGTTAAATTAATGGGCAACCTTTGGTTTCTGTCTGTGAACCCTCCCTGGAGCCTCTATCACATTTCTAACGGGCTGGTGGGGTTTTTTGGTTTTTTGGGTTTTTTTTTTTTTTCTCCCAAATTCTGCTGAGATCACGTCAGTTTTATGCCGAGATGACTGAATGCGTCCTTATGCACTCTCAGAACACTTGAAGCCACGGCCCCTCTCTTTGTAAAATGGAAGTTTGCTACTCCCTCTCCCACTCTGCCTCCCCCCTCCCCTCGGCCCTTTGGGAGGGACCCTCACAGAGAATTCAGGGCTTGAGTTGGAAGTGTCGGGCCTCTGAGGTCCCTCTTACTTCAGCACGTGCCGTATCTGAATTGTGAAATGAAGGGTTGCCAGCTGCAGGATGAAGGTCCCTGGAGAAAGCTGCTTCCTCAAATTACCATAGGAACCTAAGTTAGGGCATATTATAACATTTGGGGTCTTCTTTCTAAATGCCCCGTTATTATCAGAAGCTTTTTGCCTTAATAGCTTTTGACTTGGCCCTTGACCTAAGAAAGTCTTCTTAGTTACTTCTTTCTCTTGGGAGCTTAAAATCCTGGAGCTCCCACCCTGGAGTATCAGGGGTTTTTGCCAACTGAAGGACACTTAGTTTCCAGTTCAGAGTGTTTATGTTTTTGGTAACACATGTGTCTGCCTTATTTTGCAGTAACTCAGAGAGTGATAAGTGGATGGAAACATTTGAGAATTATCTGGATTGCATAGGCTAATCCAACTCATCTTTTAGTGTTCCACTCTGGAGAAAGTCTTCAGGCCTCACCAGTGAATGCGGATATGTTTACTAACTACACGTTTCAGTTGCAGAATTTAGGGATTCCCCCCCCCCCCCCCCCCCGCCCAGGGATGTAGAAATCACCGTTCTTTTAACCTGTGCTTTGAACTCTTATTGAAAAATGACGTGTGTGGGCCAAATCTCAGATTAACCAGGGCAACTCTAAGGGGAATCCATAGTTGTCTCATGTTCATCAGACATTGAGGGCAGTTTTTGTCTTTAAGGTAAGATTGAATCATTGTGGGATGACTAGGTATCTTCTTAACAACAAAGTTAAATGGAAAAGCAAGATTTACGTGGATTCTTGAAATATCTAAACATTATAAAGAAGAATTCTCACGACACTTTCAAATTTTGTCACTGAAATGCCTCATTCTGTGTTTCTAACGTCCCAATTTTGAGCTCTCCCAAACAGGCACAATGCCTCGTTGCTGTGGCCAGATTCTCAAAGTGTTTTCTTTCATTTGTTAAGTCTTACAAAGCAGTTGACTTGGGAGAAATTGTTCTCCACGTTCCCTAGCGTGTGTGTTACCTGTTGTACATCCTCCAACCCTAGCCTGTCATTTTTAGACTCGGGGCTGATTTTCCATTGTTTTGTAGGATGTAAAGGGAGGTCTGGAGCTGAAGAGTCGTTGGAATGTCAGCCTCTCTTACAGAAACATTTCCAAACTTTTCCCCCATCCCATCTGAGCCATTTTGTTTAGATAGCCATGGCTCTCTCCAGCAAAAGCAAAGGGCAGGGATTGTGAGAAGACTCTGCAGGGGTGTCTCCCAGAGATGGAGTTTTATAAGAGTTCTCATAAAAAATGTTGGTAGAGTTGCTGTTTCTTGTATATGAATCTCTTTGGTGTTGTGTAAGCAGTGCCAGCATCCACAGGGTCCCTTGAAAAGGCTCCCATCCTTGGATATTTCCATATTTATGACTCTCATAAGGACACCCTTGGATCACTGTGCTGGGGGGGGGGGGGGAGGGCATTGGCTGAACTCACAGCATGTGGTCAAGAATTCTGGTTTCTACTGCTCTTCCAGCTGGTGAGCGTGTCCAGGGCCAAATGTGACTGACCTACTATCTGTGGATTGCACTTGGAACCGTCCCGAGGAAGCTTCCTGAATTTGCATCATACTTGGATCCAAGCTGTCACGCTTGAGCTATTCACTTTAATTTGGATCACAGTCATTGGTTGAAGGTGTAATCGCTCTTTTTCTGTTTTTGTTTGTTTGCTTCTGAGTCAGATCACCTGATTCCCAGGAGAGGGCATGTGTGTTTCCTAAGGTACCGCAAGGTAGAGATGAGCAGCGAGGAGTCAAGCCAGTAAAACCACACAAAAGCTTGGGGCGCCTGGGTGGCTCAGTCGGTTAAGCGTCTGACTTCAGCTCAGGTCATGATCTCACACTCCATGAGTTCGAGCCCCATGTCAGGCTCTGTGCTGACAGCTCAGCTCCTGGAGCCCGCTTCAGATTCTGTGTCTTCCCCCTCTCTCTGCCCCTCCCCTGCTCATGCTCTGTCTCTCTCTGTCTCAAAAATAAATAAAAACATTAAAGAAAAAATAAAAACACATGAAAGCTTAAACTGGGATCTGTGGTCAGGGAAGGTCTGAGAAAGAAAAATCAGTTAAGAGAGATGGACGGATTGATAATATTCATGTCACTTTCAGAGGAATCATCTGGATGTCTTTTTTTTTCTTTTTTCTTTTCTTTTTTTTTTTTTTTATGCCTAGGAACTCAGGTTTTTCCCTATTGAAGCTTTGCATAAAGCAGTGGTTCTTAACCTTAGGAACAATCAGGGGACCTTAAAAAAAAAAAAAGGGATATGTAGGCCCCACTCAAGATATTCTGATTCAGTTGATCTAGGCGTGCAGCTCAGGTCGTCAGGGGATTCTGACGTGCAGCCAAAATTGAGAATCACTGAAAAAAGATAAGTAGTTATACATACATTGTATACGTAGCCCTTCTTCACCTGGAAAATTAAAAGCACGTAGGGGAATAAGACTGATACACCCTCCATACTCATGTGATGTGCTTTCGCCAAATCTGTGATGCCTCCAGAAATCTAACGTAATTCACCTTAAGCTATTATAGGCTCGAAAGGCGGTGGGAACCCTGCTTCAAAACAGTCTCACAAGTGATACCGCACAGTCCTAAGCTTGGGGTTTGCTCGTGGTTGCACTTGACCCTGAGCCCTTGTGACTTTGAAGCTCTTTGTGCGGGAGCCCTTGATGCTTTGGCAATGAAATGGTCTGAAACAGAAATACTGAGGGGTCACCTGTGGTGCTGACGGGCCAGGCTGGGTGGCGGGAATTCTGCTGTGGGCCCTTCCCCTCTCCTGAAGGGGTGGGAGCTCTGGGAACTGGGCTGGATCCAAGCACAATTAAAGGGCCAGGAGGGGCCAAGAAGCTTCAAAGCTAAGGAAGCTGTGCCAGTTTTCTTGCAAATCCCTTTAATGACGGGAAATGTTTCTCTAAAGGCTTCTGCCATTCAGAGAAGGGAGACTTCCCCCCCACCCCCCACCCCTCGAGCTGAGGCAGGGTGGCGTGTCTGCCCAGGCAGAGGCAGGAAGTGGTCATGGTGCCATGTAGAAAGCAGTGGCTTGGGAATGGGGAGACCCATGCATTCTGGTTCCTTGGATGAGTCACTGAGCTCTCCAGGCCTCAGTTTCCCCACCTAGAAAATAGGGTCCAGTGTTTGTCCATCTGCCTTTCCGAGCGCTCTTCAGTCCTAGTTGCTCTGTGGTCACTGAGGAATCTTTGGAGGGAGGATGTGTCTTTAGGAGATGGAAATGAGGGAGGGACTGTGGGTAGCCCAACAAAGGTCAGCGTAGGGTTGTGATTCTTATAAATAAAATCAATTTCCTGGCAAGAGCCGAGAGCAGCAGACAGTGGGAAAGAGAATGCCATTGGCCACGTGAGGAATTTGTTTCTCAAGGACTTTTGTGCGAACGCTTCGCCAGAGATTGTTAGGGAAGGCCGGGGCCACCCTCTCAAACGGAGGATTCTTCACTCCCATTTGACAGGTCAACTGAGGTCTAAAGAGATTAAGCAACAATTCAAAGTCAAGCAGGATACAACATCCCTGGGAACGGAGTTTCGAAAGGGTGGGACTCCTGTTCTACGAACAGCAAGAGTTTATCTAGAAGTACTCCGGAGGGGAGACGGGTGGGGGGATGGGCTAAGTGGGTGGTGGGCATGAAGGAGGGCACTTGTTGGGATGAGCACTGGGTGTTATGTGTAAGTGATGAATCACTAAATTCTCCTCCCGAGACCAAGACTACACTATATGTTAACTAACTTAAGTTTAAATAAAGTCTTGGCAGAAAACAAAAAGAAAGTACTCAAAGCCATTTCAGACCCCTTCCTTATCTGTGTCCCTTTAGCCCGGAAGGGACGAGTTGCTCAGTGAAACTCTCCTCAGTCTTCGGGACCTCATCCACATGCCTCCTCTTCCCGGAAGCCTCCCTTGATTCCCTCTGTGTTCCTGAATGACTTGAGGGATAGCCGTATTAGCACCTGGTACATCATAGGCACCCAGCAAATATTTGATGAATTAATGTCATGTTGTCTTATATGCCTGTTTCGTCTATTAGACTGAACACCTTCAAGACAGGGATCTTATCTTTCCCCTCCCAGCGTCCCTCCCCCCAGCCCCTGGTGCAGGGCCAGCGCACAGGTGCCTGGGGCATAACTGGGGAGTGGGTGAATGAATGAATTCCAGGCAACAGGAACACGCATTCTTCCATGTTACGAAGCAAGATCTCAAAGCCGCATTCCAGCAGCGGAGACATAAGCCCACCCTGGTGGCCCTTGGCTTTCCCGACTTGAGCCTTATTTCTGTCTGTTCCAGCACAGGGGTGTTGCTGTCTGGTGGTACAGAGAAGGATCCTGCAGGTTTCTGCTTGTGAGTATGAGTCTGCCTGTGCCCGCTGCAGCCGCTCACCTGGCCTCCAGGGCTCCCGAGGGCACAGACCTAGCTTTGCCCATGCTCTGGACCGATGGCCGAGGGGTCTTGTGGAGCTGAGCTCTGGCCTGGGCGCTCTGGGGCTCGGGATTCTAACCCGGCCTTTGCCACTAACTCGCTGCGTGACCTTGGGCAAGTCACTTAATCCCTCTCTCTGGGCCTTGTTCCCTCGCCTGTACGAGTGAGGATAATGATCACTAACCTGCCTCACAGGCTGCTTGGTGGGATGAATTGTAAGAGCTGCTGGGAAGCGTTTTGAGAAGAGGCAACGTTAAATAAGTCTGGGGGAGCAGCCACCCGAAGACCTCTGTGGCGTGGTTGTGACCCCACCGATTCCTGCCTTCTTGTGCATGTGTCGGGCGTTCCTCACAGCCGGCTCTGCCCGAGCTACTGGGAGCTCTGAGTTGGGGATGCTCAACCGGTGCCCAGGGAGCCTAGCTGCTTCGAGAGGACCATCTGTGTATTTGTCTCGAACCGGCTGGAAAGGCGGTGGGCACGGAATTGCGCCTCCTTAAGCTTCGTGCGTGGAGCCACATCGAGGCCGTGCCTGACTTTCCTCTGATGTCTCAGTTTACGTAGAAGAAACCTTTAGATACTTCAAGCTTTTTTATACTAGTTTTCTATGCCGTGGCTCTCTCACCTCCTCCCTGGTTAGTCTCACAACGAACAAAAAAACCCCGCTGCGAGGGAGGAGCAGGGAGAATGTGTAGAAAAGGTAGGAGCCGGCGTTACCCTGGGCACATTGCACTGGCCCGGAGCAGAAGGAGAATGAGCCCAGAGCACCTTCACGTCCCATCTCTCTGTGAGCGTCACACATTCCAGGGAGGCGTGGGGAGGGTGCAGCACCAACAGCCACGAGGCTCTGCTGTCCTCTGAACAGACCCCTGAGTTCTCTTCCCACATCCTTGAGCCCTTGCGGAGACTTCAAAGACAGCTGCAGGCCTGTGGGAGCGGGAGCCCTGTGCAGGGGCTCAGCCCAGCAGATTGCAAATTGGCCTTCTGCTTGAATTAAACCCAAGAAGGACAGTCGGTCAGCTGTCACGGCAGAGAGACCAACCTGCTGGCCGAGGCCTCTGAGCGGGGCGTGTGTGTGGCCCTGCCTTCGGCGGTGGCTGTCCCAAGGAGAGGGACCAACTCTCCTGGTTCGCGTGGGACTTGCCTGGTTTTGCCGCTGAAAGCCCCAAGTCCCAGGAAACCCCTCCGTTCTGGG
The DNA here is from genome assembly GCF_016509475.1 of Prionailurus bengalensis. Classification (NCBI taxonomy): domain Eukaryota; kingdom Metazoa; phylum Chordata; class Mammalia; order Carnivora; family Felidae; genus Prionailurus; species Prionailurus bengalensis. The sequence goes on along the minus strand of NC_057351.1, from coordinate 70,943,999 downwards.
TGGATGGAGCTGGGAGGTCACCCTGTTCCCAGGCCTCTGCTTTATTAAAAGGCCCTGAATCCAGAATTTGGTTCCTCCATGGCAAAGATAAGCTGCAGCCAATCATTCTATGTCTTTGCCAAGAAAGCGAAAGTCCAAAGCTTAAAAACCCAGCAGTTCGTACCTAAGGTACATACCCGTGTGCTAAGTGAAAGAAGCCAGGCTCAAAAGTCTTGCGTGCTGTATGATCCCATGTACGTGACTTTCTGGAAAAGGCAAAATTGCCGGGAAAGAAAACCCGTCCGTCGTGGCTGCGGGAGGGGGGAGGGGTTGACCGCAAAGGGGTATGTGGGAAATTTTTGGAATGGTAGAGATCTTTACGTTTCAAATCTTTACGGTGGTAGAGAGCCCACAGCTCCAGGCGTTTGTGAAAACTCAGACCTGTGCAGTTAGCGGGACAATTTTTTTTTTCCCCCGTGTGTAAATGACACCTTCAGGAAGCCGACTTTAAAACAAACCCTAGTGCTTCACGATGCTGTGGTACGAGACAGAGGCTCTGTTGAGTGCCCCCTGGGCCATCACGGGTGGTAAACAGAATCCGAGGTAAGGATGGACTGCTTGACAGCATCCTAAATGCACGAGACTTTTCCATCAGGCGCAGACGGCGCGAGGGTGGGGGATCTCCCTCTAGTTAGCGAAGAGGAAAAGCAGTTTTCCTAAAACCCAGGCAGCAGACGAGCCCAAGAGGGTCATGGAATAGTGAAGCATTAGCTCCAGGCTTCCACCCTGGGAACTCTGTTGCTACACACACATGGATCTAATGTATTGAATTGGGCACCCTTTCTGAAAGTCTTTTTTTTTTTTTTTTTTTTTTTTTTTCCTTCCTGTCCCTCACCAATAAAGTTATTGAATTGGAATTGGAGTACCCAAGTCTGCACCATAATTACTTCCTGGCTGACTTTTTGATTTTGGAAGTCCTGCTTGCCCGTGCTAGCGAGGGATGATTTTGAGGCAGGGAGAACCCACGATTTAGCAAAATAAGGCACCTAGTCCCAGATGATTCCAGACGGGGGAAAGCCTCCTGTAGGAAGAGCAGGTGTCACCAGCCCTTCCTGCCCCAGTCCACGAGATGGGGTGTGGAATACCACAACAATGGAAGACTATTACTCTGGGGGTCCTAATGGAATCTGAAGATTGTGGTGGTTGCCTTTTTTTTTTTTTTTTAATCAAAAATGTGAATTGGCTTGTTCTTCAGGTGAACTGTGTCTGGATCTAGGACTTGGGTAACTGAACCCGTGTCTTCTCATCTTTCTTAAGTGCAGTGTGTTGAAAGGCTGTAGAACTTCCATCCGCAAGGACCATATGGGCGTAGATCACTTTCAACCATGAATTACACAGGAGAACTTCACACATGCAACTCTTTCTCACAAGTCTATCCAAGCCACTCGGCCTGTGCAAAGGGAGTTCTGTTCCACCTGTTCTTGGGGTATTCAGGAAGATTTTGGGGGGCAGTCCTTAGTTCTAATTGTCTTGACTTTGTTGGAGGACACTGGAGGGGGAGGGGAAGAGGCAGGAAATAAGTTTTGTACATATTTGAAGTGAAACATCCCTGATACAGGGTCAGGCCTGGCTTATGGCCGGTCCGTCTAGGAAGGGGCTAGATTTGGGGCAGCCGAAGGGCTCACTTCTAGTTTGAGTACACGAATGGGAAGGCTGCAGAGGAGAACCTGGGAATGCATGGGTGGGGAAATCCCAGATAACTTCCTTACCTGGACTGCAGACTGTTAACTGCCATCTCCCCAGGGCTCCCCCGGCACGCTAGCATCCTTTTGGGTTGTGGGGACTCTCTTAGCCTCCCTGTTAGACCAGCAAGTGGGAATCCTGCCATTTCCTTCCATCCTCCACCCTCGTTGTTGTTTTTTTTTTTTCTCCCCCAGTTTTTACACAACAGGATTTATTCATGTTGACTATATTCAAGTCCCCAGATGGGGGGAGAAAAAGAGATTGTGTTGAATGAGCTTATTGTTTGGAGATTTCACTGACTTATTTAATACCCACAGTCCTGGAACATACTGAGCTGATTTACTGAAATTCAAATATGGTCCTTTTGGAAGGAACTCTGCTGGGGTGCTTGGGATCCTTGATATCGGGGTTGGGACCTATTAGGTGGTAAGTTAGACCTATTGGGTGGTAGTTAGTAAGGGACAACTCTTCATCTCTATGGTGTTGGGTCCACAAGGGGTGAATGTTCTCAGTTACAGTCCCAGGCTCCTTATGAGCTTGAGATGGTCACCACCCTACTGCCCTTTGTATTGTCCGGCCTTTTATGGCATCCTCTCTAGTACAAGTAGGAGGGACTAAAGGGTGTTGACGTGCCAGATCTTGGGTTGAAATGGCAAGCACCCGACAACCTCACCCCTGCTGCTCAGATGCCTAATGCGGTGCGGCCAGTCCATGATAGTCATGGTAGGGTGGGATTGTGCGTCTTCTAGCGGGTTTTGGAGGTGGGGTCCCTGTAGTCGGTACCTCTGGGATTGCGGCTGAGGATCATGGCGTATGCGAGGGTCGAGTACAGTTGTCTGCAGTATAGCTGGACTGTGACATCTCCTGGTGTCTGGAGCTCTCGAGGATCTCCCGAGAGAGCCACTGCAGGCCCTTGAGCTAGGTGAGGCGCGTGTGCCACTGGCGACCATGGAAGCCCGTTGAAGTTCAGGTCCGTGTATCCCAGATGCCCTGGAAGTCAGCCTGTGACAGAGTGGGTCGGGTTAATGACAGAACCATCAAGGGCAAGTGTGAGTGTTTGGTGCTCCGAGACCCCTCTTGGGTGCTGCACTCAGGCTTGCTCCTGCACCTGGACATGCAGCCTTCTCTCTCTCTCTCTCTCTCTCTCTCTCTCTCTCTTTCCGCCTCCCCCCCCCCCCCCCCGCCCCGCCATCTTCTTTCATACCCGCATTCTCTCCTCTTGACTTTCTGCCACTTTCTTTCTTTTTTTCCTGACGATTCCATTCAGGTCTCCTGAGTCTTGAGTTTAGAAAAGGGATTCCCCCTGAGAACCTGAGGCCAGAAAGACCCAGAACGAACGAGCCTCCCCTTGACCCCAGGTCTCTAGTAGTGTCGGGCTTTCATTTCAAGTAGCCGTGGCTAGAATCCTGGGCTTCCCCAGGGGGAGCTGATGACCTCAGAGTCAGGGTAGGGAAAGTGGGGCTTGCTCTCTGCCAAAGAGCATCTCATTCCTTCCTGGACGAGGAAGCCAAAGTGAAAATCTGTTCAGCATAGCCCCTGGTGTTTCATCAGGCCCTAGGAAGTGTCATTCCATATGGCCTAATGCAAAGAAGGCCACCTTCTCCAAGCCATTTGCTAACCCTGGGATCTTGCCAGCCATCCCACCTGGCCGAGTGCACGTTAGCGTCATGGTGACTAGGATTCCCGGGAAAGAACATTCTTATCCTCCCTCTGTGGGTCCTTAAATAGCCCTGTGTTCGGCTAACCTCCAAGGGGTGGGGGCTCCTCCCACTGCCACCCCAAGCTCCCTGGAAATGAGGATCAGAGGAGGCCCTGGTGTCTGTACAGGGCGGGGGCATGAGAACATCGCGGCAGTTTGGATAAAGGGTCCAAACATGAAGGCTCAGCATTGACTACAATCATTTTTTCCCATTGACCTCCTGGCTTCTCCGTGGGCAGGCGTCCATTCCCCGCCCAGCTGATGTTGGTTTGGTGTGTGTAATTGTAAACAGTTCAGGCTGGGAGCACATCCCCAAGGGTTATGGGATCCAGGTGTCGCTCCCGGCTGGCCACGCACTGGTTCCCTTGAGAGTGGGGAAAGGCCGTCTTGTTCTCAGAGAATTTAATCTACGGTGGTTGAGATCAGATACCTCTGAAGCACAACTCCCTCCCGTGCCCTCACCCTCCACGTCTCCACTCGGGCTGAAAGAGTCTTTGGGGGTGGGACTCTGGTTGATTGGTGGATCTCTTGGTGTGCGGGTTTTTTTCTCTTCTCACCCCAATGTAAGGGCCCCGGTGCATTCAAGTTTGCAGAGAGGTACCCAGATGTTGACTGTGACAGCACCCCAGCAGCCCACACTCTGTGGGGATCAGGCGCGAGTCTGTGCACAGGTCACTCTCTGCCTCAGTTCTCCAGTGTGGCTGGACTCCTGACACGGGCATAGCAGCTGGCAGGCAGGGGCCTCTTGTCCTAAGCAGCAGACCTCTAGAGTGTGTAGATGCCTTTAGGCACTTGATTATCTTTCCGTAACAACAGGGTTGGGAGTTGTCTCAGAGCAAAAGTGGTCTCACGGGTGGTGTTGGAGGACCCCTTTGGTGGGTTGGAGGAAGACAGGAGACCCTGATCTTGGGGTCTGGCTTCCTCCGCCCCTTACATCCTTATGGCCCGAGATATATGTAGCTGGTAGGGCCATGGTGAAGGGGGAGGAAGCTAATAAGTGCCTTCCCTTCACACACAGCAGACGTGAGAGGGACGTGCGTGTGTGTATCAGCAGAGAGGGGATGTCAAGTGACAGTCAGCCCCATTTTCTTGTCATTTCCTAAAGCTATTAAAGCCCTCCAAGGGTAAGATTGCTGGTTTCCAATAGGATGTATTTTTCTGCCCTGGGGAGGCTGAGGCAGCCAGGAGAGAGAAAGCAAGAGTGCCAAGAGACTGTTAGGGTGGAGTGATTTCTAGACTCCAAGCTTATCTGTCAAGGCTCATTCAGCCCTGACACCTTGACCTTGCTCCCCCCCGCCCCCATGCCTTTAACCCCTTCCCTCACTGTACCTCACACAGCAACCCTTCTCTGCCTTCGTACTCGGCTGCCATGTGTCTGTGCGTATAGATTTCTCCCCCGGCTGGAAAAAATAAGGGCAGTTACATAGCTTGGAACAAAATATTCCCCACAAATGGCTTTTTTTTTCCCCCTTAAAAATTTTACCATCACTGAGTGTGAAAATGGTTTAGATTCAAGAGGAAACAGCTGGCTGGCAGAGGTCCTGGTGGGGTCTTGGGTAAGATTCCGCTGTGTCACTAATGACTTTACGCGGTACATTTCCGGCACAAGGACACTTGGCAGTTGGGGAATCTCGTGGCTGAGAACTTTCGTCAAGGCAAGAACAGCAGCGGGAACAGCTTCCAACTGAGGCCAGGGAGGGAAGGCCTCAGTCCATCCGGGACGGTCCGGACCTGTCCTGTGGATGTCTCTTGTCCGCCTTGGTAGTTTAACTTGGGTGCTCACGAACCCTTTTCTTTCTAGAATATTCCGCCTTTCGGTTTCTCTGAGATTTCAGTACATTGCTGCTGTAGCGAAGGTGGACCCAGATTTCTTAAGGCCCCTGAACTCTGCTCTTTTGAGTGCAGATGGTGTCTAAGGCACTCTATCACCGGCTGCGGGGAGAGAGAGAGGTGCTGTCCCCTGTACTGCCCTGGAGAGAATCCGAGCTCCTTCCTTTCATGGCTCTTCCTGTTTGTCTAGCCTCTGTGGCCATTCTCACTTTGTCGTGTGCCCCCCCCCCCCCCGCCGCCCCTCACCCCTTCCTGAATGCCTTGTGGTTTTCCAAATTGGACTCGTGCTTTTGCTGTTCTGTTGGCCTGGATGTCCTCCCCTCAGCGCTGCCTGCCAAGCTTATCTGTCAAGGCTCGTTCAGCCTTTACCCCCTGAAGACTTTAACTGCTCACTGTACCTGTACCCCTGCCATCGTCCTTGTGTCCATGCTATAGTTGACGGGAAGTCTATATTCCCAGGAGGCTGTACACTCTATAAGGGTCAAAGCCATTGTTCCTCTTTGTGTCCACAGCACCTCACCCCATGGGTGGTATATATACTGTGAGTGTTCAAGAAACTGGAATTGTGCGATTGAGAAATGGCTGCTGTCCTCAAGTTTTCGGAGAGTTTTTTTCCCCCCTCTTTTTTTTTTTTTTGTTTTAAGATTTTTGTTTGATGTTTATTCTTGAAGGAGAGAGAGTGGGGGTGGGGCGGAGAGAGAGAGGGAGACACAGAATCCGAAGCAGGATCCAGGCTCCGAGCTGTCAGCACAGAGCCCGATGCGGGGCTCGAACTCACAAACTGTGAGATCATGACCTGAGCTGAAGTCGGACGCTTAACCGGCTGAGCCCCCCCCAGGCGCCCCTGTGAGAGTTTTGATTACATCGAGGTTAAGGGCTTCTGTTCCTTAGTGGACATCCTGGACAAAGTTAATGCAGCTGGCAAAGAGGAGAGAGAGACGGACAGTGTCTAAAACCTGCCAGGGGCTAACATTTAGAACATACAACGAACTCCTGCAGGTCAACCGGAAAAAGGCAGACACTGCAATGGAAATAAAGACAAGTAAAGGCTACGAATGGCAGGTTGCGGGTGAAGGAGCCTCCACAAAGCAAACGCGCATCTGAAGGAGTGCTTGGGCTCCTTTAGTCGTCAGGGACAATTCGCATGACCACCCGGGAAACTGGCAGGAGTGTGAGGCTGCCTAGGGTTCTCAGAACACGCAGGAATTTCCGAGCGGGTCCACACAGGGAGGGTCTGAAGGTGATCTTTGCAGCCTTATTTGTGCCGGTGGAGAATGGGAAGCAGTCTCAGTGTCTCTGGGGAGAATGAACAGGCGAATGATGAGGGCAGGAACCCTAGAGAAATTACCCAGCGGTAGAAGCAGTGGATTAGATGTCGATCCGGCACCGTAGATGTATCTTTAAGACCTAGCGCTAAGTGAAAGGTAAGAAGCAGAATAGGTCATCTGACAGTCGCATTGACAGCCAGTAAACATTCACACAGCCGTACGCATTAAGCAGGAACACATACAAGCAGAAAGATACATACGAGAAAGTTCATCTTGGGGAGTGAAGAATGGGATATCGGCATGAAAGGGAATTTGTAACAGTTTGCTTCTGGCGTGTTATTGATACCAGAAGCCTACAAATCTGAGTTGGAGCAGAACGTGGCATTGCCAGGGCAACACCGGCATGTCAGTCGGTGTCCTCTGGAAAGAGGGGACAGGAACTTCTCTCCGCCATACCCACCCCATGTGGAGGAGTCAATGGGGAAGTCATTTTCCTTATTGATTGTTGGGTTGTTCAAGATCCTTTGCCCCCGAGGTTGTTATAACAGCCACCCTTACGTTTGGCTCCAAAGCTTACCTTTGATCAGAACTGTCGTGGTAATTAGCAACTTGCCATTGTCATGAGGGGCGGGGATGCTTGTAACCCACCCCCACATAAGCGTGGGGCAGTAGAGCTGGCTTCTGATAGTTGAGTAGTTTTTTAGTCGTCTCCAGCGACTGAACACATCTGGAGTCACCTTTGGGTCCTTGCTGCTGAGTACAGGTCACGGCCAAGAGCTTCTGGCCAGAGGTTTATCAGATTGAGTAGAATGCTTTGGAATTGGGTTTTTCCATCTAGGACCTGATTGGTTGGAAATGAAGTTACTAGATCTGTGCAGCAGTTCAGTTTTGCTCCTCTCCACCCAGGAGATGGGAATATTCACTCCAAATAGGTGCATCCGAAGACGATAAAGTGCCTGTCCCACCCTGGGTCCGTTTGATCTGGGTAGAGTTGGCCTCTAACATTGTTTGTTCCATCTCTATTTCTGCTTGAAATAATGGTTGTGGTTGTTGTTTGTTTGTTTGTCTTTTTGAGATTCAAGGGTTTATGCGGTAAAGAGCCGTTTGGACCAGGAATAGCGCACCACCTGTTTTCGCTTTGCCCAGTGGTATGTTCTGTGAAGCTGCTGGGCCACGAGGCAGGACCCAGAGCTGCCCGGGGTCTTGTCAGCGTGGGCAGAAGGGCGACCTCTTTCCCTCGTGGCTCAGCGGGTGGGCAGCAAATCCGACTGTGTGTAAAGCCAAGAACTAAAGGTTTTCAGAAAATGGAAAAAACCCTGAGGTTGGCTCGGCTGGTCTTGACTATTTTCTCACTGTTGTTTCTCATGCTTAGACTCAGTTACTGACCTCTCTTTCTTTATCCCACCTGTCTGTGTACTGACTGGTCAGTTTCTGCCCCACATCTCCAGACCTGCCTTCTCAATTCCTGGGTCCACTGGAATGTTGACGCCTGGGTGATGGAACAATAAAGATCTTCATTTCTGTGAAGTTCAAGCGTCACCCCCAGGGTCCTTTCCAGTTCAAAGGATTTGTGATTTTGCAGTGAACTTGCTCACATCCTTCAATAGCCCCTCGGCATGGGAGAATTTCCAAATACTCACACAATAAGCCCTTTCTTCAGCTTCGCTATGTGTTAGGTATTGCCTAGGTGTTGAGATCAAGCTGGGTGCACCATTCCTGCGACTGCTGTCCTAATGGATCTCCCATTCCAGAGGAGGGAAGCAGACCACAAGTAAGCAATGATAGTTCTAAAAAAAAAAAAAAAAAAAAAAAAGGATAATTTCAGGTAGTTGTAAGTAACATGAAAAACACACACAGGATGTTGTGAGAGTAATTCAGAGGTGGGTGTGGTCCCCGTATTAGCCAGGTGCTCATGAAGAGTCTGAGGAGATGATATTGGAGTTGAGACCCTAATGAAGAGAAGGAGCCCGTAGGGTGGAGAACCGGGGTTGGGAGCTCCAGGCCAAGGCACCAGCAAGTGCAAAGGTGAAGCCAGAGATGGGAGGGGTGGGGAGAGATGGGGTGGGAGACCTGGGTTGTGCCTGGGAGTTTGGGTCTCATTCCCTGAGCACTTCACACGCAGGGACATCTTGCTTCCCAGGGACCCGGCCAAGTGACCACAGCCTCTTCCAGATGAATGGTTTACCACCACGTGGACTACTTTGGGTTCCAGTCTCTTGTCCATAGGAAAAAACCAAACACATCCTAAAAGACTATTCTCCCTTGCACTTCTCTGAAGAGGTTGAAGGTACAGGCCTACTGGAGTTTTCCACACTTTACAGGGTTCTGAGGGTGGGATTGGGCATGGGGCAAGCCCGCAGACCCATAGCTCATGGAGGGGAAGGGGTAGGATAATAGCCTGAGGATCCCAAATGATGGTCCCACCTCTTTCCCACCGGGCAAAGGCAGGGAAGGACTTTTGAACCACCCGGTGTCTCTGAATTGCTTCTTCCTTCAAGAGGGACTGAGTATTTTGCTCCCGCACTGTTCGGACTATAAGGAATATAATGGTGAAAGTTGTAGGGTTTACGAAGAACCGGTTCATATCAGGCTTGGATACCTGTGACCTTGGGCAATCGCTGCTTCCGGGTATCTGTTTCTTCATCTGAAAGGGGCTCATTACCCTCTTCCTGGGAGGTTTGTAAGGGTCGAGGGAAATCTCGTTTCTCAGTAGCAGCACACACAGCCTCAGGGCTAGTGATTGGTGGTAGGTAGTCGTGAGACAAGACATTGAGTTTGCCCGCGGTCTGCCATGTTGATTTCTGAGGCCTTAAACCTTCACTTTCGTTCATACCGCCACGAAGGCTGTGTGGGGAGGGGAAGCCAATTCGTGAAGGGCTGTTTCCTGTTTCCGAACCCGTTAGTGTGAGAACACCGTGCCTCATGAGTCCTCGGTCACCTCAGCCGTCCGCATCTAGAATAGTCCCTGCTCTACGCACGTCCCCCGCTTGTTGGGAGAATCAGTGAAAAGCTAGGCAAACAAGTGGACATGGGTAAAAGGTGATTGTTTCCGTGTTGGGTTGGGAATCGCATCGCAGATGAAGGGAAGGCCACAGTGCTCCCCTCGTCGTTGCTGTTCTTAATTTTCAATGCAGAGGTACTCATGGCCGGAAGGCAGGCTCTGTCGGCCATGGGAGCCCAGAGTTGGGTGGAATCGTGTCTGAACGTAGCTGATGAGGTGAGCAATTAGATGCAGGGTCGCAGTCAACTGAAGTCCCAGGAAGAGATTCGGTCGGGCTGGTGAAGTTCATTTCACCCCTGCAGGCGGTGGACCCTTCCCCTCCAGAGTGCCCACCCCAACATGCAGAGGATGGTGAGCCCTCTGTGTCCCAGGACTAGTGCCTACACGGCCTGTAGAACATCTATTCAGAGACACTCGCTGCTAGGTGTATTTAGCTGAATCATCCCAGGCTGCTACGCCCCAATACAGTGGGGTCCCCGTGGGCCCAAGGAAGTCCTGGCCTCTGGGCAGCTGCTGCCTGGCAAGGGCTGGGCTGCTTGGGCCATACTTGTCTTCCCTCTCCCGGCTTCCTGCACTACCTCTGTTTGGGGAAGAGACCCACCCCCCGCCTCGCCCCCCACAACTCACATACCCTGACTCTCTTCGTCTTCCCTGCCCTGAGCTGCTGTCTGCCTGATATTACGTGCATCATCATGAATCAAGAGTGATTATTAACAACAGTAATGCTGCTACCTTTTACTTTTTATTTCAACATATGTGCCATTCTTTTACCTTTGCAAATATCCCGGAGAGTTGTGTTTCCAGAAGCGTTGTGACAGCCCTTCTCCTCCTGGGGTGACTGAGGGCCTGAGCCTATGAATGTAACTGTCACACAGCCACCGAGTAGGAAGTTGTTTCTCCCAGAAGGTGGGCTTTCAGACTCTGAGCCAAGGGTAAGCTTTGCTGCCATGTTTAATAGTGACTGTGTTCTGGGCCCAGCTGCAGCATCCCTCCCTGGGCATTTTATTCTCACCATCCGACTCAATCCCTAGAGACTCCGGGGTCCCTGAAGACTTCTTAATCCCTAAAGAACTTGTGGGTACCAGCTCTCACCCTCCACCAGGCACCTGTAGCCTCCCTGGGGTGGCTGAATACCTGGGGGGGGTTCTGACTGGAAAACCCTCTTAGAATCTTGCAGTGACATTCTTGGCATTGCTTCCCCGGGGGAGAAGTCCCCTGGAATGCAGGGACTCGTTCCCCTGAGCTAGGCTGAGCTAAGAATGTTAATAAAAGGCTTCCCGGAGCTTTTCCATCAGACACTTTCATCTTATTCCAGGCCTGCAGAACCAGCACTGGGTGTGGGGGCGGGGAGGCAGGAATCCAGCAGTAAATATTATTCTCCTCATTCTGTGGATGGAGGAAATGGAAGCCAGACTTCGAGGCCAGAGGCAGCCCAAGCACAAGTTCACCGCCAATGCGGTGGGATGCAAACCCAGCTCCGCCGGACTCTAGAGCCCATTCTGCTGCCCGGTCTAGCCCGATGGCAGTAGCCATGATCGCCATCCTCAGATGGCTTCCGATCGGACCCGCAGCCATGCCTAATCTAATGTTAAGTGCAGTGTGAGTCTGCGGGCTGCAGTCCGGCTGTCTTGGCGTACCCCTTTGGAACGGCGAGGAAGGTTCCCCGGCCTTGCTCACGGCTGATGCTCGGCTGTCTCGGAGCCCCAGCCTGATGAAACAGACTTCCCTGAAAGGGAGCTTTTCTGGGTGCCTGGGCTGCAGGTGTTCTGCCTCCCTAGCGTGTTCCCTGCTGGGCCGGCCAGGCCTTTGCTCACGCTGTTCCTTATGACGGGGAACGGGCGCTCTTTCCCTCTGCCCTTCCGGTCACAGCCACCTCATCCCGGAAGCCCGCGTTCATTGATCACATCTGGCCCCAGCCGTTCGTCCTCCATGCGGGACGCAAGGGTCTCTGTTTCCCCTATTTCTGTCTCGTCCCCACGGCTGGTTTCACAGCTCCCAAAGTGCACGGCGGGGCGGCGTCTGCCACGCGGGTGGCCCTTCACTTCGTTCCTGGCGATCCCCAGGAGTTTCTGCCCGGTTTCGCAGCTGCCTCCTTTCCACCGGGCCTTGAGCGTCCAGAAGTCTCCGCGGGGAGTGTGGACCCACGGCTGCTGGGGGGCCACGTGGAGGCTCGAGAGAGGCGAGGCCCAGTCCCCAGCCACACGGGCGTGGCTTGCATGACCAGCGCTCCTCTCCGCGGGCCCGGAGACCGGCGCTTCCCCAGCAAACGGGGGGCCTTGTTTGCCGTGTGCCCCCCGTGCCACCGTGCGCGCCGCACCGCGCGAGCAGTGGCACGAGTGTGGGCTCTCGGGTGGGAGGGGGAAGGTGAGCGTCTTCCCCATTTCTCACAGCCTGGAAGAAAAGATAAGTGACGGGGTCCTCCCTTGGGAAATACATCTCACCGCGGGCAACATTCGGCCACACGCCGTTCGTGCCCAACAGCTGTCTCTCATTTGCTGGCAAATGTTCCCAGTGATGAATGTCCTCCGTCCACAGTCACGGCCGTCCCTAAATGGAGGCTTTGGACAAGTGCAAAGGGAACAATGGCCCTTCTCAGAGAGCTCTCAGCAGACGCTCCCAGTGAAGTTGGTTCATCACTTGGAGCTGAGTCAAGATCATAGACAAGATGTCATTGATTCAGCAAGGAAGGCCCTAAATGGCCGTGGAGTTAGAGAGGCTGAAGGCAGCAAGAAGCAGCGGTAAGGATGGGATTCACGGCTGCCGGGACAGGCCTTGAGTAAGCAGAGTGAATGAGTCCACCTTTCAGATACCATCTTCTAGAAGTTGACTTACGGCATGACGGCCCTTCTTCTTGATACATTTGCAAAACCCTCTGCCGTCATTATAGGAGCACGGTTGCCACACCTGTGTTGTTGAATGGCTCAGGGAGATGAGGGACCGATGGAGAAAAAGAGAAGGTGAGCGGGGGTGGTCGGGAGAGCCGGTGAGGACTTCTGGCCCCAGGGCCAGGCTACAACTGGGAGAGGTGTCTCTGTGCCGTTGGCCTCAGGCTGAGCAGCCGCAAGCCCCTCTTTCCACCAAGTCCCGCGCGCGTCCGTTCTCCCTCTCTGTGTCCCTGCTGACTTTCTAAGGACAAAGATAAAAAAAAGGTCAACATTCCAAGCTGGCCTGGGTCAACTGGGCAAAGTGTTTTTCTCTCTCCTTTTGGCTATTTTTGGTTTCTCCCAGGGGAGTTCCTTTAAATCCTTTAAAATAGCGTAAACAACAGCTACGCGTTGCGATTTCACCCTGTAAGGAGTTCAGTGTAGTAATTTTATGTGTATTTTTTATGGCGAAAGCCATACATGCTTATTATAAAATACGCATCTGTGGCAGAAATTTATAACCTGGAATGTGAAAATCCCTAGCATTCCATCTTTGGTGATAATATCTGTCAAAGATCTATTCATCCAAATATTTTTCTTCCTCTCTCCTGTCCTTCCCTCCCTTCCTTCCATTCCTTCCGTTCCTTCTTCCTCTCCCCTCCCCTCCCCTCCTGTTCCTTTCCCTCTCCTCCTTTCCAGCCCCAATGGCATCAAGTTTTAGGGGGACGAAAAGCCCCAGTTGATCAAGTAGCCTTCAGAAAGAGCCCATTTGCAAGCCGCCGTGTGTGTCTGCCATTCCCCCCCCCCTTTCCCCAGACGCAATACAGTCACTGATAACCTTCTTATTTAAGCTCAGGATGTTTCTTGGAGCTCATTCCTGATAGACCTGCTGCCTTCTCCATGATGCTGCTTAGCATTTCCTGTGTGTGGAGCTGGCGCGACTTGTATCATCGCCGAACATTCCGTTTTTCCCAGGCCTTTGCCGTAACAGACCATGCCACCACGAATTTCCTTACACGGAGCTCATTTCAGACACACGAAGGAGGTCTGCGGCATAAAATCTCTGCACGTAGAATCTCTGGGTTGAAGGGGCACGTGCATTTACAGTCTGATTAGGTAGTGCCAAAATGTCCCCCCAAAAGTTGTGTTCTTTTTACCCTTATTAGCAGAGTTTCAGGGTGTCTGTTTCCCTCCCCCCTCATCAATATAATGTGATTATACCTTGTCATCTTTGCCCATCAGAATGGGCGAAGGTATCTTTGCAAAGTTTTCTCTCTCTCTCTCTCTCTCTCTCTCTCTCTCTCTCTCTCTCTGTCACTCGGACTATAAATGAAGTTGGACATCCTTTCGTATGTTTAAAAGCCATCTGTGTTCATACGATAATGCATTTTTTTTTTCTGTTGGGTTGTTGGTCTTTTTCTGTGTTAAGGAAATTAACCCTTTGGATATGAGTTGCAAATGCCACCCCACCCCCTCCGGCTTCTTGTCTTTTGAATTGCTTTTATGTTTACTTTTCCAAAGTAGAATTTTTGTACGTGTGTGGTCAAATTTATCTCCTTTTATGGCCCTAAATTTTGGCTTAGAAAGCCTCTCTCTAAAATTATACTTTAAAAATCTTTTTCCTTTTTCTGAAAAAAACAGCTTTGCTGAGATCTCATTCACATACCATACAGGTCACCATTTAAAGTGGGCAATTCATTGGTTTCTAGTGTATTCACAGATATGTGCAACTGTCACCACAGTTAATTTTAGAGCTCCCCTCCCCTCAACCCTGAGCAAACACTAAACTACTTTCTGTTTCTATAGATTTCTCTCTTCTGGACTTTCCTGTGGTGGAATCCCATAATATGCAGACTCTTGTGATTGGCTTCTTTAACTTGACATAATATGTTCAAGGTTCTAAGTTGGCCAAATAATATCTGATTGTATGTATAGGTATAGCTATAACATATCTTGTTTATCCATTTTTTTAAATTTTTATTTTTTATTTTTAAAAATTTACATCCAAATTAGTTAGCATATCGTGCAACAATGTTCTCAGGAGTAGATTCCTTAGTGCCCCTTCCCCATTTAGCCCATCCCCCCTCCCACAACCCCTCCGGTAACCCTCAGTTTGTTCTCCATATTTATGAGTCTCTTCTGTTTTGTCTCCCTCCCTGTTTTTATATTCTTTTTGTTTCCCTTCCCTTATGTTCATCTGTTTTGTCCCTTAAAGTCCTCATATGAGTGAAGTCATATGATTTTTGTCTTTCTCTGACTAATTTCACTTAGCATAATACCCTCCAGTTCCATCCACATAGTTGCAAATGGCAAGATTTCATTCTTTTTGATTGCCGAGTAATACTCCATTGCATATATATACCACATCTTTATCCATTCATCCATCGAGAGGCATTTGGGCTCTTTCCATACTTTGGCTATTGTCGATAGTGTTGCTATAAACATGGGGGTGCATGTGTCCCTTCGAAACGGCACACCTGTATCCCGTGGATAAATGCCTAGTAGGGCAATTGCTGGGTCTTAGGGTAGTTCCATTTTTAGTTTTTTGAGGAACCTCCATACTGTTTTCCAGAGTGGCTGCACCAGCTTGCATTCCCAACTTGTTTATCCATTTATCTGTGGATGGACGTTTGTGTTGTTTTACTTTTTGGCTGTTACAAATAATGCTACCATAAACATTTGTATACAAATTTTTGTGTGGACGTGTTTTTGTTTCTCTTGGGTATATACTGAGGTGTAGAATTTCTGCGTCACGTGGTAACTTGATATTTAATGATTTGAAGTCCTGCCAGACTGTTTTCCAAAGCAACTGCATCCTGTTACATTCCCATCAGCTGTATTTTCGTCTAGTGCTTTTGTGATCGTGTTTTTCATGTTTTCAGTTTTTGAACAATCTGTAATTCTTCATAAGGTATGACGTTGGGATTAAATGTGTATTTCTCCAGATGGCTATACCATTATAACAACAGTGTTTTTCAATCTTTTCTTCTCGATGTCTTTATCATAATCATTGTATATGCTAGGTCCTATTCTATATAGTCTTTTCTGTTGATCTACTTGCCCACTCACATGACATTGCCACCCTGCTTTAATGTTTGTAGTTTTGTGACATGTTACCTCATTCTTAATTCTGTGAGGGTAAATGGAGTATTTCATCCCCATTGTAGACACGAGGAAACCAAGTCTCTGAGATAGACAACCCTGAGACAGAAAGAAGACAGACAAGCTTGTCTTTCAGAAAGTTCTGGGTCAGGTGCTTTTGGGCGTCTGTCAGTGGACAGAGTGTCCAAGGCAGTGTGGTGGGAAAGTCCGCCTAGGGTCTCCCCTACAGCCGGTGTCTGCTCCCTCACAGTAGAATGACCATGATCAGTGAGCCCTCTGAGGAGAGCCCCACACTTGGGAATGGAAGCCTCTTGCACATAAATGTGGTCATCCCCCAGCATTAACTTGCCATTGAGAATCCAGACAGTGGGGAAATGGAGTTGGACTTTGGCTGTGTTCTCTTCCCAGATTGTGTGACTCAAGAGCCCTGCCAGGGATGGAGTTTTGTTTTGCTTTGTTTTCCCCCCGTTGCAAAAGGATAGCAAAAGTTTTTGCCACATAAAACATGCAAAGCCTCATAAAGTCTCAACCAATGAAATCATCATCTTTTCTCAGGCAGACTCACTCTCCTGACCTTGGCTGATTGCCACCCTCCAGGGAGTTGTAAGGCTCCAAGGGAACTGATTTACTCAAGGAAGAGACCTCCTTAACTTTCACTTTGTCAGATTTCATCAAACACTTGGGGTTTGGGGGTTATGGGATTAAGAGAGCATGATGCGATACCCTGGAAGTGTTGGCTTGTAGGAATGTGGAGTAAACCCCTGAGGAACAAGAAATCTCAAAAGGATTTTGCCTGGAAATGGCAATCAAAATGCAAAGTTGCCTCAATATCTCAAAACTTCCACCAGAGGAGAAAATGTCTGTCTGTCTCTTCTTCCTTCTGTCATCTCCCAAAGACATTCGTTTTATGGGAATCCCTTTGTAAAATTGTAACTATTTCCAGTGGGTAGGTGGGTGGTTGTTCTTCACTTTTTAATGGGGGAAAATAGGATGTTTAGACTGGGTCAGTATGACCTGTTTTTGGAGATTCTGGTTTTGCGGGTATTGTTTCAGGCATCACCGTTGCAGAGGCGCTGGGGTAGTCCTTCTCCATCTGGTGCGTATCTTGGCCCAGGACACGCCAGGGTCAGGTGCATCTTCATGGTCGCTGTGTCTGGGGCTCTTTGGTCCAGACACCCTCAATGTTTCAGGCAAGGCCTGGAGACCAAACTTTTTACTCCATCGGTCCTTTTAGGGACTTCTTGAGTGGTAGGGTCTAGGGAAGCTAGGAAATGGATGGAGCCATGACTTCTCCTTCTCCCACAGGCCCTGAGCTTTGGTCTTTGGGGGCTAATTTAATTTCAGGCATCATCTTAGAAGCAGAGGTCTCTGACAGTCCGGAAGATGGTACATTTTCAGGAAAAGCAAGACAACACTGCTTTGTGAGAGAGACTGTTTCTCGTGTAGAAATTATAGTCTACTGTATCAGAAGGCATTCATTTACATCCTAAATCCCCTGAGCTCTAGGGATACAGTGAAGACAGTGACAACACTTCTAATATTTATTCATAGAAGCCTTCTCAGCTTCCCCTGGAAAGGGCTCTGATTTTCGTAGGTGTTCCGGTCTTTTCCGGTATTCCGTCCAGCTGTGCCTTTAAGCCTCTTCGGCTGAGAGGTGCACCTTTCTCTGTGCTCTTCCAGCCCTTGGTTCATCGCTGTCTCACAGAATTGAAATTAAGGCATTTGAGGGAAGAAATGCACATTATTCGCTTTTGTATCAGAGGACTATGGGAGCTCACTAATTACTGAATAATCCCACCATCACATGGGGGAGAACCAATCACCATTCTACACTTGATCTAAGCCAAAAGGCCGAGAAGTGATACCAATCACCATTCGATCCATTAACTGTTATTTTGCCAACACGTTGGTTCCGTAGACCGCATGGGTCACTGATGTAGAAGTTGTATTCTCTTGATTAACTACCTGTAGTGTATGTTACAGTGTCTGATACAGCAACCAGTAGATGTTTGTGTCTTTCCCATCTGCCACACCTTGATGGGCATAGTGATGGCTTCTTTCTTTCTTTTTTTTTTTTTTTTTTAAATGGTTGAGACTTGGTCTTATTTTATTTATTTATTTATTTTTATTTATTTTTATTTTTTAAAGTTTATTTATTTTTGAGACAGAGAGAGAGACAGAGCATGAACGGGGGAGGAGCAGAGAGAGAGGGAGACACAGAATCGGAAGCAGGCTCCAGGCTCTGAGCCATCAGCCCAGAGCCCGACGTGGGGCTCGAACTCACGAACCGTGAGATCGTGACCTGAGCTGAAGTCAGACACTCAACCGACTGAGCCACCCAGGCGCCCCAGTGATGGCTTCTTTCTGAAAAGCATGTCCTTGTCCTTGGTTGGACTTCACCCAGGGTAATCTAGTTTACAAATTGTGCTTTGTGGCGTGCCTGGGTGGCTCCATTGGTTAAGCGCCCAATTCTTGATTTCGGCTCAGGTCATGATCTCACAAACCGTGAGGCTTTGCACTGACAGCCCCATTTGATCTTTGCCTTGATGCTGGTCTCTTTGAAGAGTCTTAGAAAAGGGAGTGTCTCTGCTAGGTTTTTCATAACCTGGTAAAGTATTCTATCTGCTAAACTGGTGTGATAGTTCTTTATGTACTAGTTAAGATGGAGTTCCCAACATTTCACATTTGGTTGTTTGGAGATGTTTTTTGATTTGGAAAGTCTGAGGGTAGGATGGAGGGAGGTAAGTGTGAATTAGTAAACTGCAGGCCAAAGGACATGTTTTATACGTGTTTTATGACCTTGACTTGTAGAATGCCCCCTAGTGATATTTGAAAACACCAAGTTTTCAGCTGGATTTGAGACAACAAAGTACTACACGGCCCTCTGCCTTCCCTGCATTGGGAAAGCAGGTGAAGGATGTGCCAAGCCCAGTCCCCTGGGGACTCCCCACCATCTCCTTCCCACTGCTCCTGGCTGTGTGGGTGGTGACTTCTGGGGAGGCCTGAAAGCTCCACTGGTTTCTCAGTCCCTGGCTAATTCTCTCTGGGTGGTCTTTTATTCTTCCCATGCTTCTCTGTTCTTAAGTCCTCAGTATTTCTACCCCCTTGGATAGTATTGAAGTTGTTGTGTGTGTTTTTAATCGAGTGTCGACAGTTCTGGGTATAACAAGGCCGGCAACCGCCTTATCGGTCTGAATGTGCGGTGTTGTTTTAGCCTGTGTGGTTGTTTCACAATGTTCGTCCTTGCGGTTTTTGGGTTAGGTAATTGTTGTAATCCTCTTCCAAGAGGAGCAATGATCATAGAGGTTCTTCGGTTCTGAGTAAGAGAAACTGAACCGGCTCTACCCTACATTGAAAGAAATTTGCATCTGTGGGATCCAGTGAAGATCGTTGAGATGCTTGTCAGACGCTCTAAGCTGAAAGTCCGTAAGCGTAGACGAGCTTTCACATGTCTTTGTATGGCACTCGCCACCCTTACCCCACTTCACCAGATCTGAGCGCAGGCCTGGTTCGCGGTTGATGCTCTCTGTGAGTTGGTTGCTTTCACAAGTCAGAGGGTGCTTGTGATGCAGTGAACACACGAGCCTTCCTCTAGACAATCTCACAGCCTTTCAGAGGGTTTCGTGTGGGGCCCTCCTTTAAGAGGGGGACTTTCGTAGGGGTGTGGGGAGGAGCCATACGTTTGGCCATGTGACATTTCGTGCTCCCAAACCCAACTTAAGCATTTTCTATTTGTCCCCAGTTAAACTCTTATGGGACTGAAATATGACATCAGAAAGTTGAAGTCCCCTCCCTTTTTGTACAGGCCAGTGACCTTCAAGCTAAGAATGGTTTTTAATAGATGGACATTTGCAAGTGATTGGATGACAGGGAACACTCACTTTGAACCCCGGTGAAGCAAAGATGTTATTCGCCTCTAAAACTTTCCAGCTTATTCTTAATCCTATTGAATTTTGTCAAAAGAAAATTTGTGGACGTGTGTGTTTTCTCTTGTTACCATAGTACCCTCGGTACATTATACCCTCACGTTTGCCTATTGGTCTGCTCTAGCATGAGGGCCAGAAAACTTGTCAGGAGCAAATAGTAAATATTTTAGGGTTTGTGGCCATATGGTCTGTGTGGCAGTGACTCACCTTTGCTACTGTAGCGTGTAAGCAGCCATAGACGGTATGTAAACAAACGGGCCTGGCTGTGTTCCAGTAAAACTTTATTTATGGACACTGAAATTTGAATCCCATAGAATGTTCACGCGTCGTGAAATGTTATTCTTTGGCTTTTCTTTCGGCCACTTAAAAACGTAAACGCCATTCTTAGCTCGAGAACCGTCTACGAACAGGTGGTGGGTTCAGTGTGGCCAGTGGCTCACTTTGCTGACTCCTGTCCTAGAGGATGAGACAGCAGCCTCCAGTAATGCCTGGAGTGACTAGGTTAACTCAGAGACTCTAGTGAACCTGAAATACCACCAGACAAAGTAATGCCTGGTCTCGTGACAGACTCCCATGTAACCGCAGCACGAGGCATGCTCCTGTTCCCCACGTGCCACACCTTGGGTCTGAGGGATTTAAACCCACCCGCCTCCCCTCAACCCTGCCTCCACCCACCCTACACCCCTGCTCAAACCCCCTTCCACCCCCCCCACCCTCCATCCCACAGACCTAGTTCTTTAAAATCTGTCTAGGAAAGAGTTCCTTCAGGATGCAATGTCAGCCCTGGGCCCCTTCCAGCTCCTATTTGGAAGGTCTTTCCGAGGATAGAGAAGCTGAAACAGCTGCAGGATTTTTTTTTTCTTCTAGAATCATCCAGTGAGGGGGTGAGTTCAGGACTCTGGCAGCTCCCGTGTAAATGCTGAGCAGTTGAAGACAAATCTGGGAACAAATCTGGAGCAAATCCTGCTGCTCCTAAAACAGGGAGAGCGGCCTCACCAAAGCCAAGGCTTGCAGCATCCGCCTTTATTTCGAGGCCAGGGCTGGGGAAAGGGAGCCTCACACAGGGTCTCGTGAGACCCACTAGGACTCTCCCTCGCTCAGCTGGGTGTCTGTGGAGACCCCCCTGGGGAAGCAAGCACATCTGCAGCTCCCCGAACGAGACCACTGTCCCGACTGTCAGTCCTGTTTGCCAGCGGCATCATGGCTCGTGCTAGAGGGTCAGCCAGCTGTGCTGTTGTCTCATGGCGAAAGTTTCCAGAAACACTTTTTCCCTTTCTGCTCAAATGACCAAGTTTCAGAAAAATCCAATGATAATGTGCAGCCGTTTCAAATCTGTAACGTTAGCTGGGATGTTTAGGGTCATGTTGCCTGGGAGATTTAGGGGAGGGCATGTTAAGGTCTGTGAAATAGCCAACAAAATGTCCTCTGGAGCCCGGAATGCTGAGGCAACAGAGAGGCCGGCGAGAGGGGATTGCGGATGCGGCGTTTGTGCGACCTGGTCCTCATCGATGGGACTGTGTTGGGTTACTCTTGGACACGATAGGTGATCGCCATGAGGGCAGGGGCTCCTGCCTTTTGAATCTTCTACAACACTAAGCAGGTGTGGTCTTGGGTCCCAGTCAGCATCTCTGCCTATTGTGGACCCAAGTCTTGCGTGATCAGCAGAGAAGGGGCCAGATCATCTCGCCTCTTGGCCACGGGGGTGGGGGGGGCATGTTGTCGGCAGGTAACCATGGTAACAAAGGCCTGGAGCCTTCTTTTTTTTTTTTTTAATGTTTATTTATTTTTGACAGAGAGAGTCAGAGCATGAGCAGGGGAGGGGCAGAGAGAGAGGGAGACACAGAATCCGAAGCAGGATTCAGGCTCCGAGCTGTCAGCACAGAGCCCGACGTGGGGCTTGAACTCACAGACCGTGAGATCATGACCTGAGCCGAAGTCAGATGCTCAACCGACTGAGCCACCCAGGTGCCCCTAAGGCCTGGAGCCTTCTAAGAGGGAGACTGGGGAGTGGAGGCAGAGCTCTGTGAGCCTGGCCTTTACCTTTCCAGTTTCTGATGTCTCCGCCAGAGTGAATGTCCCAGCATTGTCCTTTCGGGCAGCCTGTGGGGCAGGGAGACTTCGAAGTATGCTAGGATTGAAAGTTTAAGAGGGGGGGTGGGGAGGGAGAGTTAATGAGGCTTTCCTCATTACTATGCCTTTCCTGTAATGTAGTTTTGCAAAATAAGGACTATGTCACATCTTATAAACAAGATATCTTTTTAAAGGTCTATTGCGTCCATTCAGTGGAACACTAGGTAGCTGGCAAAAAGAATGTGGCACATCCATATGGTGCCCAAAGTGTATCTCCAAGGGACAAGTGAAAATAACAAGGTTCAGAAGGCTATATGGCACATGAACTTACTTGTGTAAGATTTAATCTGTGTTTTTCTCTCTCTATTTTTATACAGAATATTATGCATAGGAAATTCCTGGAAGGCTACACAATCCATTGACAGTAGGAGGAAGGGGCTGATGCTGGGGGTTCTGAGATGGGAGGGAAACTTTTGTTTTTATATTTTTAATGCTTATTTATTTATTTTGAGAGAGAGTGAGCACATGCGTGTACAAGCAAGAGAGGGGCAGAAAGAGAGCAAAAGAGAGAATCCCGAGCAGGCTCCACGCCGTCAGCCCAGAGCCTTACCCAGGGCCCATTCTCACGAATGGTGAGATCATGACCTGAGTGGAGATCAAGAGTTGGACGCTTACTGACTGAGCTACCCAGGCGTCCCAGGAGGGAAATTTTTCATTGCCTGCTTGTACTGCTGTTTGATTGATTGATACATATACCCGCATATAGGTATATTTTTACCATGTGCACGCATGCTATTTTCCCAGTAAAAGTTTAAGTTAATAAAAATAGAAGGAAATGCACAAAAGAAGTCATTGAGAAGGTATTTGGCATCGTGAAAGCTTCCGGAGCTGGTCACCCTCGGCCTGTTCTGGACGTGGAGATATGGAGAGTAAAGCAAAAGAAAATACTGGGGTATTTCACTTATGGCAACCCCTGCCCCTCCCACCCCACCCAGCCCTGTGCGGCTTCCCTTATCTGAGCCATAAATTCTGGGGCAAACAATGGCAAGTCAGCCCGGGGCTGGGCTTGGTGTTTACAGAGGGAAAATCTGGGAACCCACTGGAATGAAAAATGGCGCCCGAGGCTTCTGGGCTGGGAGGGAGGGTCACAGGAGGCGCTGGGGCCTGCCCATGTGACTGTCCAGCCTCGTAAGGAGAAGCCCAGTGGTCATTCTGAGGGTTTAACTCTCCAGCTGTCCTGAGGTTCTCCACAGAACGGCTTTTATACACTCTTAAAACATCATTCCTTGAGCCCAAGGAGAAACTTCAATTTGGAACAAATTAGTCAAGAATTTTGTTGTTTCATCCTAATTAAAGGCAAGAAATCTTTGCTGTAACTTTCTCTACAGGATGTGACTTGCTGGGGAGAAGTTAATGTAGTGGTTCTCATGGGGAGAGGCATTCCATCTTATCTTTCTCCCCCCCCCCCCCCCGATTAAATATAGTAGAACTCACCAATATTACTCTCATGCTGGCATTCTGTTTAATTCACCAGGTTTATGAGCTATAATAGGGCCTCCCCCCACCCCCCAAAAACCATCTTCCCTCTGTTCTTGTGCTGTTAAAAAAAAAAAAAAATGAAGTAAACACGAGAATTTTCCGTGGCCCAAATTCTGACCTTGGTAAATCGTATTTTTTTGTTTGTTTTCCCCTGATTGATGAAGGGTCTTGCCCTGCCGGTCTGCTTTCTCCAGAATCAGCATTTACAACTGCCCACACCAGAAGCCCTTTTATCCTGCCATCTGCTTATTCCCCACGGAGCTGAATTGCTTCTTTCCAAGATGGTGGCCAAATCCTTGCCCTTTTTCTTCCCTTTCCTTCCTCAGCACAAACCCACCTGGCTTTCTTCTTTGAGAACTGAGTGTGTTGACAGCCAGACTGAGAAAAGTTTTTAGCATTATTCTGGCTACTCTGCCCAGTAGCAAATGGGGAAAGATGAGGGAGAACCAGCCAATGGCTAGTGGCCATGTACTTAGAGTATCCTCTCCCTGGAGGAGACACCAGCCCACCACAGGAATACTCCCAGTATTCCTGAATATTCCAAATATATTCCAAAATATATTTCATGGTCCTGGGAAATGTGAAGACTAGTTCAATATCACCCACTGCCACCTAAGTCTCTGTGGCTAGAGGAGGCTCTTTGGAGGAGGCTCTTTGAAGGAAGCAGGACTTGAACCTGGCTTTCAGAGATGGAAAGGATTTACAGTGAAGGGGGAGGGGGGGGGACAAAAAGGGAGTTCTAGATGGAGGGAAATAGTGCAGGTAAAAGTTTTGCAGTGGGAAGATACCCACCCCAAGGGTGCTTTTGCAAACTTGGAGGCTTCCAATGATAAGATACAGAAGTGGCCACAGGCCTCTTCCCCGCAGTTTCCTCCCCATTTTCATGTTAAAGTGAAAGCAAGTCTCTGACTGAATTCAGCGGCACCCCAGACATCTGTGAGCAAGCAGACACAAGGACAATCTTACCGTCTGTTTCCTGGGCCTGATGATGCCGCAGCTCTCTGGCGTTCAGGTGTCCTGCCCCAGCGGGCACCTGACTGAAGGCAGGCACAAGAGAATACCAGTGGCAGTGTTTAGCTACCATAGTGGGTCAGGCCACAGAATTTTCCAGTAACGTGTGTGAGCACTATGCTGCATTTCCAGGCTCGGGGTATGACTCTCGATGGTAATAGAGGCTTCTGGGTTTACCTAGATTCTCACATCCCCATGCCAGGGTACAGGTGCTGGAAGAAGATTTCCAGCCACTCCATTTGTCCTGAACACCACTGATTTCAGCAGTGAAATTGTTTTAGCATCCAAAAACGTATCCGAAGCCTGGCAGTCGCTGCCTCTGGGGTGTGGACTTCTGATTGGAGTCTTTCAACTAACCAGCAGCCTGTGGTGTATAGAATCTGATTACTTTAAATTTTTTTTCTGAACGCTTATTTATTTTTGAGACAGAGAGAGACAGAGCATGAACGGGGGAGGCTCATAGAGAGAGGGAGACACAGAATCCGAAACAGGCTCCAGGCTCCGAGGTGTCAGCACAGAGCCCGACACGGGGCTCGAACTCACGGACCGCGAGATCGTGACCTGAGCTGAAGTTGGACGCTTAACCGACCGAGCCACCCAGGCGCCCCAGAATCTGATTACTTTAAACATTAGCTCCCACCCTGGAGTGTGGATTTAAATTAACCTACGTGCACATATCTCTTAACACTATTCAAAGAAGAGCACTAAAGTGACTTATAGGCGATATTATAGCTAGCCTGCATAGACTCTCGGAGACCTGAGAATAGAAGTGTTTGGAGTTTAGATAAAACTTGAGAAACTGACATCTCTGATTTTCTATTAGTAGTGAGAAGGCTAAGGGCCAGGGAGGTTGATCAGCTTGCCCGGGGTCACCCTGCTTGGTGGCAGCAAAAGAAGACAGTATTTCCTGTTCCTCTTACCACCCCCTCTTACTACAACGAGGCAGGAGGCTCCCCCAAATAAGCGGACAGTGTGGTTTGGGGTGTTAATTCTGTTGGGTATGATCTTCGGTTTTGCATTAGTGTGAAAAGGTTTTATCAGAGACACTTTGAGGCATTTATGAATATTGCAGTATATAAACTTACTGTATTTCCAATGGATTTGTTTTTAGTACTTCAGAAGGGGGGGGGTGCAGAGATGAAAGAGAATGGCAGGCCATCTCATAACCAATGGTGCTCTGCAATAGGTTCATGGGGGGGGCGATTTCTTTTTACTCTTCTCTACTTTTTACGTTTGCAATTTTCCCTTTAAAGTTTTTCACAAGAAGTTTTTAAAAAAATCAGAGTGATTTTTCACACCCAGCCAAGAAATGCCTTTAGTTGCCCGCCTACAGTTGCCAGCCGCCGTAATCAGTTTCATGAAAGATAGGATTTTGTCCCTGTTCCGTCGGGGCTGGTCAGGAAATCTTGGTATCAGTGACCCAGCAGTGGACCCCTCGGGGCAGGTGAAGCCTCCCGGTCCTCTTATCAGCGATCCCACCTCTCAGCAGCCATTCGCAGAATCTCCTCCTGGTGACTCACTTCTTATCATCCCTGCTCCACATCTGCACGCGGGAGTACATTTACGTGGCCCTGTAGTTGATTATCCCACGCGGGAGTACATTTACGTGGCCCTGTAGTTGATTATCCCACGCGGGAGTACATTTACGTGGCCCTGTAGTTGATTATCCCACACGCCGTGCTTGGGCCTGGCCTGCAAGGGAGGGAAGATGGAGTTAACTTACTGTTTGCATTAAGCGTGTGTGCATTCCCATAGCCGTCCGCTGCTGTCTTGGATGTTGCAAAACATTATCCCACAGTTAGACAAGGGTGGAGAGCAGTCTTTCTTCCACCCCCTCTGCCTGTCTCCGCCTCCTTGCCAAGGAGCTGGGAAGGCTTTGGAATAACCTGAAATAAACTTGCAAGTTCAAGCAGAGCCTTCATTCCGCTCTCCCTGGCAATTAACAGTGATTTACTGGAGGTTACATTCTAGCGTGGCCTCTGCCCTTCTGTTATCAGCTGCTTCAGGGACTGGCCTCTTTATTGGTCGGTTCCTGGCTGTCCTGCAAACAACCCCTTTCACATTTAGCTCTTGCCCACAGCCACATCCTGTCCCTTTAGTACTGTATGGGCGGCCCATACTCAAGTCGGGGAGGGCTGTGCCGTGTAGACAGCCGCCATAGACAGATGGATCGAATCACGGGGTAATTTTTCTCCTGGCGTTTTGGAGACGGAACGGACTCCGAAATTTGCTCTCTGTAACATGTTCCCAGAGAACACGAGGTTGGCGCGAGACGAGTCTAAATCCCCAAGTGTCTGTCTGCAAACAGCTGACGGTGTCCTACCCTGGCACAGACCGGGCGTCCTGCCTTCTTGCCTTTTGTCAAGAGGACTCCTGTTACAGATGGGAAGTCACCCAAAGCTCTGTTTCCCTTTTGGCTCAGCCAGAAAGTGATGTGTGGGCCGTCACCTCACACACCGTGTTCACGGGTGTTCACGGGCACGGTGTGGCCTGACCATCTAAGCTGGCCTACGTAGCCGCGCTGATAAACGTTCGTGTGAAAGAACGCCGAAGCAGCCTTGATCTGTCACATGTGAGGGATTCCTCTTACAGGTTAATATCTGGAAAGGGCTTGTCCCTCCTGAAGAACTGATATCTTCCCTTTGATCAGATAAGAAGAAGTGCCTCTCCCCTCCCCCACCTGCTCCCTTCCCTTTTTTGGACTCCCTTGAAAGGCAGAGCTCATATTTCACATCCTTTACAATGTTAGCCTGGATGGGGGGGGGGGGTGTATTTTCTTTCCCCTTCTCTCCGCTTGGGTTTTGGTTTTCTGTGAACATTTTCAGAAATCCTGTAGGTGATATACAGGGCACCAAGAAGTGACCTGTTCAAAGGCTGCACTGCCTTTCCACTGCTGGTCACTCTGTCCTTGGGAGTTGAGGACCCCGTACAGTCCTCCCCACTCGAGGACTGTGCGCTTCCTCTCGACAGAATCCTCACCCAGACGTCTCCGTTTGTGTTTTTCACAAGCATCTGAGTACCTTCCCTTTTTGCTAACAGATTGTGTCTTCTTACTGGGAATTGAGACCCTCGGCTCTTCATGGTAATTCACGAATCTGCTCACTTAACATTCCTGCCGGGAACCCGCTCACCTGTCTCATCAGTTTCAGCCCCATAGATAGAGGTCAGCATCCAGAAAACTGAGGATGCTCAAGGACAGGTTTCCCCTTATGCTGATCATGGTAGCTGGGTTTGGACGGACCTGGTTGGAAAGCATTTGTGAGGGTCCTAAGCTCTGCGGGGAGCGTGGCAGGTGATGGAGACCATTTCCTTGGAAGCCTATTGTAGAGGCTTTTCTAAATCACACGTGAGGGTTATGTTCCGCAGACTGGGCCCTAGATATCATTTGTTTCCCGATGAGGATTTTACATTTTATATTTTCATTTTAGTATTAGTTTTTAAAACTATTTTGAGCCTATCCTGAATCGTCTAGATGGCTACCTTATGACTCTGCGTTTGTTGCCTCATTTATATTCGCTATTAGATTGGTGCCCAGGGATAACAAAAATACCAATGCCAGCTACACTCCTTGGCAGTTCTACATGGCTATGCTGGTGGCCGGGGGGTGGGGTGGGGGGAGGTTCCTGGATTGTATGTTAGCTTGGGAATGGAAGAGAACAATATATATGCCTAGATACTTCTGTACTTGTATTTTACTTGTATGACATTGCCTTGTTAGGTTACTGAGAGTCAAGCAGGGCTCGAAGTCAGTAGCTTTCTTGGCCAAAATGGTCAGTGATTTAATAGGTATCTGTACCGAAAAAGGGAGGAGGGAATTCCTTCCTGTTGAGAGCCCACAGTGTTGAAGTCATGATTTGAGGCCATTAGCCTTGTAAAATACGTTGTTAGGAGTTTCTGGATAGTACTCAGGGCTCACCAGACAATCCCCAATGCCCAGCCTCTGTGTCAGAGCTGTGAACTTGAATGTGTGTCTGGGCTGGAACCGTTGGGCTCACATGGCTGGTCTCCCTCCTTCTGGGTCATCACACACACCCCAGGCAGCTAACTTTTCTGTAATTCTGTTTTTGTCATCACTCCTGCTCTAAGCCGTCCATGACTCCCTAGTGCCAACTGGATGACTTCACCTGCGGATTCTTCCCCTGGTTGGCAGGGCTCTCTCAGGCCTGCCCAGCTCACCCTGGAGGAGTCACATCCTGGGTGTTTGCTGCTGCAGCTTGTGCCCTAGCCCCCCCTCCCTCTTGGCGGCCTCCCGGCTCTCACATCCCCCTGGGACACTGTCTTTGTCCCATCTCCTTGTTTCCAGACCCTCCGAAGTCCAGTCCAGATACCATCTTGCCTTCTCTAATTACCCCGGTCACTTGTCACTCCCCTTTCTGCCCCCAAACAATGGCATCATGTAGACTTAATGTGCTGTCACTTGAGTTGTGGGGTGGTGAGTTGGAGGAGCCTGTCCCACCTTCTGGACTATGAACTCATGGGTAGATGGCAGGATTCAACTTACCCTCCTGATGTGGCTTTGTCTCCTTCCAAAATGTACTTCTCGGTGCCTACGTCCGTTCATTCACTCGCTCCTCCATTTAACAAACCCGTGTTGAGCACCTGTTGTGTGCTGGCAGGACTCAGCACGTTGAGGAAATGGTGATCAAGACAGACACAAAGGAATATTCCTCATGAACCTTCTGGACTGGGGAGATAGGGAGAAGTTGGGGGGAAGGAGAGGAAGGTCTCAAACAAGTCTTGATGGCTCAGGACTGCCAGGAGAAGAGTCAGGGAACCTTAGGACACACACTGCAGAGAAGTGTCAGCCATTGGTTATATGGGACTCATCACCTCTCTTGCACCAATGACTCGATTAGTTTGCACTCCAGGACTCCAGCTCTTAATCCTGCCTGCTCATTTGAATCAGCTGCAGAACCTCCATGAATTTGGACCCCCTGCCTCACCCAAGAGACGGTCTGATTTATTTGGTCTGGGGAATAGATAACAAAACTCACGACCCACGCGCGAGCCGGGGGACCCAGAGGGACACCCCCCACCCCGCCGCTCTGTAGGCGGCCTGGTAGGTCAGCTCAACCCCTTGCACTGGCGGAGCGAGGGTCTTGTTCAGTGCTGGGGCCACAGGTGTGAGGGCTCAGAGAAGAGGATTTATTTGTGTGGCCTGCCATGTGCCCTCTTTGGGGTTGAACTGTGGCCCCTAAAAAGATACGGTCAAGTCCTAATCCCCCGACTGCGACTTTATTTGGAAATCGGGTCTTTGCGGATCGTCATCTGGTTAAGATGAGGTCCTACTGGATTAAGGTGGGCTATCAGCCAGTAAAGGTAGGGGGTCCTCATCAGAAGAGGGCAGTTTGAATACGGAGACACACAGGGATGATGCCTGTGACGACAGAGGCAGAGACCGAAGTGATGTAGCTGCAAACCAGGAAGGCCAGGGATTACAGGTGGCCACTGAAACCAGGAAGAGGCCAGGAAGCATGGCCCCGTTGACACCTGATTTCAGCCTTCTAGCCTCCAGGACTGGAAGAGACTCCATTCCTGTTGATTTAAGCCCCTCAGTCCATGGTGTTTTGTTATGGCCTCTCTAGGACACTAATACAGGCCCCAAGGGTCTTGGCCACATGAACGG
This sequence comes from Prionailurus bengalensis, assembly GCF_016509475.1. Taxonomy (NCBI): domain Eukaryota; kingdom Metazoa; phylum Chordata; class Mammalia; order Carnivora; family Felidae; genus Prionailurus; species Prionailurus bengalensis. The sequence goes on along the minus strand of NC_057351.1, from coordinate 70,914,341 downwards.
TGATGCCAGGATCTCCCCCAGGCCCCGACTTGGGCACCAGCAGGAGCCCCGAGGCAAACCCTCAGCAGCTGTCACAGCTGTGACCTGACTGAGCGTTTCACAAAGCAGCAGCCTGCACGGGAGATGTCAGCGAGGGGAGAGGGTCTCAAAGAACGGAATGGAAGTTGACAGCTTGGTTCTCACTCCCTAAGCTTTAATTAGGCCCACAGCTACAGCTGCTGCTCAGAAAGGGCTTCATTATCAAGTCAGTGGCATGGCCTGGGTTCTGCTTGGAGAAAGGGCATGGGTAGAATGCCTTGAGTAGCAGGCCAGCACGGGACAGCCCTGTCAGTTCAGCGTGTGAGCGGCACCGGCTGAGCCCCGGAGGCCTAGACCCCGCTCTGGACGAAGCACGGAAGGCCTCCCTGCTGTGGGGAGGAAAGCACTGGACGCCAGGCCCAAGCGCTGGGCTTTGGTTTCATGCTGCTTCTGGTTCTTTCTGTAAGCTTCGTAAAGTGACTTCACTTCACATATCGGTTAATGACATCTCTTTTGGTAAGATGGTGGAGGCTTCAGTGAAACGCAGCGAAGTTCGGCAAGGGCCCCACTCGTGCCTTGCGCTTAGTGGTGCTGGTCGGAGGCTCATGTGGCGAGTACGGGTCCGGAAGGGCCAGGACTCAGAACGAACAGGAAGTCAGCCTCGTGTGTGTGGCGTGGGGCCGCTGGTGGCCGGGGCGCTGCCTCCCATAAAGTGGCGCAGTAGACAGCAGGCCTGACTGGCCTCTGGGACGTGTGTGGTGTATCTGCATCAGGCTGTACGTGGGGTGGAAGCTGGTGGGCCCAAGGGACCTTCCAAGAGAGGCAACTTGGAATTTTCTGTGTCTGGTGTGTGTTCCCAGGGTTGCCTCGCCCTGACTCCCAGAAACCCGTTTTCCCAATTTGCTGCTCCTGTGTCTAGAACCTACTCCTGCAAGACAGCTCCCAGTGTGTGAGAGGCTCAGGTGCCACTGTCACCAGGTGAGGGGGGCGGAGCCTGGCAGAGGGCAGCCTGGGCGTGTTCCCCTCCCATGGGCTCTGTGCAGCTGTCCTCGCTGCACCTGTCTGGTCCCCGCCTAGAAGCCCTGGGCCCTGGACCCACAATCTGCTCAGCTTTTTGTGAAAGTTGTTCATAATTATTTATGGCAAAAAGGAAGGCTCTCTCTCTTTTGCCAGAATGAATGTTCTTAAATGAAGACGTTTTTATCCTGACTGATTTTAAATCTAATCAGATTCTTGCAGTCCGGTGGAAAAATCAAACTTTTTCCAACCAGGTTAATCTTTTAGAAGTCTGTTCCTTCCTGGCTCTTTGGTTTTTTTTCCTAAAGCCGTGTACAAATATTCTCTCGATCCGTGAGTTTTGGGGGGCTGTCTTAGCTTCCTAGGGTTGCCGTAACAAATTACTACCAGCTAGATGGTTTAAGACAACAGAGGGGCGCCTGGGTGGCGCAGTCGGTTAAGCGTCCGACTTCAGCCAGGTCACGATCTCGCGGCCTGTGAGTTCGAGTCCTGCGTCGGGCTCTGTGCTGACGGCTCAGAGCCTGGAGCCTGTTTCAGATTCTGTGTCTCCCTCTCTCTGACCCTCCCCCGTTCATCTCTGTCTCTCTCTGTCTCAAAAATAAATAAACGTTAAAAAAAAATTAAAAAAAAAAAAAAGACAACAGAAACTTATTCCCTCACTGTTCTGGAGGTCAGAAGTTCCAAAATCAAGGTGTCGGCAAGGCGGGCACTCCCTCTAATGACTCTAGGGGAGAAGTGTCCTTGCCTCTTCCAGCTCCTGGTAGCGCTTGGCTTTCCCTGGCTGTGACAGCATGAACTGCAGCCTCTGTCTGTCCCCACACGACCCTTTCCCCTGTGTTTCTGTATCTCACAGCTCCCCCTCCTTTCTCCTAGAAGGATACCAATCATTGCATTTACAGCCCACCCTACATCCAGTATAATTTCATCTCAAGGTCTTTAATTGCATCTTCAGAGATCCAGTTCCAAAGAAGGTCAATTCACAGGAACCAGGGGTTAGGACAAACAAACCTAATGTCATATGAACAGGAGCCTATAGAAATAGGAGGCTCAAAGAAGTGAGCAGGCAGCTCTCCTACCTTGTAGACAAAGAAGCGGTTACTTGTGAGCCTGTGACAAGACAAAGGGGCTGGGCTTGGGGCAGCAAATTAATGAAGAAGTAACAAAGTTTGTTTATGCAGCCTTCTCGGCCTTGAATTCCCCTATCTTTTTCGATAAGGATGCTTTATACCCTCATGGCAGAGGGAAGGTGCCTTCACACAGGAGATTTATTTCCCGTTTGGGGGGAGGCGGGGGACAAAGGAGGTCAGAGTGTCCTCCTTGCACCTGCCATTTTCTTAAGTAACTTTAACTGAAAATCATCCATATGCCAAAGTGGCTTGTTTTGAGGTAGCCTAGTCTGCTCCCCTTCCCGCCATCATAAGGGGAAGAAAAATGTTATAAGAAAACAGCTGTAGAAAAGCATATAGGGTTATTTTTGTTTTCCCATCCATTCATACGTGGAGAACCACAGTATACTAGAACATTAAGAATACCAGGAATTTGGTATTCACCTGGGTCACTGGGTGACCCAGTCAGTTAAGTTGATTTCAGCTGTTGATTTCAGCTGTTGATTTCAGCTCAGGTCATGATCTAAGGGTTTGTGGGTTCCAGCCCCATGTCAGGCTCTGTGCTGACAGTGTGGAGCCCTGCTTGGGATTCTCCCTCTCCCTCTGTCTCTGCCCTTCCCCTGCTCATGCTCTCTCATTCTCTCTTTCTCTCTCTCTATCAAAATAAATAAGTAAACATGAAAAAAAAAAAAAAAAGAATACCAAGAATTTTGTTTTGGTTCATCTAAAAGGTACAGAAAAACTAACATCACTATAAACTTACAGTGAAGCGTGTTGATCTGTATTCTAAGAGGGCCATTTTATTTAGTGGTACCCATTTTTCCCATTTTATTTAGTGGTCAGGTCTAAGGGTCTAAGGTAAAGAAGGTGCTCCGTAAATATTTGGTAAAGAAAGGCAGATGGGAGGCACGGTGCCAGGGTCGGCTTGAGGCAACACCCCACCCTAGGATGTGACCTCTTAGGAGCCGGAGGGAGGTCAAGGTGGCCCCATTAGTCTGCAGACTCTGCACCAGAGCTGTCCTAGTCTCTGTGTTCAGATATCATGTGTCAGAGGGGAGTGCTTTTCTCGGGTGGCTGCTGTCCGTGGGCCTTCAGCTGAATGTTTGGCAGAATTCCTTGCGGGTAGGCATCTGTATTAAACGTCAGGTATCAGGAGCTTGGGGATAATCTCAATTGTCTCACTGATCTTTCTGGACTGGGATCAGTACCATTTTCTGTCTGGGTTCATTTCCTGACACTTGGTCCTGTGATTTTACAGGAATAGAAATATGTGTAAATGGAAGAAATGTTTACTGTTGGAGAAATTTGGCTTGGAAAAGAAAATGCACGTACAAAGTTCTGAGGAGTTTTGAGCCTCAACACCGATGAGACTGTCCAGATCTGTGGGGTTTTGAACTCTGTTTGTTGGAATAAGTTTGGGTTAGGAAAGTACCTAGGAGGTTTTAGGTTTCAGGACAGCAGTGTTAAATGTTTTAATTCCCAAACACATAACATTTTTCTTGCCCTTTTCTAAATGTCTTTCAAATGGAGCAGGATATCTCCCTGGTTTTGCAAAAGCTCTGTGTCCTCGTCTGCATTCTCCCAAGAAACAAAACAAATAGGATATGTGTCTGTCTGTCTGTCCATATCCATAGGAAGAGATTTATTAGAAAGGATCATCTGATGTGCCCATCAGGTTGACATCTAAAACTAACCATTGTATAATCTCTTTGGCATTTGCTCATTCCTAGCTCAGTAAGGTAGCAGGTGTCACATATATGATCCTTTTTGGTATCCTTGGCAAAGGCATTCTCAGTGGAAACGGAGTGAAAAGTCCAAGGATGAAAACCAGAAAGAGACGGGTGAGACGGTTGTTTTCTGTTTCTGAATTTCAGTTGGCTACCTTTGCCTCTTGTCCTGAGCATGCCAGTACCTTTTTTAAAAAAATGAACGAAAGAAAGGATGGGGAAAGTACTTCATTACAGTGCAGGGAGAGCTGTTTGGGTTTCTTTGACCAAGTCCACACTCAGCCAACAGATTACTTGTTTGAAACTTACTTCGGATAGCCAGAGGAAGGCTTTGATTAAAACATCATTTGCCAGCCAAACCCCTTCCTTGACCCTTCCATTAACAGGTGTAACTCTCCCCATGAACCCTGAGTTCCCCTGCTGTGCAGGGGACCAGGAAAGTGGATTCATTTCTAGAGGACTTGTGACCACCCTCCGAGGTGCTGGCCCACAGATGTCCATTTGGTCCCTTTTCTGCCACCGTTCATTTCCCGGCTGTTGTGATGAGCTATGTGCGGCATGTTTATACACAGGATACATAAAATACATTCGAGCGGCAGATGATTTTCTATCGCCTAACTTTATTCCAAAGCATTTAGTCTTTGTAAAACCAAAAGTCACGGGAGACCCAGTAATAAAGCTGGTGCATTTTGCAATTTGGCCACCCATGCCTGATTGCAATAGCAAAATAATTACTTGTGCAGGATTTACTGGTGAACTTGTCAAGCGTCGAACAACTAAGTGTCACACACCAGAGACTTTAACATAGTGCTCTCCGTACCTGCTGTAAGTTAAATGTATTTCCTGCGTCTCTTACTGTTCTCTTTTACTGTGTTACTGTTCTCCTAGGATATGATTTGGTCACTGGCAACTTGTATTGATAACAATCAGGGTGGAAATGGGCTCGCAGAGTTTTCCGTATTCATATATAAAACTAGGCAAATAGTACTGTTTTGGATAAGTCTTCTCTCTGCTAGGCTCTGTTGCCAAATGACTGGATTTTTCCTTTTTTTTAAAGTTTGACTTAAAAACTCTTTAAACTACTTAAGTTTTTACTTAAAAACTTTCAGACGTGAAAGAAGAAATTGTAAGAGAGGCCAAGCAAGGTATTCGGGGGGAGGGTCAGAGTGATTTGAATTCAGATTTGAATTTACTAGCTGTGTGACTTTGGCCAAGTTATTTAACTTCCCTGGGTCTGTTTCTTCATCTAAGAGATGATTGTATCTACCCTATAGGCTTGTTATAAGAGCTCACCACGATAAACTTTGTCAGTCATCTGGCTGACTTTATTCGTAATAAAAGCAGTTTCCCTCTTTTGGTGTGTATTCTTTCTCTTTTACTGGTTTATTATTAATAGCCTTTTGTGTTCTTTATTGAACTGTAATTCTATCTTCATAGTTTTAAGTTTCAGTAGAAAATGACCCATCCTAATATTTATTAATCCTTGTTGCTGAATTTAGAGTTCATTGTACTTTTGCTTTACTTTATGCCAAATGGCATTCAGAACAATGGGAAGGCAAAACTCCTTTATTTCCAGCTTTTTCTAATTAAGCCTCACTTCTAGGTGAGCAACTCCTGAACCAAGTTTGGGATTCAGAGCTGGGATTGTTCTGGAGATTCCAAATGGGATCCCAACAACCAATTCTGAATGGAAAGGGCAGAGATTTTCAGAACCGTGGGCTGGAAGAGGGGAGTTCTTTACCCGTCCCCCCGCACCCCAACCCCGTGTGCATTGGTCAAATCTGTGAGCCCCTGCGCCAGGCTGGGTGCCTTACCAGGTACAGGAGGGGGTGCCCAGAGTGAACTCCAAGATGCAATGCTTGTGCTCTTAGAAATCTGGTATGAGGTTTGAACAGCTGGAATTTTAGCATGCAAGGGACTTGAAAAATGAGTAATCCGTCGTCCAAAGAAACATAACGTGGTGCAAACAGCCCCCTCCCTATGAGGAGATGTAAACATCACCATGATTGGAAGGAGGTTGATTCTGAGATGCCGTGGGTTATAAGAAGCATCCTCAATTAGGAACACCATAGCTGAGGGGAAAAAAAAGAAATGCTTCCGCATTAACTTGCAAACAGTTGCAACATGCATTCTTATTTTATGAGTTCGGGGGATACAGTCAAATTGGAAATAGGGATCTAGCTGCTTGTCTTCCGCACTGCATTGCCTAGCATGACCCTAGCAGAGTCGGTGCTCAGTACATCTTTAAAAAGAGGATAGATGTCTAGCTAGCACCGGGAAAATACTTTTGAATAGTTGTTATGGGTAGACAGAGCCAGGGTCGTGGTGGGATGAGGCAGGGCGCATTGATGGGCTGAAATAGTGACCATGACTGGGGTGCCCTGAAAGCCTGGTGTGAGGGTCAAGGGGATACTAGTTCAGGGAGAGACAGTGGTGTGCATGGTTCTTGCATTAGAGAACTTGGTCGTGCCAGAGAAAAAGTGGCTGAAGATAGTTTCCGGAGTGTTCAGGACAGGGGCCACAATGTTGGAGAAGTTGGTGTAGGGAGAGGAGGTGGGGCGGGGAGGAGAGGAGCTGAGGGAGTCCCTTTGAGATCGGCTTGGTGGGGGGGGGGGGGGGGGGGCGGGGAGGGAGATTGGAGTAAGGAGCCAAATGCAAACTTACAATGTTCTCAAAAACTGAAATGCCCTGGAAGGGTCGGAAATCATACATCAGCAGTTTCTTTTGACAAATGTTGGCTGAAATATTACGTGAGAAGAGTGATCCACCTCAACACTCGGTGATGCCTTTACGTTGTTTGTGGAACAGAGCTTCAGGGGTTCCATTTAGAACATTTGTGTGATGAATAACTGGCCCTTGTTCGGGTAAACACAGGACAGCCTGCACCGAGTATCCCAATCTGTTTCGTCCAGGTCATGACTGTTTTCCTGAGAGAGGACTTCTCTCTCGCTGCCCCTCTCACCTTAATCAGTCACAACCAGCACACGGAGAAGGGCTCCACCTTTTCCAAGCCCTTTGCCACAGCTCCCTGGAACTCTCATTAAAGAGTGACCTGTATTCCTTCCTGTGTTCTTCAGGACACAAAACCGCTTCAATTTAGGTTTCAGAAAGCCTTGGGCAGACACAGGAAATCGAGCCTTCCACAAACTCACTGTGTGACTTGGGCCAATTTTGTGTCCATCCAGAGGACGAGTTGTTTCATGAGTTTATAAGCTCTGAGTCTGTGATAGATGGGTCAGACCAGTGCTGTCCAACAGAAATAGAAAGCAAGGGGCACCTGGGTGGCTTAGTCAGTTAAGTGTCTGATTCTTGATTTCAGCTCAGGTCTGGTCTCACAGTTCATGGGTTCGAGCTCCGCGTTGGGCTCTGTGCTGACGGCGTAGAGCCTGCTTGGGATTCACGCTCGCTCTCTCTCTCTCTCTCCCTCCTTCCCTCCCTCCCTTCTCTCTACCCTTCCCCTGCTCATGCTCCCTCTCTCTCTCAAAAGTAAATGATAAATAAACATTTTAAAAAACTTATTAAAAAAAAGAAGGAAATAGAAAGCAAGGTGCATACATAATTTTAAACTACATTTTTAAAGTTTTAAACACAAAAAAACAGGTGAAGTTAATTTCCAGAATATTTTTTAACCCAGTACATCCAAAATACCATCATTTCAACATGCAGTCAATATTTAAAGAAGAAACACTCTTGAGATATTTTACATTCTTTTTGGTGGGTGGGGGGAAGTAACACTCGGTCACTTAGAGCACATCTCAGTTCAGACTAACCACATCTCACATGCTCTGTAGCCACATATGGCTTGTAGCAAAGAATGAGCAGTACCATTTTAGACCAAAAGTCAGTGAGTTCTATGTAGAAGCACAGTTAATTTGGTTAAAAGACCTACCTGCCCACAGCCCTGTGGTTTCTTAGACCCTGCAGCTTTGCATTAATTCATTAAACGGCTAGTGTGGGTTTGCCACCGTCCGTGAGGTCTTTTTAAAAACACACACACACACACACACACACACACACACACACACACACACAAAACCCCAGACAATTAAAAGCCAGTTTTGAGGCCACAGAAGGAAAAAGATCCTAGGAATCCCAAGAAAGTTCCACCATTTCTCCTCAATTCCCAAATCCCCAAACTTGGAAAGGCAGAATTTTTTTTGTGTGTGAGGTTGACACAAACTAATTTGGAGGGATCCAAAATGATGTGAGACGATTTATAATCTATCAAGCCCACTTAGCATGAGTATTTGTGCATTTTGCCATAGAAATATCAATGTGTTTTATTCCTGAGTGTTTGTCTGGACCCTGCTGGGGCATATGTGGCATGTTCCTTTTCTAGAGTCTGAAATACACTGAATTAATTTCTTTCTTTTTTTCTTTCTTTCTTTCTTCCTTCCTTCCTTCCTTCCTTCCTTCCTTCCTTTCTTTCTTCCTTTCTTTCTTTCTTTTTCTTTTTTAATGCTTTATTCCCTTTTAAGAGACAGAGACAGAGCATGAGCCAGGGAGGGGCAGAGAGAAGGAGATAGAATCCACAGCAGGCTCCAGGCTCTGAGCTATCAGCACAGAGCCCCATGCGGGGCTCAAACCTACAAACCATGAGATCATGACCTGAGCCTAAGTTGGCTGCTTAACCGACTGAGCCACCCACGTGCCCCTGAAATACACCGAATTTCAAAACACCTCTAGCTTTGCAGGTTTCAGGTAAGAGATCGTGGGTCTGTAGTCGTGTTTTTCAAACCTTTTTATTGTGACCATGGTAAGAAATGTGTATCCCAGAATACACACACACACACACACACACACACACACACACACACACACCCCTAAATCAAAGGTTTTAGGAAAGATTTCACTCCTTGATGCAATGCATTTTGATATTTTATACTACTTTTTTTTTTAAGCTATATGTCCTAAATCACTGAGTTGACAGCAAAGTCCGCTGAAGTGTCATGCCTACAGTTTGAAAAGCACCACTGTGGGCCCCGTACCGGGGACCGTGGAGACCAGCACAAGGACATAAGTGCCAGTCAGAAAAGAGAGGGGAGATGGGCTCCTGGCGGGGAGGCAGCACCCCCCTCCCACCCTCTATCCTCACTGTTGGCTGTTCTCCTCTGTGGTTTTACCAGGATCGTCACAGCCATGCCCTCAGTGTCTGTTGGTCATTGTCAGCAGTTTTTCTGGTGGTTTGGGCATCATGTGGGTCATGCAAGAAAATTACCTGGCCCAGTAGGCTTTGTGCTTGGATCTTTCAAAGGGAGCCATACAATTACGGCTTTGGGGAATTGAGGTGTGCCTTATAAAAGGGGTGGTTTACATGGAGCCACCATTTGTTCAAACTTCACTTCCATATAAATGAGGACCTTTTGGTCAGCAATGACTAAACACCAGCCTAGGTGGAAAAGGGAATTTATTGGTTCATGTAGTTGTAGTCGGCAGGTGCAAAGTTAGCTTCGGGCATGGCTGGACCTAAGGACTCTAGCAAAGTGGGTAGGGCCCTGTGTCTTTCTCTGGTGATCGGCTTTGTTCCCTTCTGGACACTGGCTTTATCCTCAGACTGGAAAGGGGAGTGGTCTCCTACAGTTCCCAGTATATATCCTCATGGCTTGTAATCCAAAGAAAAGAAAGGCCTCCTGCTCTCAAAGCCCGTAGAGCAAATCCTGAGGATAATTCTGGCCTTGCTTGAATCCATCACAGTGGCCCGAAGGATGGCCAGTCCTCAGGCACATGCCTACCCCCTGTGGCTAAGGTGGGGTCAGCCAAATCTGAACCGTATGGAATAGGTCCTCCCATTACCAAAAGAAGGGAGGAAGAATATTAAGTGGGCCAAAAGAATTAGTTTTCCTTCCTTATTGATTCCTAACCCCTGCAAGGGACTGATTCCAAGTCGACGGGGTTCACGTATTACGTACAGCTCTCTGTATGATTATCAGTTCTTGTCCATTGGAGATGTTAGCCTAGCTAGACAGCCATTCAGATCTGCTGGCTTTGTGAAAGTTGCTCCTTTGTGTGGAACTTTTGCTTTTCCATTCTTCCTAATATTAAGGACCATTTTAGGCAGACTCTTTTTTCCTGGCTCTCTCATAACTTAATCGCACCACACCCATTTCATCAGCTGTTTGATCCTCTGGGTCTGGCCCCTGGCACTGGGGAGTAAGGCGTGGAGGTTTCCACTCCAGCTTGTTCCTAAGGCCATCAGAAGCTGTGTTCACTGCCCTCTGCCCTCCCCCTAGGCCTTGGTGACACTTTATCTCAGGTTTCTCCAGGTGTTTGTTTTTTTTGTTTTTCCTGGGTCTTTCTCCATGCTTTGCTTTCATTAGAATGTTTTTGAATTTCACTTTCTGGACAGTCTGCTTTAATAAGCAAATCTTTACCAATGCGAAGTAGATTCAGATGACTCCGGATAAACTCCAGGCTTGGGGCCAGAAGGACCTGTTGATTCTGAGCTCTGGTATTTACTGTGTGACCCTGCTTTGGCCTGAGATCTCCCCTGCCTGGCCCAGGTTCCAGCATCCAGACATGGGCTGTGGTAGTCTGCTCTCCATTTGCCAGCAAAGGAGACCACCCCCCCCCCCCCCCCCCCCCCCCCCCCCCCCCCCCCCCCCCCCCCCCCCCCCCCCCCCCCCCCCCCCCCCCCCGCTTGATCTGGCTTAATGAAGAAATGGGATGTCCTTGCCACACATAACCGAGTGTTACAAGGGGAAGGTTAGTTTGAGTCTTCCCTGTTTTCCTTCTCAGGTAGCTTGTTCCCAGAGGTGGCCACTGCGGCCTGGGGTTGACATTCTAGCAGATCAGGGAGCCTGAGGAGGGAGATGGGCACTGCCTAGGGAGAGCCCCAAGGCTGATGCCCATTGGCTTGTCTCTGGTCATGAGGCCATCCTGAAGTCAGTCACTGGCTGGGGGCAGGAAGTGCTTTGATTGGCTGGGTCCAGGGTCATATGGCTACCCATGCAGTAGAGGTGGGGGTTCTGGTCTTACCCAAGCCACAAATACAGTTGGGTGAGGGGGTTCCCGAAAGGAGAACTGGGTACAAATAAGAAGGGCAGGTGGATGCTAGGGAAGGGGGGAATGCAATAGATACGCACCTCACAGGCTCATGGTTTATCCCTCCCCAGGCAGTGTTTTTGTTTTCCTTTGCCCAAAGGAAACTGGGTTGGCTGTCCAGGCATGCAGATGGCAGCCCGTGGGGGGGTCGGGGAGGGGTTAGAAAACAGACCGAGAGTGGAAGGAAGGACCTGACAGCTACCTCTCAAATCACAGCCTGGCACTGACTCTCCTCCCTGTATACTACTGGGATCAATTTGAACTTGTTGAGACCTGGGCTGGGCAGCCATAGGAGCTTTGAAAACATTCACTTGTTTATTTTCAGCAGTGTGTGTTTTGAGGGAGGTCATTCTCCAGAGGGGCTTAACCCAAATTCCACCTTCTGGAAGCCCCTGCTGACCTTCTGTGAGGACATGGCTTAGTAGTCCTGCAAAATCAGGGACATTTCCAATCACCTTTTTGAAGCTGCCCTACTAAAATTATAACATGTGTGTATGTCCGTGTAGGGGGTTTGGGGGGATATGTTTATGGAGGCTTTCTGTATCCATCTTATTGGAGGAATTTAGATTTTATTTAGCAGCTGACGTTGAACTTAGTATACACACTTGATGGGATTACTTGTGATCTTTACACAAATCCTGTTAAAGCAGGTACTATTATTAACCCCACTTTATAAATGAGGAAACTGAGGCCCAAAGAAGTTAATTAAGCCCCCCAAGGCCACAGAGCCAGTGTATAGTGAAGCCAGGAATGAACCCAGATTTGGAACTAAGACTTGGGCAGTTTGAATCTGGAACATGGTTTGGGTGGGAGGGGCCAGAAGGACTTGCTTGCCTCTGGACCAGGAAGGAGCCCAGAGAACCCACAGGAGCATGAGGCCAGGGGTGAGACACTCCAGATTCTGGGAGCCACCAGACAAAGAAGCTTGAGGGGCTGGGAGGCCTTTGTTCCCCAGCCCAGCTGCCTGGAGCTCGAGGCAGGGCTCATGTCTGTGTGGGCCGATGGGCCTGAATCGGCTCGGGGGGTGGGGGGGGTGGGGGGGTGGGGGGGTGGGGGGGGTGGGGAGCAGCCTCCTGCCAAGTCCAAGGCCGGGATGGTGGTGGTTTTGGGTTGCTGGGGCTGATTTTGACCTCCTTGGAGGCAGAGGCCTGAACAGGATACAGCTTCTTCTCAACACATCAGTCCAATGGTGTTTGATTGCTTCTGCCAAATGCTGGAAAGAAACAGGAAATCGGGATGGAGGATAATCTTTTTTTTCTCTCTCTACGTGTTTAGTTTGTGTCCTTTTTCTCTAATACAAATAGCAAGTGAACCAAAAGCACGGCAGCTGCCGTAGCCGTGGCTTCTCTCCGGGCGACAACTCCCTCTTCGGCTTTGCCGAACAGGGGGATGGAAAGGAAGAACGCGAACCTTCCCATAACTCCTCCACTGACAGATAACCACTGTTCCTTTCCAGCCTTCTTCTTTTTCTGTCAGACAGTACTTCCCAAACTTCCAGTGTGACCTTGGGTGACCCCTGACAGCCTCTTGTTCAGAGACTGGAGTGGTTTGTACCAGCTGTGGGACCTGCCACGCAGAGAGCCACCCCCCCTGAACCTTTGCGCCCCACCCACACAACGGGCCTCCGCCAAGTCTGAATGAAGCCACTCTTCTGGCAGATTGCATTTAAGGAATGTCCTGACTGGGTTGGGGAACAAAGGCCTCCCCAGGCCCCAAAGCCTCTTTGTCTGGCCCGGACCCTGGTGGCTGCTAGAACCTGGCGAGTCTCACCCCTGCCCTCGTGTGCCCCTTGAGCTGCTGCAGTGCCCCGGGGACCCAGCTCGGGCTCCGGGTTCCTGGTCCCCGGGGGCGCCCGGATGCCTCCATGTCCTTCCTACCCGCACCCTTGAGGAAGTGTTCCCACCACGGCGCCATCTGGGACTGAGACACCTTATATGCTCCCAACCCATTCACCTGCCAGGGGCCGCCTCTGGGTGGTCATTCCAGAGATGTTATGTGACCCAGGGCAGGGACTGCAGTTACGGCCAGGGATCGGAGAGCCCCCTGCCCTGGCCTCCTGGACAGACCAGCCCAGACCCTTTTGCAGGAGGCAACTTAGGAGTTTTCATTAGCTTGCGTGTGCGCGCGTGTGTACGTCTGTCTGTGTCTGTCTTTCCTTGTGCTCAGCTGATGTTTCCCAAGCACTGACTTTGAGTAAAGCATTACCAAGCCCGGTAGCTGCTACTACAGAGGGCTTTCATTTTCACTGGAGACAGAGGACTTGCCTTCATGGGACAAACAGAAAAATAAGAAAGGACAATGGCCAACCGGCCATGTGCTGCCGGGCTCACGGGACAGGTGGTGCTTGGGGTAGGCTGAGGCAGAGCTGGGGGTGGGGGGTGGCCCTCAGCAGGCCCCGGGCCTCTCTGCTTCGCTCTGCCCTGTTTGATGTCTTCGGCTGTTACTGTGTGCATTTCTGAAGGGCCCTAACTAAGCAGCTCTGGTTCCAGCTGGCTCCAGGGCTGGGGCTGGAATTCTGCTCTTGGGGAGGCTCGTTCCATTTGAGAGGTCACCGGTGAGCAAGCAACTCGCGTTGTTTTTCCAGTAACGCAAGCTGCAGCAGACCATGTGTCCCGTGTCTCCAGCCCGCCCAACTAACCCGGGAACGCAGAGGGCGGCCTCTTCTCGGGGAAAGTGTTCTAAGTGATGAGACTCCAAGATAGGCGAGAAAAAGCAGATCGTACAAAAATGGTGACAAGCTGACCTGGAACGTCAGGCCCAGCAAGGGGCAGCTCTTGCACACTGCTAGTAAACGAAGCAAAATTCTCTCCTCCTTGCCGTTTCTTTAAAAAAAAAATTTTTTTTAATGTTTATTTTTGAGAGAGAGAGAGAGAGACAGAGTGTGAGCGGGGGAGGGGCAGAGAGGGAGGAGACACAGAATCCGAAGCAGGCTCCAGGCTCCGAGCCGTCAGCACAGAGCCCGACATGGGGCCCAAACCCACGAACTGCAAGATCGTGACCCAAGCCGGAGTTGGTGCTTAACTGACTGAGTCACCCAGGTGCCTGCCCCCCCCACCGTTTCTTAAAGATGGAGATAAGAACTCCTGGAGTATTTCTTACTCTGGAGAAACTGTGGTCCATGACGCTGGTCCATGACAGGGGTGGCCTGTGAATCTTTTGGGTGCTGGTCCTCAGTGATAAACAACTGAGTTCAACAATGGGTAAACACATAGACATGGTGGTCCTTGCCTTCCATATCCTTACTGTCCAGGAGGGAAAAGACTTTTGTGGGGGGGAAGGTATTTTCAAACATCTCTGACTATATACCAGGAATCAACCTAGAAAGTTCTGCAAAGTTCTACATGTAAAATCAGAATCGAGTCCTATAGAAACACTATTGAAGTGTGTTTTTATCCAAACATATAAAGTAAAAAGACTTTTTATGAAGCATTAATCACATTTTTTTTTCATCTCAGTGGTTTATCACCTTAGCTGCACATTAGAATCTCCTGGGAAGCTTTAAAAACTCCTGGGGCCCAGAGTACCCTTTCAAGCCAGCAGGAAGGTGCTTTCAAGAGCACACATTGGTGTCAGGAGACAGGAACTTGCCGTGTCTGTGCAGAAGCACGCAGCAGAGGAAACCTATGGACACATGGAGGGAGATATTCGGGCTTCCGACATCTATAAAGTGGAATATCACACGGCAATCAAAAGGGGCAAGCTTCTCACACGTGCAACAACATAGACAAATCTCAAATGCCTTCCGTTAAGGAAAAGGACTCAGACCTCAAAGGCTACGCAGGTTTCCGGGGATAAGAAGGAATGAAATACTGACAGAGGCTACGACACGGATGAACCTTGAAATTGTTCGTGCACAGTGAAAGAAGCCATTCAACAAAAGACCACATGTTCCTTGACTCCGTGTATATTTGAAATGTCTAGAATCGGCAAATCCATAGGGATAGCATTGTCAATGTACCTAATGCCACTAATTTGTACACTTCAGAGTGATTAAAATGGTCAATTTTATGTCATGGGTCTCTTGCCACCATAAAAAAGAAAAACACAGCAGGTACTTGGAAAAGGCTGGCTTGGCATTTGGCTCTTCTGAAGACAGGAGACGTTGGCCTGATGTGTCCCTTCTTAGGTGGGACGAAAGGGAACATTTTCCAAAACCTCCTTCTTGAGAACTTGAGGATTCTCTGTGATCAGGAGGAACCGACCTGCCATTGTCTGCCCTCTGCTGCAATGACACGGTGTTCTCTCTCATCACAGAAACGTCTTCCACGTTCTTAGCAGTTGGGTTCATGCAGATAATATGCCCAGTGGCTTCATCTTGGGAACTGTTCGGGGTAGAGAGTGGGATGCATGTCTTTTTATTTAAAGAATAGGTTTGTTTCGTTTCATGTTTGGAAGGAAAATCGTGCTCAATCATGGGTCTTCAGCAAATGCAGCTGAATAAATAAAAATGTGTGCATGAAACAGCAGGGGAACCATGAGGAACAGCTCTTTCGGCATGTTGGGAAGATATTTATGGTTGGGAACCTAGTGACCAAAAGGCAAGACTGCCTCAAGATGAGAAAAACTGGGGGAGGAGGTCATCTGGAGGCAGAGCTTGGCCATGGCCGAGGACAATGAATCGAGCAGTTGAACCTCCCAGCTCTGCGTGGGCCTTCGAAGCCCTGAACAAGAATCTTATTGATGATTTGTCAGACCCTGAGCAGACAACTCTGAACTTTAACAGAGCCAGGATGGAAAGCCTGCACAAGGGCCTACAGTTTCCAGAATGAACAACACACTTATTTTTTCCCCTCCCTCTGCTGGAGGACGAGAGAGACCAAAGTGAGAAGTGTTGAGGAGTGGGGGGGGGGGGGGGGGGGGGGGGGGGGCGGGGGGACGGGGAGGGAAATGGGATGGGTGCCTTCCAGAGCCTCAATGAAATGGCCACATTCCTCCCAGCTCTGAGGGCTGAAAAATGTCAGCAGGGTTGGCACAAATTAGGGCCCTGCTTTTGTTGATTGTTATTTCTAAGAGCCAGGAGCTGGGCCTGAAAGGGTATGATCACAGGAGAATCCCTGGCCTCTGCTGTGCTTAGCACCTCTTCAGAGCCCTGAACCTGCAAAGGCTGACCCTCAACCAGGAAGAGCTCGTGCGTCGCCTGGGATACTGACTGGGCATACAAGGAGACGACCATGAACAACTGGCTTTGATGGTGAGGAGTCCAAGGAGGCAGAAGCTGATTGCTCTTGGTCACGGGCTGCTGTGTAGAGAAGGGACCTGGATGGACCTTGAAGGCTGATGCAGAGAGAGAGACAGAAATGACATCCCGGGCTTTGTGTCTCAGGTTCCTGGTCCTGCGTTTCTTCAACCCTGGTGCTTGCCCTTCACCTAGCATAGCCATTTTCGAGGAGAATGCTTTCTTGGTGCCCCACCACCCACCAGCCGTGCCTGTGTGTTCTCCTGTGGCAGAGACCACACGGCGTGTCTCACTACAGTGTCCCCAAGTCTGTGTGTCTGATGGCATTCTGTGTGTCTGACTCTCAGTCACTCAGGGCCTCTTAATTCCCTCATCTAATGGAATTATCACCAAGTCCCATTGCCTCCACATACTATCTAGAGTCTCCTGCCCCCTCCCCCCGTCCCCTTTGCCCACTATGATGGAACAGGATGCAGAGGTCATGACCTAGATAAACCTCCCTGACTTAGGAATGGCTACAGCCAAGGGACGACAGACAGCATGCGCTTTGGGCTTAAGACGTACTTGAATTTGAGCCCCCGTGCCACCTCTAACTATAGATACGGGCCTCAGGAGCCCATGCTGTGCACTCGTGGGGTAGCTGGGAGAATTGGAGGTGGTGGGGTGCGGTGTCCTGCATGGCCCCTGGATGCTGTCATTCGGTCACACCCTTGTCGTTCTCATCTGTGCTAATGTGCTGCCCGCGGTCCCCCTGTCCTCCCCGCTGTCTGCGGGGTTATTCTGTCTCTGGCCTGTTGGAAGAACAATGTGCATGGCCTTCCCGCTGCATTTTCCAGAGGCCCTGCGGGGTAAGGCACTGACTCCTTAGGGAAGCAGATCAAGCCTTTATGGTGTGCATGCATGATCGAACGCGGGCAGTTCTGGCCTCGGAGCCCGCCATCGCCCCCTGCTCCCGTGCTCCGTGTGCCCTGGTGTACAGACAGACTTGTGCTTTCTCAACTACTCCATATGCTTTCAGCGCTTGGGTCTTCTTCTTTTTTAATCTTTATTTTTGAGAGAGAGAGAGAAAGAGAGAGCGCGCATGAGTGAGGGAGGGACAGAGAGAGAGGGAGACACAGAATCCAAAGCAGGCTCCAGGCTCTGAGATGTCAGCAGCACAGAGCCCATCCCGGGGCTCGACCTCACGAACTGGGAGATCATGACCTGAGCTGAAGTCAGACACTTAAACAACTGAGCCACCCAGGCGCCCGCAGCACTTGGGTCTTCTGAGCAGTTCTTTCCCTTTTCCTAAAATGCCTCTGCCTCTTCCCCGTGAACTCCTATGCATCCTCAGTGACCCGCTTCTATATTCTTCCTGCAGATAACCCTAGAGTCTGTGTCTTGATCCTCGGGGACTCTCCCGAGTCTCTTCTCTTCTCCCCCGGTATACTCCCCTGGTATACTCCCCCGGTATACTCTTCTCCCCCGGTATACCCCCTGGGCACCCCCTCTGCAGACATGGAGCTCCTGGAAAGGCTGGGACCCCTTTCAAGTCAACTCTGTCTCCTCAGAAGCAGGCACGACCTTCTTACCCTTTGGCCCCGTACATGTTTGCTTGCTTGGAAACAAACTAAAGCTGTTTTCCAGGAATCGGGCAGCTTTGGGGAATAGCTGAGGATGTGAAACCAAAGACATGCTTGAGTTTTAGTGCCTTTTTCTTTTCTGTAGCGGAAGCAGTGGCAGGCACAGGCTGGAAGGGTTCAGAAGGTCAGGAAAAGCACAACTCGAGATGCTGACTGCCTTGCATGGCCCCTTGGCTTTTCCACAGCCGCTGTAGCTGAGTTCAAGGCTCGGTGTCATTTCCTCAGATTTGCCCTTTGTTCTCTCGGTCTGGACTTCTTCAAATTCACTGCTTTTTGGCCTGTTGAGTTCCTGCAGCCAACAGGAAAGTCATGAATAGCTGTTCAGAAAACACTCAAAACCAAACAAAAAACAACCTAAGGCCTTACCCTACTGTACATCTTCCCAGAAGCCTTCCAGGCCTAGGACTCTTGTCTGACCTGCTCTCGCACTTTTTGGCGAGGAGTTTTGGTGGTGTCCCTTGGTCTGGAAATCTTGGGGCTGGCCTTGTTCTGCCTGTGAGCTTGCAGAAGGCAAGAACCACACTGTCCTGGCCTCCATCTTAATTTCCTGGGTAGTTTAGGCCAAGGGCCCAGCTCAGTGCTGGGCTCACCCTGGGGTCTCACCTGATCCTTACTGATTGGTGGACTCTGGGGGCTCTTGCTGCTGCCCTTTCGAATTCTGCTCCGCTGAGAGTCTAATCGGTTTTAAGTGACCCGGGCAAAAGCCACTGGCCTCTTGGAGACCCGCTGTGGTGGTCTTCCCAATACCCAGGAATGGGGCAAGAGATTCTGCTGTTGGCCGAGGGCTCCTTCCCAGACAGGACCACCCAAACATGGCTTCCCTCTTGCCTCATCTTGGCGCTCACCAGGTACCCACGTCGCCACTGGCAGAGATGAGGGCCACCTTCCAGCTCGCCTCTAAGCATATGAGCTGAGCCATCATCGACTACATGCGGCATCGGGGCTGCTGGCTGTGTTTTACCTTCACTCGGCTCTTGACAAGCCAGAGGGGAGTGGACACGGGGACCTCTGTGGCGCTTGCTCGGTTCTTCATCCTTTACCAGGACCCTGAGAGGGAGAGTGAAGGTTTCTCTGCTTCTTCTCCTCCGGCTTTGGCAAAGTGGAGTTTCCTTTGTGAGTACCCCGCCAGGAAGAGAGGGCTCTGATTTTGCCAGGCAGTGCACACCCGTGTGGGCGAGCTGGCTGACCCCCGTGTTTGATGTGACAGTCACACACGCCGGCACTGCTGTCACTGCCGTTCCGTGAAACAAGCAAATCCTCACCCCCCTTCCCTTCCTCCGGCTCTCCCACGAGCAATAGCAACATTCATTCCAGGGAATTTGGTTTTGCAGGGATGGGTTTCAGAGGCTACTACCCCACTGAGATCCGTGGGGGTGTCGGACCAGAAAGAGACTGCGTGTCTCTCCCTTAGAACCGGGAGAGCACGACGGCTTCTTTTTCTAATGAAAGGGGTGAGGGGATAATCTTCGGCTCTTGTTCAGTTCTGGGGAGCTAGGCCTTTGGGGGATGCTGGAAGAACGCACTACGTGGATAGAAACATCCAGTCGAGCGTTGCCAATAGCTCGGTCTTAAGAGTCAGACAGCAAACGAGCTCTCTGCCATGGGCCATGTGGGACCTTATGGGCCTTCTCTGGGCCCTCGGGCCCACCTGTAAAACATGGGCATAATGATGCTTATCTCTTCAACTTGTTGTGAACTAGTAGGTACCTAGTGAACTCATTCATTCATTCATTCATTCATTCATTCCATAAACATTCATTCAACAGTTACAACAGTACTAGGTGCCAAAGACGTAAGACAGATGTAGTCCTCTCATTGAGCTCACAGGTTTTGTCACTTCCAACAACTCTGTGAAATGGATAGGGCCTGTGTGGTCTTCTCCACTTTCCAGATGAGGACAGGAGCTGGGAGAGATTGCGTGACTGCTCGGAGTTCCCACAGCAGGTGACAAAAGACAAGTCGGGCTTCTTGGCTTCTGTGTTTGGGAGCAGGGCCCTCAGGTGGAGCCCCTGTCACTGCCAGTAGACCCGCGGTTCTCCACGTCGGCTGCACATTGGGATCACCTTAGCAAGTTTTAGAACTGCTGACCCCTGGGTGCTACTCCCAGAGATTCTGATATCATCAATCTGAGGTGTGCCTTAAGTATCAGGATTTTTAAAACTTTTTAAAAATGTTTATTTATTTTGGAGAGAGAGAAAGAGAAAGCAGGGGAGGGGTGAATCCCAAGCAGGCTCCACGCTGTCCACACAGAGCCAACTTGGGTCTTGAACTCACGAACTGTGAGATCCATGACCTGGGCCAAAATCAAGAGTCAGACGCTCAACCGACTGAGCCACCCAGCTACCCCAGGTATCAGGACTGTTTAAAGCCCTCCACGGGGCCCAATGCAGCCAGGTTTGGAAAGCAGAGAGTAGAGCCTTAAGGAGCTGGCTGTCGGGGCGCCTGGGCGGCTCAGTCGGTTGAGCGTCTGACTTCGGCTCAGGTCATGATCTCACAGTTTGTGAGTTCGAGCCCCACGTCAGGCTCTGTGCTGACAGCTCGGAGCCTGGAGCCTGCTTCAGATTCTGTGTCTCCCTCTCTCTCTGCTCTTCCCCTGCTCACATGCTGTCTCTCTCTCAAAAATAAATAAAGATTAAAAAAAAAAGAAAGGAGCTGGCTGTCATTCCTGAGCATGTTCTGGAGAGCCAGCCGGGCAGGAGAGCCAAGGTGACGACCCCATCAGCAAATGCAGCATCCTATTCTTAATGGAAATTAGATCACAAATAGTAATAATAGCAACAACGGTGAATGCCCTGTTCCTACACTGTTGTCCTCTGCACTATCATGTCTGCAAGGTGGTTCCAGCTAGAAATGACAAGTGTCTCTACCCTGGTGGTCCTTGTGGGAGCCTATTTGATACCTTGATCTGTGGGACCAGAGCCCTCAGCCAGCTTGGGAGTGATGCTGGACTCCATTTCAGGCTGAGGTGGCTTAGTTACTGAAGAAACTCAGGAAGGTTTTGTTTTTCTGTTTGCCCAACAACCGTGGCTTTTGAGGGATCATCCATAATTCTGTGGGGACAGCGTACTCACGGTTTCATCTCCTTGGAATGACTCTGCTTCCCTGTCCTTGGGGAAGGGATCAACAACTGGGCCAACCACAGCATTTCTTTTGATGGTTATGGCTTTGACCTGCATTCAAGTTCCCCAGGCCCTGAACCGTCCTGATTGAACTTTTCTCAAGGAAGCAAATCCTGTTTCCAGACTCACATGGCCCGATGGGCTTGTCTGGGCCGTCTTGGCCGCTGTCAATCCAGCAAACGGTAGACCTGCAGCTTCAGCCAAGGTTATCCATCTCAAAGCCAAGGGCCTGTTTTCCTCTCCCCAGGACCACCTTTTGGCTGCCACCCCCGCCCCCCCACGCCAGGTGCTTCCAGGCCTTACCCCAAGCCCCTCCCCCTCAGGACCACAGGGCGCATGTTGAGGTGATGCAGGATCAGGAGGTGCCCCTCTGAGCTGGGCCTTTGGAGAGAAGCCAACTGCTGTAACGGATTCTTCTCTTTCCTGTCTCTAGCCCTGGAGCAGTTGTTGACAGAGCTGGATGACTTCCTCAAGATTCTCGACCAAGAGAACCTGAGCAGCACCGCTGTGGTCAAGAAGAGTGGCCTGGCTGAGCTTCTCCGGCTTTACAACAAAAGCAGCAGTAAGTGTGGCCCGGGGGCCTTGGAGTTGGGCCTAAGCCACCAACTGTGTGGCTTAAGCAACAGAAATATTTTCTCAGAGTTCGGGAGGCCAGGAATCTGAGCTCAAGGTGTCGGGACGGGTCGGTTCCTTCCGAGGCCTCCCTCTCTTCCTTGCAGACGGCCGTCTTCTCTCTGGGCCGTCACACCATCTTCCCTCTGTGTGCGTGGCCGTGTCCAAATTTCTTCATACAAGAAAGAATACCAGTTATATTGGTTTCGGGCCCGTCCTAGTGACCTCATTTAATGTTAATTACCTCTTTTTTTATATATATTTATTTATTTTTGAGAGAGGGGGTGGGGGGTGGGAGGGGAGAGAGAGAGGGAAACAGAGGATCTGAAGCGGGCTCCGAGCTGACAGCAGAGAGCCTGACGCGGGGCCCGAACTCACAAGCTGCGAGATCATGACCCGAGCTGAAGTCAGACACTTAACCTACTGAGCCATCCGGGCACCCTAATGTTAGTTACCTCTTTGACGACACTTTCTCCTCCTACATTCTGAGGTATTGGGGGCTAGGACTTAATATATGAAGGGGGGGGTGCGTAATTCAGCCCATTAGCAATAGCATAGGAGTGATGTGACGTGAACGAGAGCCCAGAAATCTCCGGACACCCAGCACAGCGGCCCTGCGTGAGGTTTTAAACAAAGTGTTTTCAAAGCACTTTTCCTTACTCATTCAAAGTAGAGAAGGGATAGTAAACTGTGATAATAATAGCCAGCGCTTCGTTGAACATTACCCACCTGCACGCACATCAACTTGTTTCATCTTTAAGACACTCCTCTGAGGTGGGTGCTGTTATTACAGGTGAGGAAACTGAGGCTTAGAGAGGTTAAATCCCTTCCCTGCATCATATGGCCCAGAGGAAAATATAGTTTTAAGGCTATAGATCACAGAACCTTGACCTTGAGTACATAGTTGTTTTTTTTTCTTTTTTACTGAGGTACATTTTATACATAATCAAATACATAGATCTCAGTTAAGCCTTCAATTCAGTGAATTTTGGCAATCGTATACACCTGTGTACCTGCCACCCACAGTAAGTCATCGGACATTTCTATCATTCCAGAAAGTTCTTTCTTGCCCCCTTTCGGTGAATTCCTGAACCCCCACCCCAAGGCAACCATTGTTCTGATTTCTCCCACCACAGATTCGCATTGCCCATCCTAGAGCTTCATATAAATGGAATCGTAGGGTGTGTACTCTGTTTGGCCTCTTGCGCTCAGGGGATTCGTCCGTGCTATGAGCTGCGTCCATAGTTTGTTGCTTCCATTACTCAGTAGTGCTCCAGTCCGTGAATGTACCACGATCTTCTTGTCCATTCACTTGTTGCTGGACTTTTGTGTTGTTGGTCCTGGGCTATTGCAAATAGTAAGGCTGCTCTAACATTCTTGCACAAGAATGGTCATGGTGGTTTCATTTCTAGTACATTGAGATTTTCTTTTTTAACAGGAAACGCCTTCTTGTGAAGTCCTAACAGCTTAGTTGAGTCTATTTCTATATCGGATGTTTGAGAATTGGGAGTGATATTTTGGGACAGTAAGGGACCATCTGCCTCGGGGCAGGAAGCAGCCCAAATCCACACCCCACCCCCCCGAGAAGGGAAGTGCACCCTCTACAGCCATCACCGTCAGGAAGTTCTCCCATATGTCCAACCTGGATCCGCCAGGTTACGTTTCAGGGTTGCTTTTCCTTTTCTTTGTTCCCTGTGGAAACTGGCTTTTATGCTCTGAATGGGAGAGAAGTCATAAAACTGAGGCATGTGGCTGTAGGCCCGGCAGCCTTCTCTTTTGCCGGCATGCCCCAGCTCTCTTGGCCTTCCAGGAGAGGTGTTTTCCCGGAGCCCCATGTGTGGCCTTTGCCACTCTCCAGGCCACCCTTGGTCCCCAGGCTCCTCCTGGCTCCGTGGCTAGTGTCGGCTGGCCTGCGTGAGTGCTGGCGAGCGGCACATCAAAGGTGGTAGGTGGGAAATCCACATTACAAAGCCGGCGAGTTAGAGATGAGTCACCCCACGGCAGGAGCCGTCGATGCAAACCTTGAAGAAGCACACTGCCCAGACTGTCGAGATGTGCTCTGACCTGAGCGTGTCTAATGATAGACGATACCCCCGTTGGGAATGGGAAGACGCCTCTGTGACGGGCTCTCACCATCATCCTGGTCCTCTTCTTGGTCCCAAGAACCAAGTGGTTCTTGGTTCTCATCGCTCTGTCAGGGCCCCCTGGGTGGGGTCCCTTTGTGGCTTAATGTGCTGTGTAGCTTCCTCTAGGTTGACCTTTGTTTCACCCCAGGTGTTTGTGTGCTCTGCTCTGATAGAGTCAGACCTTCCCCCTACCCTTGGTCTCTGCAGCTCGCAGGGCCGCCGGGGCTGCTGAGACCGGTCAGGAGGCGCCCAGTGTGAATTGCCCACAGAGCACCGCTCAGACCACCGGAAGCGTGCGCACGGCCTTACCGGGACCTGTGGCCGCCACTCCCCACTCCTGCTCTCGAGGCTGAGATCCATTCTGGTCGTCTGTGCACTCTCTCGGCTAGCAGAGTGATTATAACAGCCGCTGACGTCTGCCGTGCACGTACTCTGCCCCACCACGGTGCTTAATGTATGAAATGACACGGATTGTGCCACCCAGTCCCCATCCCGGGTCAGGGAGAGAGTTGTTGTCCTCATCTTCTCAACAAGGGAACCGAGGCTCGGAGAGTCACTTCTTCAAGGCACATGGCTGTGAGTGGCCGAGCCAGGGCTTGGGACCGGGCAGAGGGACCAAACCGCTCTACTCCCGTCCTTGTCCCACGTTCCAGATTCATCTGCACCACAGTAATTGTGCTACGCAGGACAGAATCCAAAGCCCCCCTGAAATCAAAGCATTTGTCTCCCTTCTCAGCCTCCCGGGCATGTCTTGCTGTGTATGTTCCAGAAAATGAGCTCAGCTTGATGAGACTTGTAGGTGGAGGCAGGCTGATCATTTTGAGATAGTCTGTGGTCTACACTGGCTGAGCTGTTGTTTACTCCCACACATTTTGGACGGAGTGTGAGAGAGAGAGAGAGTGTTTACACTTTTCAAGTTGTCTATTTGGGTTTTCTGATCTTTTACTGTATGACTGTAACAACAATTTTCTACTCTCTTTGCCTTTTATCTGGATGGTGAGGTCACGGCCGGGAATGAAGTTTGTTTATCAGGAGCCTGCTGTTCATTCCTGCCTTCACCTGAGAGTGTCATGGGTCCCTCAGTGCCCTCCTCGGAGACTCTGGGAGAGTTCGGGGGCTGCTCCTCTGATAGGAAGAGCTGCCAATGTTCTGTCTGTCCAACGGTAGCAAAGAGGGTCCGTGTGCCTCCCCTCTACCCCCACCCAGTTCTCTGGGAGAGACTACCCCCTGCCACAGGGGTCATTTCCCACAAGTTACACACTTCCTCAGAGCACGGTCAGCTGTCCTTTCCAGCCCTACCTATGCTGATGTCATTTTCCACATGCTTGTGTTGACTATCCCATTAGGATCTATTCCCTTCTCCATTGTTGGGCTCATAAAGAGACAGTGTCTTCTATTTCATTCTGTGCTGTGTCCCCAGCACTTAGCACGGTGCGGGTGCTCAGCGCACTTCTGCAAATGAATGAGGGAATGATAGGCTCCAACCCAAGGCTACTGCCTCCCAGACATGGGACAGCTCAGCAGTCTCCCGTTCCAG
This sequence comes from Prionailurus bengalensis, assembly GCF_016509475.1. Classification (NCBI taxonomy): domain Eukaryota; kingdom Metazoa; phylum Chordata; class Mammalia; order Carnivora; family Felidae; genus Prionailurus; species Prionailurus bengalensis. The sequence goes on along the minus strand of NC_057351.1, from coordinate 70,889,240 downwards.
GGCCAAGTTCACTGGGCGTTTCCTAGGATTGCAGACAGTCCTGGGAGCCTCTTACTTACCTACCTGGATGGTCCTGGATTGGCAACCCTGGAACATCAAACCATAGCCAACCATGGCTCGCAGCAGAGTGCCCAGGGGAGGAGACGCGGCCTCAGGAAGAGGCCAGTGCGAGTTTTCTCTGCAGTGCACAAGTCACGATCTTGTGGAGAAAGCACCTGCCCAGAATCTAACACTTAAAACAATGACAGCAATATCTTGCCTTTTTTTTTTTTTACAGGAGTGTGGGCTTAGTCAACAGTAAGAAAAAAGGAATGAACATAAAATGAACATTAAGCTATTTACATTCTTTCGATTCCTATTTTGATCATTATCAGCGTCATCTGAATATTTTTATGTAGTTGTGGTTTGCCTCTGTATTCTGCTTTACGTTATTTTTATACTTAGAATCGTTGCCTGTGCACATTTCCATGTGCTGACAGTTCACATACTTTTTTTCTTTTTGCTATTCTGAAACATGATCCTTTAACTGTAAGTCTTGGATATCTTTGTAAACAGCAGACATAGAGCTGCTTTGTCATTTTTCACAGTTGGGTAGGTGTCCACTGATAGATGAACAGTGATGTTCAACCAGCCTCCCATTAGTGACATTTAAGTTTCGTAATTAAAAAAAAAACAAAAAACAAACACTTCTACAATATTGCAGTGAACACTATTTTTTTTAAGTTTATTTATTTTGAGAGAGAGAGAGAGAGGAGAGAAAGAGAGAATCCCAAGCAAGCTCTGCACTGTTCAGTACAGAGCCCAACTCAGGGCTCAAACTTATGAACTGTGAGATCACGACCTGAGCTGAAACCAAGAGTTGGATGCTTAACCGACAGAGCCACCCAAGTGCCCCAAGAATACAAACACTTTAAATTATCCTCTAAAATCGCTTCCAAAACGGCTGTGCCAATTTACACACTCTCTAGTAATTCATTTATTTTGATTTTTTTTTAAGTTTATTGATCCATCTTGAGAGAGAGAGAGTGGATAAATCCATGTGAGTGGGAGAGGGGCAGAGAGAGAATTCCAAGCAGGCTCTATGCTGTCAGCGCCGAGCCCGACACGGGGCTCGAACTCACAAACTGCGAGATCATGACCTGAGCCGAAGCCGGATTCGTAACCAACCAAGCCACCCGGGTGCCCCTAGGCTTGTCATGTGTAATCTTTGTTAGTTATAGGGCTCACTTTTTCAAGTTCCCTAATATTAGAGTTTTGTACTCTTGGAAGCGTTCAGAATTAGGTAAAAACAAGTGATATTTATCACAGTCGTTTTCCATAGTATCCCAAGCAGACAAGAAAACCAAGGCACACGCGTTAGCTACGTTGCTCAGAATGACACCATTCATGGCAGAGCGTTGCCGCCTGCCCCTGCAGAACACTCTTCTTGGGTGCTTTTCTCTGGAAAAGGTCCTGACCCGGCCCCTCTGGGTCGCAGTCAGTGGAAGTATACTGGTTGTGGCTGACTACTTTTAGATCTCATAGTGCCCTCCCATAACCTGCCGCGGTGGGGGGTGATGTTGCTGACGGGTCCTGGCAGGGCTGGGCACCAGGATGGAGACCCGGCAGGCTGATGGCAAAAGACCCCGCTGGCTGTATCCTCCCCACGTTCCTCTGGGTTTTCACAGGCCTCTTGGCTGGAGGCTGGGCGGATCTGACACGGAACTGCCTCCTTCGCCAGGGGTTTGAATTGGGTCCCTTGGCTGGGTAACGCCGTCTCCAACTACCGGAGCCACGGGTTTCTAGGAAATGCAAATTAAGGGGCAAAAGAGAAATGCAGGTGGAATTCTAAGAGGAGAAGCACTAGAATGAGCTCCCTGTGCAGTCTTCTGAAGAAAGGGTCTTCGGGGCACAAGAAACTAAGCAGGTGTCAGGAGACCGACATTTCTCTGTCCAGACAGGCACTGGGAAGGTCGCCTACACAGAAGTGATTTTAAAAGAGGGAAGGGCCGAGCTGTTGCAGGGTACAATCTACAGGGTAGGGCAGGTGCCTGGCAGGGCTCCACTTTCAATTCCCAGCACACCCACCCCTCCAAACCCAGAGCTCGCGATTTGGGGGGTCTCAGGGCCCCACATTGGCACCCCACCTAGAGGCCTGCGAGCTAAATGTTCAGATCCTCAATGTGCCCTGTCTTACAAAGACATCACTCTGATGAGCCCATACGAGTTACCCAGACTAGAGTGAGAATGATGGATATGAAGTATTTTTTAGTTTAAATGAAATGCTAGGAAACCCAGAGAAATCTGCTTGGTGAAATACGGGGCAGATCTTTGCACTTCAGACTTTTATTCCTGAAGCTATCTTTCTGGACCCATCTTTTCCCTCCCCCACCCCCACCACCCCACCCCCAGGCTGAAAACCTAACAGTCAGCAACTTGGCCTTTCTGTTTTTGGAAACCTGTCAACTCTATAATGGACTCTTTCAATCAACTCGGAATGTTGTATGCTTTTCCTGGAACCCAGGCTAATGACAGTGTCTCTCGGGGGACGCTCTTTCTCTCCAGAAGCCATTTCCCATCGTGGAATCACATGAAACCTTTGTCTTCTACCCTCCTGCTGCAGGTTCCGATGAGGAGTACATTTATATGAACAAAGTGACCGTCAACAGGCCACAGAATGCGGAGTCCCAAGACAAAGGTACAGGCTAAGCCCACTGGTGGTGCGGCCAGCTTCCGGGAAGGGGGCGCACAAGCTGTGGTCCCGTCCCACCCCTCCTTCCTCCCAGCCAGCACCAGACAGCCCAGTGGAGTTATTTCTGGCAGTCACATTTTAGTTGATGGTATTTTGGGTTGATGGTATTTTGGGATATTTCATCAGGCCACCTCCTTGAATCTTAAAGGTCCCATGTCCCATTCGTGGACAAGGAATCTGGCCCCTGAAGTCTCTCAGCTTTTCCCCAACAGCATCCCAAGAAATAGGAAGTCACAGTCCGATGCTCTAGGAAAGCAGCCTTGGTGCTGATTCCACACTCCAGCTTTATATCTTTGATAGAAGTCCGGATTGGTTTTAATGTTTGTTTATTCCTTTTTGAGAGAGACAGAGAGAGTGAGTGGGGGGGAGGGGCAGAGAGAGAGGGAGACAGAGAATCCCAGGCAGGTGCCATCAGCATGGAGCCCGATGCGGGGCTCGAACTCATGAGTCGTGAGATCATGACTTGAGCCGAAACCAAGAGTTGGTCGCTTAATCGACTCAACCACCCAGGTGCCCCGCAGTCTGGACTTGATGGGGGGGGGGGGGGGGATGGTAGAGGATGGAAATGCTGATGTCTGCAGCTGCCTTAATATTCAAAAGTTTTGCTCAAAGGTGCTCTCTTGGCAGAACTTTATATCTTATGTTGGAAGGCCATAGTAGGTCTCCCATGGTATCTTACTCTTCTGCTCTCTCCTTTGCTCTGAAAAACCTTGAGGAGTGGGTCTGGCAGGACCCTAGGGAGGTCCAGAGGTTTGTAGAGCTGCCTCGTTGCAGAGGAGAGGAGATTAAAAGCCCCATCCCCCAACTCCCAAGCCTGTGACTGAAATGCAGAGGCTTAGCAAGAGGTCGGACGCAGTGCTCCAAAGCATTCAGTCCGGTTAAAGATTTGGCTTCAAGGTGCCAGCCACCAAAGCCCCGAGGTCAGATCTGCCTGAGCCTGCCTGTCCTGGACTTGGCTGGGCCCCTGGCTGAAATGGCCAGGCTCAGAAGGGCCCTTAAAAGCACACACAGTTGGTGGCCAAGTTCTCCACTGTGGCTTTTCCGCCTCATGTTTTCACCGCCAAGCCTGGGGCTCAGCAGAAATTATCCACACGCAGGCTGCCACAGTGCCCAGGGTCATTTGCCTTCTGGGGAAACTGGGGTGGAAAGAGCCATAATCACAGGGTTGGTGCTGAGAGCTGCTCCGTATAATGACCACAGGGCAGCTTCTCGACTCACTAAATCTCTGTGGCTAGGCCATTTTTGGCACAGGGCAGGTAGTAGAGAGGGTGTGGAGGCTTCCAGGAGCCCCAAACCAGTTCCTTCTGAGGAATCTGCCCATGGCTGGGACACCACTGCACCCTATTCTTGAAGGAAAACAACAACATTGGCTGCTGGGACCTCCTCGTGGGTAATTAGCACCTGCTCAAATAGATCTCATGGCACATGTGACCAGACATTCCCGGATAACGCACCTGCTATGACACTGGGCACCCCTCACTGAAGCCTCCCCCTGCTTGCCGCCCACAGCACCTGAGGAGCAGAACCCACTGCCCAACGGGGAGCCTGGCCAGCACTCCCTGGCCCCTCAGAAGAGCCTTCCAGACCTCCCGCCACCCAAGATCGTAAGTGTTTGTCCAACACCCCTGATTTCCTGACTGGGGCCCCATGAACTTCCACTTGCTCTCACAGGGGTCAGTTCACCAAACATCTGGTGTTTTCTGAGCGCCTACTGTGTGCAGGACATGGGGCGAGGCACTGGGAGAGAGAGACAGAACAAAAGCACGCCTGCCTGCGGGTGGCATCATTTGCCCAGGGCCACGGTACTCAGGACGCTAAGGGTAATGGGAGTGGGAGATGCAGGGGGGTTGCCTTTATTGGATGCCACCAAGTGTTTGAGGCTCCACCGGGCTCTGCCCAGCACCGTGTGAGTGGGGCCCTGTAGAGCTGTGGTCACCGGCTCAGGCCACAGCGAACTTTTGGAAATGTAAATCATATCGCCTTGCACTTCCTGCCTCAGACCAGCCAAACGCTCTCATTGAGCTTAGGCAAAAAACATCCGTGTTCCTTAGCCCGGCCCCATGGCCTACACGGTCTACACAGCCTGGCCCAGCTGCATCTCCAGCCCCGTTGCACCTGCTGTTCACTGGCCTCCCTTCTGCCGTTGGATTATACCACAGGCTCAGTGCTGCCTCAGGGACTTTGTACTGTCTGGATCCTGGCTGTCCAGTGGCTGCTTTCTCATCTCCCAGACATTCACAGACAGACTTGCCCCGACCTGCTGCATGAGGCACCCCAACTCTGTCCCCACCCCAGTCACCGTCTACCCCAGGGCCAATTACCCCTCCGTGGTCCTTGCCACCACTGAAGTGATCTTTGTACTATTTGCCTCCCCGACCAGACGTAAGCTTCGTAGGACAGGGACAGTGTCTCTCATTTATTGCTTCCTGCCCGGCATATGCACACAGTAGGCCACGTGAATGAGTGGAATGAATCATGGAATCCTACAGACCTGGGTTCAGATCCCAGCTGTACCAGGTACTGGCTCTTTGGTCTTGAGCAAGTTGTTTAAGGTCTCTGGCCCTCTGTTTCCCGGTGTTTAAAAGGATGTGAATCTCTGTCTCCTGAGATTGTCTTATTTGATGGGTTAAGGCTATGCGTGGCACACTGAGTTGGTATTCAGGGAGGTAAGTAGCGGTGTTCATATCGTATGGGTGAGGAAACCAAGAATTTGCAGGTTAATAGCGTCTGAACATCCCACACACAGAAATGGTGGAGCCAGAATTTGAACCCAAGTTCTTCCCTGTCTAGGGCCTGGTCAGGGAGGCTTTCTAGAGAGGTGTGAGGTGAGAAACGGGAAGGATTTCTATGCATAGCAGTGTCCTGGGGTCAAGAAGTGGGAAGGGTTTGGGGGACAGTGGGGTCCTGGGTTCAGTGCCAGCAGGAAGCTGTGTGACTCCCATGGTCACTGAGCTCCCAGGGTGCTATCCAGGGACAGATCTGTGGGCCCAGGTCACCGCTAAGGGTGTCCGGACCCCAGCCTGGCCCTCTCCACTCGTGCCTTCCTGAGGATGTCCGGAATACTTGGGTCAGTCTCCCTGTACATGAAGCACCCCCCCTGCCCTCGCCCCCCCATCACCAACTGGCGGCGACTCTTCATCTCAGGCTGAGTGAGACTTGATGGCCTGAGCCTGAGTCCCTGCTGTCCCCACTATGCTGCGAAGCGGGTGACTGCCACACCTGGGCCGTTGGCGCCCTGATGGACACAAACTGGGGCCTCCCCGCCATCCATCTACAGATGCGTATTTTTGGTCACTGTTTTCCTATGAAGAAACAGAGGCTCAGTTAAAGTAATCGGCCAAGGGCCCACCTCTGGGAGGTAGCGGGGCCAAGACCTGAATGCGGGTTCTTGGTTTCCAGGCCACTCTGCAGGCCCGCCTGACTTAAGCTCGTCTTTCCAGCAGAGTGAGGCTGTAGTCTCTGGTCCTTCCAGCTGCGGGCTCTCCTCACTTTCCGCCACAGTGCTCGGGAGAAGGGGGGCCTCTGCTCCTGACCGGCTGTCGCCAGTCTAACCAGTGGGAGATGCGGTGGTTTTCTGGGGTGCTCCAGGCACTGCTTGCCGGGTGGGGGGAGGGGAGGTGGCTGCTTGGCGCTGGAACTTTCCTCTCCGGAATTCAGCGCCCGACCCTGGCCAGGGCCTTGGGCTCTGCCATTCTTGGGGCAGCAGTTTGTGGCCCAGCACCGGGTGGGAGAGGCTGTCAGCAGTCAGAGCCTCTCAGGCAAGTACTGGGTGGTGCTGCCTTGTTCTGGAAATCTGTGCCTTGCAGACACGCGGTGGGCCGGGAGACGCAGGGTCTGGGACCAGGTTGTTGGGAGAAACTAGTCAGGCCGCACTCGTCCCAACAGCTGCGGCGAGTCCCGCAGGCTTGCCGATGGCCGAGACAGAGGCGGGACGTCTGCCTGTGGTCCTCAGTGCCTGTGGCTGGGCCGGGAGCGTGGCCTCTGTCGCAGGCTCAGGACGCCCTGATTCCCTCTCTGGTGGCCTGGGTCCCCCCTCCACCCCCGCAGAGTCCGTGGATAGCAAGGGAAAAGGCAGCCAGGGGTCCGGGGCCACCTCGTGGGTGCGACCAGTGACTCAGGCAGCCGTGGCACTTCCCGCTGCTGTGCGCCCAGCCAGGTGCTGCGGTCACCGTAGGAGAAACGTGTGCTGGCCTCGTTGATGCTCCCGGCCAGCACAGCCATCCCTGCCCCAGCCACCCTTTGAGGCCTGAGCATGCATTGGCGCTGGTCTTAAGTGGGTTTCCCTACGGGGGAAGCAGCTTACTCCACACAAGTACGTTGCCACAGTCGGTCTGGGGAGCCGGGGCTGGCCGGATCTGCTAGTCCTGTCCCGGGAATGTTCCACAGTGCCCGCTGGGGCAGGTTGCTCATCAGCACAGAGACCGACGCCTCAGCTCATCCGGGCCACTGCCCATGTTCAGCTCTCATGTCTACTCTAAATAAGGACTGGCAGACCCTAGCCCCCAGGCCAAATCCACAGGCACCTGCTACTGTAAATAAAGTTTTATTGGAACATAGCCACGCTTCTCAGTTACGTATTATCTATGGATGCTTTCGCTCTGCGACGGCGGAGTTGAACAGCTGAGATCAGCGACCCTCAAATGACCTGCCGATCCGTTAGGAATGTATTATTGGCCTTTTACAGAGAAGTTTGTAGACCTCTGGCAAATCCCGCTGAGCCACGTGGCTTTCTTTCCTGTCCCTTCCTGTGAATTCTCAGAGCCTTCTGAAGGTTGTGAAGTCATCTCTCTTCTGCACCTGCGTTTAGTGTCTAAAACCTGCACCATCACAATGATGATGATGATGAACTTGAACGGTCCCTTATCTTTATCCCTTTATTCTCATTCTCTATTCTTTCCCTGAGAAATCAGCCTCCCTTGCTCCTCTGACTTCAGAAAACGGGTCATTATACTTGTGTCATTATGTGACTCTCTTCTGCATTTTTGTGCAAATCATTTTAACCTGTAACTTGACTCAAGGGCTTATGTTTTGCCCCAGCAGCCTTGAGGGCAGGGACCATCTTCTTTTTTTTTTTTTTTTTTAATTTTTTTTCAACGTTTTTTATTTATTTTTGGGACAGAGAGAGACAGAGCATGAACGGGGGAGGGGCAGAGAGAGAGGGAGACACAGAATCGGAAACAGGCTCCAGGCTCTGAGCCATCAGCCCAGAGCCCGACGCGGGGCTCGAACCCACGGACCGCGAGATCGTGACCTGGCTGAAGTCGGACGCTTAGCCGACTGCGCCACCCAGGCGCCCCAGGGACCATCTTCTTTAATGAGGGCTGAGCTTGGGCATAAGCCTGGGCAACCCCAGACGTCTCCTCTGTCTCCTTAGGATACGGCCGTTCTTCCTCTGTCGAACGTGTATGCTGACAACTTTTCTCTCCTCACTGATACGTTTGTATTTTTTAGGTTGGTAAAAATGCATATGTATTGGATAATAGTGCTGGGCACAGTTTAATCCTTACAGTGGCCCCATGTGACAGGTACTTCTGCTCTCCCCATTTTGCAGTGGAGGAACTGAGGCACAGAGAGGTCAAGTAAGTTGCCCAGGGACACACAGCTGGGGTGCGCCATGTCAGGTTTCAAACCCTAGCCCTGGAGGTTGAATTTCTACCACCTCCCTCTCCTGCCTCTCCCCATAGACCCATTTACAGGGGATTTTACAGGGAGAGGCTTGGGAGACTCTCAGAAGACACTCCCTAGTACTCCGCCCCCAGATAGGACAGTAGGACCCACGTGGTGAGAATGACCCCTGAGGGGCTTCTGAAGAAAGGTTCGTCCCCCTCCCCCCCCCCCCATTGTCCTGTTCTGATTGCAGGAGTCTGGGCTGCAGCTGGATCTTGGACGCTTGGAGCTCCTCTCTAAATGGGACCCATCCCCTCCCTGAGCGAAGGGTCCCAGCACCACCTGATGGGGATGGGGCTTCTTGGAGGCTGGAGCCGGGGGCCAGGCCAGCTTAGGAAACATGAGCTCCAGGACCCATCTGCAGGGACCTTGCTGCTTCTCAGGGGAGGCGATGCTCTCCCCTCGGACCCCAGGAAGCTGGCTCTCGAGGACCACGGCTGGGTCTCGGGCAGCCCTTTCTCAAACTGACCAAGGGGCCGGGAATGGCCGAGACGAGCAGAGACAACTCACCAGGCTGTGGCAGCAGACCCGAAAGGTCATCCGCTGGCAGCTACCGTGTGCAGCGTGCCTGGCCTGCCCTCGGGAAGGAGCCTGACCCGGTGCCACTCACAGCCGCATCTGCGGGCCCAGGGCAGCAGCCGATCTGCTTCAGAAAAGAGCACGTTCTGTTCTTTTCATGCTCTGTACCTTTCTGCCTCTTGCACCTGTGCGGGTGCTGGAAGCTGCTCGAGGCCTACCTCTGGATCTTGTATCCGCTCTCTTGATGTGAGGCCAGGTGAATTTAGAAGGATTCAGAGTTGGACCCACACTCTGGCCTGGCCTCGCCCACCCTCTGCGTGTAGACCTGCCTCAGCTTGTCGGACGGTGGTTCGGTGACCCAGCTTCCTGCAGCCCCCCCCACCCCAGGGCATGGATGGCCCCGAGACAATGATGGTGACAGCCTCCTCATGTTTGATACGGGCCAGGCATTGTGGAAACACCGTCACGTTTCGTCTCAAGACAACTCTGGGTTTATTCTCGTTTATCGGGAGGGAAGGTGAGGGAGAGGCCGTCACATCCCGTCAGTTGAATCTACAGAGTCCTAAAGCCCTGACTGCAACCAAGTTACATTCACTCCAGAGTCCATATGAGGTGCCAGGCCACACCGGACCTGGCTCTGGAATGCTGCTTTTGGTGAAGCAGCCGCAGGATCATTGCTCTGCCCTGGAGGAGGCGGGGGGCGGACGCTCTCGCAGCCCATGCCGAGTCCCGTACCGTGGGGATCCCGGCCCAGGCTGACCGCTCTCCCACCATCTCCTGGGCCAAGACTTGGGGAGCCATCTCTGTGATAAGTCCCTCGTTTTCATCAGCTCGTTTCAGAGGCAGGGGTTTCTAGATCTCCCCCTTCTCCTGCCGGCAGGACAGGGAGTCCCTCCGAGGTCCAGAGGCCCATCTCCCAGGGCCGTGTGGGGTCTTTCCGTTGGCCGCCCTCCTTCCGTCTCCCCCCACCCCTTTCTACTGCTTTCATTCGAAGTTCCCCAAATGCCCAGCACAAGGGCTTTCCCCAACCATTTACAGTACAGAATAATGGAGGAGTACAGAGTTGCACGCTCCACGTTTCTGCACGTTTGGGTATATTCTTTATTCCTCTCCAGTTGTCCTCATGCCACGTAAGAAGCTCAGGGTCATCTTTGAGACTCCACTCAAAGCTCGTGTCCTCCCGGTGGTGGTAAACGCTCCTCACGCCCTCCGGGTCCCCACAGAACTTTGACCTCGTCTAAGAGGACATGACTCACCGTACACGTGAGCGGGAGCCCTGAGCATCCACCACCTGGTGAAGTCTTTGTCAGGACTGACTCCGGGACATCCAGACGCCTCCCTTGCAGCTTGGACACAGGAGCCACCCCGTATCCATCCGAGTGGTCGGACTTGTTATGGTGAAAGTTCAGGATTTAGAACCCGGGTCACCTTCCTCCGTGTGTACTTGATCAGCCCTTGTCGTTTTCGAAAGTAGATGCTATTTAGAAGCCACAGCGGCCTGACACGATCTGGATGTCTGTATGCATTCCATGTCACGTACACAAGGCCGTTTTGTGTGTGTGTTGGGGCCGGGGCGGATTTGAGCCTCATTTTGCAGAGGAGAAAGCTGAGGCTCCGCGGGGTTCAGCAACGCGCCCACAGCCCTTCTCTGGGAGCAGACCAGCGGACGTGGTGGCTGTCGGGAGCCACGGCATTGCACGTTCTCCCTCCCACCCGACTTGAAGTCCAACCAGACGGTTTTCTTCTTCTTCTGGAATCCCCTCCTTCCACCCAGAGGGTTAATTCCAAGTTGTTCTCAGTGTATCATATCTGAGTATGTTTATTTTGTTTGTTCATACCACAGATTCCAGAGCGGAAGCAACTCTCCGTCCCCAAGATTGAGTCTCCAGAGGGTTACTATGAAGAGGCTGAGCCATACGACACATCACTCAACGGTACAGCCCGGGGCCAGGGCTGGGACTCGGAGGGGGTCCAGTCACTTCCTGCACAGATGCCAGTGCTGGAAGCCGCGGGCAGCCTGGGCTGCTGTTCCCAGAGAGCGTGGCCCGAATTGAGAACTGGCCACAGAGCATTGGGCCTCTGCTCTGGTGGGGAGCTGAGAGCTCCCAGCAGACCCAGGCCGCCTGCGAGGAGGCGTGGGATGGTCCACGGTGAGCTGGTTTCCTGTGTCTGATGCCGTTCCCATCTGGACGGTGCTGGCTTTGGCACAGAAATGTGATGGAGGAGAGGTGGGTCGGTCCAGGGACACGTGTAAGCAACGGGGATGTGGTCCGGCCGAGCCAGAGCTGTTTCTGGGGCTCTCCGTTGGCCTGATAGTTAGCTGTGCTCACAATGTGTGCCAAGCATGCTTTTGGGAGTCAGGAGCTCAGCAGAGCTCAGGACAGTCCAGAGTCACAGCCCTTAGATTCTGTGAGGGAAGGCAGACAACAAATAAACATGGGACATGTCAGGTGACAATACAGTGTTAGGATGGAAAGCATAGGGGCTGGGTTGGGGCAGGAGAAGGTGTTATTTTAAACAGGGAAGGCCTCTCTGACAGCATGACCTGGAGCTGATTCCTGAATGAGATGGAATGTGGGGAAGGCAGAGACCTCCAGGAAGAACTTTCCAGACCATGTAGCACATGCAAAGGCCCTGAGGCAGGGGGGGCTCTCAGCATGTTTAAGGAATAGCAAGGAGGCCTGTGTGGCTGGAGCAAGGGTAAAGAAGTCAGCCAGTCATGGTGAGGACTTTGGCTTCTCTCTGATGAGACTGTAAGCCTTTGGAGGGTTACTTAGTGACTGACCTAACTTAGGAGTTAAGGTGACCTGTGCCATAGGGGCAGGACTCACACTGGAGCCCTCTGGCCTTGGCCAGTGGTTCTCAGCCTGGGAGATTCAGATCAGAAGTGCTCTGGAGGGGGTAGGCGCCCGGGTGGCTCAGTTGGTTAAGTGTCCAACTCTTGGTTTTGGCTCGGGTCTGATCTCATGGTTTTGTGAGTTCAGGCCCCACGTAGGGCTGCACGCTGACAGTGCAGAGCCTGTTTGGGATTCTCTGTCCCCCCCCCCTCTCTCTCTCTGCCTCTCCCCTGCTTATGCTCTCTTTCACTCTCTTAAAATAAATAAATACACTTTAAAAAAAAAGTGCTTTGGCGTAGGGATTCGCTAGCACAGAAAGGTCCCAAAAGTTCCAGAAGGAAGAGTATCACGGGCCTACTCACTTGAGCAGCTGGACTCTGGCCCTCTCGCTCCCCCCTCTTCAATCTGCTCCTTTCCTTGATAAGTGAAAGGTCTTTGAGAGCACAAAGCAGTTTGCAGATGCAAGAGGCAAGGGTCCCTGGTGGTGGGAATGAACTTGGCTGGAGAGGGGTGTTGTCGGCTCCGTAAGGAACAGGACCAGAGATCACATGGGACGGGTCCCTTGGAGCCGCGTCGGATCCTTCTCCACACTTTACCTACTGCCTCCGGTCCCAGGAACTGTGTGGGAGGTGAGGGCCTGTTTGGATGGAGGTTATTTTATTCTCCTGGTTTGTGGGCGGGCATCACTTAGCTTGAACCCGCTGAGCGTGTGGGGTGTTGCCACGTCTCCGGCGGGGCTGTGATTCCAGAGGAAAGCCGACGGTGCGGCGCGGCCATCCTCATGCGTGTGGAAGGAGGAAGCTGTGACTCACCGTGACGAGCACCTCTGAGCCTCGCAAGCCTGGCTCTCCGGGGTGTGGCCCGTGCCAGCCGGGGCCTGCCTCCCAGACGCTCCCGCGGGCCTGTCTGTGGGGCAGACACACACCTCGTCATCAACAAGTGGGCTCAAGCTTGTCGGGGTTTGTCTCTCGACTGTGAATTCAGGTTGGTCTTAGCCGGGACCGGGGCGTCCCTGTGGGGACGGCGTGAACACAGCAAGGTGCGCAGGAAGAATGCCGACGGCCTGTCCTCTCGTGCCGGGACAAGGACCGGGATGACCTGGGGAGAACTGGTCACACGGGCCGCGAAGGGAGGGCGTCACCGGCATATGAAAGCCGGTCTGCCCTCACTTCCTGCTTGTTGTCCCCTGCACCTGTTTGAGCGGTGACACGTGCTGGTCACACCGGGAGGAGCGACCTCTGGCCCCCTGCCCCCTGCCCCCTGCCCTGGTTCATTGGCCACCAGCCATTTTGCAGACTTCCTTCGAGAGAGCGGTTGCTTGGGCTCTTGTCCTGCTTCATCAGCACTGTCCCCACCCGGCTCTGATGGGGCAGGTCCCTCTCTCCGAGTAACAGCTTAGTAAGCGCCCTGATGGCCTGTGCAGGAGATACGAGGGTCAGGCCTCCTTGCCCGAGACATCAGCTACTTGGCCTGTAATGTCTCGTGTGGGGGACCTGGCAGCTGCTGGAGCAGATAACCTCCCTTCCAGGTTATGGTGACACAGTACACGTCTGTTTCTCGTGAACCGTCCTATGTGGGGATCACTGCTCACCAGGTAGTTTAGCCGCCTTCCAGTGTGGGCTGAGCCACCCTCTAAGGCCACAGAATCCTCTGCAAAGAGACAGCAGAGGATTCCTACGTGCTTCTTAAAAGTACCAGCCAGAGGGGCCTTCTACGCACCTCCCACTGGTGACGAGTACTTACGTGGTCATCTCTGGATGAGAAGGTGCTGAGGAAAGATGTCCTGGGTCGGGCTAGGGCCTCTCCTGAGAACCCACCCCTCCAGTGGGGAAGTACTGGCTTGTGGTGGACAACTGGGTCTCTCTGTGTCACCCTCCGCGCTTGGGTCTGTCCCTCTCTTCAGCTTGTGTCTCTCCACCTTGCCTTTCTCTGTGCTTCTGGATCTCATACAGGTCACTGTGGTGGATTCTCGCCCACTGGAATCCCCAGATGGGTCCAGGTGCCCGACGGAGTCATTTACGCCACGATCACCTTGGGTACTGCCTGTCCCCAGAGCTGAATGCCAGTGACTTGGTGCCTGCTGCCTGGCTCTCAGGGAATAGGATGCATGCCCCGAGGGTGGCCCTGCGCATGGGCCTTGTGCGTGGGTCCTGCATGTGCACGGCATGTGTCGTCCTTCCGGAAGGAGAGACTTACTCGGCCTTCCACAGCTGGCATCCGCATGCGTGGGCGAAGGACCAGAACGCCGCGTGGTGGTTCTGCCCTCCGTTCCCCAAAACCTCCAGCAGCACATGCTGGGGTGCAGTCCACCCAGGGGTGCAGAAATGGGATGGAATCGTCCGAGCATCCTGCCTGTCACTCCTGTTCGTCCCGTGACCCCTGGAAGCCAAGTACCTGCTTTAAGACTGCCCCACGTTCACGGCCGTGTTATGATCGCTCTTAGAGATAAATGAAGTTACAGTGCATTTGCCCCAAGCTCCCCCGGTGCGGCTGCAGGTAGTTTGAGCTACTGCGATTTGCTGTTTGTTCTCAGCTCCCGCAGACCGCCCCGGAGTGGATGGACAGGTGTTAGAATTTTCTACGGAACACCTGGGGGACCCCAGAAGCACAACCAGTGAGGGGGTTCGGCCCACTTCTTCGTGCTAAACTCGGTGGCCTCCCTCTATTAAGTTTTGCTACTGAAAGAGGCATCCCAGTGACATCGTATCGTTCTTACTTCACTTATTGTACAGATAATACCGCAGTGACCATGAGGACATTTTTTTTTTTTCAAGTAAAATCACCCTGCTCCTCCCACCTGGTGAAATCAGCTATCTTGAGTTCTCCCTGTTGCCTTTCAGTACCGAGCTGTGGGTATAAAAGCTCGGACATATCAGTTTAATTGGGCCTTCTTACTTAGATCCTATTTACTGGGCTAGGGACTGCCTTCAGAGTTCTCCTTGATGATTGTCACAGAGCATGCTCCAGAGTGGATGCAGTCATGCTTCCCCACCTCCCTGCTCTCCTTCTGCTGACTGTAAATGGTCCTGGATTTAATATCTGATGCACGTAGCCTCCCCTACCCTCCACTTCTTTATTTAAAAAAAAAAAAAACTAGTTTCCTAGGATCAACTCCCAGGACTGGGATTGTGGGGGTCAAAGGGCACGGGTGTTTTCACGGCTCTCGAAACAAAACAACAAGCTGCCGGGTAGTCTTCGGAGAGGCCCGCGTTCCTGTACGTTCCTACCGGCAGTGGGAGAGTTCGGCTCTCCCGTTGGCTGCGCCACGGCTTTCACTCTTTGCTTCTTTAATAGGTGTGAAATTGTGAACTGTGCCACGTTTTTATGACGATGTGAAAGGGAGTAGTACCACGCTGCTTTTAAAGAAAGCTGGTGTTAAAATACCGACGGCGTTGTTTTTAGGAATAGTAAAGCACATTTTCATTGGCATTGGAGCTGGAATAACTCTGGCCGTGGCCTCATTCCGTTTTTCTATGATTTAATTCAGAGGTGGTGCTGTTTTCCTAGTACGTAGGACCCCGGCTATGCAGATGGTAGAAGCGGCTTCTGCAGAAGGGAAGGCTATGGGCCCACAGGCCGACTTTTTTCCAAAGGGGATCAGGGGGAGGGTAGAGGAGGTGTATTCACTGCGACTCAAAGGGCCAGAGCATGTCTGGAGAAGTCCCGGGGGAGTAGATAGCGGCCTGACTTTCTGTTATCGCTACCCAGTAATAGAACGAGGTATCCAGTGCTCATAAGATAGTGAGCTCCCCATCCAGGGGGGAAATCAAGCAGAGGCCAGCGCAGCACCGAGATTCCAACAGACAGGATTTGCGTGCCGAGGCAGGGAGTGCACCAGAGATCCTGAGATTCTCTTTCCTCCGTGTCCTGCTTTTTGGGGTTTTACTGACTTTGTCCTTCACCTAGTGTTTGTTGATCTTGAATGGCGCAGCGAGGCCTAGAGAACGGAGCAACTCTCGCAGGGTCCGGGGGGAGGACAGAAACTGAGGCACGTGGAGCATGTACAGAATTGAACAGTTTGTGCTTGGTGAGCTTGGGGATTCTCTTGAACGGAACACACGCGTGAGGTGGGCCGGTCGCCAGAGGCGGAGGAGGGGTAGGAATGGAAGCCAGCAGAAGGGGCCGTCTGTGCAGGGAGGTGTGCAGTGGGCGCGGGAGAGCGAGCAGAGTCAGGGGAGGCCGGAAGTGGGTTTGGGAAAGGGCTGTGACTGAGGGGGCCGGCCGGCCTTCCCCACAGGGCCATTTCCGACTGCGGTTTCTTTCACCCTAACAAGCTATAGCCCACCTCCCCCAGCCCCCCACTCCCAGGACAAGACCAGGGACAGAGCAGGCCCTGCTGGGCAGGCGGCTGTGGGAGGCTCAGCACGTGCCCAGCCTGGGCTCAGATGGTGAGCCCTTCCTGCGGCCCATAGAATGCCTGTTGCTAGACTCACCCCCTGCTTCTTCCTTTAGGTGAAGAAACAGGCCCCGGGGGGCGGAGGGGGGGGGGCACTGGCCTTGTGAAGCATGAACAGTCGCCTGTGGGCAGTGTCTTGTCGGAGGTTTCTGCGGAGCCTGGGGTGACAGATTTGAGGAGGAAAAGGGAGAGACTCCTGGTTTTAGTTACGTGTCTGTGGCCAGAAGCAGCATCCAGGAAGCTTCACTGAAGACATCTGGGGGCCAGGCCTGCCCAGGTCTGTGGTTGGTGGCTGTCAGGCTGGTTCAAGGGCACAGAGAGGCAGGTGCATTGCGGCCTGGAGGCTGCTGGCCGCCCCTGCCTGCTGCCCTCCCTCCTGGACGGAGCACGTTTGGAATGGCCCCTGCCCGATGGGTCCGTGACCCCGTGGCTCTTCCTTGCAGAGGACGGAGAGGCAGTGAGCAGCTCCTACGAGTCCTACGACGAAGAGGAAAACAGCAAGGGCAAGTCGGCCCCCTATCAGTGGCCGTCGCCTGAGGCCGGCATCGAGCTGATGCGCGACGCCCGCATCTGTGCCTTCCTGTGGCGCAAGAAGTGGCTGGGACAGTGGGCCAAGCAGCTGTGCGTCGTCAAGGACACCAGGCTCCTGGTCAGTGGGTCTCTCATTGTGTTCCGGTCTTTTCTCTTTGGGGGAGTTGGGGAGATGGACCCCGGCACTAGGCGGTCAGAGCCTTTTATGTCTGGAGGCTTTCTCCGCTTCCTGACCCAAAATCGTGTGCAGAACTTTGCGTGAACGCAAGTGCCTTATCTCAACTAAAAGGGTCTAGTAGCCTTCATCTGTCATTCAGAGGGGGCTGGGGTTACCACTCCCTGCCCCCAGTCCCATCCCGTAGACGGTTTCCAGGAATCTTGTCCCCTCGGCCTGAGGGCTCCTTCCTCACATCCTGACCCCACCCTGCTGCACGGTCAGGACTCCCCCAGCCCCAGTTCTGGCTACTGCACTCGCCTGTGCAGCACTAGGATGAGAGGCATCGTCTCAGAAGTCACGGTATTTTGAAGTACTGATTATAAGACAAAACCCCTAAAGAAATCAGAAGCTGTTACTCTGACCACAGCCCTGTTTCCTGTGATTCCAAATTAAAATTCACAGTTTTATGTCCTAATTGGCAGTTCCTTGGAATCATTATAAGTGCCCTTAATTCACCACTCACAACATGCCCGATTCTGTGCAGATGTTCTTTCTGGTAAGCCTGTCCAGCAGCCCCGTGAGGACTCCCTTTATACCTGTGACAAATTGAGGGGCCAAGTATTTTGGGAGGGGAAGCAAGTCCCCGTGTTTTTTCACTAAACACACCATTTTCTGAACTAAGCAGATACGAAGCTTAGTCCCGGTTCCCTACGGCCCCCTTCCTGAGGGCGCTAAGCAAGAAATGTAGACAGGCGGGGAAGTGAGTGAGTCCAGCCAGAAGTCTGAGAGTTGGCTACAGAGGATGTTTTTAGGAGCAACCTGAGGCCTACCGGGACCTTCGAGCAGCATGGATAAGCGGGGTCTGGGGCATCCCTGGGCGAGACTGGCGAGGAGGAGGGGTGCGGGAGGGGAGACAATCAGCCTGGTCGCTCTGGTGCCGAGAACAAGAGCTGCTGACATTCGAGGCCACGGGTCCGCACCTTTGGTTTTGCTGGGGAGCGCCCAGGTCCCGGGGGTCCTGCTGTGCCCGCGGCCCCTCCACTGTGGAACCCCGCCAGGCCTGGCAAAGCCTCCGAGCGTCTCTCTTCCCTTCTAGTGCTACAAATCCTCCAAGGACCACAGCCCGCAGCTGGATGTGAACTTGGTGGGCAGCAGCGTCATCCACAAGGAGAAGCAAGTGCGGAAGAAGGAGCACAAGCTAAAGATCACGCCCATGAACGCCGACGTGATCGTGCTCGGCCTGCAGAGCAGGGACCAAGCAGAGCAGTGGCTCAGGGTGAGGGTGGCACTGGGCTGGGGGGGACACGGGCCTGCTCCCCTGCGGGCTCCCCGGGGGCTCCTCAGTTCTGCCTCCCTGACTTTTTCTACAAGGGATGGCCATTGTCAAGGGTAAAGGATCTACAGTCCTTCAAACTCCCAGGGCTTCCGTGTTCCAGGTGGTAGCCATCATTCAGAATGAAGGGATCACGGCACCCTGCTGCCGGGCCTGGAGCTGGGCCCCTGGGGACACTCGTTTGCCTTTTGGCCTGTAGAGAGGCACCACGAGCCTCCTTATTAAGGAAGAATCGACAGCACAACCACGTGTAAAGCACTTACCATGGGCCATGTGCTCTTGGCAAACTTAACCCACCTAACCACACTGGGGGTGGGGGGCGGGGGGCGCTGGGCGATGTTAATACTGCCATTTTGCAGGGGTGGTGATTAAGGCTCAGAGGGAGGAGATGACCAGTCGAGGTCACCTGGCCAGTGAGTGGCAGGATTTGGTCTCAAACCTGGTGCTGTGTGACCGCAGCCCTGTATTCTACCATCACAAATGGCCTTGGTCAGTTCTGCCTACAGATACACGGTACAGCTCCCAGTGATGATGAAACCTGGTTTGCCCCATATGAAAAATAAGCATGACAATTCCAGAAGGTATGAGGTTTGCACCAAGAAGGGGCCCACAGCTGCAGAGGGATCTCCAGACCCAGCAGGACCCCTGGTGAGACCAGAGCCAGAGAGGTCTGTCCCTCCCTCCCTCCCTCCCTTCCCTCCTTCCTTCCTCCCTTCCTCCCTTCCCTTCCCTTCCCTTCCCTTCCCTTCCCTTCCCTTCCTTCCCCCTTCCCTTCCTCCTTCCTTCCTTCCTTCCTTCCTTCCTTCCTCCTTCCTTCCTTCCCTCCTTCCCTCCTTCCCCCTTCCCTCCTTCCTTCCTTCCCTCCTTCCCTCCTTCCCCCTTCCCTCCTTCTTTCCTTCCCTCCTTCCCCCTTCCCTTCCCTTCTTCCCCCCTCCTTCCAAACTTCCTTCCTCCCTCCCTTCCTTCCCCCTTCCTTCACCACTTCCTTCCCTCCTTCCCCCTCCTTTCCCCCTTCCTTCCTTCCCCTCTTCCCCCTACCTCCCTCCTTACCCTTTCCCTCTCCTTCCTTCCCTCCCTCTTTCCCTCCTTCCCCCCTTACTCACCCCTTCCTCCCCCTTCCTTTCCCTTCTTCTCCCCTTCCTTCCTTTCTTCCTTCCATCTTTCCCTCCTTCCCCCCTTCTCCCCTTCCTCCCTCCCTCCCTTCCTCTTTCCTTCCCTCCCCACCTCCTCTATCACGGCCACACTGATGCATGTCCAGTGTAGGGGCACTCACCATAGCTGCCCTCTACCCCATCCACACATGTACATACAAATACTTACATGCACACACACTTGCAGATACACACACACACACACACTTGCATGCATGTACACACATGCGCGCGTGCACACACACACACACACACACACACGCTACTCCTGCTCCCAGTGCTATTCCTCTGACTGCTCACACTCACCTGCTCTTCCTCTGACCCCAGCCTCCCTTCCCAACTCTCATGCCCTCATCTTGAGACCCCTGCCGGTGGTTTCAAAGACAAGAATACTTTCAGAAGGCACAGCCTCTCTGTGGGCCTTCACAGAGGCCCTTCTCCTCCCTGGTCAGGTGAGCACAGAGATGGGCCTGGCTGTAGGGACAGTAGGTGGCGGTGAACGGGAAATGCGGATATGGGATGAGAACCCCAGAAAAGGAAAGCACAAGGCAGGGCTCCCCCAGAGAAGCCCTCGAGCCTGGACTCCAGGCTTAGCGTGCTTCCCCTGCGAAGGGGTCCGCATATCCAGCCCCCAGCTAATGAGGATGGTAATGAACGTGCCTGGCCTGTGCCGAGTCCTTTACCGAGTCCTCACAGCCGCCCGGTGGTGTCGGTGTCGTCCCATCCCACAGACGTGGTGACTGAAGCTTCGGCCCGTGATCACGCAGCTGGCGGGCCGATTCCGGTGCTGCCCTCTTCCCACGACACCACGTTGCACGTTTGGTCCGCCGTGTGGACCAGCGGCCCGAACTGGCGTCCATGGGAGAGGCGAGAAGTGCTGTGTATTCCCCCGTCCCCACCGCCCTTCTTCCTTTTGTTCTTCGGCTTTTCGCATTTTGAACTTGTCTCTATAAACTGCTCTAAGCGGCCACCGAAAAGGGAGGGTCTCTGAACGTACTCTTGCTGAGCCCAGAGGGCTGTTGGTGGCTGCCCGGGGCTCTGACCCTCTGGAAATCCCCCAGGTGGCTCCGGGCTCAGAACAGCGGTTCTGAGAGTGGCCAGAGCCGCCTCTGACCCTGGTGCCCCCAGCCCAGCACCCCCCCTCGTCCCCAGTTAAAAGGCTCCTTCCGGGGGGGTGGACTGTGACAGGTGAGTCTCGATGGACAGCCAGTGCCGGACCAAGGCCGTTGGCAGGCCTGCTTCCTGAGCAGCGTGGAGGCTCTCCGCAGCAAGCTCCGTGGCTCCCGAAAAGCCGGGGGTGGGGGGCGGCTGACAAGTGCACTTCTTCATCAGACCCGCGGCCGAACGGCCCATCCTGCCCAGGATGAGGGCAGGGAGGGGGCTGGCAGAGCTGAGAGCTGGTGGCTTGGGCCATCTTTAGGCTTTGCGGTAAAGCGGCCACCAGCGGAACATGGGTGGGGGGGTGTCTGCAGGGGAGCGGGCCCATGGAACGGGCCGCCCCCACCGCAGGCTGCCCGGTCACGGGCCAGGTGCCAGGGGTGAGAGGCAGGGTCTCCGTCCCTTGGAAATTGTGCGTCGCCTGTCGCCTCCAGCCGCTCCCCCTCCAGGGGCTCCAGCTGCCGTCTGGCTGTGAGGACCGGCCAGCGGGCGACTCCGCTGACGGCTTTCTCTTCCTTCAGGTCATCCAGGAGGTGAGTGGCCTGCCTGCAGAAGGAGCGCCCGAGGGAAATCAGTACACCCCAGACGCCCAGCGCCTGAGCGGCCCGAAAGTAAGCCTCTGTCCTGCCTGGAGGAGAGTGCCGTCCTGTTTCTCCTCCGCGAACGTTACAAGCATGAAACAGACCTTTGCTTTCGCACCTCAGCCCCATGAGTGGGAAACGTACGATGCTGGGATAAGGGCAGTGGTTCCCAGGTTGGCAGGAAAACTGAGGAAGTTGATACAAACCCGAAATGTTTTCTTGCTTGGGCGCAGGAAGCCGACTGGAACAAAGGTCAGCGTGCCCTCCATTCTTAATCAGGGAAATTCGTGGTATGAGGCCCTTGTTTTGCACTTACTTTCAGCAGAGCTTCCGGGCTGGGAGAACCGTCCTGGGTTGATTCCAGCCAGAGGGGCTCTGTTGCTCATTCGCATGGAGCGGTGGGGCCCCAGTTTAAGGGCCAAGCGCTGGCCGAGGGGAGGGCCGTCGCCTGAGGCTTCCCATTACATGTCCCCAAGAATCTGCAGGTAGGTGCCCCGGAGCCCGGGTGTGCACAGAGCGGCGTCGTTGGGTCTCACCCTGGGCAGCCCTGCCCCGGCAGGGGAGAGGGCAGAGGGTATGCGGATGGCTCGAGTAGGGAGGAGGCGCTCCGTTCATCGGGAAGGCACCGGCCATTCCTCATGGAGTAACCCGGTCACGCATGTCAGTCCTCGAGCCACCGCCTGAGGCCAGTCCCCTTGGTTGGGAGACCCTCAGCTTGTTACCCAGGGGTCTGGAGGAAGTGGTTCTCTGGGAGAAGCTTGGTTGGAATATTCTGAGTGCTTCACATTCTAACAGCAGCGGCGGCCAGCACACCCTTCTGGAAAGTCTCTAGTCCCCTAGCAGCCCCAGGGCTGTAGATGGGGATGTTATCCCTCTTGAAACACGTGCACCGCAGGGCCCAGAGAGGCTTGTAAGTCAAGCACCAGGCCTGGATGGAGAGCGTTCCAGCCAGGGTTCAAATCATGGTCTGAACTTGTGCAGGCAAGCTGGCCCTTCCCTGAAGCCTGATGTGTTAGTGATGTGTTAGTGGCACAGTCCCTTCTTCTTTTTTTTTTTTTTTTTAGTTTTTTTGAGAGTGAGAGAGTGAGTAGGGGAAGAGCAGAGAGGGAGGGAGGGAGGGAGGGAGGGAGGGAGGGAGGGGGAGAGAGAGAGAGAGAGAGAGAGAGAATCCCAAGCAGGCTCCACACTGTCAGCACAGGGCCCGATGTGGGGCTTGAACTCACGAACCACGAGATCATGACCTGAGCCGAAGTCGGACGCTCAACGGACTGAGGCACCCGGACGCCCCTGCACAGTCAGTTCTTAAAAGCCTTGCTCACGCTCCTGTCTGGATAGTTCCCAGCCTGACAGCAGGCTTCTGCTGGGACGTCAACTCTGATGCCCCAGAGCTGGCCACCTGCCCTTCACGCTGGCTACGGGGCCGCTGTTGCATCAGGTCGAATAGCATTTTGAGAACTTGTAAACTTGAATGTGTGGTGGCCTTGAAGTAGAGGAGGGTCTCTGGGATGGGGCAGCGAAAGGGAAGGTGAAGGCATGTCCCCCAGAAGGCCCAAGGGAAGTGTGGCCAGTGTCCCATCGGTGACCCAGACTCCACAGGAACCTCTAGGCGACACCCAAAAGCTATCTATTAGTTTCCCTTAAACCGTGATCCCTGAGGTAACCGTTCCCAGACAAGATGGCTCACCTGTCTCCCTCTTTTCCACAGCCAGATGTAACGGAGAAGTACGGGTCGGCCCCGGAATATGGGAGCTCCGTAGATGGCCACCCTGAGGTCCCAGAGGCCAAAGATGGTACCAATGCTTGTGGCCCTCAGCTGAGGCCTGGGAGGGGGGATGGGACCCCACGCCGTGAGACGTGGCTGTGTGGCTCAACCCTAACGGGTTTGGACAGCTGCTGCCAACGTGCCTCCAACTTATACACTGCCTGGAAATAACACAGCTGACAAATCCAGGAAAAAGAGAGAGATGACCTCGTTGAGGTCACGTTTTATGAATTTGCTGGGGTTAGAATATTCTTGTATCTCTTCTCGTTTGCTAACCCCGGACCCAATCTCTCTGAGCCAAGAGTCCATGGAGATTCTCGAGGGCTGACACGTTCTGTGAGAGGAGCTGGGGGGGGACCCTCGTGAATGTGTGATTCTAGGGGCACCTGACTTTGGGCCGTGCATCCTGGTTTGGGGGGCAGGCGCGCGTGTGCGTGCAAACACGTGTGTGCCCGAGCGCAGGGAGGGGCAGAGGGAGTGGGAACGGGTCTGGTCTTCTTTCTGTCTTTCATCGGGACGCCTCGGTGGGCTGTGTGCCGTGCTGATGGGTTTCTCTCTCATCTTGACAGTCAAGAAGAAATGTTCTACTGGCCTCAAACTGAGCAACCTAATGAATCTGGGCCGGAAGAAGTCTACCTCGCTGGAGCCTCCGGACAGGTCCCTCGAGACATCCAGTAAGAACCGTAGCCGAAGACCACTGTCACGGCACAGGCAGAGATTTTCGGTCTTGCTTTAAACGTTTCTGGGCGATGGCGAACCTGTCGCTCCTGGCTTCTGTTTACCTTTGCTGCAGGCCGTTCCTTATGCCTGACCAGACTCTGTCTTTGCTGCAGTGCTGGGTCCTTTGCAGAAGTGCTGGTAATTGATTGCTGTCTCCCCAGTGCTCTTTTTATTTGATCAGTATTGAAGGAGCGTGCCAAGCAGGGCTAGGGGAAGGGGACCAGGCAGGGGGAGGACACAGCCCTGACGACTCACGGCGCAGGAGTGATGGTGGCTTCGTACCCCTAAACCACACGCTGTGTCCTTGTCATAGCTGTAAGGACTCAGGGAAAGAACCTCTCCCACTCCAAGATCAGGCCCGAGCCCTGAAGGTCGGGCAGGAGCTAAACAGGGTGAGGTGGCATCCTTGGGCACGAGCAAGGATTCTGAGATGGGGACAGTGAGACCCATTAAGGGAGAGACAGAAAGGTACAGAGGATGTTATGGGCGCTGCTAGGGTCATAGACGTCATCTCTCCTCCCCTCTCAGCCTTGAGGAAACTGAGGCCTGTCCCAGAAAACATCCTGGGTGAGCCTCTGTCCTGGCTCCCAACCTGGGACTCCTTGCGATCACTCCGGAGCCTGAAGGCCATTATGATCCGCCTTTAGGCCTTTTCTTCTTCCTCCTGGAACCCATGTCCCGGCCCTGGGCTCCTTTCCTGAGTCCCAGTTGAGTTGTGGTTTTTGAGGCTGGCGGAGTAGACGGGTGGGGCAGGAAATCAGCAGAGGGGCCCTCACCTTTGGAGCCTCTTGTTTCTCTGGCCAGGGCACCGGGTAGTGGCCCAGCTCTGCCAGCCCCTGCAGCCTCAGGGGGCACAGTGTTTGGCACAAAAGCCTGGTGTCACTGAGCCACTGGGAGATGTGACTGGATTATTGCTGGAAGTCCCTTCAGCAGGGAAGCATGCCCCTGTCCCCTGTGGCTAGGGAAGGGTGCCAGAGCACATAGCTGTTCTCTTCCTCAAGATGTGGCATCTGGGCTCCCTGCTCTCTTGACCCAGAGTTCTCTGTGGTCCAGAGAACTGTGACAGACAAGTGGGGGCACCGCCTGGATGAGCCAGAATTCCTAGGGCTTGGCCTTGGATTCCTCTACTTTGCAGTTGTCCTTGTGGCTATGTCCGCATGGCCTTGAGGGACTCATGATCCCCACTGTATGCCCCGCACTGGGTGGGCCAGAAGGTGGCCAGGCTCCGTGACCTGCTGCGTGGCTTAGTTCAGCCCAGTTAGGGCTCACAACAGCTTCCCATCCTCTAGAATGGAGGAGGCATCCGCTTTGTAAGCCAGTCCCTCTGGGAAGGTGAGCAGCCCAGAGAGAGGTCCACGGGCTGTGCAGGGGGTCCTGAGGACTGGATTTTACTCATCTCTGTAGCCCCGGGGACAAGGCCGTGCTTGGCCCATGGTGTCAGCTCCGTATATGTCCAAGTGGAAGGCAGGGGAAGGCGTGTCCTCGGGAAGCGGAACCCAATACTTGCAACCATTTGAGAATAATAAAGGATTGCATGACCGATGCACCCCAGCGCTGGCCACCTCTGCTGGCCCACGGAGAGAGGGGCTCCCTGGTGGGGAGGCCACAGGGCACGCGCCCTGGGCGCTGGAGGTGAAGGTGGCAGAGTTTGTGCCCTTGAGAAGCCCAGGGTCCGCTTGGGGAGGCTGACGCGGAAACAGGTTTCACTGCTCTGGGATCCAGGGGTTCTGAAGGAAGGCCTCGCAGGGAGTGCAGGACCGGGGCAGGGCCCAGCAAGGCCAGCCGCACTGGGGAGGATGAGAGGGCGCCGGCAGAAGGGAGGAGGACTTGGCAGCCGAGGCCCAGTGATGGAAAGGTTGTCCGTCGGGGATGGTGACGGAACCGGGGCTGTGGAGGTCAGCGCGTGACGGCACCTGCAGCGAGGCGGCCCTGGCCGGGGACCTTCCTGCACGTGGCCTAAGTGACCAGAGGTGGTGAAGAAGGCGGCTGCCAGTGGGGGTAGGAGGGTGAGGGGGCCTCGTCCTGTACACCCGCACCGCCCGCCTGCTCTAGTCAACGACACAGCTCGCTGCCCTCGGGACAGACCTATTGCGAAGCACGACAGGTCTTGGAACTGAGATTCTGGGGGAGCTTCTAGGAGGCCCAGAGGTGGTGGCAGCTACGGACACCCTTGTCCCCTCCGGCAGGCTACCTGAACGTGCTGGTCAACAGCCAGTGGAAGTCCCGCTGGTGCTCCGTCAGGGACAGTCACCTGCACTTCTACCTGGACCGGAACCGGAGCAAGGTGGCCCAGCAGCCCGTCAGCCTGCTGGGCTGTGAGGTGGTCCCAGACCCGAGCCCCGACCACCTCTACTGCTTCCGCATCCTGCACCACGGCGAGGAGCTGGCCAAGCTCGAGGTACCACTGGCCTGCGGGGGGCGGGCGACGGGGCGCGGGGCTCCGGGCTGTTCGCTGCGCTCTGCGGACCGTCATCCTGTTCGGAGATGCAGCCTAGCCCTGTGTTATTTTTACTCCCTTGCATTTTACTTCTTTGCGCTTAAAAAAAAAAATTGTCTACTCCCTTTCTGACCTCAGAGTGGTTGTGTTATAGGAAAGGGACAATGAGTTACTTCCTGCCCTGAGGGCAGGAGGAGTATTTATAACTCCCTGAGCTGCTTGAAAAACCTTCTGGGGATTCGCAGTGGGTTTGGTTTGTGTATCACCAGATGGGGCCCCGTGCATAGAGGGGACGATTGTTAGGGCTTATCTGGGGCGAGAATGAGGTTTGTGATACCTTTTCTTCCACTCCCCACCCTCTGTGTGATGTGCTGTACATTTACAAAAATAAGAGGTGACCTCATGCCTTGCACTGAGCAGGGGCAGGTCCAGCCAGACTTCTTAACACGCAAAGAAACATCCCGTGGTTCACCCCTGGTCACCTAGTCCTTTACGCCGGGGTCTTCATCCCGATTGTGCTCCAATACTGCCCTCTGGTGGCTAAAACCTCCGCAGGTTGTTTCCCAGGGACAAGCGTGTCTGTATCCACCCGTCTGTCCTGTTGACGATTATCTACTCAGTACAGTTATATCGTGAACAAGACAGGCTGTCACAGAACTTGGATTCTAGCGTGAGACTGGGGTGTTATTCAACGAATTACCCAGTGGATTACTTACAGTTGCTGGAAAGCCGTGGTGGGGGGTACTGTGATGTGTGCAGAAGCCTGCATGTGGGGGGGAGGCCGGGGTTGGGAGGCTGGGAGGGAGGGACGGTTGACCCTCAGAGGTACAACCACTGGCATACAAAGGGAGGCCCTGAACAAAAGGGTTCAAGGGAGGGTGGCGGGCTCAGATTCGGATTTCAAGATGCCCCCTCCAGCTTCTGGGTCGGGGAAGGACGGAAGGGGAAGGCAGGAAGCAATGTTGGCATTTTAAAAGATACCCAGTGTACATATTTGATTAGAATGCATTGTCCCCTGGGGGGGAAAAAAAAAAAAAAACAGGCTCCAACTTCACCGGGATTTATTTAGTTATTTATTAGAGCCAGCTGACCTGGTATAAAGAAAGGTATTTAAGAGAACCTTTCTTGGAAGACTGTAGTAAAACTGGAAATGAAATTCGAATTTTGTTATGTCTTAGGGATTCAGTCTTGTATGTGTGGATTAGGTTGACAAACTGCCCTGTGATTGTTGATAAAATAGAGGTGTCGACCTTAAATGCATATGGTGTTAATCGTCCTCTCCGGGCTCCTTGGCCTTCTAGAAATACACGTGTGTGAATCACATCTGATACTCGGGACAAATGTCCACGGCGTCACTGAGGTGGCATTATCCCCAGTGGCAGGAAATGTTATTTGGACTCACCGAGATGAGAGAAGCTAGTGGCAGTGAGGGAGCATGGCCCCAGGCTCTCTCCGGGGCCCTGCCCGGCCGGGCATCGGGGCCGGGAGGGCTGGGCACCGGACGACACACTCCAGCGCTGCTCACGTGCCTCTCGGCCTCCCACCAGGCCAAGTCTTCCGAGGAAATGGGCCACTGGCTAGGCCTCCTGCTCTCTGAGTCAGGCTCCAAGACAGACCCGGAGGAATTCACCTACGACTACGTGGATGCCGACAGGGTGTCCTGTATCGTGAGTGCGGCCAAAACCTCTCTGCTGTGAGTATTAAGGGGTCTTCTGCTTCACGCTCTCCCATTCCCAGCCACGCTTCAAGACTGGGGCCCAGACTGGCCTCCGGTGGCCCGTTCCGCCGCGCAGGGCGGCAGCTGAGGACTCAGGGTCAGCCCCGTTCTGTCCAGTAGCAGGAAGCCCCGGGCCCCGGGAGCAGCTGAGAGCTAGGAGCTGAGCCAGGCCTTGGGCCGGGGGCAGCCACGTGCCCTCGGCCTGGATGGACGCTCTCCAGCTCCTCGGGGCAGAGTCGGAGCCTCTCCTGACCGTCCCCTTTCCTTGTTGTGGATTCAGCACTTCGTCCTGGCTCCCCTGCTGGGATAGGCTCGCTCCGCAATAAGCAGGGTTCGTTCTTCTGCTTTCCAGACAAGCAGACTGGGCTCAGGGAGAAGCGGTCCCGGGTCAGGATGCCGAGGTGGCTCTGGCGGGAGCCGGCCCAGCCGCTGCAACGGGATCCGTTTTCCTGGGTACCGAGAGGGGGACGTAGCTGGCCTGGGCTGCTGTCGTAGGACCTTTGAGACGGGTGGCTTTGGGCCACCCTGCCCTGATCTCCCCCTTGCTGTATCTTGCCGGCTCTCCCAGACTGATGCAGAGGAAGTTCTCAGAGCCAAACACTTACATCGATGGCCTGCCCAGCCAGGACCGCCAGGAGATGCTGTATGACGACGTGGAAGTGTCGGAGCTGACGGCCATGGTAAGGACACAGGCTGGGCTCTCCCCTCCTCCTCCCACCAAACCTCAGTGCCAGAGATCGGCAGGTTGTCCCTAAGACTGGCAGGTTCCCAGTCACCTGCAGTGTGCAGGAACCTAGTGCAATAAGGCCATCTTTTGTGCAGCGTACCTGGCTTGGGGACTGGTCCAGCGAACATAGCTGGTCAACCACGCCGGTCAGTATGAGGGGTGGGAGGTGTGGCGTCGGGATCAGGAGCAGCGACACCATTAACCACCGAGGCCCACACTGATGGTGAACAGTCATAGTGACAGCAGGTTCCAGTTCCTGGGCATTGAACTCTGTGCTGTGCTAAGGGCTTCTGCGGATTCTCTCACTGAATCCTAACCGCCTGGTCAGAGGCACCGCTAGTCCCTTTCTCTACAGAAAGGAGATTCAGGAGCAGTAAGTACTATGTCCTGGGTCTCCCACCTCCTGAACAGCAAATCCAGGGCTCAAACCCTGGCCTTATAAGTCCAGCTCAGTGGAAACTTCCCCAGGAGGCTGGTCTCTGTGAACTCAGCGCGGGGCAGGGACAGGAGGCGGGTCCGGTGCCCCCTCCGCAGCCCGGGGAGCAGAGGCCGTGGTGAAAGCCACCTGTCTCTCCTCTGCAGGTGGAAACGCTCGAAGCCGCCCCTGTGACAGACGCTCTGAGCGAGCCCCCGCCGGACCGAGTATACCTGGACCTCACGCCTGTCAAGTCCTTTCTGCACAGCCCCAGCAGTGCACAGACCCGGGCCCACTCCCCAGTGCCATCCCACCTGGACCCCCCAGCCGAGGCTCTCCCTGCAGACCCGGGCCCTGCCCCAGATGAGCCCCTCGTAGAGCCCCCAGAGAACCCCAAGCTGCAGGTAAGGCTGTCCTCTAGCAGGTGGGCCGGCCTCGCCTTCGCGGCCCCTGGGCCGGCTGAGCCGTGTTCGCCTTCTCCCAAAGCAGACGCGGCAGGAGAGTCCGGAGTCTGAAGAGCCTTCCGGGAGACTCACGACAGTCAAAATCCAGACCGAACAGCAGAAGATCTCCTTCCCATCGAGCTGCCCCGACACTACGGCCGTCCCCCCGGCGGGGGCCAGCCCGCCTGTGAAGGACAGGCTGAGGGTGACCACTGCAGGTGCCTGTGCTAGATTAGTGTGGAATGTTCTGGAAGTGGCTTGCAGAAGTTAGTCCAGTTCCTTCCCTTTCACACGAGGAAGCAGAGGTTCAGAGAGGTGAAGGGACTTGCCCAAAGTCACACAGCAAAGAAAGCGTGGGCCCAATTTTCTTGTCTGTCCCTGCCAGGCCGGGTTGTGTCTGAGCCTGCACAGTGGGTTGGGCTGGCCCTTGTGTCCCAGCCTGGCTGACCTGGGGGTTCTCCTCTGTGGGTCTGTAGAGATCAAACTGGGCAAGAATAGGACAGAAGCCGAGGTGAAGCGGTACACAGAGGAGAAGGAGAGGCTCGAGAAGAAGAAGGAAGAAATCCGGGGGCACCTGGCTCAGCTCCGGAAAGAGAAACGGGAGCTGAGAGAGACCCTGTTAAAATGCACAGGTAAGGGGCCTCCCAGGTGGAGGGGTGTGGGCTTCCCGGGGGAAGAATCTGGATCTGTGCACCGGGCCTGCGGGCCCGTGAGCCTTCGCCGCATCGGTGTTTGGTGCAGGTGGGTGCTCCCCTGCCAGGTCCTTCCCCCATCCTGTCTGAAATGTTGCTATGCTGTACAGAGACCCTCTGATCTGCCGTCAACAGGACCAGGAGGTAGTGGAAAAAAAACCGGTGGGAGGAGGAAATCTCTAAAAGTACATATTTAGGCCGCCATGTTTTATTTTCACTGAAAGCACATTCTGTCTTGGGGTGCCCAGGTGGATCAGTCAGTTAAGTGACCGGCTCTATGTCATGATCTCACAGTTTTTGAGTTCGAGCCCCGCGTCGGGCTCTGTGCTGACAGCTCAGAGCCTGGAGCCTGTTTCGGATTCTGTGTCTCCCTCTCTCTCTGCCCCTCCCCGCTTGTGCTCCGTCTCGCTCTCAGGAATAGCCTTTTAAAAAAGTTCCCTCTTGTAATGGAGTGCCAAAGCCTCTGGCTGAGGTGTAGGCCAGCCAACGGGAGTCCCGGGTCACCTTTCCTGTGTTAACCACAGCTGCACCGCGGCATCCATCATGTCCAGGCTTGATCTCTTTAGTTCTTTATTCCATTTTTTGAGAGAAAGAGCCGGCGAGCAGGGGAAGGAGACAGAGGATTGGGAAGCAGGCGCTGGGCTGAGCGGGCGGAACCCGATGTGGGGCGTGAACTCAGAAACCGTGAGATCGTTACCTGAGTCAGACGCTTAGCCACCCAGGCGCCCCAGACTTCGTTTCCTTACAGTGAACACACACTTAAGACACTTGCCAGGAAATCTCCTTGTAGATGATTTTCTAGATCCTCCTCCCACCAGTCATTTCCTAGAAACTTGCCTTTTATAGGACCTTTCCAAAGCACTTACGTCATTTTCATAGAGTCTATCTTTGTGCTTATCTGCTATTTAAATTGCAGACTTGCACCAACCAACACAACTGGCCTGAGCAGGTCTGGGGACAAACCCAGAGACTCCCGGGAAGCTTAGCATGTGATTGTGCCCCCATGACCCTCCTCCACCAAAGTCATCCACTGTCTTTGTTCTAGAATAGCGTTACTGAGCTACAATTCGCAGATCATACAGTGGACCCATTTACAGTGTACAAGTCAGTGATTTTTAGTATCTGTACAGATCTGTACATTTTTACCACCCACACCCATTAGCAGTCACTCCCTATCTCCCCCCAACCCTCCCATCCCTAGGCAGCCCCTAATCTATCAATTTGCACTACTGGTTTCAAAGGTCCAGTGGTCTTGGCTGCCAGCGCACAGGGGTAAGGAGACAGCTGGCTTTCCTACGGAGCTGGGACGTGCGCTAACAAGCGTGACCAGAGGCACACCGGCCACAGTCCCTGTAAATCTGGAGAGCAAGCCGGGCTGGGGGTGCAGAACCGGGGATCCCCCGCCCTTTCTCTTCTAGGGGGATTTTCTGGGTGGGAGAAAACTTTTACTGTATTCTCCTGGCAAGTAAGCCCTGAAGATCTTAGGCTAGTAAGTCACAGACCTGAAGAAAGTAATTCTCAAAGTAGCGATACTGACTGCTAACAAGGACTCCGGTTCCAAAAACATCTTTAACATTTTGTCAGCTTTTTCCCCGTGAATTTTTCCTTAAACAAGTGGGCCCTGCTTGTCCTCTGACAAGGGCTGACAGGTGGCCGCTTACCCTAGACTTGGAAACAGGGCCAAGTTATTCCAGTGGCTGCTGGCTCAGGACTCTCTATTGAACACACATGGCACCATTGTTCCCCCTGGCGGTGAGCTCCTAGGCCAGCATTTCTTGGTGCTACCGCACCAATCTGAGAACTCTAGGGTGACAATAAAACAGGATTGAGAAAGTAGCAGGGCTGAGGACCACCACTCCGTTCGGCTTAGAGAAGCCCTGAGTGCCAGCAGGATTGAGGGGACTGCGTGGGGCAGGTGGGAACAGCACAGGCATCCTCCAAGAGTCAGTAATAAAGCTGCTCTCTCCCTCCCTGGGCAGTTGCTATAACAATAGGGGCCCTCAGTTTTGATACCTGCTAAGAACCTACCAGAAGGGACCTTGGCCTCTGACTTATGCCCTGTTATGAAGGCAGAGCTCTCTGCCCCCCAGAGCTTTCCCCAGCCTCTGCGGAATGCTCACGCAGGCCCCGACCCTGAGCGGTGGAGCCAGAACTGTGGGCCACATCCACCGGGGTTCTGTCCCCTGAAGCCGGATAAATTCTCTGCAGACAAGGGAGTCCTGGCCAGCCTGGAGCAGAAGCTGAAGGAAATCGACGAGGAGTGCAGGGTCGAGGAGAGCAGGCGTGTGGACCTCGAGCTCAACATCGTGGAGGTGAAGGACAACCTGAAGAAGGCAGAGGCCGGGCCCGTGACACTGGGCACCACTGTGGACACCACCCACCTGGAGAACGTGAGCCCCCGGGTGAGCGGCAGGGTTCCTCTTGGCCGCCTGCACGACCTCCGGGGCCGGGGCTGGGGGAGGCGGGTCACGTGCCCCGCCCTTGGCTCAGGCCTCGCTCTCCTCTCGCCACCACAGCCCAAGGCTGCCACCCCCACCCCTGCCCCAGACTGCACCCCGGTCAACTCTGCCACCGCGCTCAAGAACAGGCCTCTTTCGGTCATGGTCACGGGCAAAGGCACCGTCCTCCAGAAAGCGAAGGTAAGCGGCGGTCACACCCAGCCTCCTGCGGGGCCACTGTGGACGGCAGAACTGTCACTAAGGCGGGGTCCCTCGTCTGCCTAGGGTAGCACGTCCCCGCTTTGGGCGCCAGCTCTGAGCCCTCGGCTCTCACGCAGGGGCTGAGGCTTCCTTGTGCCTTTGGCTCCGTCTTCGGCCCTGAGCAACCAGAAAGGCGTGGGCACTTGGTCCAAACGCTCTTACCGGTCACAGCCTGAGGACCCTTGATCCTGCAACTGTCCACCCGTTGGTTACCCAGTAGATGCCAGGGTGATAGCCTGAGTTCAGAGACAAGCTGTGACGGGCGAGTTTCCAAGTCAGAAAGTCAGTGATTCTTAAAGGCCTTCTGCCACTAAAACTGAAGGGACAGGTGGTAGGATTTGCCTAAAGCCCCCCAGCCAGCTGGTGGCCAAGGGCTTGGTAAGGTGTAAGCAAGGACAGAGTGCCCTTGCTGGGTTTCTCCCTGAGGGCTAAAGTGTTAGCAGTCTCTTCCGCCTACCAAAGACCATGCCCCGAGCTGCCTTTGTTGGTGGCAAACTCAGTTCCTTATTTCTGTCCTGATTACCTACCAGAGAGATTCGGGGGCACATGCACCGATGACTAACTCCTAAATCCACATGAGCATGTGAGGCTCTGCTCCCTCACTCCCAGCATGCTCCGCTGTGCCACAGTCTCCGAATCTCTTAACGTGTGCCCCAAACTGTGAACAGACAATTACCGTCTCCAATGCCTCTAAGCTTCAAAAAAAATACTTCTTACCCTCCGTAGCAACCTCCATATACACAGAACAATGTTAGCTAACTCTCTTCTTTGGCGGGGGGGCGGGTGGTGGTGCTGGTATTTGCCACCCTAGGAATGGGAGAAGAAAGGAACAAGTTAGGAAACAAGTTTCATCTAAAGACTTTTCCTGCCATCGTGGACCTTGGTGACAATCCTGCTTCATTAAAGTCTTTGTTCAGAAGAAAAAAGGACTATGGTACTACAGGTGGAGAGCACTGGCTAAGAGGAGGCTCTGTCCGTCTTCAGAGCCAAAGGAAATAATATATAACAACAAAAAGAGAGCTTCTCTGGAGACCTAAGTCTACTGGGTGGAAACAATCCATTGTTGTATTCAGGTGTATTCTGTGTCTCTTCTTTGAAGTTTTCATCAACTGCTGTATCAAGCTTTGTAAGTAGCGAAAAGCTTCTGATGGTGAGACTTTGGTGGGAAAGAAATCAAGGTAGCAGGACCCTGACCCACTGGTCGTGTGGCTTTGGTGACCGAGAAGACCTGCACTCTGGACTGTCACCTCTCATCCAAGGCTCTTCAACATTAGCAAGTCCTACTCAGTCTTCCATGGTTTTAAAACAGCCTCGATATCACCTGTGTAAAGCCATCCATGACATGTTTTGAAAAGACAGGAACAGGGGAGAATACTTGGGACCAAGCGGAGGTGAGGTCCCCACTAAGTTCAGGACTTTTTTTTTTTCCAGCCTCAAGCAGGCCTGAATCAATTGCTTTTAAATAAAATTTTAAGTGATGCTGTATTATATAGGGGGAAAAATGTTTAAAATCCTGTAATTTAGAACAGCGAAAAGTGTCTTTTTGAGATTTGAAAGTATCTTTTTGAGATCGGACTTTTTACGTTACCATAGGAGAAAAGATGACCCAGCGTTTACAGATTCCGTCCTGTGGCCAGGCCATTTTTAAGGGAAAAGTTATTTAAGTTCTGCGTAATGTCCAGGCCCCTTCCGTGAAGAAGGTGGCGAATTTTGTTTCGGGGTGATTCTCTCTCCTCTTAAAATTGGCAGTGCTGTTCTTCTGTGTCTTCTCTTCTGATGTGTCTGTTGTTAACACCGATTGAAACATTTCATCTGTCGTTTCTGCCTCGTTTTGGGGGCGGGGTGGGGGGCGGTTATCAATCAGAGTTCTCTAACACTGGTTCCTGAGAACTAAAATTCTTTTGATTTCTACGGTCTTTCTAATCCCAGGGCATTTATTTTCTTTGTGCTATATACGCTTGGTGCCCTTTACCAAGTGATGAGTTCGATTTTTTTTTTTTTTAATAAAATGTTAATTGTATTTTGGGTTTTTCCTTGTTATTTCACGGAATTATTTGGGGCAGTGCCTGGTGACTTCTGCCTCAAGGGGGCAACGTCTTGGTTATTTACCTACTAGACTTGAAAATACGTCCAGTAAAAACTGGTGGCAGTGTGATCCCAGCGTCAGTAAGGCTGAAAAGGATTTTCACAGTGTAACTGTACAGAACGCAAAGGAAACCTGTGTGATCGGTTTCTGCAGATACATGACTGAAAATCAATACGCCCGGAAGTTAAACACACTCCTAAATCATTCTTGGGGCAAAGAAACGGGCCGATACTTGGAAGGTTGCCTAAGGAGCGAAAAGTTCCATGCGTGAATGCGCTTATTTCAAAAAGGACAAAATCTGGCTCGTTGAAATCACTAATAAAAAGACAACGTAAAAGGCCCTTAAGTTTCAGGAGTATGTCTTTTCCGTTTTATAAAGTTTTAGCGTAGTTCTGATACCAAAAATCCAACACAAATCACCAAAGAAAAACCAAATCTCATTTTTGGGGACAAAAATGAAAAAAAACCCGAATATTGGCAAGTGAAATTCAACAGTGTTTAAAGAATCATGCAGCGTGACCTGGTCATGTTTATCCACGGAAGCAACAGTGATTCAACGATTAAAACTATACTAATGGGCCATTTATGATATGAACAGATTAAATGTGAAAACGAACATCATCTCAAAGGAAACAGAAGAGTATACCACAAATCTCAATACTCCTAATAAACACTCTTCGTAATCCAGGAATAGAAAGAAGTATTCCTAACCTGATAAAGTAATCCACAAAAATAACATATCATGATGGGAGATCGCTTCGGGTCCAGAAACAGATACCACTACTTTTTAAAACATTATTCTGGAGGTCCCTAGACAATGCAAAATGACATGAGAAAGTACTAGCACAAATATCAAAAGGAAGAAATAAGACTGATTACTTACAAATACCTTTCTAGAAAAGCAAATTAACAACAGGGGTAGAGCATCTAGCAAGGTGGCTGCAATGAGGATCATTCAGAAAATAATTTATGACCTATTTGCACTGTTTTAATTTTTCCAAGGAGAAGATTTTTCTTTTTTAATGTTCTATTTTTAAGAGACAGAGGGTGAGCAGGGGGAGGGGCAGAGAGGGAGGGAGACACAGAATCTGAGGCAGTGAGCCAGGCTCTGAGCTGTCAGCACAGAGCCCAATGCAGGGTTCGAACCCAGGAACTGCAAGGTCATGACCTGAGCTAAAGTCGGACATTTAACCAACTGAGCCACTAGTTTCAAGTTTTTATTTAAATTCTAGTTAGTTAGGGATGCCTGAGTGGCTCAGGAGGTTAAGTGTCTGACTTCAGCTCACATCATGATCTCACAGCTTGTGAGTTCAAGCCCCACGTCGGGCTCTGTGCTGGCAGCTCAGAGCCTGGAGCCTGCTTCAGATTCTGTGTCTCCCTCTCTTCCCCTCCCCTGCTCACTGTGTGTGTGTGTGTGTGTGTGTGTGTGTGTGTGTGTCTGTCTGTCTCTCAAAATGAATAAACATTAAATTAAAAAAAAAATCTAGTTAAAAAAGGCCAGTTTCTTTTAAAAGAAAGAAAAAGTCTTGGCTGGTTAGGCAATAAGATAGGAATTCTCTCTGCCACTATTGGGATGCTGAGAGGGTTGAACTATTCAGTGGTACCTTCCCTAGAAAAGGAATAAAAAAAAAAAGGCTCAAGGTCTGGGATCTAAAAATAGAAGCAGTGTTTTAATGTGTAAGTCTGGGTTGTTTTTTTTTTTTAAGTCAAAGCAATTCAAATGGGATGTCCAAATATCAGCCCTGACCCAAAGAACCTACACTGTAAAATGATTAAACTTGCTGTTAAAGACTGTGGGTTCATGTAAGTTCTCAGACATCACCCATCAGCACCTGCCAGGTGGACATCCCTGCTCTGATGTCACCTGCCCAGGCTAAAGTAGTAACAGGAGTGAAAATATCCTTGAACACAAATGACTGTCATGAAGGTGCTTGGTACGCTGGACCTTTCATTTGAAATGTCTAAGGATACCCTCAGGTGGCCTCTTCAAGTACTTTAGGTCAAAGCAGCCTTGAATATTTGCATGTAAAACATTTACATTATTTACATTAAAAAGAAAAGACGAAGTATCTGGATATCTGGATGTAGGTCACAGCTCCACAAAGGTTTCTACTGAAAACCCAAAGCGAAAGGACCACAACCAAGGGGAAGGACTGATTCCTAAACACTGCAGGGGTAAGTACCTGGTTTGCCAGAAAACACTCCAACTAAAAAGCCTTTTTGCCACACGGGTCCTGTTAAGTAACCAACATCATATCTTGAGACATTCCTTTAGCGAGAAGCAAAGCCACTTAGATAACATAAGATCGATGCTTAAAAAACGCCAACACCCTCTAGGTTTCTTTATGCTGTATTTGTTTAAGAATTCCAATCCTCTTTGTCCTAAGAAAAAAAAAGCAAGCAATAAACACCCCCCAAGTAGCCCCCCTACGTAATCTCTCGAGGAAGCCCCCCCCAAAGGGAATGTAGCCCAGGACCTGGGACATCTTCACCTGGCCCCTCCCCCATAGTCAAACAAGTTGGTTAGTGGTCACATTCCAGTCCCGAGCCTTTTTTAGGTCTTTGCCACACACAGATCCAGAAACCAGAAGAAGTCACAAATGCCACACAAGCCCCTTGTCGAACCGAAAGCAAACGCACTAGGAAATCTTTGGGAAAAGAGGTGTGAAAAGGTCCACACTTTTTCCATCTCGAAATGCCGTGGCTTCAGTGGTCCAAACACCACTCTAGTCCGCGCCTCCTCCTATTACTGTTCCCAACGACATCCTATTTAGCATCTGGTGAGGGCCAAGGTGAGGGCCAAGGTTGCTTCAAACAGGCCATCAGGAGTCTCCACGCTCCTTTGTTTCTCCTCAGGGGAAAGGCGGCCGACGACACGAGCTCACCGGGGCACAGCCAGGCACAGCAAGCAAATACTTACATGTGAAGACTTCTCAACATCAGCATTAGTGGTGGAGTCAGGTGTCGCTGTGTCCCCAAGCAGCACGGTCTGCAGCCGGGACAGCTCTTTGTGGCGGAGGCACGTGGGCGGGAGGGATCTGCGTGGAGCCGGAGGCAGGATGCTCCACGGATGCCACGGCAGTTTCAGCGTCCGGGGTGCTCAGACCTGGGCAGTTGCTGGGAGGGGTCTCGGTGGGAGCCACGGGCCTTGGGGGCATCTCCTCTCAAGGACCCTGGGAGAGAAATGAACCTTGAGAACAGGAGGAGTGTCTGAGTCATCTTTTCAGCCAAATGGCAGCCTGTGGGGCCCTGCGAGGCTCTCCCTTCCTCCAGAGCCCGAGCCCGAGCCCAAGCCCATGTGCCAGATCAGAGGCCCTGTCGGCGCCCTTCAGGTCCACTCCCCGGCCTCAGACAGCCTTGCTCGGCCGGTGGCCGAAAACCCAAAGCTCCCAGGGGCATCTTCTGGTCGCTGGCTCCCCTAACTTGAAATTCAAGAGCAGGAGCCACAGTGGGCCCGTAAGGCTGCCCAACATTACTCTCCGTCTGGTTGAGGCCTTCTCTCCTGGACAGTTACCGAGCTCTCCTCAAACTGCCAGTGCCCCCTCCTGTCCTCTCTGCTGACGGCTGTTCCTCCCATTTCGCTGAGAATGGGAGCCTCCACCCCCCACCCTGTCCCCACCAACCCGCATCTGTGCCTGCGTCCTCTGTCTCCCAGACACCCTGCCTCCACTGCGCTCCCGGCCCAGGCCCCCCGGGGAGACCTCCCTCCCAGGATATGCTCAGCACCCACACGCTGCATGTTGCACCTGCTCCCTGTCCGTCTCCCCCGCTGGCATGGGCGCTCCGGCAGGACAGGACTGCTTGTTTACTGCCATATTCCCCGCACCTAGAACCGCGCCCAGGGTGCAGGCGGCCCCGCTCAATGTCTCGCGCGGGAACGACAAACGGCTGCGGGAGTCCTTCTGTTGAGCGCACGCCCTAGAACCTGCCTTCGGCGGAGTCCCTGGGGCTCAGCAGGTCTGAGGGCCACCCCCAGCTCCCACGTGCAGAGCGAGAGCCCCACTTACGTTTCCCACAGTGGGGGCCCTGCCAGCCGTCCTGGCACTCACAACGGTAGCTCCCGTTCTGCAGGATGCAGGTGCCCTCGTGCATGCACGGGCTGGGTTTGCAGAGGTTGACGGGCCGCTTGGCTTCTAGAAGGGAGAACGTGCCCAGCAGGCCCAGCCCAGGTCAGCCCCAAGGCCCTCGACTCCAAGGAAGCCCAGAACAGAGGTGAGGCCCCTGGAGTAGAGCAGCAGCTTGGAGGTTGGCACGTGGTTGGTGCCCCACACTGCTTGGCTAGGTCACAGACCCGGCATCCACACAGCCTTCCTTCCCTGCTGCATATGGAGACTGACACTCTCTCTCTCTCTCTCTCAAACATGCTGTGCACATAGCAGTGTTTATCATTATTATCACGGACACACTTTTAAAACAGCAGGAAGGAGGTCACTGGCAAAAGGAGGCCCTGGGGTCAGGCTGGCCTGGCCACGTTTGTTCCCAGCTCTGTCATTCACTACCGAGGTCGGTGTCAACCCGGGCCCTCAGATTCCTGGGGGCGTCTGCGGGTATCCTAGGGATGCCTTCTGTTCAAACGAGGTACAAAACCTCTCAAGTCGGGAGAGAGGGATTTTTTTTTTTGTTACTCAAATTCTCTGCACCTTAAATGTCAGATTGGGTCAGCTGCGCCTGGGGCAGGGTTTCACGCGAGCGGGGATTTAGCAGAGAAGCCAGCGCACGGAACGCGCGGGGGCAGCTGGGGGGCGCTGCCATCCTGGCGATGACGCACCCAAGGGCGCAGGCTGAGTGCCCCCAGCCCCACCCCGGAAGCAACAATGAAGGGTGTGGACTCCCCCGCTCACCTCCACATATCCACTGGATGAGCGCGTCCTGGTGGTGCCTCAGGTCTGCGTAGGTTGCCACGTGGAGCAGGGAGTCCCGGGGACCCGCGAGCCTCCGCAGCGCCTCCCTCAGCACGGGCCCCACGCCCACCACCAGGACAGAGACGCCATTGTTCCTCAGCTTCCGGACGGGGACAGCCGCGTCCTCCGCCCCCAGCCCGCCTGTGAGCACCACCACAGCCTTGGGGACACCAGGCCGGGCGCCCCTCTGGACCGTCATCACCCTGTCATGGATGTGCAGCAAGGCTGTGCCCGCCGAGCCCACCCCGCCCAGGTAGGGGGCCTGGCTCACGGCCCGCAGCACCGCGGCGCGGGTGGCGTGGGTGTCCAGCCCGAAGGCCACGCGGACCTGGCCGCCGTAAACCACCAGGCCGACCTGCGTCACGTCGGGGTTCACGTCAAACCGGAGCGCGCAACTCCTCACGAAACTCTGCATCCGGGCGAAGTTCTCGGGCCCCACGGAGGCCGAGGCATCCAACGCGAAGACCAGGTCCAGGGACCGTGCCTGGCAGCCTGCGGGGACAAGCAGCGTGAGCCCCCGGCCAGGCCCTGCCCAGCGGAGCCCCCTCCTCGGCACCAGGCCAGAAAGGGGGGCCGCCCTGGGTTGGGCCAGCCAGTCGGCCCGCTGCAGCCGCCACCCTCCGCTCACTCCTCGAACGTGAGGACACACGAATGCCAGGCTAGACCGCATTCCCAGACTCCCCGGCAGAGAGAGCTGAGGCAGACGGCCACTCCTGTCTCATGGGATGTGGTCGGAAACGACCGTGCGGTCTCCAAACCCTGTCCTCGAGAGGAAGCTGCTTCCCTCCTACTTCCCTTCTCCCCACCTCCTGCTGGCTGAGACACAAGGACCTCAGGCCCAGAGGTGGCACAAGAGAGCCAAGCCACCCTGCTGGCTGAGGCCACACTCACCTCCTAACTGTGAGGGGAAGAAATGTCTAAATCGGCTGTAAGCCACTGGGCTCCGGGGACCCTCTGGGACAGCAACTCGCCCGCACCCTCATCCATTCCCTTCCTGGGCACCCTCCGTGTGCCATGAACTGGACTCGAGGCGCTGACTGTACCAAGTGGACAAGATGGGCCCACGCCCCGCCTCAAGGGGCTGTCTGTGGGGTGACAGACAGGAGACCCACACAGAATTACAAATTACGTGAGCAGGCTTGGGGGCCCAAGCCAGGGTACTGTGAGAGGGACCAGCAGGAGCACAAAAGCAGATCGGGAGACGTCAGGGCCTCTCTGTGAGGAGTAAGTGTGAGCTGAGGGGTGGGTGGGGTCCTGAGGCAGGGGGAGGCCCCGAGTGGCTGGACCCCCCCACCCCCACCCCGCACCGTGCTGGGGCTGCAGACAGATCTCAGGAACCAGACACAGGGAGCTCTCAGAAGCCAGCGGAAGGAGTCTGGGTTTTCTGCCAAGTGCAGAGGGGAGCCAGTGGATCGAATTTATCGGTTTTTAAACACCACGCCAGCACAAGGAATATCTGAGAAACTGGCGGCCCGGGGAAGCCTAGGAAGGCATGATGGGCAACTACAACGCAGGGTCCTGGACAGAATCCTTGGAACAAAAAAAGGCCACTAGGTAGAGACTAAGATCTGAACAAAGTATAGACCTTAGTAAATAATAATATATTTGTGGATTCATTAACTATGACAAATGCACCCTGTTTTAACGCCTCGTAAGAGGAAGCACCGTGGAGTCCTGGGACCTCACCTGGCGGCGGCCGGCTGCACAGCTTCCCCTGCAGCTCACGGGTTTGGCGGAGCAGGTCATGTGGGCCGGCGTAGACCAGGACGCGCTCTGGGCTGCCTGTGATCTCCTCCAGCTCTGCCCGCACGGCCTCGGTGCCCACTCCCAGCAGGAGCAGCTCTCGGGCCCTCGCACGACGCGCCGGGCCGGCCACGTCATCCTGGGAGGGTGACTCGGTGAGCAGGACCACCACTCTGCGGGGACGGTCCTGGCCCGTCCTGGCGGCGCTCCCGAAGCCGCGCTCAGCCGCCTGCCGCAAGGCACCGCCCGTTAGGGTGGCGCCTCCGCCGAAGGGGATGCCATCCAGGCTCCTGAGCAGGTCCGGCACGTCCTGGTACTCGCCCACGGGCACGGCCACCATCAGCTCCCCGCTGTAGCGGGCCACACCCACGCGGGCCCGGGAGTCCTCGCCCAGTGAGGCCTGCACAAACCGCTTCACGAAGGCCTTGGCCCGCAGGAAGCCCTCCAGGGTGGTGCCCGCTGAGCTGGCCAGCAGGAAGAGGACGTCGATTCTGCATTCCGGGCTCAGCTTCGGGGCTGCCGGGATCACAGCAGCCATCAGTCACGCTATGACCCCCTGGAGCATGGAGGTCGCTGTCCCACCCGAGATGCCCAGCCACTACACCAGGCAGGAGACACCTCCCTCCCAGGAGGGAGACGGGGCAGAGAAGCAGGCGACACGGGCTGGGGCGCATGGCACAGAGTTACACCGGCCCGGACACGGCTCTCCCTCCTGGCTCTCACTACGGGTCTCCGTCTGGCCACTTTTTAAAACTTAAACTGTAACTTAGAACTTTCTTCCATTATGGTTAGTGCTTCTTGTGTCCCTGTGAGAAATCTTTGTCTACCTCAAATCAGGAAGATATGCCACGTTTTCTTCCAGAAACTTCACTGCTTTGTCTTTTACGTTTAGATCTACGATCCATCCGGAACTGATTTCTGTGTCTCTTAGAAGGTAGGGGGTCAAGATTGTGTTCTTCCATAGAGATCTCCAGTTGACCCAACACTACGTTTTTTAAGTTATTATTTTTTACAATAAATAAAATATATATATAATACATATATAATAACATTATATAATATATATTATATAACAACACTATATAATATATATTATATAACATTATATATTATATAACATTATATAATATACAATATATATCAATATATAATATATAAATATATTAATATAATTGATATATAATTATATATTATATTTGTATAATTAATAATAATATACTATATAATAAATATATTATCAATATATTATTATAATATATAATATATATTTTTTATATAT
Organism: Prionailurus bengalensis; assembly: GCF_016509475.1. Lineage (NCBI taxonomy): Eukaryota > Metazoa > Chordata > Mammalia > Carnivora > Felidae > Prionailurus > Prionailurus bengalensis. The sequence goes on along the minus strand of NC_057351.1, from coordinate 70,846,558 downwards.
AATAAATATATATATATATTTTTAAAGTTTTTGTTTAATAAGCTCCTACTGTGTGTCAAGCCTTGTTACAAGGCACTTTCCATCTACCTCATTTAAAATGCCCAGCAACCCTGCAGGGTAAAGCCTACTATAATTTTCATCTCATACCAGGGGTTAGGCCCTTTGCTCCTGTTCCTATGAGAAGGGAGAAGAGACTGCCCACAACCAGGACTGAGAGTCGGACTGGCGTCAGCCTGCACCTGAACTCAGCAATGCTCAAAGAGCAAGCAGTGGCCATTCTAAAGATAATATGCCAGGGGCCGCTGTCCTACCCAGGGTATCACCACCTGAGTTATTTATTCGTGGAGCACTCAGAGGCTGTATCACACGAAACAACAGATCGGCGGTGTGCCTGCAAAGTAGGTGGCTCTAAAACTCAAGGGCCAGTTTCTACCTAGTAGCTAGCGGGGTGGGAGGTTGGTAGGGGGAGCCCAGGTTCCACGGCTCCCCAACGGTCAGTCTCAGAAGTCCCATGCATACGTACCGCAGTTAGCCTCCCCTCCGAAGGCTGGTGGGCAGAGGCAGTGGTACCTGTCCAGTCCTTCTGGAACACACGTGCCTCCATTCTGGCAGGGCTGCGAGTCACAGGCGCCTATCGGAGAGAGGCCCATTAAGAGCCTAGCACGTCAGCTCAGAGGCTTGAAGGGGTTTGGCCAGAGGTGTGAATCTGGCAGACCACCCTGCACCCCACCAGGGCCCAGCTCCCTTCTTCCCTTGGGACCACTAGGAAACTAGCCACGAAGTCTGTGGCAAAGAGGGGACAGAAAGCGAGTGAGGCACGTAAAGCAGGGGCCGGGTGGCCGATGTCAAGGGCACTCAGTGATGGGCTCCCTGAGGCCCTGTGTGAATTACAGGCTCAACCCTGGACTGTTAGGGACTGAATTGTCTTCCTCCAAATTCATATGCGCAAGTCCCAGCCCTCAGGTCCTTAGGATGTGACTGTATTTGGAAAGGGCCTTTAAAGAGGAAATTAAGGCCAAATGAGGTCATAGGGTGGGCCCTAATCCAGTCTGGCGCATAGGAGGAGGAAGAGACACCAGCCTCGCGCAGAGGGAGGCCACGTGAGGACAATGAGGAGACAGCCATCTGCAAACGGAGCAGAGAGACCCCAGAAGAAACAGAACCTGCCGCCCCCTTCATCTTGGACTCCCAGTCTCCAGAACCACGAGCAAGTGCATTTCTGTTGCTTCAGGCATCCGGTCTGTGATATTTGTTCATGGCAGCCTTAGCCGACTGCACAACATGGCTTCATAGCCCCCGCCTGCCGAGGAGACCTGGAGGAGCTCCCGGGGGCTGCAGTGATTAACTGGTGTTGGATCGGAGCTCGGCGAGGATGGAAATCTCAGTAGCATCATGGCAGCCATGCGGGTGTCCGTAAGACTCAGGCGGCACCGTGGCGTGCCATTTCCTGAAGTTCTATGGGGCTGTTCTTAACGGCCTCTCCGGGCTGCCACTGCAAGATGGTGAGCCTTTGGTGCCTGGGGCCCATGAATGTGGCCTCCTCCACCTGCATGGGCACCTTAATTAGCCCCTCCACAGAGTTATTGTGACGATCACGCAAACTAATCCACGCAAAGTCTTGGCACAAAGCCTGGCGTGAAGCCAACGCTCCATAACATGTTAACACAGCATTGGCTTTGGGAGGTCAGGTCCAAATTAGGGGCAGTGTCTCTTCCAAAGGGGCTACTTTATACAGGAAACCACAGCCCGTGACAGAATGGGGCCCGCTCTGAAGTGTCCTACCTATGATACCCTATGGTCAATATCTGAGCTCCTTTCAATTCCCTTATCAATTACTGTAAAATGCAGATGATACCACACGACCTCCCTCCCAGAGTTAGAACAGACAAGATCTTTATGAATTCACGTATCATGATATGCAAAGGACTTACTAAGCAGCTGAGTGTGGTTACCATGGGAATTGGTGATTTCTGTCCTTTCTACATAAAAATGTAGGAAATGTGGTGGTCACATCACTATAATTAAAGCGTATGCTTATTGGAGGTAGAATTTTTTGAGGCCAACTCCGGGCACCCAGGCCTGCTATTCTGTCAGCCTGTGTATCATGGGAACAACTGGGGGCGCATGAACATGGGGCCTTTAATGGAGCAGCTGCTATGTGCCAGGTACTGTGTTAAGCACCACGCGTGCATGATCTCGCTTCACGGACACCCCCCGATGAGGTAGGTTTTGTCAAGGTCCCCTCATTTCAGATGGGGAAACTGAAGTTCAATGACTAGAGGTCACGTGCAGTTCAGATAGCTGGAAAGGGGTAGAGCTGGGACTCAAACCTGGGTCACTCTCTTTCCAAAGCTTTAGGCTCAAACTTCAATTTCCTTTTTTGTTTTTGGAGGGGGGTGCAGAAAGACAGCGAGCACGTGCGTGTGCGCGCGCACGCGTGAGCGGGGGACAGGCAAAGAGAGAGGGGGACAGAGAATCCCAAGCAGGACTCGACGCGAGACTTGATCTCAAGAACCGTGAGATCATGACCTGAGCCGAAATCAAGACTGAGCTTAACCGACTGAGCCACCCAGGCACCCCTCAAACCTTAATGTCTGAGGAAGAAACCACCCTACTTTCAGCCTCTTCTGTGTTTCACAAGTATGCAACTTGGGAACTTTAAAACAGGATGTCAAGGGGGTCGCCAAACTCAGGGCAGAAAGTGCAGCTAGCTCTGCCTCCAGGAGACGGGCTCCTTGCCTCAGTCAGGGGTAGCAAACCCATAAATGACTGATGCCAACACATGAATGCCATTTCTATGCTCCCAGGTCAGTGGGGTGCGCTAGACCCCCGGGGAAGGAGCAGGAAGACCCACTGGGGAGCCAGGCTGAACAATGCCTAATGGTATTAGTGAGTCCGCCTGTTTGCTTTGGGGCCTTGTGGCTGACGAAGCACTTCCGTGGGCATTTATCTACCGAGTCTTCACTAGAAACCCGTTTATGATACCCCCTATCATACAGAGCAGGGAGACAGGGATTCCAGACGTGGGACAATCTGTTTTGTAGAGGAGGAAACTGAGGCTTAAGTGTCTGGCCTGGAGTTTGGTGCTGGACGTGAGCTTCCCTCTCTGCAAAGCCGGTGCTCAAGGCACGCCCTTCTCTGCCTCTTGTCCTGCAAGGGGCACGGGTTAAGGAAGGTAACTCCAAAGTCTTCATTCTTAGTGAAAAAACGCCACTGAGCAAAGGAGGAATGAGTCCAGCATGAGCATCCGCCTCCACCTCTGAAATGCCGGTCGCCCTGCCTGGGAGCTGGTTCCAACCCCACCCTCTGCCCCAGGCGTGCAAACACATCTTTAGATGCCAGCCTAGTCCCAGGGCCCAGAAAGAGCTAGAAAATCCAAGACGCAGACTGTACCTGGGCAGGTTGTCCTGTAGCAGGTGGCAGGGTGGGTTAGGACCACTCTCTTCCAGCTGTCACCCAAGGGAACAAATGGCAGAGAGCAAAAGTTTAACACGAAAGCAGAAACCTGGAAGGTAATTTGAACCGCTAAAAGCCGGTATGAGATTCCAATGCAGATACGGGTCAAGAAAGACGTCTTTCTGTCTTGATTCTACCCCAACTTTTATCTGCATATGGATAGGATAGGGAAAGTTCCAAGCTACCCGGAAATAGTTTTTAAAAAATGTAAGTTGGCGATCATGTCAGAATTTGGAAACATCTGTGCTCAGAACTCTGAACTATCGGCAGAGCTTTCTATTACGGGTTACTTTCTGGGGCCGGCACAATGCAGCGCTGGAGGGGAGGGCGGGGAAACAGCGGGAATTGGGCAACCGGATTCTGGCTGTGTGATTCCCCCAGGCCTCCCACCACAGGGGCAGGCTAATTGGGCTCACCTCTAGGGCACAGCCTTCCCTGGAGCAAAACACAAGGAGTTGCTGAAATCAAAAGTTCGCCAAGCCGCCAGCTCATTAAAGAGAAATCTCCTCCCTGTCCACATGTACTCCTAGTGACTTCCTAAGACCACAATTCCTAGCCCAGAAAGTTCTGTGGACTCCTCCCAGCCCGAGCTGGGAATCCCGTGTCGTTGGAGCAGAGACTGGCCACAGGGCTTTGCCTGGATCTGCACATCGCTCACGGCTCCTTCCTGAGCTCCCTCGGGCCTGGACTCTATGCAAGGCCCTTCCTGCCCACTCTGCCAACGCTGCCCCAACCACCACCTCCCCACGCCCACCCGTCCTGTCGTTCCTTTCTCTGTAGCACTAATCGCTACCTATCAGTTTATTCTATGCATTCGTTTCATCTACTATTGCCTCCTGCCACCGGAGGCACTTCTGCCACTGCTCGTGAGGGCAGACTGGTTTCTGAGACACTCACGCTGATTGCCCAGGACCTGGGACAGTGCTAGGCACAGAGGAGGCCCTCCGGGTTTCTTGAATCGGGGAATTGGCGAAGAGCTTACTACACGCGCAGACAATTCTAAAAGCCTCCAGGATTAGTGCACTCCACATATCAACTCATTGCCGACTCTCCACAGCCCTATGGGGTGGGTATTATTATCCTCCCCCTTTCACATGTAGGAAAAGGGAGGGGGAGGTTCCGAGCTCACCAGTGGTCACTTGGGAATTAACAGCCCAGCAGCCTGACTCCAGGATCTGAGCACAAAGCCACGGGGTGTCCTCTACCCACCAGCTTCTCCTGGGGCTCCCAGCTCTGAATGCCTCTGTGTGGCATCACTGGGTTCCCGTTTCTTTCAAGACTGGTCCAGCAGCCCCTTCTCCATGACATCCCAGGGAGGACAGGCCCCGTCCTGGCACCTGAGACACCTGCCGGTGGTCACTGTCCAATGCCTCCTCTGGACCACGAGCTTCCTGGAGGTGGCGGCCATGCCTCTCTCCGCACTGCACCCCGCTCGGTTCAGAGTGAGCTTTTAGAACGAGTCCAGTGGGGAAACAAAGAACTGCCTTCTTTCACTCGAAAGCTCGGGTTCTGAAGAGGGCCTCTAGTGGCCTCTGCCAAGGCATGAGGCCCTCTTTTCTCTGACCCACGTGCAGGCCACAGCCCTTCCCTGCCTACACGGTCTTTGGACTCGCCCCCAGCCCAGCGTGATGGCTCACGGCTTCGCAGCCGGTCCATTTCACTGCTGGGTGTCTTCTGAGCTCATCACTGAGGGGCAGGCCAAGGCCAAAGACGCAGCTGGTTCAAATATGACCCCTGGCTTTCCAGAGAAGGCAAGAGGACGGGATCACCAGCTGCCGACCAGATGCTGTACCGCAGGTAGCCTAGCCTAGGAATCTTCGAAAGAATGGTTGACCTCCAGGCAGCAGGTATTCTAGAACACCTGAGCTCCAGTTCTGACGAACACTGCATCATCCCCCACGGCCTCCACAACTGGAATTTATCTAAGACCTTAAGCCTCCCACCCCACTCGGCCCCGTAAGGACAGAGACTGGTATTCAGAGGAATCAAATTACCAGACCGCCACCCCAAGTCCAGACCACTGCCCTAGAGGACTGGCTTTGGCTCCCTTATTAGCCTTCCAGAATGGCTGTGGCCCTGTCACCCTCACTCACCACGCACGACTGGGCCGTGGGTCTACAAGATTCTGACGCTGTGTAGCTGTGACCTTTCCTGTGACCCCACAGCTCTGTCCCTGTCTCCCTCCCAGGTCTCCTCTGATCCCTGTCATGCTCCGTGGCCAAGGCCCTTCCAAACAGCTGTTCTCCCTGGAGCACGTGTGCACCCAGCTGTGGGGGTCTCCGTCTCTACCCAGGCAGGCCCTCGGGCGCTGACCCCAGACCACGTGGACAAACCTGGAGAAGGGACAGAGTGCCACCAGCACGGCATCGGTCCCCCGCGATCCTCTCCAGCACAGGGCACTGCCCATAAGCTCCCTGACCGTCTCCAGCGTCTTGCGCTCACAGGGATGAGGCTGGACCTGGCAGTCTGTGTCCACAGGGCACAGTGACGGAGAAGACAGGGTTATCTCCCTCCCCCGCCTGCGGTCCCACCACCCTCAGCCCTGCTACTTCTGCCTCTTACCCAGCCGAGCACGTCAGGGGAGGGGCCCTGCTCTACCTGCTGGCCGGGCAGCCAGTCTCTGAGCATCCCCCCTGCCCACAGCTCTCGCATCTTGTGCACATGCGCGCCTTTTATTCTGGCTCCCGGGTGGAGCCTGATGATGACAACTAGCAATGCAGAGACCTCACCCCAGCTGAAGTGGCCCCGTGCTGACCGTGCCTGGGGAGCTCACTTGGCTCTTCCTCCTGAGGAGGGGACAGGCACAGGGGGCCCCACCAGGTCTGGGGCCCATACCTGGGGCCCCTCTACCCCTCAGCGACAAGCTCGGGGTTCCGAGCTGAGAAACCACAGGGCTCGACGCAGGGAGGTAGCCCGAGCAGAGCACCCCAGAGCTGAAGCTGCGAGACCCCGCTCCTCTTGCCCTCCCCTCTCCCTGGGGAGCCTCCTGACCTCTTGCCTCGGGGAACCGTCCCCACCCTGCTTCTACCTGGGCGGGGCCACACCTTCTCAGCCTGGAAGGCCTTACCTGGAGAGACGACGGTGCAGATGTCAGACTTGCTGAGGGTGCTTAAAAGGCCATTGGTGGCGTCCTCCACCTGCTCAGCCATCAGCACGTGCTGCTCCCTCGGCTCGCTGGCCAGTGCGTGCAGCTCCTCCCACCTGTCCCCCGTCCCCAGCCCCCAGCAGAGAAGTTACAAGCAGCTGACTGCCCCACCCCCCTCCACCACCTTCCTGTCCACCCATCTCCTACACCAGGGGCTCCCTGTGGACAAGCAGTACGACCGCACTGCTCCAAAGGCCACCTAGCTGCAACCTCACCCACCGGGGATGCAGGTTCTTTCTGTGGTTCACTTCTGGACCTCACCTGCATCCCCGGTGGGTGAGGTAAGGTCCAGAAGTGAAGCGCAGAAAGGCCCCAAGGGCGTTCGGGCACGCGTGCCAGGATTCACAAACTTCTCCAAGGCAAGCCAAACCCGCAGAACCATCGGCTCTCATTTGAGACATGGTCTTAACAGACTTGGTTGTCTGGTGTTATCCCCCACAGCTGATGAGAAACATTTAACCAGAAAGGAAATGAGGGAAAGTGATTCTGGGTGATGGCAAGAGAAGAACGAGCAAGGGAAGCTAGCGGTAGAAAGAAAACACTGAAGGATGATAAACAGTGGACATAAGAACTCAAGGGTCAGCAACGTGAGGTTATGCAGAGGAAGGGGCCAGCACACGTCAGCAGCCAGGGGGCACTGCGGTTAGGGCCCAGCCCCAAAATGTTATGTGGGATGAAGAAAGCGTTAAACGATGTTGAGAAGCCTTTTTTTTTTTTTTTTTTACTTTTTTATTTTTTGAGACAGAGAGAGAGAGAGACAGAGTGCGAGCAGGGGAAGGGCAGAGACAGAGAGGGAGAAACAGAATCTGAAGCAGGCTCCAGGCTCTGAGCTGTCAGCACCGAATCCAATGCCGGGCTCGAACCCAGGAACCGTGAGACCGTGACCTGAGCCGAAGTCGGACGCTTAACTGACTGAGCCACCCAGGTGCCCCGAGAAACCTTTTTAAGGAGACGGGGTAGTCAGGAATGTATTTAGAATATTTCCCATCAAAAAATTCATCAAGACAGACCAAGGTCTGGCAGTATGGCAACAACTTCATTTATCTCCCAAGTTCACGGGTATAAAACTCTCCATTCTCCTCTGGAACCGTGTAAACTAGACATTCCGCCCAGTACCTCGGACAGCACCTGACACACACAAGGGGGCTTCCGAGTTGGGGCCTCAACAGTAGCATTCAGAGGGCAGCGAGGCCGGGCCCCTCCCTCCACTCTCCCAGCCCAGCAGCAGATTTTCACAAAAGCCAGGGCCGAGAACCAGCAGAGAAGGGGCCCAGTGAATACTAAGAAGAGGAAGGAGTCGGAACCGGCATCAGCTTTTTCATCGCACTCAGAGCCTCACACTGCCCACGGTGGCGGTTCTCCAACGTCAGTAGACATCAGAATCACCCGGGGGCCACGGAAAACCACTGGCCAAGGTGCCTCACCCCAGAGTTCTGGGTTCATCGGGGTGGGCCCGAATGTGTGCATTCCTCACAAGCTCTCATGTGATGCTGATACCGCTGGTCCAGGGAGCACACTTTGAGAACCACCGGTCAGTAGTGACCTGGCCTTTTACCAGCAGCGAGAGGAGGGGTCAGAAGGGCCTGGGAACCCACGGGCGTCCTCAGAGGGTTCCTGTGGCTGCAGCCCAGGACATGCGGGGCGGAGCAATGTCTCCTCTCCTGACCAATGACCTCTTGATCCCTCTAAGTGAGGGGTGCTTAAAGTGCGGGGGCTGGTGTAGGCCCCCAAACCGTTCCACCCTCATCCAGAACCAGACAAGCATAGACACTGACAATAAACACCTAGAAGCTATTATACAGGAACCTGACAGTGTCATTTATGCCTGCTGGATCAAGTAATAAACTTTTGGGCTTCTATTCTGTCTTTGCTTTTTATTTCACTTTGCAAGTAATTCTTTTCTTTCTTTTTTTTTTTTTTTTTGTCTTCCTCTGAAGTATCCGTCCATGATGGATTCAAAGCAAAACAAAACAGACTGGACCCCCACCACGGACAGTCTGAGAAGCACTGCTCCAGCTGGCAGCTGGAGAAGAAAGTCCCGGAACGGGCTATGTATTGCCACCACCTGGTAGGCAGCATCCTCACTGGCAAACCTTTGGGCAAGTGAGACATGCAAGGTACTGGATTCGGCACCGTGCGGGAGGAGGGCGGGCAGCGGGCCAGGAAGCAACACCCTTGTCTCCTCTCTCATGCGTGAGGACACAAAAAGAGCCCCCGGTGAGGCGGTGTGTGTTAAATACTCACTCACTGGCAATGACAACCACAACGGGATGCTGCTGGTGGCAGCCCGGCCCGGGATAGCACCCGCCCCCGCCCCCCCCCCCCCGCCCCTGGTACTGCGCACGCTGGTCCTCGGTGCTCTTCCCTCGCCGCACCCACTCGCTAGGTGATCTTCAGGCTATAAATGCCACCCTGGAGTTCAATCTCTGTCCGTCCTCTCTCCTGTGGCCCAGACTCCTACGTCCCGCCGCTGGCTCAGCTTCTCTGCTCAGAGGTCCAATATGCGCCCCAAACTTGATCTGAAAGAGGACTCCGCTCCCCTTGCTCCTCCCCAGCCTTCCCCACCTCGGTAAGTAGCCCCGCCTTTCGCTCTGGGGCTCAGGCCAAAATCCTGGGTTGTTCCCATGCGCAGCTCACCAGCCACTCCACTGCCCTGCCTTCAGAACTACCCATCCCTTAGCGAGGTCCCAGCACTTACCCGCTATAAGCCACCAGGCTCTCTCTCCCTCCCTCCCTCCCTCTCTCTTGTGAGCACTCCAAAGGTCACCTAACTAGATTCCCTGCCCTGCCCTACCCCTTCTCCTTGCACCTCAACCCCCCAGTCTCTTCTCTACCTGGCAGCCAGTGTGGTCTTCTAAAACAGCTAGTCAACACGTGGCATTTCCCGGCTCAAAGCCACCAAACCTTCCCAAGCTACTCACAATACTCTCTGAAGGCTTTACTGTGACCCGCAGGTCTAGAGACCTGACTCCTACCTGCCTCTTCTACCCCATTTCTTGTAATTCACCCCTTGTTTGCTGGGTTCCACACACACCGCCAGGCTGTCTTTCCGTTCTATAGCACACTAAGCTGGCTCAGGCCCTCTGTGCTCGGCATCTGTCTTGCCTACTCTTTTCCCTGCTATTTGGAAGGCTTACTTGCTTCCCTCAAGTTTCTGCTCAAAAATCAACTCCCAACAGACCCCCCTGATCTAAAACAGCTGGGTCCCCTGCGCCTCATCACTCTTGTTCACCTCCTACCACCTTCCTTTTCCTTCTCTGCGTTTTATTTCCACCCGAAACAGCATTACTTATTCATTCACTCACTTGTTTATTGCCTAGTGCCTCTCCTAGAACGGAAGCTCCGTGAAGGCAGGCGCTTTGTACCGTCTCTCTATTCGGAGAACTTAGAATAACACCTGTACTAAAACTTAATAGAGGGGCTCCTGGGTGGCTCAGTCGGCTGAGTGTCCAACTCTTGATTTTGGCCCAAGTCACGGTCTCATAGTTCATGGGACTGAGCCCTGAGTCGGGCTCTGTGCTCTCGGTGTGAAGCCTGCTTGCGATTCCCTTGCTCCCTCTGCCCCTCCCCCACTGACGTGTGCGTGCCTCTCTCGCGCTCTCTCAAAATGTGAATACATATACTTAAAAAATAATAGAAAATGGGATTTCTGTGTACAGGCATGGTACCCAGAGAGTCCTTTCACTTACTACCCACAATAACGAGGGGCCCGCAAGGGCACCCCCAATTTTAGGGTTGAGCAGGGAAGACCTGTGCTCCTCTCTTTTCCAGGAAAGCACATTCCAGTGTCTGAGGAGGGAGCGGCCCCTCAGAGACCCCCACTTCCTGGCCTCAGGAGTGGGTCTGTGACTCAGGCTAAGGAGAACCCTTTCTTGGATTATTCCACTTGAAACCGGGAACATGAGTCTTCTCTCCCCAGGGTGGAGCTGGGCGCCACCTGCAGCCACAGTCCCGGGTTCCTTTGAGGACCAGGCTCAGAGAAGAGCAGAGGCGAGAGGAAAGAAAGAATCTTCATGGCGTTCAAGTGCCTGGCTCCTGCTCACCCCAAGGGACCCCTGACCCACCCAGTACAATCAGATGAGTCTGTGAATTTCCATTTCTGCCCAAGTCAACTGGGGTCAAGTTTCTGGCGCTTACAACCAAGGACTCAGACTCAGCTAAAGACAACGCACGCTCCCAGACTTGGAGCTCCGTGCGTTCTGGCACCACATACAAAGCGAGGAGGAGAGCGAGCCTGGAAGGACCAGAGTGGTTTGGCCAAATCCCCTCTCTTACTGTGTCTCCACAGTCTCCAGGGTGACCCAGAGCGACCGAGGCTCTTACCTGGGAAACCGGACCCCGACGGCAAATACGGTGACACCTCTTTCCTTGAGCTGCTTGGCTGGCGGCACCACGTGCCCTTGGGACCTCCCGTCAGTGACGACGATGAGGATCTGGGGCACAGAGGCATTTCTGCCCCCAGGGAACCCTTTGCGCAGAAGGTATTTCAGAGCGAGGCCTGTCTCTGTGCGTCCTCCTCTGGGTGCACACAGGAGGAGGAGACAAAGACGACAGTCAGTCATCTGCCTGCATGAATTGGGAATGACGACCTGAAACAACGGGCTCCTCTGTGCTTAGTGACAGCCGCTTTCTCCCAGCAGTAGCTCAGAGTGACAAGTCCAGCATGGGACATGCACCTTCTCACCATCCGAACCACAACAAAGAGTAGTAATTAACTCTTCCTGCGGACGGAAGTTTCACCCTGGACGTCTCTGCCGTATTATGCAATAATGTCATTCTTTGTGTAGGTTTCTGGACTCTCTTCCCGTACCCCTCTGCCTCCAGTGACAGCTCAGGGGCCGATGACCTTCACTTTCTGTGTGTCTAACACCCACCTCCCACCTCTCCCCATCTGTATCATTCTCTTCTTGTTATGGCTCAGCATCCCGTAGGGGTGGGCAAGCAGATAACTGAGCTTCGGAAAATCGTGTGACTCTCTAACTGTGAAGGACAGGTCTTTGGTCCAAGGGTCTAATGATGGTCGGGTCTGTGATCAGGCCTTCCTGGCTCACTTCCAGTCCAGGGTTAGGTGCCGGAAGGCTGAACTGTGGGACTGCTTCCAGATCGGGGGACGTTACGGTGGTCCCATCTCGTCACAGCCTAGTTACAGACACTGTCTGCTGCGCTTGGAATCCCAGCACAGAATCTCTATTAAATCCTACAATAGGAGGCTCATGCAAGCGTCCTCAGAGGGAGGGCTGTCAGCCTTCAGAGTCAAACAGGCAGACAACGATTCCCTGTAATGGGTCTTAGGCCAAACCTTTCAGTGGGTAGCAACACATCGGACATGAGCCACAATGTCGAGCCTGATGGAATCACCACGGTTATTAACCGCACACACAGAGAAAGCCCTGTAGATTGGGGGGGGGGGCACATTTATTCTTACGTTACAGTGTCAATTAAGGCAACCATACCTGTCTCTCAGAGGGCCCTACAGTGACTCTCCTAAGGTGCAAACACCCAACTGGCAAGAGGCTCGGGCACTCTGTGTGTGTGTGCCCACGTATCTGCGTGGGTGAATGCGTACACACTTCTTTAACTCGCCACTCAAAACGCTCACTTCTCATGCAAGCCTGACATGGCCCTCCTGCCCAAGCATCTCTCCTGGTTTGCTCTCCTCCAAGCAGCTACTCAGAGATCCGGGCTCCTTTCCTTTTGTGCTCCCCTTCCTCTCTGTCCTCAAGGACCTCTCCACTCAGCAGAGAGGTGAGGGAAGAGCAAGGAGGAGTGTGCTTGGAAGGATTTATGGACCAGGCCCAGAATATTCTTCACTTTTACTGCTTTCTGTCCTAAGAGAGCTCTTGAAGGGCAATTCTATGAGGCTCCATTAAGTTAACGAATGTCAACAAGAGTGCATAACTCCTAGAATTAAGACTCCTAGAATTAAGACTCCTGGTCTTCCATAATCAGCATCTGCATCAATTAAAAAGCTACTGTTTTCAGCCCACTGGTGTTTCTTATGGGCACTCTAAGTGGAAGAAAATGAGAGTGAGACCAGGAAGCATAACATGATCCCGTCCCCCAAGAACTGTCAGTCTAGCTGAAGAAACAGGACCTATAAGCAATAACAATTGCCAACGAAAGGATGACAATAGCAAGAGTTCTGAGGAGGGGTTCATTGTGGGGAGGAGCCGTCAGGGACAGGCTTCAGCATGGCAAGCATCTGATGGGGTCTTAGTGAGTCAGTGGATTAGGAAAAGAAGAGACCACTCCAATCAGGGGAAGAAGTGTAAGCAAAGGCACTGGGGAACACCACCAGCCACGTCCTGGGCTGGCGAGCAGAGCCTGGCTTGGGCAAGGGGCTTATCCAAAGGGAGCAGAACATCAATGAACACCGAGTGCCCCCCACTCTTCTCACACTGTGCTGGGTCACATTATCAGATACTGAAGATAACCAAGAGGATTTTGATTTCTGAGAAGACTCCTACCTTTGCCAAAGCTCTTCCGTCTACAAAGAGCCATCCTCTAAGGCTCCTAGAAGGGCAAATGACTTCCCATTCCTAAAGGATGATATTAGTACAGAGTTTTCACTTCATGCCAATACTTCCCCTACCCGTTACTAAATATAATCCCTACAACTATGATAAAAGGTGCTAATATTATCCTCATTTATTAGATGGGGAAACTCCAGCCCAGAGAATAGTAATACTAACTGCTAAGATTTCCAGAGCACCTATCTGCCAAGCACCACTGTGCTCTGTGTGTGTGTGTGTGTGTGTGTGTGTGTGTGTGTGTGTATGTGTGTGTAAAGGTACTAAGCTCAAATAATTCTCACCACAGCTGAGATAGGGGAGTTCAGGGAAAGGCCCTATCTAAGGTTACACAGCTCAGGAGTAGTGGAGGCAGGACCTGAACCCTGGACCCTCCACTTCCAGAGGCCAAGTTCTTAGCCAAAATGTTATACAGCCATCCAAGTCACCTGCCTCTCAACCAGCTAGTGGGGGGTCAGAACTGGAGTTTAAACCCAGTCAGGCTGATTCCAAAGCCAATGGTCTTCCTTCTCCAGGGGTTGGCAAATTACAGCCTGTAATTTTTTGTAGATAAAGTTATAGTGGGAAACAGCCATGCCCATTCGTTTATGTACTATCTATGCAAAGACCCTATGGCCAGCAAAGCCTGGCCTCTATAGATCTTCACTGAAAAAGTCTGCTGATCCCTGCAGTATACCGTTCTACCTAAATGGTCACAATACCCTTCTGCTCACCAAAAGCCAAGGTGCCCCACTGACCATGAAACTCCCTGGGCTTTCATGCCCCTGGCAGTATGCCCATGGCTGTGGTTAGAGATAAATCAAATGTCCAAGACGTGGGAGTCTGGGCTCCCAACTCCCCTGGCCTGTGGGGTGTCTGTCCTTCCTGTCCCTCAACACACAAATGCCTGTGCTGTCTGTCCTCTCCACTTTTGCTCCCTAACCCACTTTTCCCACTGGAATACTCTACCAGTCAGGTGAGATTCCCAAAGACTTCTGGACTCCGGGAAATGAGGAAAAACCCCACCACCTCCATGTTCCTCACTCTGTGGAGCATTTCTATCTGAGAGTCTGTCCTGAGCTCAGGGTCTGGCTCTAGACAAGGGAGGTCGGAGGCCAGAGTCTCACCAAGATTCTTCTAATTTCTCTCAAACAGGACTAACCCAGGTTGCAAGTGAAGGTTCGCAGACTGACTACGGTCTTAGGGGGGCTGTGACTGCAATGCTTGGACTTTTTTTGGTGGGGGCGGGTCTGGAATCTAAACATTTGGCCATTGGAATACTCAAGTGGATAAGGAACGTGGGCTCCAGAGTCGGTGGGGCTCAAATATAGTCCTGAAATTTATTAGCCAAGTAAATTGGAAAAGGTAATGAGACTCACTTTCCTTCCTTGTTAAAGTAGGGGAAGTAACAGTATTAGTAAATGCTAAACCCAGTGCCTCCTAGGAGCCAGTGAGCACCCCATCAGTGGTAGTTACCATGATTAACTAGCAGTCTGTTCCAAGAAGTTTTTCTTTTGAGTTAGTCTCAAATTCCAATGAGCATAAAAATCCCTTGGGAGGTGGGAAAATGGAGATTCTCAGATCCCATCATCCAGAGACTCCAAACTGGTGGGTGTGCGACCAGGCCGAGAATCTGCATTTTAAGCCAGCCTCCCCTGCCCCAGTGATTCTGAAGCAGGTGGCCCACGAAACAGATTCTGAAAAGTAATTTATCAGAAAACTCACTGTAGGGGCACCTGGGGGGCTCAGTAGGTTAAGCGCCCAACTCTTGATTTTTGGCTCAGGTCACGGTCCCACGGTTCGAGGGATCAAGCCCCACGCCGGGCTCTGAGCTGATAGCATGGAGCCTGCTTGGGATTCTCTCTCCCTCTCTCTGCCCCTCCTTCTCTTGCATGCACACACGCTCTTGCTCAAAATAAATAAATAAACATTAAAAAAAGAAAACTCACTGTAGGTAGAGGAATGTTGATTACAGAGGTTTCTTTCTTTTTTTTAAACCAATAGACAAAAACCTTGGAATCAATGTAAATGTGTCCCTTTAAAGGAGTGATTTAATATACTATGATAGTTCGATTCATTGAGTTATCATAGAGCCATTAGAAAGGATCCGCATGAAAAATAATGCAGCTTTATGCAAAAATGCTCACCAAGTTAAGTTAAAAAAGAGCAAAATGCTTCGTAATTACAACTATTCTAAAAGCGATGTTGAAATGTTAATGTGGTTTGAAAGATGCCACAGCTAGCATTGTGCTAAGGTACAGTGAGCGGTGAGTGCTATTTCTGGAGAGCAATCTAAATACAGTAAAACTCTGATAAAGCTACAGATGGGGTCCAAAGCAATCAGAAAACTCAAGAGTCGCGTGACCGTGAGATTAATGAAATGACCGCGGGAGCCTGCACAGCCAGCTGGCCAGGAGCTCTGCGCATTTGGAACAGATTTTGCTGGCCATGCTTCATCTGATTTTATGCTATCATGGGGTGCAAAACTGGAAGGTTCTTAACTGTATCGTTTTTTTTTTAACTTCTTAATGCAAAGTGGCAGCAAGGGCAGTTCCCTGGCCACCTCAAAACACACTTAGAGGGGACCGATCGCCTCGGTCTGAAAAGGCAAGCATTTGGAGTTCTGGGTAGAGCTGTCCCAATCAGCCCAGCACTTAAAATTTCACTGCAGAAAAAGGGTAGAGAGCCCTCGGGAGGTTATCACTCCCACTCGGGCCAACATTCCTCCGTACTGATTAATAATAACGTCTTAATGTTTAGCGTCCTCAGTGACCCTGCAACTGCGGCCAAAAAATTACTTAGTGCCTCCTTGCCTTGTTTGCCGCCTCTTGTAGTCATCCTAGGACACACGATGCTAACCACACACGGCTAAGAAGATCAGACACATAAAGAGGCTTCTTTCTCCACCCGCAGTGTCCTCATCTGGCATATCCTTACGGAGTCTCTGGACTTCCTACGTTGTGACTAATCCTCCCAAGCCCTTAGTCATGCCTTCCAACACAGCTGAGGAGAGGCTCAACAAACACTTTGGGGGGTGGGGAGGGGAGGGTGGAAAGAGGTGGAGAAGGACAGCTGGGCGGTGGCGGGGGTTGCCTACTGGACAAGTAGCAGGACTCTGCGGTCCTGGCCAAGTCCCCTGCTCCTTCTCAGCCTCAGTGGTCTCCTCCGTAAAGTGAGGGGTTGAAATAGATACTAGATGATCCCCAGAGTGCCTTTTTGAGCCAGTCTGCTGCAATTTGCTCAGTGTTTTCAGAACAGAGCGGGACCAAATCGTCAAGGCAGAGTTACCCAAACAATTGCTGACATTCAGTCCTGAACTGAAACCAAGAGGCCAGTTTTTCTTCTGCAAACGTTAGCATGCATCTAATGGGTACAAAGATGTTTTGGGAATAAAATGTTTTATCAATAATGATATGGTAATTTTATGGTATATGAATTCTTATACCATATAATTCTCCCTTTTCAAATATTTTTTAGGGGCGCCTGGGTGGCACAGTCGGTTAAGCGTCCGACTTCAGCTCAGGTCATGATCTCGCGGTCCGTGAGCTCGAGCCCCGCATCGGGCTCTGGGCTGATGGCTCGAAGCCCGGAGCCTGTTTCCGATTCTGTGTCTCCCTCTCTCTGCCCCTCCCCCGTTCATGCTCTGTCTCTCTCTGTCCCAAAAATAAATAAAAAACGTTGAAAAAAAATTTTTAATATTTTTTAAGTTTATCTATTTGAGAGAGAAAGAGCAGGGGTGAGTTGGTGGGGGGTTGGCGCAGAGAGGGAGGGAGGGAGAGAGAATCCCAAGCAGGTTCTGTACTGTCAGTGTGGAGCCCAATGTAGGGCTCAAACTCACTAAACTGCAAGAACATGTCCTGAGCTGAAATCGAGAGTCAGATGCGTAAGAGTCAGTCAACTGAGCCACCCACCCAGGCTCCCCCAAAATCACCCTTTTATTTATTTTGTTTAACTTAAGAAAAAAGTGTTTAACGTTTATTTTTGAGAGAGAGAGAGAGAGAGAGAAAGGGACAAACAGAGCATGAGTGAGGGAAGGGCAGAAAGAAAGGGAAACATAGAATCCGAAGCAGGCTCCAGGCTCTGAGCTGTCAGCACAGAGCTGGATGCGGGGCTTGAACCCGTGACCCATGGGATCATGACCTGAGCTGAAGTTGGATGCTTAACTGAGCCAATAAGGCGCCCCCAAAATCACCCTCTTAAAGTAAAATCACCCTGGTGTTCAGGATATTCACAGAATTGTGCAACCATCCCCACTAAGCTCAAAACATTTCATCGCCCCCAAAAGAAGCCCTACACCCATTAGGAGTCCCTCCCTATTCCTTCTGCCCACAGCCCCCGGCAGGGACTGATCTGCTTTTTGTCTCCACAGATTTGCCTATTCCAGACAGTTCACATAAATGGAGGAATCCTACAACATGTGGCCTTCTGTGTCTGGCTTATCACGTTTTCAAGGTTCATCCATGTTGTAGCATGAATCACATCATCCTTCCTTTTCCTGACTGAAAAGGAATAATCTTCCACGGTTCGGATATACCGCCTTTGGTTCAGCTATTCATTCACGGGGCTTTTGTGTTGTTTCCATTTCGGGGCTGCTACAAATAATGCCGCCATGAACATTAATGTCCACGTGTTTCTGGAGGCATACATTTTCAATTCTGTCCAAGTCACTGGGTCACGTGGTAAACCCGTGTTTAGCTGCCAGATTGTTCCCAAAGGCGCTGCACCATTTCACAATCCTACCAGCAGCGCACGAGGGGTCCAATGTCTTCGTGCCCCTGCCGACACTTGCTACTGGGTGTCGTCTATTTTAGCCTTCCTGGTGAATGTAAAGTGGCAGCTCATTACGGTTCTGATTTGCATTTCCTTAGTGACTAATGACACTGAGCATCTTTCCAAGTGTTTGAGGGCCATTTATACCTCTTCTCTGGAGAGATGTCTATTTACAAGGTTTCTTGCTGGGGTGACGAAAACGTTCTAAAATTATAGTAATAGTGGCCTAACTCTGGAAAATACACTCGAAGTCACTGAATTGCACACGCTGAATGTGTGAACTTCATGGCATTTAAATTACATGTCAATAGGGGCGCCTGGGTGGCTCAGTCGGTTAAGCGTCCGACTTCAGCTCAGGTCACGATCTCGCGGTATGTGAGTTCGAGCCCCGCGTCGGGCTCTGTGCTGACCGCTCAGAGCCTGGACCCTGTTTCAGATTCTGTGTCTCCCTCTCTCTCTGACCTTCCCCCGTTCATGCTCTGTCTCTCTCTGTCTCAAAAATAAATAAACGTTAAAAAAAAAATTAAAAAAAAATTATATGTCAATAAAGGTGTTTTTTAAAAAAAAAAAAAAAACTTAGTGTGTAGAATAAGCACATGGCAGGGGGTGTCTGGGTGGCTCAGTCGGTTAAGCATCTGACTCTTGATTTCAGCTCAGGTCATGATCTCACAGTCATGAGACAGATCCCTGCATCAGTCTCCCAGCTGGGCATGGAGCCTGCTTAAGCTTCTCTCTCCCTCTCTCTCTGCCCCTCCCCTGCTTGCACACTTGTTCTCTCAAAAAGAGAGGGGGGGGCACCTGAGTGGCTCAGTCAGTTAAGCGTCAGACTCTTGATTTCAGATCGGATCATGATCTCACAGTTTGTGAGTTCAAACCCCTCACTGGGCTCTGTGCTGACAGTGTGGAGCCTGCTTAGAATATTCTCTCTCTCTCTCTCTCTCTCTCTCTATATATATATATATACATATATATATACATACACATGTATACATATATAGATGTGTATATATATGTGTATGTATATGTATGTATATACATATATATAACACACATATATATACATATATATATGACACGTGTGTATATATATACACATATATATATAACACGTATATATATATACACACATATATATAACACGTATATATATATATTCCTCCCCTGCTCGTGCTCACTCTCTCTCAAAATAAATTTTAAAAATATGAAATAAAAAAAGCAATCATCATCATCCCAGGGCAGTGGGAGAGACCTTTCAAAAGTGCAAATCCTTAGTATCTAGTATCTACGTGCCCTAAGCCCACAGAGGGATTCAGCAGGTCTGGGAGGGAACTGAGGCACCAGCATTGACGACACACTCCTTACAGGCAACTCCGACCCAGGCCTTCTGACCAAAGAGCTCACTTTGACAAGTGCTGCTCTGGGCGTCTGGGCCGCAGACACGGGAGTGAGAGGCTGCGACTGTCCTCTCTAGGAAACCATTCTCGGAGGCCTCAAGGGTGGACGGTCCGAGGGAACGAGGCAAGGCCAGCGCACACTACTGTCGTGTTTAACAAACACTTCAAGGTGCTCGGCTTCCCTCTGTGCCTTCTTGTATCTGACTTGCCTCTCACTCTGGTCGGGGTATCCCTGGACCGGGACAAACAGCCTGAGAAGAAGTCACTGGGGGTGCTTGGGGGCCGTAGGGCCCCCAGAGGTCCTGCTGTGCCCAGTGCGCGGGACACGGGCTTCTGGAGGGCACCGGAGGCACGGAGGCCTGTGACTGGGAAAGACTGCAGAGTCCGGGGCCCTCCCTGGCAACCGGAGTTGGTGGCTGTCAGCGGCTGGGACCAAGGACCCCGGCAGGACTTCAGTGGACACCTGCTCAAGGGGCGGCAGACAACAGACAGCAGAGTGGCAAGCGGCAAGTAAAGGTGCTCTTCTGTGAGTGTTTGTAAACGTGTGGGTGCGTGCACTTGCACGTGTATATAACACACGGACGTTTAAAATACTGATACACAGTATACGTGTGTATTTACATATACCTATATGCGTATACACACACGTCAGCTGACTCGTAATGTGAGTAAAGATGTGACCCTACCACATACATTTATAGGGTGTATATGAGCACACAAACAGCTATTCGTCCTTTCTAAAGCATTCTTAGTAACAGGGGGACACTTTCTAGGAGACACAAACGAGGCTCCAAGACGTGTGGGGAGCCATCCCGGCTGCAGGGACAGAACTGGGAAAAAGACCCAGTGTTCTTCCCCCACCCCCACCCCCACCCCTCACGCTCCTGACCCACCTCAACCGTCACTAGCCCTCTCTGTCCCAGGTAACGGACAGCTCCATGCTACGGCGGCAAAGATACCGTAAGTCGGCGTGAGCTCCCACTGGAGACGCGGTTACGTAATAAGAGGAGCGGTCTTGAGAAGGGAATTCTCACTACCCACCGGATGCAGCTGGGGGTCCGGAAGCCGGACCGCAGCCCTCTCTCAGGCCAATCACGCCCTTCAAGGGAGCGATCTTGAGAGCAGCTGGCTCCATCCGAAGCACGGCGGTAATTGGATCATACGTACTTGAAAACCATGCTCTTCATGTTTGCCTTCACTTCCCGTGGGGACGAAAACGAATCCAAGGGGAATTCCAGACGAGGGACGGAACCGAACTGCAGTGCTCCCACTCTGACCTGCAGTAGGAGACAGAGGGCCCGGGGGGAGGGTGCTGAGAGCGAGGTCAAGTCACAAACATTCCTAAGGGAAACGAAGGGACGAGAAAGGTTAATGACCCTGCCTCCTGCCCACGCAACAAATACCAGAGCCGGGGCTCCCTCCAGTGTCCCTCAGAGAAAGGCCCAAAGACCAGGAGGAGGGCCTGGAGAAAACCAAGTGCCTATGCGCGGCACTGACAACCACCAACGGCACCTTCTCGCCCCACATTCTGGCCAGCCCTCCCGGCTGGGCTGTGAGCACCTTGAGGGTAGGGTCTCTGGTCACACTTCCAACGGCCTCCCAGGTACCGTTTAAAACGTAGAGAGACACAGATCCGGCCCGGGGCTAGTGAAAAAGAGAGCGGGGCCACTGCACTTCGTGCCAGGACCCTCACTAAGCCTCAGCGGCACTGCCGGCCTTCTCAGCAGCCAGCACGGACCTTGAGCAGGATGCTGCCGGCGAGAGCAGGGGAGCCGCGGAAGGCAAGCACGGCCGCCTGCACGGGCGGCTCACCCCCAACCACAGCCACCACCCGCGCATCCTTGGTTGGCGCGGGTCAGTCCTTCCGGGCCTGCTCTTGCCAAGCGCGGGGAAGGCCGGCTCTCCACACCAGGGTCACGCCGGGGGGACAATCAGCATCTTAACCTGAGATGACGTTCCCCCACGGCGGAAGGGGTCGGGGCCGCGGGTGATTCCAAACAGACGCTGCATCATCCGAATTCAGAGGCCACATGAGAAGACCCAACGCCTTGCAAAACTGGAGAAGGGAAACTGAATCAAGTCACTTTCCGGGCCCTTTGGACCCTAGCTTGTCTCGAGCAGAAAAGGCTATAAACATTTGGGTTTCCTCCTGAAAGCCCAAGCCCTGTACATAATCACTGGCTCTCCAAACCTGCATTCCCAGTCACTATCAACCAACCCCAATTCCGGCCAAGATTGCAAATAGGCCATGTGATTCATATTGACGCGATGAGACCGCTCTTTTACTCACTACTTGAATTCCTGCACCGCTGATCCCTTAACAGGCTCAGTGCTTTGGAGACCATCAAAGGGCTCGGCCCCACCAGCCCAGTGGCACCTGCTCCCGATGACCAGAGCCCAATGGACTTTCCCTCAACAGGAGGTTCTGAGGATGAGCATCTTCAGTAGGAAGAGATTTAGGTCTTGGGTGAGCATGTGTGGGAGAGGGACCCTGGAAAATGGGGCAGAAGAGAAGCTTGAGATTCTGAGGAACAACCCTTTCGAAATCTCCCTTGAGGTCAGCGTGTGATCAAGGTGGCACCTCCAGCTAGTGGGGAAAAGCTGGTCTAGTAAGTGACATTGAGACCACTGAACAGCCACCTACAAATGAGAAAAGGATCGATCACAAATGGATTCAAGATTTACACGTGAAAAAATGTAACCGTGGAAGTTCTAGAAGAAACCTGGAAAGAATTTCTTCATAACTTCCAAGTGGAAAACGACCTTACTTTGCCTTGAAACCCAGAAACCATAAAGGGAAAGGGTGATAAATCTGGCCACATAAAGAAAACGTCTACAGGGCAAAACATACCACAACGCAATAAAAAAATGCAGACAAACGGAAAAGTTGTTTGCAACTCAAGTCAGAGGCACGAGGTCAGTTTTCCCAATATGTAGGGAACTGACCTAGGAACTGATGCATAAAAGACCAACAATACAATAGAAAAACTGGCAAAGGGTATGAACAGATATCACACAGGAAACACAAAGGGCTCTTTAATATGAGAAAAGATGCTTCACTGTACCACACTGAAATGTAGCAGAAATCTAAATGCAATGTTTGCAAGGGAAACTACCAAGTTCTCAAACACCGCTGGTAAGAATGTAGGTGCTACAGCACCTATGGAGACCAATTTATCAATATTTAGTGAAAATACGGTTGCATAGGGCTCCTGGGAATATATCCTACAGACATACTTCCATATGTGTGAAATGATGTATTTACAAGCTCACAGTATACATACATATATAACAGTATACATATATGTATATAACAGTATATGTGTATATATATATATATTTAACAGTATACATATATATGTATTTTTTTAACATTTATTTTTTTTGAAAGACAGACAGCACGAGCAGGGGAGGAGCAGACAGAGAGGGAGACATAGAATCCACAGCAGGCTCCAGGCTCTGAGGTGTCAGCACAGACGCGGGGCTCGAACCCACGAACCATGAAATAAATCATGACCCGAGCCGAAGTCGGACGCTCCACCAACTGAGCCACCCAGGTGGCCCGGTATGTTTGTAATATCAAATGTCCATCAATAGGGGATTGGTTAATTAAACCTCAGTATATCCTCACAATGGAACATTAATAAGCCATAAAATATAATATATACCTGTATTAACGCCTATGTTACCTATCTACCTAGATACAAAAAGACTTCCAAGACAATATGAAGAAAAAAGGCAAGGGATAGAACAGCGTATACCACATGCATGGTAGGCTTCATACCGCTTGTGTTTGCGTGAGGGGATTCTGGAAGGATGCTTGAGAAAACAGGTAGGGAAACCGGGCAGATGGAAAACATGTGAGCAGGAGGGACACTAGGCATTGAATGTGTTCTCCTTGAACGCTGCGAAAGGGTTACTTAAAAAACAACAATTCCCTTGAGACCAACAGCTGAGCGTATTTGCTTGAATTAAACAGGAAGGACATAACTTCAAAACAAAACAGGATGGAAACAGCTTGAGTCAGTGGTTAAGGCATTTAATTTAATTGGCGGTTTGGGAGCAAAGGAGTTGCCTTTTATCTTCGGTTTACTGTGTGCTCCGAAGCGAGCCTGCCCACATTTCTCACCGCACCGTAATCACCCTGCTGCAATCATTGTATCAGAGCCAGGAAGTGAACTTCTCAGCTTCTAATTGTCGGGAGAAAGACTTCAGACACTTTCAATCCACCTCACCCCACAGAGCGCGCACAGAAAGCAACTTAATTTATAGCAACTTGAAAACTTAAGTTGCAGGGGCGCCTGGGTGGCTCAGTCGGTTAAGCGTCCCACTTCGCCTCAGGTCACGATCTCATGGTCCGTGAGTTCAAGCCCCGCATCGGGCTCTGTGCTGACAGCTCAGAGCCTGGGGCCTGTTTCAGACTCTGTGTCTCCCTCTCTCTCTGACCCTCCCCTGCTCATGCTCTGTCTCTGTCTCAAAAATAAACAAACATTAAAAAAAAAAAAAGAAAGAAAGAAAACTTAAGTTGCAGAAAAGTAGAATATGGTGCCAATCAAATCCCCCGAGCGCAGAGATACAAGGAGTCACAGAAATGCAGCAGCCAAAGCACAAAACCTGAAGCACAAACCAGACGGAGACGGAGCCACCTGAAATGGCCCTTCATGCCAATCCCCGGTGGCACCATTCCAACAAGTCTGAGCGGCTTGAGGTCCTGATGCCCCCTTGCTCGCTGAAACAGACCGCCCCCCCCCCCCAACCCCTTAGCTCAGCGAGTCTTGCTATGAGAAAGTTTGGACACTCTACATCAGTGCCAACGTCAACAAGGGTTCGCTGTTGACGGTTCTCTCTCCACGAATAACTAATGAAACTTCATGGGGAATCCCTTCCTTTGAAAAGGAGGGCCCTGTGTGGAGGAGAGCGGAGACTCAGCAGCCCGTGGTCCTGGCCCTCGGAGGACCCGCGATGGGTTGACCCAGTGGTTGCAACTTCTGGACTGCTCGTGCCCGGATGGAATGGTGTCTGTCACGGTGTCTCCAGACCGCCCTGCAAGGCTGCCTGTGGTCCAGGACAATGTGCGCCCCCTCTCAAAAGTACCTGCCATTCTGGAGAAAATCTGGCTTTCATTAAAAGCCACTTTTGCTCTTAAATCCCAGAGGTTTTTCTAGGATTAACCCAGGAATGTCATCTTGGAAAACCACTTCCTTCTGTAACCTGTTTGTAAGTAGTCTCTAGTTCAAGTTAAGTATCGCTTTTCAGACCAAAATGCCCTTGTTAAATTTTGATTTTTGAGTAGGTTCCCATGGTTCAAAATCCATCATGCATAAAAAAAAAAATCTGTATCGATGAGTCTCCCCGTGGAGGCACCCCATCGGTTCAGTTCCCACCCTCCCCCTCAACGGCACACCACTGCCCTCAGCCTCTTTACAAATCTCTCCAAGTACAAACCTACTCTATTTACCTCCCTTTATTTTTCATAAAAAGTAACACACTATACATACCATTCGCACCTTACTTTTTACTCGCGTCTGTTTTGGTGCCCTTCCGTCTAAGAGACCTTCCCCATTCACTTTCTGCAGCTGCCCAGCGTGTCCTTTAGGAATGCGCCATATTGGATTTACCCGTCCCCTGTGAGTGGGTATGTGGATTACCTGAAATCTTTCACGAACGTAAACAACACTGCAGGGAATCACTGTGTGTGTGCATTACTTTGCATTTGTGGGAGTATCTGTGGAATAAATCTCATGGAGTAGAATTCCTGGGTCAAAGGGTCCAGGTCCTGTCATTCCGACAGATGCTGTCAGATGCCCTTCCGAGAGGCTGCGCCGGGTTACGCTCCCACCATCAGTGCGCGCACCCGTTTCTACGGATCTGCCAATGGGGCATGTCACCGAACCGCATTTTTGCTAAGCCAGTAAGTGAAAATGGTATTTCAGCGGGACATTTGCTGTTACCGTGAGTGAGGCGGGGCGCCTTTTCCTATGCCTAAGGGCTGTCTGTGTTCGTTGCCCATTTCTCCGTTGGGTTGTCCCAAGATGCCCCTTTTAGCAGCAAGAGCCGTGGCCAGTGCACCCTGCTGCTATTTCAGAGCTGCTCTCCGGAGCCAGGGAGGACCAGGAATGAAGAAACTGGCTGGATTCACTCAGGCAGGAGCAGTTCCTCGCAAGTGAACAGAGAGGGTACTGCACTTCCTATTGAGACGCTCGTCTTCTGAGGCATAGCTTTTGTCTGCCAGCACGCTGTCCCTTTCCCACTGTTCTACAGACACCTCTCTCGTGAGTGGGAAGCCAACAAGGCGAATCGGCACGTGACTCACAGGGGGCCAGAGAATCTCTCCCCTCTGACTACTGGGATCGGTCAAGGGATTGTTACGTGATCCACGCCTGCCTGATGGGAGCCATCCCGCCAGGTGTCCAGGGAAAGAAAACCACCTTCTTTTTACTGGGTTCCCTATCTTGAAGGACAAGGTAGGGCGAGTCCGCCACATAAGGAAAGCTTGCTTGGGAAGGAAGCCAACCAAGGAACACAAAATTCTACCATGCCTAGAACGAGGAGCCACCCCCCTCCCCTTGGTCTTCCTGTTCCACTAGCGGGTACATGTGCCCTTCTGCTTAGAACTGGATCTCGGTCACTTGCCACCAAAGATGTCGAAATACAGAGATGACGAGACCTGCACTCACCCTCTCGGGACCGATGTCCAGAGCGTCGCAGACCGTGACGGCAAAGTGTTTGGACCTTTCAAAGCTCCCCTTCCCGACACTGTAGGAGCCATCTATCAGAAATAGGACGTCCACAGCAGCTGAGCACCGTATCACTGGGGGGGAGAGCAGGACATGATGTGTGACAACTGGCTTCCCCGCCATCTGGTCCCAAGAGGGTCTCCCTCCTGAACCAGAGCAGAGGCAGAAACAACCTTGGGGTGGATCAGGCTGCTCCTGTCAGCACCTGGGCAGAAACGACGCAGGAGAAGGTCCCGGCCAGAGGCAGCCCTCCTCTGGAGCAGGAAGTCTGCTCCCCCACCCAGGCCTCGCCCACGAGCACGAAGCCCACAGTCTTCGTAATAACTGGAAATGTCTAATTCAACAACACTAACTGAGCCATAGGAGGGGAGGGCCCGCAGGGCCAGCGAGGGATACTGAAGAGCCTCGGCCCCGGCCCTCGGGGGCCACAACCTAGTTCAGACCCTGGCACATGAGGTCACATTACCCCAGAGTTCAAGTGAGAACAGCACTGACAGTGTCTTTCCTGTACACCACCCATCCACTGCCTCCAACGCTTCACATGTGCTAACTTATTTAATTCTTATAACCACCCTAAGATAGATTGCTATTTTTTTTACTTAACAGTTTAACTGAGGCACTATTCACAAACCATTCAATTCACCCGCTGAAAGTTTATAATCCAGTGGCTTTTAGTATATTCACAGATACGTCCCATCGTTGCCACAGTCGAATTTAGCACCTTTTCCATCACCTCAAAAAAGAAACCCCGTGGCCTCTAGCTCTCAGCTCCCTAGCTCCACACCCCACCCCTAAACAGATGCGCGGTTTTTACTCCCAGTGGAGAGATGAGGAGAGAAAGGCACAGGACGATTCAGTAACTTCCCGAAGGCCAAAGTACCAGCAAGTGAGGGGGCTGGGAAGCAAACGCAGGCTGTCTAGCTTGCAGAGGCCGCATCCCTCCACCTCAGCTCGAGGATGCAGGACAGTGGCGGTCAGAGAAGCACCGGCGAGAAGGCGCCACCCAGAAGGTGGCGACTGCAGGGGACTTCACCAGAGAGGGAGGGAAGGGGCATTCGGGGCCTCTGGGAGTGGGCTGGTGGGGCGTGAGCACGTGGAGCGAATGCTGGAAAGGGTGGAAGAGGAAGGAACATGGCGGGAGGTGAGGTTGCTGGGGGGATGGTGGTCACGTGGGACTTCCAGGCAAGACCAAGGAATTCAGCCACAAGGATTAACCAAGGGTGTTCACCCCCGTGGGAGACCTGCTCAGGCCTGTTTGGGGAAAATGGCCCTGGCTACAGCGTGAAAGGAAGATGGGAATGGGACAGGAGCATTCTAGAATAACATAGTTTCCCTTGGGTCCATCACGCAGAGGATGAAATGGGGGGCCTGGAGGGTTGAATGACACAAAGGCTTACTTTTGCTGGCGGCTGAAATCTTCCCAATGGTCTCCCTGCTTACGTGGACTTCCTGAAGAGGATGAGATGGGCGTACTAGGAAAGAAGACACCAGAAAGAGCCATTACGGGGAGGAGTCTTAGAGTCCACATATGTGACCAGAAATGAGAGGTAATAAGAGAGAAAACTGGAATGTGGAGGAAATCAATGATGTTGTATCTCAAAAAATTACCAGAGGGACAACATAAAGAAACCCCTCCAAATACTCCAATCAGGAACCTTTGTATTTAAATTTGGGTATCCCGAAGACAAAAATTAAAAATGTACATAGAGGGGGATACAGAGAGCCTGTGAATCTGATGAGTTTTGCCCCTTAGTTAGGTATAATAACTGGGTGCCCCTCTGGGGCACAACGCCTTGCCATAAAAATTAACCCTGGATATAAACACACAATTCACAGAAGAAATACAATTCGATTCGTGGACAAGCACAAGGGAAAATGTTTAAACAGGTGACGAAATGTTTTAACCCAAATAATGAGATACCCGTTCAACGGTGCAATTTAAATGATCAGCCTCTAAATTTAAATGTAACTGGGGAAAGACCCAATCAGGAAACACTCTTCCAGGGGTGTTCCTGGAAACTGGTCCAACCCTTTTAGAAAACAACTTGGCCAAATGAATGAAGAGTCGTCAACCTGCTTACAGCCTTTGCCCCTATGGTATCGCACCTGGGAAGGGATCCAAAGGAAAACCACTTTTAGACAAGGGAAAAGGTACATCAAGGCTCTCCTTTCACGGTTGTGATGGAGAGGAAGGCTGGAGAGAACACATATCCATAGGGACAGGGCTGGGAGTAAACTGATAAATTTGTTCAATGCAATTCACATGAAAAAGAGCCAAGAAGTTTTGGGGTAGGAAGTTCATGAATACGTCTTTCGTTCTTTTGTACGATATCTAGTAAAATTGGAATGATGGTATATAAGCAATCAATAGCAATTTAAAACAAACTTTGGGGCACCTGGGTGGCTCGGTCGGTTAAACGTCCAACTCTTGATTTCAGCTCAGGTCATGACCTCACGGTATGGGAGTTCAAGCCCCATGTTGGGCTCTGCGCTGACAGCAAGGAGTCTGCTTGGGATTTTCTCTCTCTCTAACGTAGTTCCTAGCTCTCCCCACCTAACCTTCCAGCAGAGGGTCTCTGCTCACCTGACACGCCCGTCCCTCAATCTCTACTCACAAGGAGGCTGGTTCTGGGCCAGAATGCTGGACCAGCAGTTCCTCCGTAGTCAAGAGCCGTCACGCAAGTACCTCTGATGAGGTCTAGGACAGTTTTGCCACCAGGAGCGGAAACAAGACAAACTACAAAGACAGTCTTGTTGACAGAGCTCTCGCCAAAATCTTGCCAACTGCCAACTCACTGCCCCCTTCCCCATAACGCAGTGTTGCTCCCATCGGCCCAGCTCCCCTGGAAGCCCCCCCCCCCCGAGGGCGGGAACTTTCCCATCCATCCTCCACAAAGCCTAGCCCGGCTCTCTGCACACAGTGGGTTCGCACTCAGGTTTCCCGAGTAAGTCTATGAATTACTGCCAAGGGCCCGGGAGCCAAGGAACCTCCAAGGCCCTACAAAGAACCGAAAAATACTGTTCCTTTGTAAAAGTCTCACCAGCAAATTCTCCAGCTGGAGACAGGCCAGCAGCCTCCCCCTGAGGGGAAGGAGGAAGAGCTCCACGACCAGAGACTAGTCACTACAGATGTCACTCAGCCGATGTGTCTTTCTGTACCGTGTGCTCAGCTGTCACGGCAGGTGCCAGGCATCAAGTGAGCCCTCCTCGTGCCTCGGGTGACCTCCCCATTGCTCCCCGGGGAAGTCACCTCGGGACTCCGTGCAGAGTCTCCCCCTGGAACAGGGAGCCAATGAATGTGTGACTGTGGCTTCCCGTTTGGACCAAAGCGGCCCGGCCTCTGCCGGCCACCCGCCCGGGCTCCAGAACTTTAATCTCCAGCCAAGGAGTGGGCAGGATTGAGAATCACTGGTCCCGTCAAACCCCTTCACCTTTCAAATAAGACAGCCGAGGCTTACAGAGATGATTCCTGTGCGTTCCGCTCCCCCAGAGGAGCCCAGAGCGGTGTGGCCGGCCCAGGAGTCAAGGGACGGGTGTTTGTCCCTGGGCAACGGCTGTGTGACCCCGGGCAAGTCACGAGGATCATGGGGCCTCCCCCACCTCGTCTGTACAACCCGGGGAAGGTCAGATCGAGTTCTCTGTCAACTGGACAGGGCCACAGGAAGCGCAGCTCTGCAATGAGCTAGAGCCGAACCTGGACCCTGAGCCTCCACGGACCTTATTCCCACCCTGAACCCAAACGCATCTCATTGCTGCCCAGTCCCTCGACCTTGAAGCCACTAGTTACACCGAAAACCCATGTGGCTTGGAGAAGGGGGGCTGGGGGAGCTGAGCAACCACCCGCCTTCTTCCAGCCTCTCTTACCTCCCCAGACTCCGGGCCAACAGGTGGCTCGTGCCAGCAATCAACACACACCCCAAAACACAGGCATGGGGGGGGACTGCCAGACAGAATCTCAGAGGCCACGAGGGGATCCCAAGCTAGACTCGGATGGCTGGACACCCTGCCCATTTGTCCTTACTTGAAGGACAAGTAAGACGTTCTGACACCTTTCTACCACCTCTTAGTAATGAGGCTAGAACTTGGAGGGACAAAGTGGGAAGTAAAAATAAAGTTGATTTGCTCCGTTATTCACTCCTGAATCCACTTCTGGGGCACCTGTATGTGCCAAGCCCGGTGCTGGGCATCCAGATGACACAGTGGTAAATAAACAACACGCAGAACCTCTCTCTGATGGAGCAGATCTCTGGTACAGAAGGTGGGCTCTAAGGTTTTAAAAATTCACCCGGAAGTAAACTCGTCTCGGTGTTCCGTGCTACAGAGCAGACGTACCCATGGCTACAGGTTTTCCAGGGGGAACAGACCTGATCTGGGGGCCCCGGAGGAATTGTGCCGGGTGCTGAAAGACGAGTAGGAGTTTGCCAGGGTGGCAGTGCTCGGTGAGGGGGTGATCTAGCCAGAGGGGCCACTATCACTGAGCGCGCGTAGGCAGGGAGGGAGCAAGGGTGCTGGGCAGGATTGGAAGGGCTGTGGCAAGGAGGGAGAAGGTACAAGAGGGGACTGGAAGTGGCATGCGGTCAGATCAAGCAGGGTCTCTGAAGAGCAACGGGGTATCATTGAGAAATTTTAGGCAGACTGGGGCACCTGGGTGGCTCAGTCGCTTGAGCATCCGACTTTGATCTCGCGGTTCATGAGTTCAAGCCCCACGTCAGGCTCTGTGCTGGCAGCTCAGAGCCTGGAGCCTGCTTCAGATTCTGTGTCTCCCTCTCTCTCTCTCTCTGCCCCTCCCCTGCTCATGCTCTGTCTCTCTCTCACTCAAAAATAAATAAATCTTTAAAAAGTTGTTTGTTTAATTTTAGGCAGAGAGAAGGTGGGGAGGAGTGGAGAGGGGTCCAGGCAGTCAGATTTGCATCGGCTGGAGCAGAACCAGGTGGACCCAGGGTGACCGCACACAGGCTGGGCTGCTTTGGTTAGAACAGTGGTCCAAGCACAAGATAATAGGGCTCATGCTAGGCAGGTGGCCGTGGAGTGGACAGACTCAGTTGCCTTCGAGAGACCTCCCGAAGTTAAAATTGACAGGATATGAGGCAAATCAAACCCCTCCACACCTCACCCCTGACCAAAAAGCTTACCTCCAGAAAGCAGGAAAATGAAGATGGCCTCCAGCAACGGGAAGGAAGGCATGTTGATGTAACTATGGGGCAGGGTAAGAAAAAGGTATCAGCAGTTAGCTCTGTGCACCCCCCAAGTCATCCTGAAACAAGACGACAGCTGCTCAGCCTTTTCCAGGTACAACTATGACCTTGAGGCTCTTCCTCGCCACGATGACTGTATTAGTCAAAAAAAAGACCCAAATTTCCTCAAAAGTCACGCGAGACTACTCCAATGACTTTGCTTTCAAAGGACAGGCTAGCATCTTCCCCAGACGCCTGCCCCCAACCCCCCCCTCGCTCCCCCGCTCCTTCACAGACTCCGGGAAGGCATGCTCTGTCCACAAATAAGAGTCCCGGGTCCCAGCTTGGCCTGGCCCCTGTCCCGCCACGTGACCTTGAGTAAAGTCCCCTCCATCTCATTGCCCCCATTTCTCATGACGAGTTAGACTCAGAGACTCAAGATAGGATTTCCAACGTCCTAATGTCCTGAAGCCTTCTAGCAAGATCACAACGTCTGCACTTCCTACTCCATAAAAAGTAACATGGCTGAAGAAGTCACAAAAGGGTTTTTCAAAAAATGCCTAGTAATGCTTAGAGTACAGGTAACATTCGGTTCCATGGGGCTTGACAACGATCTTTAAGGGAGGAAAGGGTGGGAAGTGAGAGCTTTTAATAAGAACGATAGACTATAACTCTGCTGCTATAAAAGCACATACATGAGGTAGACTTCTGATTTTAGCTGTGGGGCCCAAGAAATGGATCCTTATCCTTTTTAACCACAAAGATAACGATGTAAAATCTACACAGTCTTACATTTTAGCCACTGTACTGAAAGGGATCATACAGAATGAAATTTAGACTCCCCTCCACCCCCAGTATAATTTAGCGGGCAAAAATCTAAGAACATCTGAACAATAAGCTCCAGAAATTCTGTTTTCTTGCCTTTTGGGATCCAATACAACCAAGGTCTCACCCTACGGTTTCTCAGCCTCAAACCTGCCTATTTAAAAAGAAGACATGAGGGGCGCCTGGGTGGCTCAGTCAGTTGAGCGTCCGACTTCGGCTCAGGTCACGATCTCACGGTCCGTGAGTTCGAGCCCCGCGTCGGGCTCTGTGCTGACTGCTCAGAGCCTGGAGCCTGTTTCAGATTCTGTGTCTCCCTCTCTCTCTGACCCTCACCCGTTCATGCTCTGTCTCTCTCTGTCTCAAAAAATAAATAAACGTTAAAAAAATTATTAAAAAAATAAAAATAAAAATAAAATAAATAAAATAAAAAGAAGACATGAAAGAGTGGGACCACACGTAGGCCTTCCCGAAGTTTCCTCCTGTTAAACAAACAATCCTGGACTCTCACTCAGGAGACCATTCCAAAGAGAAAATCCCAGGCAGAGATACAGGAAGGGAAGCACGGCAGGGTCCCCCCGGGTTCTAGAGAAGAGAGCGGAGGGAGAGGTGGCCGGTCACCGTGTGCGGTACGCAGGGGTGCAGCCGAGGGTGGAGAAACTCATTTCCACCTGGTGCACCCAACTCAGAATGTCCCTGTGATCTCTTGGGCAAACACTGCTCTCCCGCGTCTAAGAACGTGGAGAACAAGGCAGGAGCGCCAAGTTTTTGTGTATGTATCTTGGGTCCTCGGACATCCACATCTCCACTGGCAGATGTCAGTTCTCCAAAACGCATGGCAGAAGCTTCCCGGTTATGTTTAGCTGCTCACCAAAATGCCTGTAACTTAACGCACGCGACAATGAATTCTCCTGTCAGAGGCACTCCACTGTCTCTACTGGGGCATTACAAACACATCCCCTTGGGACGCTTGGTCGGTTAAGCATCTGACTCTTGGTTTTGGCTCAGGTGACCATCTCGTGGCTCGTGAGTTCGAGCCCCGCACTGGGCTCTGTGCTGACAGCTCAGGGCCTGGAGCCTGCTTCGGATTCTGTGTCTCCCTCACTCTCTGCCCCTCCCCTGCCCACAGTCTCTCCAAAATAAACATTAAAAAAAAAGAAAAAGACACATCTCCCAGCTGAGGCAACAAAACGACTTGACTTGACTTGACTGTCAGAGGAGTTTGAGGGGGCCGAGAGCAAGGGCTGCCTTGAAAACTGAAGCTCCCCAAGAAAGATAATTTTTCATATTTAAGTTTAAATGTAACCCAACTCACGTTCCTATAGGTGCTACTGCCGGACCTTACTTGGAACTGTAGGGAATCTGAACAAACAGCGGGGACTGCTTTAGGGGACAGCACCTATGGCTCAGGTCTGCGTTCCTACTCTTGAAGAGCAGACTCCAGCGAACAAGAGGGACACAACTTGTGAAAGGGGAAACTCACAGTGAATGAGCCGGACACACCTGAGAGATGAAGGAAGGGGTCACAGAAGCTCAGAAGCGGGGAGGGGGCCGTCCCAGACAGCCGCACAGTTCAGGTCTCTGGCCCCTAATCCAGTTAGATGCTTGCATCTAACCAGGCTGCTTCTGGAGCGGAGGTGAGTCAGGGCCCTCGAGCCACCGCACAAGCTGAGATGGCATAGAGGCGGGTGACTAGGGCAGGTAGGGGCTACACCTGCCCCCTGGTGGCACACAGCCCGCATCGTGAGTCCAGGAGCCCCACTTCTCATCCGATGCCATGGTCCCTCGTCTACAAAACAAGGAGGCTGGACCAGATGCTGCTAAGGTGTCTTTTGGTTTTAAATCTCTCTGTCACGGACCCGTGATGGTCAGACCTTACTCTACTGAATATTCAGCTCCTCGGATTTCAAACACGTCTGAAACAAAGGGGATCAAGTGTCCCAACCAGCTGAGAGTCTTTGTGCCTCAGATGACCGTGAGGCTCACGTCTGCACCTAATCCAAGTGGCCAGCGGAGAGCGAATCTTACAAGAGTGAGAGGGTCAGGACCTTCCTGGACACACAGAGGAGGGAGAGACGGACAGAGAGGGTGCAGGCCAGCGCGGCCAAGGCCATCCCCACTGGCTTCCAGCCTGGCACCTGCCAACAAGACAGGCCTTCCTTTCCTCTCACTCCCGACGACAGACGAAGGGCAAGTTCTCGCCTGCCGCCTGGGAGCCAGGCCAGGCCAAGTGGACCAGGGCCAGGGCAGAGCTGCCCCTGGGATGCAAACCAGTCAGGCTCAGGCTGATTTTCCAGGGTCACGGCTTCCGACCCTGGGCACGTGCAGGACTCTGAGGCTCGGGCCTGTTGATGTCTTTCCCAAACCAGGATTCCAGCGGCCTCCCCAGGCTGCCGCGAGGACCTGGGGGAAGGAAGTACATACAGAAGGTTCCCGCGCGCACAGAAAGGCACTCAGGAAACACGGGGCCCCTCCCGCTGCCAGGAGACAGACCCAAGCAACCTCCTCCCGCTCTCTTCCTTCTGTGCCTCTACATGCCCCGGTGAATGCTTTTCAGAGTCTCCCAAGCTTCTGCTCATTCGGGCAAAATTTACGTTGGCGATCTGCAAATCAAGGCAAGAAGTCAAATGCCTCCTGAGAGGCATCTGGACCAGAAGGTGCTGGCTCTGGGACCCCAGCGGCACCTCCCTCCCCTGCGCCCGCGGCACAGCCCGCACTCAAACTGCCCGCTGGTGTGATCGACTCACCTGCCCGGTGGCAAAGGCCGCAGGGACTCCGGCTTCGTCTCTGCCGGAGCCCCAGCCGCCTGCACTTGTCTGGCACACAGTAGGCGAGATGCGTGCCTGCCGGGTCAGTAAGCACCGCTACGCCTACTTCTGGAAGGATCTTTGCGCTCACTACACTCGCTGCATTCCTTCTTATGCCAAGATAAACGAAATAAACGCTGCTTGGGTGTGGGTGCGGTTATTAACAGCACCCTGCTGTCTCCCACCCGTCATCTCAAACGTTCAGTTTCCCGCCCCCCTGCCCCCATCACAACTGCTTGCAGTACTAATTCGAATTCTAAGTACAGCCCAACACCTAAAATCTTTTTAAGAAAGGATGAATTGCATAGTAAAAACCCAGCAGCTGCTACCATCCAGTGAGCATCTGCTGGGTGCCTGGCACCGGGGGCCATCCTTCTGTATCTTCTCTCCCCCTAAGCCTTGCAGCCAGTCACCGAGAGCATTGTCCCCATTTGACAGATGAGAAAACTGAGGCACAGAGAAGTTGTTTTTGCCGCAGGTTACACAGCTAATAAGGGGATCAGACTCCCTTCTGGCCTCCCAGCGATCTGCTCAACCCATCCCCTTCCTGATCCTGGGGGAGTAAGGTAGGGGAAGAGAGGCATAATTAAAAATCTGCCAGCTGAATCCTGCCCTTTGGCAGTTTTCCACAAGCTACCACCTGCCAGCAGCTCCCACCTTCGGCACACGTGAGGAGATTTCCAGAACTCTCTGCATTCTTGTGCAAAGCAGTCAGGAGTGGTTTGCGTCCCAGGGGCAGAAACAGATCATCGCGTGCAGGTACCCAGGTATGCCTCGTCAAGCCCTTTCCGTTGCAAAACGCCCCACTCGTCATTTGTTCTTTTTCTGTTCCATTACCCACGCTAATCCCACGTCATTCCTGGCTCCTGGGGCTCTCACACATCCACTCTTCACCACCACCACCTCCCCCCGCCCCCATCTTCCCATCTGACTGCTGCGTTCAAATCCTGGTTCCACGCAGCACTGGCACCGCTAAAAGGACAGTGGGTAAGTGCAGTTTGTCGCAGGGCTCCGCAAAACTCAGCACAAACCAGGGATTACACTTTCCATGCCGCGGGAAGAAACGAAGGCCAAAACAAGGCTACTTTGGGAAAAGAAGGACCAGGCTGGCGATGGCTGAGGGCAGTTTTGCAGGACAATGCTCTGCCTTCTCCTCTAGGATGGGAAATGAAATGAGTTCGGGGTGAAAAAGGAAACCACTTCTGCCTCCTCACAAAACGCACTTCCCACCCCAAATATTAGGTTAGCCCTTGGCAGCCTCCTCTCCATCAGTGGGATGGAAATCTGAGCCCTTTACAAGAACGGGCAGCACCTGAACAGGAAGACTTTAAAACCGGAGGTAAAAGTGTCGAGCCAGAAAGCCCTCGCTGTCTTCCACCGTAGCAGTTGCCTTCCTTGTTCTTTTGATACAACATTTTGTCAGGCTCAGGGGGTCCAGAGAAGTGGGCCACATGCTTCTAGTTTGACACAGCAGAGAGACCATTTTAAACACTGCTGGGGGAAAGTCACGCTCCCTCTCAAAGAATCGCAGATCGTTAGAACCCGAAGGTCTGAGAAGCTGAAGTCAGCACCAAGGGATGAACAATGTGCTGTACAGATTCCCTGATCAGATGGGCATGGATCTCAAGGCTTCCCACTCTCGCCGCACCTGCGAAGAGACACTTACAGCCAAGAGATGTTTGCTTTGATGGTTATTTGAAAATCCTTCATTTAATCTGTACAGGACCCAAGTTCATTGGACTCTGGGAAGCAGAGGCATAAGAGAATGCACATAGGACCAGAAGTCCAGAGACAGAATTCCATGCTAGTTCTGCTTCTAACCACCTGGGTGACGTTCCCTGTCTCAGGGTCATTCATTCGTCCAATTGGGGTGAATCTTAGTTTCACGAACTCAGGCCAGCGTTGTAAAGATCCAGGGGAATCGTGTGTGATCGTCCCTAAATGTACAACGTTAAAGGTTGTCATTACATTTCATAGGTTAATTTCATATAACACCCATAATGCCGTAGGGTAGACATGATCATTTCCATTTTTCTACATGAGAAAGTGGTCTTGCAGAAGCTGGGACCCAAAGTCAAAGAGCTCCAACAAGAGTGGAGTCAAGCCCAGGTCTTCTGATGAGGACAGCTGGGCCGTGACAAGAAGAGTGAAGTAATACAGAACGAGCACAGTCAGACGCCGGGAAGCCTGAGCCTTGAGCCTTTCAGTAACTTCCTTCAGTTCAGTCTTTCAATTTCCTTCCCTCAAAAATGGGGGTGGCATCACCCAGCCTATTTACCTAAAAAGGTAGATGCCGGGATCACATGGGATCACAATGCAAAAGTGCCCTGGGTGAAGGCAACGTCTTTTTTTTTTTTAATTTTTTTTTCAACGTTTATTTATTTTTGGGACAGAGAGAGACAGAGCATGAACGGGGGAGGGGCAGAGAGAGAGGGAGACACAGAATCGGAAACAGGCTCCAGGCTCTGAGCCATCAGCCCAGAGCCCGTTGCAGGGCTTGAACTCACGGACCACGAGATCGTGACCTGGCTGAAGTCCGACGCTTAACCGACTGCGCCACCCAGGGGCCCCAAGGCAATGTCTCTTAAATGGAGAGCAGGGAGACCCGGTTGAAGAGAAGGGACTCAGGACCAGGAAAGGAAATGAGGGATCCAGGACAGGAATCATATTGAGGGCAGGCCAGCAGGCAATTCTGTGGGTGGGAGAGGAAGCAGTCTGGAGCTGTTTACATGATGAAAGGGTAAACTTAAGGAAGGGACTCCAAGCGCATTCCACTGGCCCAGGGAGCTGGCCTGGGGTGATGCTGATACCATTAGCCTTGTGGATAATGGCAGGGTTTTGTGTTATTTGCAAACAAACAAACAAACAAAACAACAAAAAAAACCCTTGTGGGATGAGATTAAAAGTTGATAATTTTGCTGCATTGCTCCTGATGAAAACTAAAAAAAACTGATCTGTGAAGGGCAAAAGTACAAAATCTACGGACCACTGTTCTAAAACACCTCACAATGATGCTGACCCCTCCAATGTTATAATTACACGCAATTTCATTTATTCAAGCATCTGCCCTGTGTCCAGCACCCTGTCAGGTGTTGGGGATACAATGAAAAGACTCTGTAAGGTACACACAAGATGGGACAAAAGGCTTTGTAATCTCACCAGTTTATCCCTGATGTCAGCACTTGCCAATTAATGACTGGCCCATTTATGCAGCTCATCAAAAGCCTAGCAGTCTGGGTTCCTGGGGGGCTCTCCCATTCGCTCTCGGGTCGTCTTTCACCTCTCTAGGTCTCGGTTTCCTTATCTGTAAGAACCTGGACATCTGAGCAAACTGAGGGGAAGGAAACAGCTATTGCAAGCTCTGGAGGGTAAACCAAAAACTAAATGTAAGGGGAAATATGTCACTGATGGTTTTCAGTCAATCAGACAGATGTGATAAAGGAAAGGAGCCCCGCTCTCTTCCCCAGGGTTTGTCGGGGGACCTAGTCTGGAAAATTCTTACACCATCAAGAGACAGTTTGGGGTCGAATTTCTACAAACAGCAAGGGCTGCACCCTCGGTGAAGAGCAGCCCGCAGAGCCTTGCACCCCCATCAGCAGCAAGAAGGGAATGGCTGCAGGTTGCTGAAAGCCAGCAGCATTTACAAATTAACTCCCCAGGCCTTTGCCAATTGCAGTGGTACCTCTAGGACGGAGAGACAGACGGACGGAGGAAAGAAAGAAAGGAAGGAAGGAAGGAAGGAAGGAAGGAAGGAAGGAAGGAAGGAAGGATCTTTTCTCTTCTCAACAAATGCACATTTCTTAATATAATGTCACAATGGAAGCCAAACAGACATTGAATTTTTACACCTGAAATTATAAAACATTGAAAGGTTCTGGGGTTTTTGTGTGTTAAAGAACCTCATAATTTGCCAATTGTACAGGTTCTGATTATTCAGTTCCAAGACACCAGACACACAGCAGGTGCTCCCACCCAACGGCCGCTCTTGGCTGGAGAGCCATAGATTCCACGGGGGGCCAGGTGCCCTCCTCCCTTCTTCTCTGCCAGGGTGCCCACCCTGCTCCTAAACCGAGGCCACCTGGCAAGTTTCAAAGGTGCAGTTCCGAGACCCTCCATTTACTCTCCCAGCAGGTGGCCAAGGGCGCAGCCCCAGGAAGGAGAAATGCAGGAAAGGGGGGCGGAGGGGGGGGGGCGGCCGGGGAGAAATCCCAGTATGAGAAGTCACAAGGACAAATCCCCTAGCCTTCCCATCGCCCAGGGGCCAGTCTCTGGGCCAAGGGCCCTGCTAGGGCTCTGCCTGCAGAGGCTTCGCCGTGGCACTCTCGCTGCTGGGAAAACTGCACAGGAGTCACCTTAACACCGCGTAGGCCCTGAAAAAGAGGGGCGCGGGAAGGGGGGCTTGGGCACATCCCCCAAACGTTTACTCAAAAGGCAAGTCCCCTTCCGCAGTCTCCAGATTAACAGACTGTGCCTGTGCCAACCAACAGGTCGAGTTTAATACACGGTTCCCTTCTCCACCCACTGCCACCTAGCCCCTGTCCCCTTACCTGTGCTCCGCGCCCCCTTGGCTCTGCGACCCCGTGCCGGAGTCCCAAAAGAGAGGCCCCTCCCGGGCCCGCCACGCTCCCCGTCCCGATGCGCTGGCTGGGTCTCCCCGGGCCGGGCCGTCTGCAGGGAGCCCGGGGGAAGCGTGCGCCAGGTGCGCTCGTCCAGGTGCGCCAGGTGACTCCGGCTTCCCCGAGAAGCGCGCGGGCCTCGCGGCCGAGTTCAGGTGCGGCTCAGACAAAGCCGAACAAAGCCCGCAACGCCGCTCGGCCGCCGCGTCCACGCGGGACCGCACGGGATCCGTGCCGCTGGGAGGGACGGCTGGGGGCCGAGCGTCCCCACCCCCGGAGCGCGGACAAGTAACCTGCTCCCCTCCCGAGGCCGCTGGCGGGGGCCCGGGGCGCGGAGACAGCTCCGGCTCTGACTCACCGGGACGAGGGCGGCGGGAGCGCACGGCGGGACGCGCGCGCCGAGGCTGCCGAGAGGGCCCGCGGGCTCGGCTCGGGCCAGGGGGCGCTGCAGGCCCGCGGGAGGGCGCCCTGGGTGGGAGCCACGTGGGGCACCTGTAGTTCTCGCCGACGGGAGGCGGCGAGCGCGGCGCGGGCCCAGGGAGGTGCATCGGACGCTTCTGGGACCTGGGCCCGCATCGCTTCTCGCGTTTTTTAACACGGCGTCGGCCAAGAAGCGGCAAGTCAACAGAAGTACTTACTTCTGCGCGGGTCTCCCAGCCTCTGATCGGTGTAGCAGGGCTGTGCCATCCGCTGCCGACTCCGCAGGGTTTAGTGCTCAGACCCGCGCGAAGATGTTGACTTTGGCATCGCTTCTATTTGGCATGGCAGTTGCCATTTACCTGTCTGCAGTTACTGCGGCTGGGAGGTAATAAGCGGGCCTTTTTGGCCAGCGTCCTCGATTAAGTCTAGAAGGTGCCTGATTTTTAAAACTCGGATGCCAGAAAGCAAAATGGCATAATGCCTACACATAGTAACACTCAATAGATGTTGACTATTACTGTATCATCTATGGTTTTCATAAGGCATCAATAAAGTGTCATTGCCCAACGTGTGCTCGTTGCAAAATAAGAAAATGCCAGTAAGGACCTTGCAGAAAAACACCTGTCCCACCATCCAGAGATAATCACTGTTAACGTTATGGTGTTACGTTCTTTCAACATCCTTCCACTTACATAAAAATTTACATTCTTTTTAGTTCGGTCCCTACATACTGTGACATACCCAGCTTTTCTATTTCTCTTCTTGAACATGTTTTTAGCCACTACTTAATATTCCAATGTAGTTAACCTGCTGTTGTAAACATTAACTGTTAATCATGAAATTAGGTATTTGTGCTTTGGCCCAATCACTTCCTTGGAGTAAACTGCAAGAAGGCAAATTTCTAGACTCTTGGGTATAGGCAGGTTAAGGCTTTTGATGTGTATTGTCAAACTGACCTCCAGGAAGATCAACCTGTTTCCTCTTTTCCATGCCCCTCTTCCCATTATTCTTGTAAATGTCAGTCTGATAGACTAATAACTTTTTTTTTTAACGCTTTTCCTTTCTAACAAATTTTTTAAAGCATTGCCCTTTGGTTCTCAGTTGGTTTCCAACCCTCTCAAAATCTGTAGCTTCTAGTGAAAGGGACCCATGGTCAGTAAATGTTGCAAACTTCACAGAAGTGGGGAAAAGAAGGACCCGTTTCTCACTTAACTCCTTCCAATAACATTTATTGAGCACCTTTTTTTGGTTGCCTGTTTTACATTAAAACGGAGCCACACCAGAGCAGGATAAGCCATGCAGGAGCACCCATGCAGGGGAAACTGGCCACAGGTCTAAATGCTTGGCGGAAGGAGGGGTGGGGAGGGGAATTGTCTCAAAAACATGTAATGCAAGCCAAATAGGTCATTTTAAACGTTCCAGTTACCACATTTAAAAAGTGGAAAGAAACAGGTGAGCTTAGTATTAGCCCAGTAGATCCCAAATATCTTGTGTAATCAATGTAAAATAGAGATATTTTATGCTGTCTTCAAAATTGTGTATTATACATTTATGGCACATCTCAATTTGGTCTGGCCACATTTTAAGTGTCCAGTAGCCACCTGTGGTGAGTGGCCTGTGTCTCTCCAGACAGAAGAGGTTTGAGAAGGGCAGACTATGTCCTGGCAAAAGTGGAAATTTAACAGCTGACGGCCCTCTCCCCGACTTGTGATTCGTTGCTAAGCTGGCATCTACCAGCACACCTTTGGCTAATCAGTTTACCTGTGAGAAGTCAAATTTCAATTCTGGATGTTCCTGACAGTTTGGCGGCTTTAACTGGGGGGTTGGGGGAGGGGGGGAGTTCACATGTTCATTCCACGATCAAGAAGTAAAAGGCTACAACTATAAATACTGGTGGAGATACAAGTTCTTTCAAACTCCTTCAAATCAAAGTATAAGTCAGTCTGTCCCAGATGCCTATCAGATCTATCAGATGTGCATGGCGGCCGGGGGGAGGGAGGCAAATGCAAGTGGCCCAGGCTACGGAGAGTGGTGAGTGGGAGACTAGCAGGGCTGGAGGTTTTTTACACAAAAAGCTGGGCAACTCCTCCTTTATGAAGATCTGTGGAAAATTTCAAGTCACTTTGAAGGACCATCATCCCAAAGACTCTGTGAGCCCCTTGCTTCCAAGGACTTGCCTTGCTCATCATTGCAGCCCCGATGCTTGCTAACTCTACACAGTAAGTGCCCCTTGAAAATGTGAATTGCCCCGTACAGCGGGTCTCGGTGGTGAACACACAAGGCATGGAGGCGACTGTGCATTTCACGCAGAGACAACAGGGGACCTGAGCACTCAGTGATACAGAGTGGGAGACACCCAGTGTGGAATGACCACTGCTTTGGAAATGAGGGAAATCTGGGATTCCCCATTCAGCTCCCCTACCTACTGGACTTGTGACAGAGAAAAGATGCTTAATTTTTGACTGCTCAGTTTTCTGGCCTATGAAATGAAAGGCTCAGGAGTACAACCGTTCTCAGATCTGGGGAAGCCCCCAGTTTTTTGCACCCACTCCCATTATTTGGACCCCCAAATGATGAAAGCAAGGTGAAACACGCATGAAAAGCCCCAAAGGAAAATAGGTTACAGAGCCGCCAACATGGACTTCCCAAAACCCTCTCGAGAAGTGAAAGATCAGGAAACAGTGCGTATTCAATGGCCAAGAAATCATCCTAGAAGAAATTAAGGGCCTGATTCTGCAGGGCTCCACAGGCAGCAAAACCATGGCACAGAGGGCAAGAAGAGAGAACAAAGTAGTGGTGGCAGGACATGAGGAACAGAAATACTGCATCTCAAAGCTAGAGACCCTTGGGCTTGGGGTAGACACCAATGGCTCTAAGGTTTAAAACATACAACCCAACTCCATTAAGACAGTGAGAATTACACACAAGGTTACTGGATTTGTTTCTGGGAAATGTGATGCTTTCTGGCTCAATCAAGGAAACACATTATGTCTCCAAAGGCAAGGGCCTGGGTAACGTCAGTCATGCGACCCACACCCAAGACTGTGTAAGCACTCTCCTCCTTAAAACTGCCAGGACTTCCAAATTTTGTATCTCCCGTTTCACACACGAATGCCTTATGTGTTCACTGAATGCATTTCGAGAGGAATCTGGGCACACCCTTGGGGATGGGCTTCTTAGAATTAGCCCCACGGTCTGTCTCACTTCCTGGAAGGCTTCCTATCACTACTAGGTTTTAAAAATGGCATCACCTCAGAGTCTCAAGGTAAAAAGGGAAGCACAGGAAAATGGCCAAGGCTGGGCAGCTAAAGCCTTCAATGAAACCAATTCTGGGTTATCTGAAAGCTACTGCCAAGGTTAGAGAAGCTTCCCAGGGAAGATGGACTGCAGTGTCTAAACAGGAACTTGACCAACAAACGTTCAGGGCTGCAGAAAAACGTGTCCGTTCTCTGGGTGAGCCTCTACCGCTCCCAGCCTGTGCAGGTGGGCAGTAGTCTTACTTGTAACTGAACTTCACTTTAATCCAGCAAGCAAAATCAACCTACAACTCTTAACTGTCTGTGTGGAACCACAGGCTGCCCTCCAATTCCTTTTATCTGGAAAAACAAAGCAAAAACATCCTTGAGAATCCTGTGTGCTTAATGAGTACACACTGCTTGGGCACATGGCCAGCTACAGGTCCACCGGCAGCTGGTGAATAGCCCAGGCGTTCCTCTCTGGCCACCCCCAAAGGGCTCAATTTACCAAGTCCGGGTGGGAGTTGTGTCAGTGGTGAGCCCACCGGTTACACTAAGGGTCTACTGCTCCGGGCTAGCAGCCTCCCAGCACTAAGCCTCACATTTACTTAATTCCTCTCCTGGAATCTGGCTATTTAGGGCCCTACAGATAAGGA
This sequence comes from Prionailurus bengalensis, assembly GCF_016509475.1. Lineage (NCBI taxonomy): Eukaryota > Metazoa > Chordata > Mammalia > Carnivora > Felidae > Prionailurus > Prionailurus bengalensis. The sequence goes on along the minus strand of NC_057351.1, from coordinate 70,802,816 downwards.
TCCTCGCCTATTGGTTTTCTGGAGCATTTACTATCTAATAAGAGAGCTCAAGTTCAGAAAAGTAATCACCTTCACTCAGTTTTGAGACTTTTACATTTCTAGTTGCCCCAACAAAAGAATTCTACCAAAAGAAAAGGTGTATCGAATGTACCTCCACAGACACACTTTCATCACAGTATTTACACGTCCTCTGCCAAGGAATAATTTGTTTGGTTACATGGTTTCAGCAATGTTGTGCTTATCTAACTGAAGTACATATTTTGAGGGAAACTGAACACCAAATGTGATAGATTGCACATGGTGCTGATGAATAATAAACACAGCATTTATTTCAATCTCAGGAATGTAAATGGAGGTCAGTATATACTTGAATGTGAATTAATAATGTTAAAGTAGGTCAATTAAAGATAGAGCTATTGCTATTGCTAGCTATTGCTAGACCCAGCAATTGCACTAGGAATTTATCCAAAGGATACACGAATGCTGATTCAAAGGGGCAAATTCACTCCAATGTTTACACAGCACTATCAGCGATAGCCAAATTATGGCAAGAGCCCAAATGTCCATAGACTGATGAATGGATAAAGAAGATGTGGTATATAGATTACACACACACACACACACAGGAATATTACTCGCTGATCAAAAAGAATGCAATCCTGCCATTTGCAACAACGTGGATGGAACTAGAGTGTATAATGCTAAGCAAAATAAGTCAGAGAAAGATAAATATCTGATTTCACTCAGGTGGAATTTAAGAAACAGATGACACAGGGAAAGGGAAGGAAACATAAGAAAAACAAAGGGAGGCAAGGCATAAGAGACTCAAGTACAGAGAACTGAGGGGTGCTGGAGGGGTGCTGGGTGGGGGGGATGGGCATGAAGGAGGGCACTTGTTGGGATGTGCACTGGGTGTTATATGTAAATGATGAACCACTAAATTCTCCTGAAACCATTATTATGCTACATGTTAACTAGCTTGGATATAAATAAAATTAAAAAAAAAAATAAAGTAGGTCCAGTACAGTATCATGTAAAATGAATCCAGATCTCCAATTGTGAAACTACTTCCATAGACTGTCTTGTTCCCCAAAAGAGACTAATAGCTGAATCCTCATATTAAACTCCATTTACTCTTTGTATTCAAATTTCCAGCACCATGTAAAACCACAGAATCTGAAACTTTCAGACTTTTTTAATGTTCTGACTTGCTTCTCTACTTTTCCACAATGAAAAGGTCAACTTTGTGATTCCATAATTTCTATGTGTATTCTCACTATGGCTAGAATTGACTGAGAAGGAACTAAGCATCCAAGGCTCCAAACATGTACAAATCAGAAAAAGAACTTAGCAAAATAGTGACCATAAGAACACAAGGCTGAAAAGTGAAAGGATTTTGAGCAAAGCAGCATATATTTTTATCTAATAAAAGCACAAGGGCTCAGTTGTTTAAGCATCTGACTTCAGCCCAGGTCATGATCTTGTCGTTTGTGAGTTTGAGCCCCACACTGGGCTCTGCACTCACAAAGCAGAGCCTGCTTGGGGTTCTCTCTCCCCCTCTCCCTCTCAGAATAAACTTAAAAAAAAAAGGCACATCAATATTTGAACTTGTTACATGAAGAAAAATTCCATTTAATCTGGCTGACATACATTACCAGTAAAAGCAAAAAAAACCAAAAAACAAAACAAAACAAAACAAAAAAAAACCCCAAAGACCAAAAAACAAAAACCCAAAAAAACCAAAAAACATTCTTTGAGTTGGTAACCTCTTCTTGGTTAGGAGTCTGATACAAAATTACTAAATCATGGAAAATTTCCCAACAGAAACTTACAGGCTGGCAGGAAAGTCAGCTGGCCCATAATTCTGCACATGTTTTAGGAGCAACTAAGATTCCTTTATGTGCTTCAAGAAAAATGCATACTCTAATTTTTAACTGCATTTGTATTTCAGAAAATGTAAATTCTATCTACAACGAAGTCTAGATGGCTGCAGATTTGGAAGGGTATGGATGTTCTGTAGAAGCAGAAAGAGAAAGTCCCTTCCGCAGCTGAGGAGCGGTTGGGAGCCTGAGGATAGACTCTGAGCCCAAAAGGCCACAGGAAAAGAGATCCGAGTTGGGATGGAGACAGCAGCTCACGATCTCAAGAGTGGACAGGAAAAGAAGAGACAGGACCGAAGCAACAACAAGCCAAGGAACATTTATTAAGTGGAAGAGGCAGATGACGACAGAGCAAGGCATGTTTTATTACCAAGTATTTCAAACATACAGAAAAATCCAAAGAAACTCATGCATCTATCAACTAGATTCATCTGCTAGTAATATGAAGCCATATTTTCTTCAGTGTTACCTTTAAGTCCTAAAAATTTATATTCACAGTAGAAAATCCCTATGTATCTCTTCCCGATATCCCCATGAATGCGGTATGAAACTTCCACGCCAGACTTATTTAGTTGGGAGGAAGAACTTAGAGGGAAAAAAACAAAACTCCCCAACCCAACAGAAGAGTGGCAAAGCAAACAGAAACGGAGGCACAGAAGACAACATTCGCGATGAACACGCGGGGTGCCGTGCTGCCTCTAAGTCTAGCCTTCGTTGTTTCCTTTCTGCTAAGCGTGTATCTCCGGGACAGACTGCTTCTGAAAGAGAAAAATCAACTCTCAATATGCCTTATTAGAGACTCAATCACTCTGCTTAATTTCTAAAGTGCAAGCAAACCAAAGTGTACATTCAAGTCGGATCTGTTGCAGAAATGCACCGCCACAGCACTGTGCACGAGCTGCCGTGGCTTGGACCGCCCTGGACCAAAGCGAAACACAGCTGTGTGCACTCCCCTTCCGATACAGAATGTTACAGTGACTTGTGTGCTGAAGCACTTATTTATCACGTCTGAGCCACAGAGGACAGTCTTCGGTTCCTATCGCCACAGCATTCCTAGTTGGGCGATTTTACAGTTATTTAAAAATTTCTCCAATAAAGACTAAACACTTCAATTTTAAACACATTTTCTCTGTATCTAGGAAAAACATTTTAAAAGAGTGAATATTCGGGGCGCCTGGGGGGCTCAGTCAGTTGAGCGGCCGGCTTCGGCTCAGGTCATGATCTCACAGTCCATGAGTTTGAGTCCCGCGTCGGGCTCTGTGCTGACAGCTTAGAGCCTGGAGCCTGTTTCAGATTCTGTGTCTCCCTCTCTCTGACCCTCCCCCGTTCATGCTCTGTCTCTCTCTGTCTCAAAAATAAATAAACGTTAAAAAAAAATTTTTTTTTAAAAAGTGAATATTCAACTATACTTCCACCACAATGAAGTATGCTTAAGCAATCATGTATGTAATTTTTTCTTTTTTTGTTTCGGTTTATCCATTCATTTTGAGAGACAGAACATGTGCATGGGAGGGACAGAGAGAGACAGAGAGAGAGAGAGGGAGGGAGGGAGGGAGGGAGGGAGGGAAGGAGAGGGAGAGAGAATCACAAGCAGGCTCCGTGCTGTCAGCACAGAGCCCGACGCAGGGCTTGAACTCACGACCAGGAAATCATGACCTGAGCCGAAACCTATAATCAGACACTTAATCAACTGAGCCACCCAGGGTATCCTGTAATTTCTTCTAATATAACTCCTCAGTCTCATGTCCTTCAAAACTGACTGAATCTAAGGACACTGCAGCACAGCAGACAGTAAGCAGCAAGGAGCAGCAGAGAGGGTTCAGCTTTGAGCCTAAGGCCTGGTTTTGTGTGTATCCAGTGCAGCCATTTAACCTCTTTGAGCCTTGGCCTCATCTATAAAGTGGGGTCTTACTCTCTTTCCAGGACTACTGTAATGATTACGTATGCGACTAGATGTTCAAGTGCTTTTTAAATAATACATAAGGCATTATACTATATTCAAAATGTAGATAAAAATATGTATTTATTCCACAGTAAAGGAAAAGCTAGTTCAACTACTAGTCTTTAAATCACATCTTGGTTTTTTGTTTTTTTTAAACAATGTCTTCAATCTATGTAGAAACAAGAGAAAATAGAACTTTCATCTCGTGCGAGTTAGCACTCTCAATATCCTTACAAAAAAAGCCTATTACACAGGTAAAAATGAGATGATTTGGTGCTAGGACTGAATTCCAGAAGTCCATGTCACTGCATGTCTGTAACCCTACAAAATTATCAGGAAATTTAAGATTTGACTTTACGTTTTTTTTAAACTTAAGATCTTAGACTCAAGCACACACGACAGTAGTCAATACTGAAAGCGAGGGCATCAGAAAGGACTGAAGGCTGTAACTGCAATGGCAGATGAGTATTTATTAGAAATAACCCACAACTTGTAAAGAAAATCAACCAGGAGACAAAACTATTGCTCTAGCAGCGATGACACTCCACTCAGAATTCAGCTGTACTTTCTTAGGAGCAGAAACAAAATAACTGTACCTTCCCACACGGAGAAGGAGAGAGCACGTGAACTCACGGACAATCACCAGGCGCTCAGAGGTACCATCCCGTGAGCTACTTGCAAAAAGGTCTGACCCAGGCTGTGCTGTAGCCGACAAGAGTGCACGGAGTCAGAGACCCTTTGCTTTTGGCTGGAATTAGTAGGAAAGACAATTTCATTTTAATCAGAAATTCTAACTGACCTCTGATCACAAGGTACTTCTGAGGGCTACCTTCGAACAAAGCATCCCAGACCAAATAATAATAATAATAATAAAAATCAATCAATCAATCAATGTGGGGAAACTATTGTTCCAAACTCACCAATTATCATTGTTACACACTAGAATCACCACCAGGGAGTAGGCTTTGTTTTGAAATGAAATACACTATCAGTGAAGCCCATTTTCCATTCTTGGCCCTTTAAAACCTCTTCACAAAAAATGCTGAACATTTTTACCGCAACATGCCCAAGCGAGAGTTAATTTCACCCCTAAGACACAAAGAATCTGAGGTAAAGCTTTACCTCACAACAATTTTTACAAGTCCCTCCCCGCCATCAATAATGTAAGCATTCGGAACTGAACAACAGTGAGTGGTTACAACGTGAACACCCCTGGACTCAGTCCCATTAACGGCCAACTTCAGATCAGCAAATAAAACTTGGCAAGGCAACAAACACATTACAACCAGACCTCAAATCATTAGGTCGCAAAATGAAGAACAGCCTCATGACGTGGTTCATGCCATGAGTTCTACCCTGACATGCCTTGAGATGTCCCGTTGGTGGTGACGGAAGTGGTGAAAACATCAAATTTAACTTACTTAACTTCTCAACAATTTTTTCATTTCAATAAATTTATTTTGATTGGTTGGATTGTTTAAGAGGAAGAGAAGAATCTGTTCATGTTTTTCAACCTACGGGTGATAAAGAAATAGTATTACTTCATTTCTAAAAATGTAAGAAGTATAATTTCACTTCAAATAAACTCTACCCACCTGTTTCCGTAACTCTGTGCAACAGCAATTCATCCTACATGTCTTTTCTAGAAGCAAATACAAAAAGCCATCAGATCACACACACCATATGTAACAAAAACACTGACGAAACACTGAAAAACACTGAATTTACACAGCTCTGCCCCTTAGGCATGGGTTGTCACTGTCAAGGACCTAATCAATTACTTCTCATTTGGGCTTTAATATTTTCTACTACTGTGTCCTAGTTTTCACCAAATTAATGCCCTCATCTCTAGGATTTTAGGTCTTTTGCCTATCATATATGGGATAGCTCTTCAGCCGAGGGCAGGCCTATCAAGTAATCCTCTTGTGAGATATCCAGAAGATCCAATCTCAAAAGTGCAAACTCTTCTCACTTTGGTCAGGGTCGAAAGTAAGTTGGAAGTAATTCTGAATGCCAGACATTTCTAAAGCTCTCAGCATCAATGTATCAGCAATGCTGCTGAGCCTAAGCTAAGGAAAATCTGGACCGGGAGGCCTGCTTCCACCCAGTAGGTCCCCGTGCCACTGGATTGACAAAGGACAGGGAGGAGGAAGGGAATGTGACCACGCAGAGTAAGGAAAGACCAGGTCACCTACACTGATTACATTGCTTCTTAATTACACTTACATCTGTCATTAATTAAACTTGAAAACAGATACCTGTATTTAAAGCACTTTGCTTTTTAGATGTGATGTTTTTTGCCAGGCCGTAAGTCACCAGCTTATCAGCTATACTGACAGTACCATTTTCACAGCATTTCTCAACTGACACCATATGGACATTGTTGGTAATTCCTTTTACGGAAAGCATTACACTCTGATTCAGCATGAAATTTTTTAGTAGTTCTATCACTAACTGCGAGCAGTTTCCATTCAATTCTATTAGTCCTGGGGAAAAAACTGAATATTAATCAAGTGCCTTAAAAAAAAAAAAATTTACATACATCTAAAGATAATAAGCAAAGGGATGTCTGAGTGGCTCAACTGGTCAAGTGTCCAACTCTTCGTATCAGCTCAGGTCATGATCTTGCAGTTCATGAGTTCAAGACCCGCCTTGGGATCCATGCTGGCCAGGTGGAGCCTTCTTGGGATTCTCTCTGTCTCTCCCTCTCTGTCCCTCCCCCACTTGTGCTGTCTCTCTCTCTCAAGGTAAATAAATAAAAAGTAATAATAAATAAAATAAGCAAAAGCCTCACTCCAGCTGAGTTTAGGTATGCTTTGATGTACTACTGCTGTTGCATTAAAAAAAAAATCACTCGATAAATATTCATTGATCCCTATTGTTTATCGAGCACTAATCTGAGTCTGGAGGGCACAAAACAGAAAACAGTTGCTTCCAGGGACTTATGTCCTAATGGGAAAGGCAAACAATAATAAAGGTAATTTTCCAACTCTCTCCCTGAGTCAAAACCAAAGCAGACTAGGAGCCAATGAGTGAGCTATTATCTGCTGGGACCGCTGGGTAACAAAATGAGGAGTGAAAGTAAAAAGCTACGTTAGCATTTTTGTTCGCTTTCCTCAAACACCAAAGGAAGGAACTGAATATCAATGCAGATACAGTGCACAGTGAATTAGCCCGAATGGTGTCATCTGAATGTCTCTTGTCTCTAAGAGCCATGACAGAGCAGAGAGGCCCTCAGATAAGGGTCAGAAGGCCCAGTTCTCCCAGGCACTGCCACTTCTAGCTGTGCAACCTGGGGCCAAACACAATAACTGAACAACAATGGGCTAGCAATATAATTTTTGTGAGAATGAAATAAAGAATAGAAGATACGAAACTTTTTTGGTAAACTCTGCTTGATGTTTAGAAATCTGGGCAGTTATTGAAATGCCCATTTGACTCAGACATAGGGCTATAAAACAAAGGGAAAACCACACAGACATCTCAACCGGAAAGTGACTTAACTGCCTACCTTCAAGTGAACATTTAATAATTTGGAAAGGAAGCTCCAGGTGGCTGGTGGAAATTGGCTGCACTCTGGAAAAAGGCAGAGTTTCAATGTTTCCATAGTCTACATAGAGCACTTTCACATAAGCATCTGATGTCCCCAGAACAATGGCACGGTACCAGAAGTCATCATCTGAAAATATAATGCAATCTTAGGTAAGAAGGTACATTCAATGACTCCCTCCCTCCCTCCAGATGGTTATTCAGTTACATTTACATCACTGAAAATTTTTGATTACAGTCCAGATGAAACACAAGCATGACCTCCACTCCTTCCAGAGTCTACTAAAAAGACAACTGCATGATTAAAACGGAAAAAGCACAAAACCACAAGGATAGAGAACAAGACAGAACACAACACCGGAAGCTGGAAAGCAGATGCCTGAATGGAAATGAGGTAGCAGTGCTCAAGCAAAGCTGGCCTGGCCTCGGGGAAGCAAAGAAGCATCTTCATTTGCATCTCAAACCCCCAAGCCTGGACAATCAACCCATTCAAAGGCAGTAGTAAGGATGAAGCTGAACATCAGGCCTGGGTAAAGGAAGTGGACCTCCTTCCCAAGACATCGGAACAGACTTTAGTTTATAAATACATTTACACAGAACACTTATTTCTTAAGTTACTAAAGAGAACGATCTCTTTTATGTTCATGGGTTTTAATAAAGCTTCGAATGCCCTCTTCATTTCCAGCCAACTGCTCCTACTCAAGGGCAGAAGACTAGAGGTTTCTTCTCCTGAGAGGATGAACCAGACTACTGGACTCGGAAGCATGAGGCGGCGCAGAGAAGGAAGTTTGCCAAGAACAATGTCAGGAGAGCTACCCACTCCAAGCAGGAGACACCAGTCCCAAGTGAATGCACTTCAAGATTCTCAACAGCAGGAGTCCTGGTGAAATGGACGGGCCCCATCACCCTACAGTGAAGGCCACCAGAAGCTTCCAATCAGATGCCCCATTGTAAGTGAACAGCAAAGGATCACCAGACATTTGAAGTAAGCCTCCGACACGGTGGAGATCAGAACAAACAGGAACTCTAGGAATTGGGAGAAGACTGAAAATTACAATGATGTTAACATTCCCAGAGAAAACACCTTCCACCCTTGGAATACCAAGACATTATTAAAAACACACACTTGAGAAGACAGACAACAAAGCTACTGAAACTAGAGATGTGGTACCAGAAGTTAAAAACTCAGTAAGCTGGGAAATAAAATTGAGGAACTCTCTTGAAAACAATGAAAAAAAGTGAAAGAGAAAACAGGAAACTTAGCAGAAGAGTTTCAAGTCCAACATTAGAATATTTGGAATTCTTAAGAGAACAGAAAATCAAAGAAGGGAATAAAAAATTTTCAGAAAAATTTCTCAGAACTGAAGCTCACAACTTTCTAGCCTTAAGGGCCCAGCCACTTAGGAGCGCCCAGCACGACAGTGAAAGCCAATACTAAGTCACATCAGGAATTTCAGAACAGGATGAAGACATTCCTACAAGCTCCAGGAAAAAAAAACATACAGTTTGGAGAATCTAAATGATTCTTCTCTCTTGACCAGCAATAGCTACAGCTAAAAAACAGTAAAAGCGGACTGGCCTGTCTGGCTTGGTCAGTAGAACGTGCAATTCTCGGGGCACCTGGGTGGCTCAGTGAGTTAAGCGTCTGACTTCGGCTCAGGTCATGATCTCGCGGTCCGTGAGTTCGAGCCCTGCGTCGGGCTCTGTGCTGACAGCTCAGAGCCTGGAGCCTGCTTCAGATTCTGTGTCTCCCTCTCTCTCTGACCCTCCCCCGTTCATGCTCTGTCTCTGTCTCAAAAATAAATAAACATAAAAAAAAAAATTAAAAAAAAAAAAAAGAACGTGCAACTCTCAATCTTGGGGTTGTAAGTTTGAACCCCATGTTGGGTGTAGAGATTACTAAAAAATAAAAAATAAAAAAAACTCTTAAAAAAAAGAAAAAAAGCAATGCCTTCAAAAATTTAAGGAAAAGATTATTTCCAATCTAGAGTTTTAGATCTAGGCAAGCTATCAATTACTTGTTAGGGTAAAGCCTTTTTCAAACATGGGAGAACATGGGGAGATAAGAGAAAATTCATCTTACGTGTATCTTTTCTCAGCTTCTGAAGGATGGGATATATACCCAAATATTAGGGTAAACCAAACGTAAGGAATTCAGAAAACAAGGTGAGATGAGGGAGGGACAAATTTGGCCAACAAGGTCAGGTAAGAGACAAATCCATGAAACAAAAGGGAATCCATCACCAGCATGATGATGAAGGAAAAATTCCAGGGTGATTGCTCAGCCGTGAAGGACAAGCAGTCTAGATAGGAGGCGCAAAGGCCACAAGAACTGACAATATGATAAAAGCTGATAAAGTACACAAATGTTCACTAAGAGAATTTATACCAATGCAGAGAACTGGAGATAATCAGCGAAAGGATACAGACCACTGGTAACAACAACAACAAAGACTGCAAAAGAGATATGTAACCATGTATCTCATTACATCATGGTTTACTACACAGCTGTGAACAGTGTTTATGTAAAGTTCTAATAAAGTAATAAAGAATACTTATCTAACCAAAAATTACGATAGATTTCTATTAGAAAAAAAGGAAGGAGAATGTAGATCCAGTTGTCATACAAAAGGAAACAAAACTAAATGTAATATGGTTAACTGTAAATTTAAATTTAAAAATGAACACTATGCAGGCAATAGAGCAAAAACACTTTAAATTCATTGCTGACAAGGAGATGATGAATTGGCACTCACAAACTTTTGGCACATATGGACATTTCTTTAAGATACCCAGAGAGCAATATGCTTCTGGGACGTACAAAACAATTGACATCTTTTGACTCAGGAATTCCCAAAATTTCTGCTCAAGAATATTCACTCCAAGTGTTATTTTTATTCCTAAAAGAAATCTGTTAGCATGAAATATTAAAACAACAGGACAATGGTTAAAGTGTCCCTGATTCAACAAGTCAACTTTTCAATGCAGTTATTTATTTTTTTTTTAGCACATTCAGAAAGTTCTATAAACTTGCAACTCCTCCACATATAAATATGATATTATTATGTAAAACTGATTATCTGTAAGTACTGGTAGATACCTACCTATATCCTTACCTAAACATAATTCATGGTTATGGAACAGAACATATGAATTAACAAACAACCCTGCCTTTCTTAATTTCTCTAACAAAATGAAATGTGCACTTCAATAACAAAACACACAAAATTTCACGTAAAAGAGAACAAAATATTTCCCTTTAATATTTTACCTCAAAGACCCTTACTTGTGTATCTGGCACAGCACACATCTCCAATTTTCGGTCGGTAAGACAATCGACTATTCTGAGCACTGCAATATTCTCCCAATTCAGCTGTCAACACACACAGTCTTCCCTGATTTTCTGAAACACAAAAAAGCAATTTCCTGTGAGGAAATTTTCGGTGCTGTTTAGACAGTATACAAAAAGAATGTTAAATCGAATCACTTTAAAGACCCTGTTAACATTTACATGTGAAGAATCCACGAAACCACTAGTGGCCCCGGGTACAGGTGAGCTGCAGTGCTGGGCGGGAGGACGAGGGAAGCCTCCAGAGCGCTCAGTTCCACACCAGCATGGCCATACTCTACAGAAACTCATTGAGTCCCACTTTCACAATTTTCCCATGTAATTTTCAGTTAAGTGTGTTCTAGTTAATAAAACACAGTTCTTCCAATTCATCAGGATTCAATAACCCTACTTTCCACCTACACAGATTAAAGATGATTATTTGTAATGCTGGACATAGATTTAAAAGCCCTTGTTGGTATCACCACAATTTGTCGTCTGACAATTTGGACCTTGAGAGCTTGTTTGGAAGTTCTAGCAGGGGAGCACAGCTACTCGTATACCCTTGACCCAAGAACGGTCCTCCTCTATCGGGGAAGGTCGTCCTCTTTGACCAAGCGTGCAGCTTCGGGAGGGACGCACATGGAGCAGTGAGGGAGGAAGGGGACCCCTGCCTAGCCAGCCAGATCAGCCGAATCAACCCTGGCAATCAATGGGGTGACAGATGTCGAGCCAGATCGCCCTCACATCCTCGTTTGACAATTTGAAACAAAGATTCACTTTTCCAGCCTTCAAGTACCTGCAAATTGTTTTAAATTTGCACTAACTTGCACTAACTCTCTCTCTGACACTACAAGGATAAACTCAAATATGTTGAAAGAGATTCCTTAATATACACTTCCATGAAACAAAGAAGAAAACATTTATACATTACTTTTTTTCAGGATTAGGACCAGTGTAAAACATTTTTCTAAGTCTCTAAACTGTAGTAACACGGATTACAAAGTACACTTTCAACATATCAAATTTTCTTAACATGTTAGCTTTGTAAATACAATTCAAATTAGATAGTATTTTTTTTTGAGAGAGAGAGAAAGACAGAGTACGAGGGGGGAAGGGCAGAGACAGAGTGAGACACAGAATCTGAAGCAGGCTCCAGGCTCTGACTGTCAACACAGAGCCCAACACAGGGCTCGAACTCACAAACCGTGAGATTATGACCTGAGCCAAACCCAAGAGTCAAATGCTTAACCGACTGAGCCACCCAGGCCCCCCATGTTTTTTAATGTTTGTTTATTTTTGAGAGAGAGAGAGAGAGAGGGAGGGAGAGACAGAATGTCAGTGGGGGAGGGGCAGAGAGAGAGAGAGAGAGAGAGAGAGAGAGAGAGAGAATCTGAAGCAGGCTCCAGGCTCTGTCAGCACAGAGCCTGACATGGGGCTCGAACTCACGAACCATGAGATCAGGACCTGAACTGAAGTCAGATGCTTAACCAAGTGAGCCACCCAGCCGCCCCTAGATATCTGTTTTTAAGCAAAAAATTATATAGCAATTAAGGACACGATTTTTTAATATGAAATTTGTTATCAAATTGGTTTCCATACAACACCCAGTGCTCATCCCAACAGGTGGCCTCCTCAATACCCATCACCTACCCTCCCCTCCCTCCCACCCCCCATCAACCCTCAGTTTGTTCTCAGTTTTTAAGAGTCTCATGTTTTGGCTCCCTCGCTCTCTAAACCTTTTTTTTTTTTCCCTTCCCTTCCCCCTTGGTCTTCTGTTAAGTTTCTCAGGATCCACATAAGAGTGAAAACATACGGTATCTGTCTTTCTATGACTTATTTCACTTAGTATAACACTCTCCAGTTCCATCCACATTGCTAATAAAAGGCCATATTTCATTCTTTCTCATTGCCACGTAGTATTCCATTGTGTATATAAACCACAATTTCTTTAAGAGACACGATCTCCTTATAAAAACCTGAAGGTTGGGCAGGTGCTAAATGCAGGGCATTCCCTTCATGTTCACATTTGTGTTTGAGTAACTAAATGTGCCTTAAGTGTTATGACGGTCAATTCTTCCTTAAAACATTGAATAAGACAAAAATCACCAGCCTCCCCTCTCCCTCTTACTTCTTAAGGAATTCTCCAGAGAAGTGTTTTCATTATACAGTTAAAAAGATGCGCATCAATAGGTCTCAAAATTTGGTTTCTTACCTGGCATCTCATTTGGTAGAGCATAAAACAAGTATGGGTTTACGATTTCTAATACGGTTGCTTGCACAGTTTTATTAACTGGCAATTCTATTGTCCTCCACTGCTCAGCTGAAGACATGGCTGAAAACACAGAAAACAGATCTTGCATAAAACAGACTAAACTTGGTATTCTCTCCCAGTTACATATTCATTCAATTTATTCATCAACTGCTGATTATCAACATTCACAAATTCCTAACGTGAAAATCTGTATTTTCACAAAACAATCTATTCAATTTGAGGGATTTTGTATTACAAAAGAGTCCAATCTACTGACCTACTGCACTCCAGTGTTACTTCTGTAGTACATATAATGTAATTATTTTTTTCGTATTTATTTTTGAGAAAGAAAGAGAGTGTGTGTGGCTGGGGGGGTGGGGGGTGCAGAGAGAGGAGGAGACAGAATCTGAAGTAGGCTCCAGGCTCTGAGCTCTCAGCACAGAGCCCGACACGGGGCCCGAACTTGTGAACCATGCTATCGTGACCTGAGTTCAAGTCAGATGCTTAAACAACTGAGCCACCCAGACACCCCTATAATGTAATTCTTAAAACTGGTTGAAACTTTAGGGGACACATAATTATATGGTGCAAAATTACCTGATAAGTGACTACACTAAAAATGAGTATGGTGTTACATAAAACCATGTTTCAATAAATATTTTCATAACCTATTATTAACCTATTTCCACAAAGCATGTATTTCTACAGAAAAACTGCATCATTTGGATAGAAAAACTTTCATAACCTGTAAGAGCAAAGGATACATTAAATAACAAATCAAAGGTTTAAAAATGTTACCTTGAAGCCCCAGGGCATCAATTTGAAGATCATGTTTATTAACAGGCCTATTACTTCTCAAGCCTTTACATGGCGGACTAGTTTTTTAAGACTAGATGTTCTTCAATCAGAACATCACTGATTATTCTGGGGTAAGAAGTGGAGACATCGGTGAGCTCAATTCCCACTCCCTGTCCAGTGATTTCAACCACTCGGGCTTGGAGTTTTATCCCTGCAACACACATCTGAAATCTTGTGATGGCTTCTTTAGTCCAGTGTCTGTTTTTCGGCTCTATATCTGGCAAAGAAGAACGGCATTAAATAGGATTCCATGCCCAAGCTGCATTTTCGCTTCAACGGTGTCTGGGACTGGGTCCTTGTTAAGTACTCCATTCGGGTCAGCCATTTTGGTATCTTTTTTCAACGTTCAATTACATCTCTACATCCCCCATGCCCGAGTTACAGACACTGGCAGGTGTAAACATACCGCTAGGGTTTTGGGTCACTCAGAAACTTTCTTTACTTTCCCCACTAAAGTATCTTTACCTGGCATTTTTCCAACAGGCAAAAATGGGATTATTCTAGAAGCCACCATCGTGTTCTGTTACATACACAATGATGAGTTACACCAATTCTGCTGGTAGGAGATGTCAACCACACACCTTCACTTCTGCGGGCAGTGTTCTAGTGGTTAATTTCAAAATGTTATTTTAAAGTACTTAACCAAAAATTATTTTTCTGATAATTGTGGTTTATACCCTTATTTTTACAATGGTGATCCTCAAACTTGAGTGTGCATCTCAACTCTCTAGAGGGCTCGTTAAAACAGATTTCAGGGGCCCATCCTAGATTTTCCAATTTAGCAGCAGGTCTTGGTTGGGGACAGAGAATCTGTAATTTGAGTAAGTTCTCAAGTTGATGCTGCTGGTCTAGGGGCCACACTTGAAGAAGCATGGACATGAAACATGGTATTAAGAATAATCTGAAACATAGTAAGCAGAAAGAAAACACGCAAAAGGAAAAATAAAAAGCATCTGTGCTTCTAGACATGAGCACTATTAACATTTTGGTATCCAACCTTCCATAATTTTCATGTGTGTATGGAATGACCCACATACACATAATACCGATTTCTTTTATAAAGAAACCTTTGCAATAATAGTAGCTACTGTGGATATGATGCCAGGTAGTGTTTAGTGCTTTATATTTTTTATGTCTTTTATTCTTTTTTTTTATGTTTATTTTTGAGAGACAGTGTGGGTACCAGCATGAGCAGGGGAGGAGCAGAGATGGGGAGAGAGAGAGAATCCCAAGCAGGCTTTGCACTGTCAGCACAGAGCCTGACACGTGGCTCAAGCACATGAACTGTGAGATCATGACCTGAGTTGAAATCAAGAGTCAGATGCTTAACTGACTGAGCCACCCAGGTGCCCCTATGTCTTTTATTCTTAATGACTCCTTGAGGAAGGTACTATTATTTTCCAAGTGAGGAAACAGAAGCACCAGAGAGTTTAATTAATTTGCTTAAATTCTCGCACAGCTAGTAGGGAGCAGAGTTGGTTCCAGAGCCTGTCCTCTTAACCACAATACTATCCTGCATCTCTTATAACTTGTACTCTTCGTATCTGCTACACGTTAATGCCCGGGCAGCAAGGGCAAACACTTAAATCCGCCTGTGCAGGCCGGGGAGCCTTTGTCCTCAGCACCCACTGGCCCCTCACAGCACCATCTGAAGCAGGTGCTGAGGTTTTCAACCCTACAGGTCATCACTGAACCCATCCCCTGCCTAGCTGCCTGCGTTGTTTTGCTGCTATTAACAGCAGTATAAGGAACGTCCTTGTAGGTGAACTTTGTGAGACTCCAAGATCATTTCTTTGGGATAAATTATTACAAGTAAAAATGCTCAGACAAAAGGCAGGACTATTTGAAGCTCCTAAGAAATCCTGCAAAACGTCTTCAAGAGGACATATCAGTTTTCATTCCCATCTCGAGCCCAGAAAAGCAGCTGTTTCCCTCCTTTTAGCATCTACACTCAACACTCTGGCCAGCATCTTCAAAAGTACGTTTCTAAATTTTATAATATGAAGCAAGATCTTCTAGCTCACATGTTAAAATTACAGATGTTAATACTTAAAAGTACATCTACCCTAAGTATTAGAAGACAGTTTTGAAAGCTTATTCTGCACCATACCTGCTAACCAGCACCGTATCCCTTGACACGGAAGTTCTAAAAATTTTGATGGGATCATTTGGAGTTCATCTGCAGTAACTTCTTCCATGTTCCCATAATCCACAAAATGGACTTTAACATTTCCAGCTGGCAAGATTTCCTTGACTAATGCACGATACCAATTACCATCACCTACATTTAACACAAAGTTTGTAACACAGAACATTATTTCCTTTCTATTAACATTTGAAATTTTTATCTCCAAAGAAAAATCCTCTGCGTAAAATAGCTAATAAATCTGCTTTCCTTCTCCAGATGATGCCTCTAGTTTTCATTCAGAAATCCCCAGGAGAGTTATCAAAATTTGTTTTTAGAACACATCCAAATTTTTATAGCACACTTTAACATTAATCTAATATAAATTTAAGATTTCACTCATCACCTATCCAATAAACAGAGCGTGAAAGTGAAGGTAAGACTTAATAACCTTAAATGTTATCTGTCAATCTGGAAGTTTTATAATACTCTCATAACTAATGACAAACTGTTTTACTTGTTATTAGTAAAATCATATAAAAATAGTAGAAAAACTCATACGATGAAATTAAGGGGTGGGGCGCCTGGGTGGCTCAGTCGGTTAAGCGTCCAACTTCTGCTGAGGTCATGATCTCACGGTTCATGAGTTTGAGCCCCACATTGGGCTCTGTGCTGACGGCTCAGAGCCTGGAACCTGCTTCAGATTCTGTGTCCCCCTCTCTCTCCGCCCCACCCCTGCTTGTGCTCTCTGTTGTTCAGAAATGAATAAACATTAAAAAAATTTTTTTTAAGAAATTAAGGAGTCTCATAAAATATACTTCCAAACTAAGTATATACACAGGTGACCAGAAGAAACAATGAACCTGCAGTGAACCATTATCTAACTTACTTTAATATCAGAGATTGTGGAAAGAAAAGCATTTAATGAAATTTAACAAATGGAGGTAAGGAAGTTCCATTTGGAGGTTCCTTGTTACAAACAGAGTATTAGACATGACACTTTCTGCATTCATTTAGTCTTGATTGTGAGAAATACTTGCTTAAACACGGGGAAGAAAATACACATCAAAATATGGGCTCAACATCAGGAAACAAAACTTTCTATCAAAGTCAAGACTGTACCAACTGTAACTTACCTGCAAAAGGAGCACAACACAGTTGCCCTATTTCTGCTTTAAAATCATTGGGCACCTTCTGCTGGCAATATTCTGCTAACGACTTATTCAAATCATTGAGTTTCTTTAAAGCTGAAAATGCAATACACATACAGCATTTAATATTTAAAAAAGCATGCAGAACACAGATTTTTCCTTTTAAGTTGGAAATGTTTTGATCATAAAACCTCAGGTACATTCCCAAACAACTATTAAGTATACCAGATGCTTTTCTCTTTTTCTCATTAAAAAAATTAACTGGGAAAGTAAGTCGTAATTAGTTAAAGCTCTTGGTAATCCCCAACTATGGCATGGTTACCAGAACACCAGAGCACGAACTTGTGCACAGGGCTAAGGACAGAGCATACAAGCCTGTACACAAAGTGACACACAAGCTTATATGTCCTGGAGGAGAACATATAATGAATGACTGAGTGGATGGCACAGACATCTGCTAGGGAAACGCAGAGAGGTGAGCTCTGTGTGCTGCTTTTATAAAGAAATAGGACAGAGAAGGAGAGGTATTCCCAAAGAACCAGAAATGGCCCTGAGGCAAAGTACAAAATTAAGCAACCAAAATTCACCTGGTGGGAGCAGTTTGGCGAAGCAGGGAAGTGGAACGTGAACCATGAAGAACATACCAGCACTGTGCTGGGAAAGTACACACCATGGAGAGCTTTAAATGCTGAGTCAAGGGGTCCTGACACTACACAACAACTTAAGGGAAAGCAGCTGCCTTTTACGCATGTGGCAAAGGCCCCTTCACAGATACGGAAAGTAAACTATAACAAGTCAGAGCTGTCACCTTTCAGTTTAAGAAACACTACTGAAAATGGTGTGGGAAAGGCGTGTGTACGTGTCTGTGGGAATTAGCTTGGCCGGCCCCCTTGGGCGTACTCCAAAGCACGAGCACATGCATCCTTTGACTTAATAATTACACGGGAATTTGCCCGGACAACACACTCACAGAATAAAGCCAGAGAACACAAGGAATGTTTCAATAATAAGAGGTCGGATAAACCCACATAGTGAAACACCACATAACCATGAAAAGGGAAACAGAACAGCAATGCAGCATCCTGGACTAGACCCTGGGATAGAAAAAGGCCATTAGTGGGAGTAGAAAGAAAAAGGACATGTCCCCATCTCAGTTCATGACTAGGTGCCCATGTTGTTCTCTCAGTTGTAACAAACGTACCACAATTCTGTGAGACGTTAACTATGGAGGAAGCTAGCTGAGAGGCGTACGGGAACTCTGCACCATCTCTGCCACTTTTCTGTAAATCTAAAATTATTCCACTATTAGAAGTTTAATTTAAAAGACAAAAAGAGGGGCGCCTGGGTGGCGCAGTCGGTAGAGCGTCCGACTTCAGCCAGGTCACGATCTCGCGGTCCGTGAGTTCGAGCCCCGCGTCAGGCTCTGGGCTGATGGCTCAGAGACTGGAGCCTGTTTCCGATTCTGTGTCTCCCTCTCTCTCTGCCCCTCCCCTGTTCATGCTCTGTCTCTCTCTGTCCCAAAAAAAAATAAATAAACGTTGAAAAAAAATAAAATAAAAGACAAAAGAATGAAGAAAGGACCACGTGGGGACAAAAGCAAAGTGCAAACATCACAGCATTTACCGTGTATGCCTACACAAACAGAGACATATACATTCACACAAGCATATGCATAGACTACTTCTGAAAAGATATTCAGAAAACTCAGAGGGGACTGGGAAACTTCCCACTCTACACTCTTTTTGTAACTTTTGAATTTTGTACCATAGGCTTGTATAATCACCTATAAAAAGTAACTTTAAAATGTTCACGTCTTATGCTATACGAAATAGTGATCTACCTACCAGATAATTCTGAAGGGAAGGATAACAGATCTCACAAATTGGGAGCCAGACGAGCTTAGGCACCTAGTGTCATGTCCTCATTTGGTAGAGAGGAAAACCAAGATTTAGAAAAGCTAAAATTAACGATGCTTACCAGAATAGCTCAAAAGAAAAAGAAGGGAAATACAAGTGTAAGGATGTGGAGCAACTAAAACTCTCAAACTCACAAGCGTCATAATCATCACTTTGCAAACTTTCTGGCCTTCATTGATCAAAGCTGAAAATATACATACCCGTTAGGATAGGGCCACTGATTTCACTCCTGGGAGTATATTAAAAAGAAACGCATACACACGTGCACTAAATTTGGACGGAAATGTTCACACCAGTATCGTTAAACAGATCAGAAGTAGAAACAACCCCCTAAACCTTAAAAAGAACCTTAAAAAGAACCTTAAAAAGAAATAAATCCACAGTACATTCACATGGTGGAACACACCGGGGTAACAAGACACAAGCTACTGCCACACATGGAAATGAAGAACTGATCTCACAACCAATGTGGAAAAAAAAAAAGCAAGGAATACAAGAGCACACATTGTAGGATTCCTTATATAAAGTTCAAAACCAGGAAAAACTAATCTATGCTATTAGAAGGCAGGACAGTATTTACTTTGTTCATTCATTTTTGAAAGAGAGAGAGAGAGAGACAGAGCACAGCAGGGGTGGGGCAGAGAGAGAGGGGGACACAGAATCGGAAACAGGCTCCAGGCTCCGAGCCATCAGCCCAGAGCCCGACGCGGGGCTCGAACTCACGGACCGCGAGATCGTGACCTGGCTCAAGTCGGATGCTTAACCGACTGCGCCCCCCAGGCGCCCCCAGTATTTACCTTTTAAAGAGAGAAAAGGGTAGTAATCAGAGGAGAAACGAAGGAAACTTCTGGATTCTGGGAATGCTTTATTTCCTGACCTAAATGTTGATTATTCAGGGTTTTGACTTTCTGACAATGTGTCATGCAGTACTATTTATGCACTTGTATATATGCGTGCTATGCTTTAATATAATCAACCGTTAAATTTAATTTTCAAAAACAAATTTAGAAGACATTCTTTGAAATCTAACCTGGTTTAAATATAAAGAGAGCTTTCGAAAATAGAAATAATAGCTTAAAATGGAATAAAAGGCAACTATAACCAAATCTTTCTTGGAAGCAGAAATACCTACCCACTTGGCCCTTCTTGTAAAGACAGTAATTTTATTATTCATTAAACTCATCTCCAGTTATTATCTACATCAACGTATTTGTACAAAGAAATCAATGAGAAGAGTCAACTTACCATCCTCTTTAAGCACATGGCAATAAAATTCTCCAGGACTATATATCATGCAGACCACAACATCTACTGTTTGGTCAACAGTAAGTTCAACCCATGTCCACTCCAGTGGATTTAGTTTTGCTTCTACACCTAAGGGAACTGTGAAAATAAATGAACATTTTGCAAAACAAATGGTCAAAGTGGGGATGGGAGGTGGGGTCAGTGAGGTATCTGCATTTGAAGAAGAACTGAATTTCCAGTGACTTTCTTAGTGACTTTAAAGGAAACAATCAGTATTACAACTAGCCATAACTACCTCACTGAATTTTAAATTCATATGTCTGACCCTTCAGCAGCTAGTGACCCATAAATTTTTTTTTCAGCTCTCAAACACACTCATATGTATATAAATGAATGCCTGGATCAAAAAGACAAAGGGCACTTGGGTGGCTCAGTTGGTTAAGCGTCCAACTTCAGCTTAGGTCATGATCTCAGGGTTCATGAGTTCGAGCCCCGCGTCAGGCATTGTGCTGACAGCTCAGAGCCTGGAGCCTGCTTCAGATTCTGTGTCTCCCTCTCTCTCTGCCCCTCCCCTGCTTGTACTCTGTCTTGTTTCTCTCCCTCTCAAAACTAAACAAACATTAGTAATAATAATAATAAAGACAAAAAGACACTTAACGTCAACTTTTTTTTTATTTTTTTTTTTTAACGTTTATTTATTTTTGAGACAGAGAGAGACAGAGCATGAATGGCGGAGGGGCAGAGAGAGAGGGAGACACAGAATCAGAAGCAGGCTCCAGGCTCTGAGCCATCAGCCCAGAGCCCGACACGGGGCTCAAACTCACGGACCGCGAGATCGTGACCTGAGCTGAAGTCGGACGCTCAACCAACTGAGCCACCCAGGCGCCCCAACATCAACTCTTTTTGAAAGTATGAGAAGCCACATATACACACAACTGTCTGAACTCCAGCATGGGCATTATGAAGGAGACATTTTACTTACCACTGGCTTCTTTCACGATGCTGGGTTTATCCGTCAGCACCCCTGTCTCCCCCACAGCAAAGCCGGCATCTATGAGAACTTGGGTAACACTGATGTGAGGTGTCACAGATTTATCTAGAAGCTCCACCAGGGAACTATTTTCCAACTTGTCTGCCACTTTCACCGTGATCATTTTGTTCTGTACAATTTTTTTCATCAGACTAATAGCTTCTGGAGTCCAAATTCCTAATGATGGCTTTACTCCTAACAAATAATTTTTAAAGGAATGTTAAAATATTTCTTATAACAGGCACTTAGAAATTTAGCTCCCAATTTCCATAAAGTTAAACTTAAGGAATCTGACAAACACCAGACCCAGAAAGTCCCACCTGAGCAAAAGGATTCTCTAACCATGAAAATGAAGGCAAAATTACAAAGAGAAAATGGCTATACTTCTATGTAAACAAAACATAATTCCACTGATATGAAATGTCCAGAAAAGCAAATCGCTAAGACAGAAATTAGACTAGTGGTCACCTGGGAAGGTAGGATTAACTATCAATGGGCACAAGAAACCTCATCAGGGTGATGGAAATTTCTACGAGTGGATTATGGTGATGGCTACACAACTCGGTAAATTTACTAAAAAATCACTGAATTGTGTACCTAAGACCAAGAATTTTATGGTATGTAAATTATATCTCAATAAGTTAAGAAAGTCATAAACAAAAGTATAAAACAATGCAGGAAGAAATACGGTCCCTTAGAACGACACAAAAACATCTGTATCACTCACTCCAAAGGCACTTACAAATTAACCCAGAGTTACACCCAGTCTTTTCATAAAATAAGAGCAGGTAACTGAAGAAAAAATGTTCAGCCTCACTGGTAATAAAGTAATTGAAATGATTTCATTTTAACTTATCAGCATGAAATACAGAAGTGTCTACTTGGTGTACCAATTTGTGAAGTAATGGGCTCCCCGCTATATTTCTGGTAGGTGTGTAAATTATTTCTACCCTTTCTAGAAAACAATCGTAATATATATCATACAAAAAGAAACATACCTCCAACACCTCCATTTCACCTACGGAGGTGTCTTGTAACATAACTACATTTGCAACCTATGCCAAGGAAATGCTCTTGGATAGGTTGCAAGATGCAGTTAAAAGAACACTACTCGTAGCATGAACTTGGAAATATCCTTCTGATAATCGTATACTAGTTCAATTACAGTACATTTGAATAAAGAAGCCAATTTACTAACATGGAAAGCAGCCCCGGCTCTTGATGGGATAAATTATATTTACAGTCAAATTTTTCTTAACGTTTATTTATTTTGAGAGAGGGCGAGCAGCCACATGACCACAGGAGGGGCAGAGGGAGAGGGAAAGAGAATCTTAAGCAGGCTCTAGGCTCAGCACGGAGCCCAACACAGGGCTCAATCTCAGGACTGTGAGATCATGACGCAGGCTGAACTCAAGAGTCAGACACTTAAAATGACTGAGCCACCCAGGCGCCTCTACATACAGTAATTTCTAAGCACAATGTTCTTACTGTTTCTATAAGCAGGTTTTGCCCTACTTTATGTCATGAATCCACTTCTATGATGTCAATAATGCAGACTCTATAAATACCAAAAATACTCAATATTATGATACATTAAGTTTTATTTTATTAGAGATAGCAAAGTAGTCCTGTGTATTTCCTAAATGTTCTATTAAGGATTATTTTTTCATTAAGAGAAGTTATATCTTAACACATTCTTTTATCTTCTCATTGGTTTAACTTCATTTCTAATGCTCTTAGGGGTTTTGCTATTTTAAGAATATGGGGACCATAAAAATTTCATACCTGCCAGCACACACTTTATAGCTTGCATTGGCAATTCCAACAACTTTGGAGTTATGGGACAAAGTCTCGTCAAACTAAGGATTTCAAAGTTTCCATAATCTACATATCCGACCAGTACAGACTGCTCAGAAGCATAAGCTAAAACGGAGGCCCGGTACCACTGATCATCCTCTGAAAAAAGGAGAGACTCAGTCTCAAATCATTTTCCAGTACAGATATAAATACAAACTTTCCCTCCCAAATCCGGAGATGGCCATCTGTAGGCTTTAATACAGTATCAAGCTTTACGGAACAACGTATGTTGAGTCAACAGTGCTACTTCTGCCTACTGGAAGCCTTAAACCCCTAAAATCTCATCTTTCTGCAGGTCTTAGACCCCTCACTCACTCCATGGGCTGCCACCACTTACAACCGCTTCATCTGCCCCATAGACAGTTAACTCGCAGGACAGAGTCTTGTGTGTGAAATCACAACGATGCCTTGATCAATGCAGGAACAATTTGCTAAGCATCAAGCGGGGCTAACTTTACAACACCTGGCAGTAGGAGTCAACCAGACTCCACCAACCAAGGAACCAGTTTACGGGAAGGCTGCTAGGCTCTCCCCTCCGGCAGAGACGAACCGAACCCACTTAATACAGCTGTGCCGTGACAGCTCCATGCTTCTAGGCCTCCTGCTACTCCCACTAAAACCGGTAAAGACGTGATCCCGGGAGATTGCACATTCATGTACGGATGTAAATACAATTATCTGCACCAGTCCCCAAAACTAAAGGACTGATAAAACAATAAAAACTTTCTTTACCAACCACCCCCCCCCCCCACTGCAACAGGCCTTCCTCCCTTACGTCACACACTTTGAGTCCATTTAACTGGATGTATTTAAAACTGACTGGTGCACTTTAATACTCAAACTTTGAATGCAGCCAAACAGTGCAAAATGAAGATTGTTTGGGGTTTTTGGTTTTTTTTACTTCATTGTAAGTGAAAAAAAATTCAGGAATACTCTTTCCTCACCTGAGAACTGTGCACAACAGATATCACCAATGGTTGGATAAAAATCTGAGCGTGGAGGCACTTGACCACAGTACTCACTAAGGGACGCCTGAAGTTCAGCAAGCTTATCTGTAGATACAGATCACATCTTAAACAAAAGAAATACAAACCTACACATTATCTTCATTTTCGCATGCTGAGTCTCTTGAAGTGGGTTATACTGATAGGACAATCAAGAAAATTTGCTTACGTCCACTTTGTAGCTGTTGACAAAAGAAGTCTTCTGGGGTCTGAATGTGAGCAACCACACCACAGAACTCATCGCCTACATTCACAGTTAACACTTTGGGGATCAGATCACTTCTGTCTACAACAACTTTGTTTTCAGCTGTCATTTTTCCAACATCTTCAACATCACCTTAACAGAAAACAGAAAAACAAGGCATTTTGGTTTCATTAATCTAATTTTTGCAGTTTTTCAGGCCCAATCAGGCTCCTTCCAACACCTCCAGGCCTTAACACATGCCACTCTTCTTTCCCAGGACACACTCCCAATCCCCCAGCAACCTGATTATTTCCTGCTCAGTGTGCTGTCACGTTGAAAAGGCTTCCCTCCGAATCTGGGTTAGGTGTCCTTCCTAGGTGCTCCCACGGCATTTGCGTGCATATCCTCTATCACACCATTTTATAATCTCTTCTCTAGGTGTCTGTACTAATCACAGAACACCCTCCATGATGGTACCTCCACAGTTCCTCAGTGAAGCAAATACTGCCCAGAAGATGTTTGTTCCTTCCCCTGGATACCCGTGCAACACTTGCCATTATTACTGATGACTCCTTCCTAGAAGCCTTCACCCTCCTATTGCTCTGGCAATTTCTTCCCCATCCTCTATCCACCCATCCCATTGTGGTTTCTCACTTGATGTTGCAGGCCCCAGATCAATCTCCCTATTTTTTCCTCACTCTATACTCCCCCTAAACTACCACCAACACTTATGGTTTCAATCATTAGACCAATAAGTGTTTGGTTTTCTCCTCCAGATGGCAAAGAATTACTGAAAACTTTTCAGCAGAGCTGGCACACCAACACTTGTGTTTTGGGGATATCATATAGGCAATACTGTAAGAATACAGGCAGGAGACAAAAGATAAAGTCACAAGGTTGTTGCAACTATCCACAAATAGTAAGGATTCCTGAGCTAGAAAAAAAGAAAAAAAGATTTAAAAAAAAGTCACATACAAACAATATTTAGAAAGAACCATCAATAAAGACTTGGCAAAGGACAGGAGGCAGGGATAAGGTAGATTTAAAGATAAGTCGATTTGTGTATATGAAAGGATGCATCCAATCACAGCACCATTAACTGGCAATCACCTCTGGGTGAATGAGCAAGAAACAATGAAGTATGTCCACATCCAAAGTAATTTGTAAAGGAACAAAGTGAAGGCGAAAACATTGCAATAAACAATACATAAAACTAAACAATGAGAAAATAAAATGCTGATAGCAAATCTTCTTGGTTCTCTTGTTATACTAAATGAAAAGCCACACACATAATTAAACAAGTAGTAAAAACTTAAGAAACAACATCTTACCAGAACAGAATGTTATATCCCTATTTATTATTTCTAGAATAACCAAATAAGGAGGAAAAATTAAACTAAGGAAATTTTAGCTAAAACCCTTCAACTCAAAGTGTCATATTTAGTACTTCAAAATTTCTAGAATTGTTTTAATGTTTATTTTTGAGACAGAGTGAGGGGGGGAGGGAGAGAGGGGGAGGGAGGGAGAGGGGGGAGGGGGAGAGAGGGAGAGAGGGAGAGAGGGAGAGAGAGAGAGAGAGAACGCACGCGAGCGTGCAGGGAAGGGGCAGAGAGAGACAGAGAGACAGACAGACAGACAGACAGACAGACAGAGAATATGAAGCATGCTCCAGGCTCCTGGCTGACAGCACAGAGTCTGACGTGGGGCTCAAACCCACGAACTGTGAGATCATAACCTGAGCCGAAGTTGGACACTTAACCGACTGAGCCACCCAAGTGCCCCTAGTACTTTAAAAATTTCTGATACCCATCATGTCAAAGATTGATCTGGAAGACAGGGAAGGAAAACAGGCAGGGTAAACTAAAATTAGACAGGATGTACCACTGAATGAAAAAGCATCACCTTTTTTATATAAAGTTCAAAGAATGGTTATCACTTCCATTAAATCTGACACTGCAACAGCTCTGCCCTTTTTTGTTCAGTAGAGAAGACACTTTTCAGTACCCAGAGTCACTATACTGTTCAATATTAATCTGTATACTCACCTGGATCTGCACTCTGTTTCTTAGAATTTTGTCCTTCGGGTTTCAAGCCATATCCCATTTCTATGAGCACATCGTCTAAGAGTTTTCCTAAAAATGTTTAAGAAAATGTACCTCCATTGAGATATTACAGCAAGTATTAGAAGAAAGGCATAAATACACGAGTCACAATCATCTAGAGATGATCTAATGATCTAGAGATTATGGCTATTAATACACTGGTATATTCCTTACCAGCTCAATTTCTAAGTGCAAAATACAGTTTCCAATGCTCAGCCTTAAAAATTGAGACAAAATCCTCATCATCACTTGGCAGAAAATCTAATGAAAGTATTTCACTTCAAAATTCTGGATAACATGAAAGGTTTAGTTACCACCTCGCTGGTATGCTTAGTATGGCCACCATTTAGGAGAAAAAATAAATTTAGTGTTAAAATAGGACTACTTTTTCTCAGACATAAAGTATAGCCAAAACAAGGGTAGCCAGTGTGATATGAACTTCAAGTTCCATAAAATAACATCCAGAAGCCCAAGCTGTTAACATACACAGCAAAGAAAGAAAATAGATTTTATACTTAATTTCACAACAGGATTAAGTCAATTTTCTACCAAGTCACCAAGTGACGCTGGATCTCTAAAAGTAGAAGAGTAATAACTTGAGAAGTCACTTTTCAAACACACAGAAAGCCAGCACAGAAGGACAGGATTCCAAGGTGTTTCCATTTAGTATTCCACTTAAACACTAGGCATTCAAAGTCTCGATACTAAACCAATGCAGTTCTGCGAAGGTTGTTCAAGGAAAAAGCACTCCTGACACAAGCATGGACAAATTCATAAAGAGATTCTTGACTTTTTCCCAATAAATGAGTAGAAATCATGAATAGAGATCATAATGGCTATATCAAAAGGGTAACAGAGTTATCCCCAAACTAAGTATAGATGTAGCTTTTTGGCCCACCCATTTCTAGGAATGTGCGTCAGGTCTTTGACAAACTGCCAACCCCAAGCGCAGGGCCAAAGCCATCTTTTTATCACAACCCGAATGACTTCCGAGTGGAGCTTACTACTTGGCCTCACTTCGTGTTTTTATTTCTTCTCTGTGCAACAAGTAAAGACTAAATAACATATTAAGTGCTCCATCTAAAAAAGAAGACTTAGATCTTACCTGAACTTGGCAGCATAACATCCACAGCAAAGGTAACTACCTCTTCTTTTAAGATGTCGACAATCTTTATAGAGCAGTACTGCTCCATTAACAGTGATTTAATAGTTTTGATACATTCATTGCTCCAATTCCCCTCTGCTGGGGTAACACTGGCCACAAAGCACTTTATGGCCTGAAAGATTTTATGTAAGTTACTAAAAAAAAAAAAGTTACTATTTGAAAACGACTTTTTCTAATTAATAATGTGAATATAATTCATGCTGAAAATATACTGGAAATCTTCAAAAACTAACCAAATAAACAACTTTATAATTATTTGTCTCTTGTGGTACTCTAACCCACAGTGCTTTTCCTTTTGGGACTTCTTGAAGCTCAAAAATTCATGAAAGGATAATAATTATCCCTCACATACATATAAATTCAGGCTGCTTCCACACAATGTAATAAATACAGAAATGATCATTTTAGGGGCCCCTGGAGTGGCTCAGCTGGTTAAGTGTCCAACTCTTGATTTTGGCTCAGGTCATGATCTCAGTGATGAGATCGAGCCCCCACGATGGGGCTGTGTTGGGCGTGAAGCCTGCTAAAGATTCTCTCTCTCCCTGCCCTCTGCCCCTCCTCTGCTTGTGCTCTCTCTCAAAAAAAAAAAAAAAAGATCATTTTAAAAGAACTGATGGATAAGATAGATGTCCCTAAAAATGCGAAGTTTCTCATCTAAGTACTTAAGTAAATAAGGCCTATTAAATGGAGCCAAGAAAGCCAATGATTATCTACTTAGTAAAAGATGAAAAATATACCAGAAGGTGTTTTTTCCTAATAACAATCACAGTATAGAACAAGCAAATACAGTGCCCATCAAAATATTAAAAAGAGCTCCTTTGAGACACTTAGGAGTTTAGAAAGTGAAAAAGACTCACACATGGAGGAAATAAGTCGATGTTTCTATTGAGTTGGTGAATTCTGTTTACTGGAATTATTTCTTCATTTCCATAATCAATATATAAGACTTGTGCCTTCTTCTGCAGCATATCAACATCTCGTATTATTACTCTGTTCCAGGTCTGAAAGTGTAATAGAATGGCGCCCTGCTTCAGAACAGCGTTTCATAACCTTACGCCTGAAAACCCTCAGCCAATCTACAGAACACACAAAGGAAAGGCTACTGGTCTGCTGAGGCACTTGGTAGGTTAATTTTCTAGGAATCTGGCTAAGAAACCCCTAAATTTGTCTTTTTAGGAGACTTTAATAGGCACAACTCTTCCCGGGTTCTTCTAGCCCACAAGACACTAAGACACACTAATGCCTCCGCCGCAGAAATAAACACCATCCAGGACTCACAGTCTGCCAGTCTGTAACTGGCGACTGAGGAGCCTGTAAACAGAGCTGGAGGGGGCAAGGGCAGGAAGGAGGTCACCCGACACACCTGCAATACTGACCGAGGAAGAGAAAGAGGAGTGTGACCAGAGCCTCTTATCAAGCCATCAAATGCATTATTAAAAGCTCTGGTGTCGAGTTTGTATGAGCAAAGTAAATTAAAACATCATCTTAAATCATTCATTTCATCACGGGTTACCTGGTCAACAGTGTACTTGGCAACACAAACTTCCCCCTTAACAGGAATATAATCCTCTTCATGCACCGCATTTGCATAGGTTTCCTTTAAGCACGCGGAAAGTTGGTTCATGTATTCCAAAACTTCTGAAGAATATAACTGCACATAAAAGTCACTCGGGTGCTTGAATTCAGTAACTGTACCCTTTCAAAGACAGAAAAGGTGCAGTAGCTCACTGAGAACACAAGCAAATATGAATTTCTTAAAGTTTTATAGTAAGTTTTTAAAAAGGTTATTAATTACAGTTTTGGCAATCCTTACCAATTTCATCGGTTATATTTTGTAGCTATCTTATAAACTCAAACTGAAAATAGGAAACAAGGAACAAAAAGCTACAGTTCTTTGGATGTCTGTCTATATAAATTAAACAAATACCTTTATCTCCATGGTTTTCCTGAGTTGTAGACTTCTCAAATCAGAAAACATTATTTTATCAGCACAAGTGGCTGTTTCTTTAGTAAGTCCAAGAGGGTAGTGACCCTGGGTTAAAAAACAAACAAACAACAAAAAAAAAACCAAGAAAAAAAAAGTGAGTTATTTACATAAACACATGTTTCAGTGATACCGTGACCACTACTTGCTGGAATTGAGGCAAAAATAGCCTCTTAGGCTTCAACAAGAAAGTAGAGAAATAGCGTGTACTTTCAAGAGCCAAAAAAACCCACTGTCTACAGGCAGTGTACAAAGCACTGGGATCACCTAAGAATCAGGCCATAATGGTGATGATAATGTTGTGTTTATGAAATAAAAAGAGGGGCTTAGCGTTTTAAGTTCGTACTTGCTAACATTTTATAGCAATGATTATTTGAGGAAGTCAGATTTTTTTTTTTTTTTAAAGTAGAAGCTAGGACCAGCTAGAGAAGGCTAAAAATTATCTGTTGACATGAGCTGGACACTGTTAGTATTTTTCAGATTATGAATGATTTAGCCCATAGAGTTATCTAAATGGAAGAGTAGTATTACAGAAAAAATGCTCCTTTGGTCACAGAGCCCTGTATTAGGATGCTGTTACACAAAGCCAGAGAACATGTGCCTGCAGGAACTACAGGAGAAGGGGCTCTCTCAAGAGTTCAATGAAGTTACACTGAGACACAGCATTTCTCAAGTCCTTTGGGGAAAAGAGCCAGGCACACACAATGCTCAAAGACCCCCAACAGTCACCCAATTGATCGTTAAGATGTACAGATTTATTCAACAAGAAATTGTTTTTCAACGTTTTTATTTATTTTTGGGACAGAGAGAGACAGAGCATGAACGGGGGAGGGGCAGAGAGAGAGGGAGACACAGAATCGGAAACAGGCTCCAGGCTCCGAGCCATCAGCCCAGAGCCCGACGCGGGGCTCGAACTCACGGACCGCGAGATCGTGACCTGGCTGAAGTCGGACGCTTAACCGACTGCGCCACCCAGGCGCCCCAACAAGAAATTGTTTTTAAATAAACACTGGTGCAGGGCACCCGGCAAGCTCAGCCAATAGAACACATGACTCTTGATCTCAGGGTCATGGGTTCAAGCCCCTTGGTGCCTCACTGTGAGTGGAGATCACTTAGAAATAAACACTGGTGAAATGTAGAAATAAGGGGTAAATATTTTATTTAGCTTAAGTCCTCTTAATTCAATAAAAGTCATTCAAAGTTTACTCTAAAGGCAAAAGGTTTATCATACCTCATTTTTCACTTCCATGTTCTTAGTTTCAAAAGGTGATTTACTATCTTCACGTTTGTAGAAACTGAAATAAAGCAGCTGATTATAATACTTCTAGTACAGAGCCAATTAAGAGTAGGGGCCACAATGATGTTAAATGCTCAATCAACAGAATCCAGAAAGGGAAAAACAGCTTCTTCCAGAGAGAATCCCAGTAGTAACAAAGCAAAACAGTCCAAGGCTGGCTATGAAATGGTTTACCCTGTACGTGGGCTTGCCGCCTCTTTCAAAGCCACCTAATTAAAAGGGATATATACAGCCACAATCTCCCAAGTCCCAGCTTCCTATCTGCAAAATGGAGATAATCCTCACACGAGACCTCAACAGTTTCGAGGATCAAATGAGGTCATAGATGGAAACTGCTTTGCAAACTGGTAAATACCATGCCAGTAGGATTTTTGTATTTTAAAATCACAATTCGAGAGACATTGTGAGAGCTCTACCTCATCAAAATTCAGGAAAGAATACATGATTACATAAAAGTAAGGCATTCTAAAGCTTTCATCATTACAAACACAAACTCACTTTAAGTTCTAACTGAATATGTACCATCTAATAAAATTATATTCATGAAAACTCAGTCCTAAGTCTGTAGAGCTGTTCATTTCAGATTTGCTTTTATGTTTATGTTATACTTCAATAAAAAGTAACTTCTACCTAGTTGTTGCCTGCTTACCTCATTTGATCGTTACACTATCAAAACAAAAAAACCACCTTAGTTTTAATGAATAAGAAAATCGCGCTTACTTGTACTGAACGGGTTTGCACACGATGCTGTGTGCTGACCAGTCCCTTCTCTGGCATGCTGTGGAGCAGTAGTACGTCTGCTTACACTGTGAGCACCTCAGCGACCCTACAGAACACACCCCACAACCACATCGCCAGTGTTTATTCCAAGTATTTGTTGCTGGGAGCAAGACATTTTCAAAGACCAGACATATCAAACACATTATTCTATTAATCACATCAAGATCACCTGAGGGGCACCCGGGTGGCTCAGCCGGTTAGGTGTCTGACCTCGGCTCAGGTCATGATCTCCCAGTTCATGAATTTGAGCCCTGTGTCGGGCTCTGTGCTGACAGCTCGGAGCCTGGAGCCTGCTTCTGACTCCTTCTCTTTGCCCGTCCCCCACTCGCACTCTCTCTTTTTTTAAAATTCTTTTAAAGATTACTTGAAAAGGATTATGCTGTTTATGATTAGGTGTTAAGATTAAACTTTCAAATCCCTCTCAAATTGCAAATAGGAATGCAAAGATGAATATCAGAGGCAGATAACTAACCTTCCTAAAGTAGAGCCCAGAATACATGTTTTTTTTGTTTTTGTTTTTTTAAATTTTTTTTAATGTTTATTTATTTTTGAGAGAGAGAGAGAGAGACAGAGCATGAACGGGGGAGGGTCAGAGAGAGGGAGACACAGAATCCGAAACAGGCTCCAGGCTCCGAGCTGTCAGCACAGAGCCCGACGCGGGGCTCGAACTCACGGACGGCAAGATCATGACCCGAGCCGAAATCGGCCGCCCAACCGACTGAGCCACCCAGGCGCCCCTAGAATACATGTTGTTAAAAAAGCAATCAAAGGAAACAGAAAATGTGTGGCCATAAGAACATACTTGTGCAAACAGACTGATGTGGCTTATTATCTTGTGCCATTAAAAAAGTACAAAACAAAAAACTAATCAAGAGAATCACACCCAGAAAAACCCAGGAAGTTTTTTAGATAAAGTATTAAAAAATCCTATTAGTGGGGCACCTGGATGGTGTAGTCGGTTAAGCATCTGACTCTTGATTTTGGCTCGGGTCATCATCTCACAGTTCATGAGTTCAAGCCTCACATCAGGCTCTGTGCTGACGGCACGGAGCCTGCTTGGCATTCTCTCTCCCTCTCTCTTCCCCTCCCCCATTCATGCTCATTCTCTCAAATAAACTTTAAAAAAATTTTTTAAATCCTTATTAGTATACAGGCAGAAAAAAAATATGTCATCTAAAAAACCAAGACAAAGCACATTACGAAACAACAATAAAACCTGGCTGACTTCGAATGCCTCTTCTCTAAAAGAGATAGAAAAAAACACAAAGGAGCTAACTATGCAAATAGCCAGTAAGCACATGAAATACTGCTCACTGATCATGGGGGAAATGCAAGGTAAAACCACAATGAGATACCTCTATATACCCAGGAAAAGGGCCAATATTGAAAAGACTGACAACACCAAATAACAAAGATGTGGAGCAACCAGAATTCAGTACCACTAGGAACATAAAATGAAACACCTACTTTGGAAAATGGTTTG
The DNA here is from genome assembly GCF_016509475.1 of Prionailurus bengalensis. Lineage (NCBI taxonomy): Eukaryota > Metazoa > Chordata > Mammalia > Carnivora > Felidae > Prionailurus > Prionailurus bengalensis. The sequence goes on along the minus strand of NC_057351.1, from coordinate 70,769,682 downwards.
GCTGTTTCCTCTAAAGTTCAACATATACCTACCCTTTGACTTAGCAGTTGTACTCCTAGGTATGTACCCAAGAGAGATGAAAACCTATGCTTACACAAGGACTTGTGCAAAAATATGTAGACCGTTCTATTCATAACAGCCAAAGCTAAACACAAGCAATCCAGTGATATAATCATACAAATACTACTTAACAAAAATTACAAAGAACATAGATTAATCTGAAAAATATTATTCTAAATGAAAAAAAAAGCTTTACACAGAGGAGTCAATACTGTAAGATTCCATTTATACGAAATTCACAAGCTAGAAAACTACTTTATGGTGCAAGAACAACTGTGGTTGCCTCTAGCAGTACAGAGACTGGAAGGGATGATGAGGGAATGTTCTAAGAAGACAGAAATATTCTGTATCTTGATAGGGTCTGAGTCTGTGCATGTCAATATTATCACAAACAAAACTATAGAAAATAACAGGTGAAGAAGCATCAAGAGTGCAAAGGTACGGACAAACAAGAACTTTAAGATGTTGGTAGCTGCCGACGGTGAGATGTGTATATGGTACACACACACACACACACACACACACACACACACACACTACTGTTTACATTTAATAAATTTTAAACTTTCCATAATAAAAATATTTTTCAGGGGCACCTAGGTGGCTCAGTCGGTTGAGCGTCCAACTCTTGATTTCGGCCCAGGTCATGAAGTGATCAGTTTAGATCTAGAGCACATGAGATTGAGCCCCACACCAGGCAATGTGCTTAGCTTGGAGCCTGCTTAAGATTCATTCATCCTCTTTCTGTCTCTCTCTCTCCCACTCCCCACCCCTCTCCCTTGCTCCTGCTCTCTCTCCAAAATAATATATATTGTTTTCAAATGTGTGAAAATATAATCCAGACACCAGAGGGAAATATGCTTACCAAACAGGCCACATCGATGGCAAGTTGTTGATCGAAAAGGAGGTCCTAAGGATCTGAAGAGTGCTGAATTATTTATGGACAAGGAATTCCCAACCAACTTGTGCATTTTTTTTTGACTTTGCAGGAGGCACATTATTGCTAGGCTTCTATTAAGAGAAGAGAATAGCAATATTAAAACTTGGTAGTACTTTTTTTTTTTAATACTGTATTTGGGATTTCCTCTTCTGAGAAAGTAAGGTAGATGTACTTTTCCCTATTCCTCCCATTAAGTCCAACTAAAAAACCCTGGACGTTTATGCAAATAAACATAAGCTGACTTTGACAGAAAGCAGCAGACAGGCTAGGAAACTTGGGACCCAGAGAACAAGGCAATGAGTTTCTTGAGTTTTCCTTTTCTCTCATACACCCCAGACAGGGTGCTGGAGAAGCCAGCAACCCAGAAACGCCAAATGGTACAAACAATAAAAGCCCCAACAAAAAGTCTGCTCTCTTTAACCAAATGACCAGGAAACAGGCAGCACAGCAATACAGAAAACGTTCATCAATAACTGCTCTACCCTAAACAAACACCACGGAAAAAAGCTGTGGCCCTGTTCTAGGGTAGGGAGCTGGCACTTCATCCCTGGGGTCTCCCCATGAAGACCACATGGGGAACCTGGACTTCCACCCAGCAGGTACGAGTTCTCCCCCTCACCACCATTATTGGGGAAGTGGAAGAGAAGGCCTTGTGGACAATGAGGACTTCTCACCACCACTCAAGAGTGACGAGGGTCTCCAAACTCTCCCACTGCCTCCAACTCCCCACCCTGGCCCGCTTACTCTCTCCCCACTCTACCTGACTTCCACGTCAGTCCAGAGGCACTCATCACTCCCAGCCATGGAGGAGGTATCCCATGAGGCCCACGAGGAGTCAGGAACTCCCACCCTCACCCAGAAGTAAGGAAGAGCATCCCCTTGAGTGTCAGAGGTTGAGTAGGGAACCTGGACATCTACTCTCACCTGGCAGCACCCACCTTCCTCTGTGTCTGAGGAAGCCAGCTAAAACAAAGTTTAAATAAGATACGGCATTTCATTAACATAACGCCCCAATGTGCCAGGTTCAATAGAAAATACCTTGCCATACTAAAAAACAGGAAAATCACAACTGAATGGGGAAAAAAAAAAGATGTCAACATCAAGATGACAGAGACGTCTATTTGACAAAGACTTTTTTATTTTTATTTTTATTTATTTTTTTTTTTTAATTTTTCAACGTTTATTTATTTTTGGGACAGAGAGACAGTGCATGAATGGGGGAGGGGCAGAGAGAGAGGGAGACACAGAATCGGAAACAGGTTCCAGGCTCTGAGCCATCAGCCCAGAGCCTGACGCGGGGCTCGAACTCACGGGCCGCAAGATCGTGACCTGGCTGAAGTCGGACGCTTAACCGACTGCGCCACCCAGGCGCCCCCTTTTTATTTTTTTTAACGTTTAGTTATTATTGAGAGATAGAGAGAGACAGACTGTCAGCAGGTGAGGGGCAGAGAGAGAGGGAGACACAGAATCCCAAGCAGGCTCCAGGCTCCGAGCTGTCAGCACACAGCCCGATGCTGGGCTCAAACTCACAAACTACGAGATCATGACCTGAGCCGAAGTCAGATGCTTAACCAACTGAACCACCCAGGCACCCCTATTTGACAAAGATTTTATAGCAGTCATAAGTAATAAGCAATTATGAGCACACCTGAAACAAATGAAAAGAGTCTCAGCAAAAAAATGGAAAATATAAAGAAGAACCAAATGGAAGTTCTACAACTGAAGAGTAAAAGAAATATTTTAAATGCAATTAGCAGAATGGAGGGGACAGAGGAAAGAATCCGTAAACTTGAAGACTGAACAATAGAAAATGCCTAATCTGAACATCAGAGAAAAAACCTAGTGGAGAAAAAAAAAACTAAATTAACAGTCTCAAAGACCTATGGAACTATGACAAAATATTTAATATTCATGTCTTCAGAGTCACAGAAGGAGAAAGAAGGCAGAACTGAAGAAGTCCTGGGATGCCTGGGTGGCTCAGTCAGTTAAGCATCTGACTTCAGCTCAGGTCATGATCACAGTTTGTGGGTTTGAGCCCCAGGTCTGGCTCTGTGCTGACAGCTCAGAGCCTGGAACCTGCTTCAGATTCTGTCTCCCTCTCTCTCTGCCTGCCCCCCCAACTCTCTCTCAAAAATAAACAATTAGAACTGAAGAAGTTCTCAAATAAAAAAAATAGGGGCACCTGGGTGGCGCAGTCGGTTAAGCGTCCGACTTCAGCCAGGTCATGATCTCACGGCCCGGGAGTTGGAGCCCCGCGTCAGGCTCTGGGCTGATGGCTCAGAGCCTAGAGCCTGTTTCCGATTCTGTGTCTCCCTCTCTCTCTGCCCCTCCCCCGTTCATGCTCTGTCTCTCTCTGTCCCAAATATAAATAAACGTTGAAAAAAATAAAATGTCCCAAAGTCACATAATTTGGCAAAAGATAAAAATCAACAAAATCAAGAAGGTGAACAAATTCCAAGCCAAATCAAAAAATCCACACAAAGACACATCTTAGTCAAATTCTTCAACCTAAAGACAAAAAAGCTTAGCAGAGAGAGGGAAAGCACATCTTACCTATGGGGAAAAAATAATTCAGATGAGAATAGATTTCTCATCATATACCTGGAGAACAGAAGGAAATAGCACAACATTTCTCAAGTGCTGAAAGAAAAGAACCATTAGCTGAGAAACTTATCTAGGAAAAATATCCTGCAGAAAAGAAGAAATCAAGACATTTTTGAGTGAAAGAGAACTAAGAATTTGTCACCAGCAGACCTATCCTATAAGAATGGCTGGCTAAAGGAAGTTCTCTAAACATAAAGGAAATGATAAAGGAAAGAATGCTGGAACAAAAGAGGAGGAAGAACATATTAAACAAAAATACAGTAAGTACAACAGACTTCTAGAATAGAAGCATTTGTGAAGCAAAACTAAACTGAAAACAGATCATCAGAACTTTAACATCCCTCCCTCAACAAGGAATAAAACTAGACAGAAGATCAGTAAGAAACAGAAGAACTCAAGATCACCAACAACCAACAGATTCTGTTAGACATTTATAGATCATTCTGCCCAACCACAGCAGAATGGACATTGTTTTCAAATGCTAACAGAACGTATACTAAGACCATATACTGGGCCATAAAACAAACTTAAAAGATTTTAAGACATACAGAGGATGGTTTTCAACCAAAGTGGGCTCAAATTTGAAGTAGCAGTAACAAATAATCTGCCAATATTTGAAAATTAAACAATACACTTCTAAAGAACTCATTAATCAAAGAGGAAGTCTCAAAGGAAATAAAAAATGCTGAAAAAAAAAGAAAATATGACAAATCAAAATTTGTACGACACAGTTAAAGCGTTGCCAAGAGGGAAATTTATAGCACTAAGTTCATATGTTAGAAAAGAGGAAAAGTCTTAAATCAATAATCTAAATTCCCATCTTAAGAACCTAAAAACTAAGAAAAATAATGCTCAAAGCAAACAGAAGGAAACAATACAGACAAAAACCAATGAAATTAAAAATAAAAACTTGGGAGAAAAATCAATGAAACTAAACCTGGTTCTTTGAAAAGATCAATAAAATTGATCTCACAAGACTGTTCGAAAACTAAACAAGACAGAAATGATCAGTATCAGGAATGAAACAATGTGTATCTTACTATAGACCATGAAGACAAATATGATAGTGAAATACTTTGAACTCTACACATGTATATCTCATGATGTAGACAAAATGGACCAATTCCTCGCAAATCACAAATCACCACAATAGAACATAATTTGAATAGTCTTATAAATATTAAATAAATTGAAATAATTTTAAAACTCCTAAAAAATAAATCTTCATACTTACCTGGTTTTCACTGGCAAATACTACCAAATGTTTAAAAAATTAACACCCGTCCTATACAACCTCTTTTTCAGAAAGTTAATATTCCCTTTGCTCCCCAACCATACAAAGACAGTAAAAAACAGAAAATTACAAACATTGCTCATAAAAACAGATGTAAAAATCCTTCTCAAAATGATACCAGATGTAATTCAGCAATATATAAAAATAATTATACACCATGACAAAGTGGAGTTCATTCCAGAGATGTAAGGCTGGTTACGTTTATTTCTTTTTTTGAGAGGAAGACAGACAGCACGCAAGCACACACACACACATACGCAGAGGAGTGGCAGAGGAGGAGAGACACAGTCTTAAGCAGGATCCATGCCCAGTGCCCAGCCCAACGCGGGGCTCAGTCTCATGACCCACATCATGACCCATCATGAGACTGTGACCTGAGCCAAAATCAAGAGCCAGATGTTTAACTGAGTCACCCAGGTGCCCCAAAGAATATTTTAAAACATCAACGAAATCCACCAAATTAACAGTCTAAAGGATCAATTATCAATGAATGAAGAAAAAGCATTTAGAAAAACTCCACACCAGGGCACCTGGGTGGCTCAGTCAGTTAAGTGTCCAACTTCGGCTCAGGTCATGATCTCCTGGCTCCTGAGTTAGGGCCTACATAAGATCCTCTGTCTCCCTCCGAAGCCCTGCTTTGGATCCTCTATGTCTGTCTGTCTGTCTCACAAATAAACATTAAAAAAAAATAAAAACTCAACACTGATTCACAATAAAAACCATCAAAAAAGTAGAAATAGAAAATTTCATCAATTTGATAAGGCTCATCTACAAAAAGCCTTCAGCTAACATTACACTTAATAGTAAAAGACTCAATGCTTTCCCACTGAGTTTGGAAATAAAGCAAGATATCCATTGTCTCCACTCTTATTCAACACAGGGTTAGAAGTTCCAGCCAGTGCAATAAAGCAAAAAAAAAAAAAAAAAAAAAAAAGGAAATATAAAGCACATATATTGAAAAGAAATAAAATTGTTCCTCTTTGCAGAAGATAAAATTGCCTGTATAGAAAATACCAAGGTATGTCTAAAAAAAAAAAAAAAAAATCCCTAAAGTGACTTCAGCAAAGTCACAGGATACAAGAGAAACATGCAAAACCATATTTATATATATTAGCCATGAACATGACAACACATGGAAATAAAAAATATAATAGCATTTACAATCACTAAAAAAAAACCACCTAGGTGTAAATATAATAACATGTGCACAGAACTTATAAGCTGAAAACTACGAAATGAAAGAAATCAAAGATCTAAGTAAAAATGAAGAGAGAGATTATATTCATGGACTGGAAGATTCAACACAACAAAGATACCCATAATCCTTAAGTTGATATACAGGTTTAATACAATTCCTATCAAAATCTCAGCAAGACTTTTTGCAGATATGGACAAGATTATCCTAGAATGTATATTGGAAGGCACATGAGCTACATACAAGCTAAAACAATCATGAAAAAAAAAAAAAGCGTGGGGCGGGGGGACGCCTGAGTGGCTCAGTCGGTTAAGTGTCTGTGCAGACAGCTCAGAGCCAGGAGCCTGTTTCAGATTCTGTTTCCTCCTCTCTCTGCACCTCCCCCGCTCGTGCTCTGTCGATCTCTCTCAAAATAAATAAACATTAAAAAAAAAAAAAAGTGGGAGGAATCACAGTACCCAACTTCAAGACTTACTACATAGCTCCAGTACTGTATGGTATCGTGGGAGGAATATATAGATAGGTCAATGGAAAACAAGAGAAAATCCAGAATAGACCCACACAAATATGCCCAATTAACTTTTGATAAAAGTACAAAAGCAATTCAGTGGAGGAAATACATCATTTTTTAACAAATAGGGCTAGAGAAATTAGACATTAAAAAAAAAAAAAAATCAACCTTGACCTAAGTCTCACAACTTTAACTCAAAATGGACCACAAATCTAAATGTAAAACTATAAAACTTTTCGGGAAAAAAAAATTTTTTTTTTCCTGAAGCCCAAGTAGCAAGAGTTTCTAGACTGGACACCAAAAGCATAATCCATAAAAGGAAAAATAGATCAGGACATCATTAAAATTAAAAGCTTTATGGGGCGCCTGGGTGGCGCAGTCGGTTAAGCGTCCGACTTCAGCCAGGTCACGATCTCGCGGTCCGTGAGTTCGAGCCCCGCGTCAGGCTCTGGGCTGATGGCTCAGAGCCTGGAGCCTGCTTCCGATTCTGTGTCTCCCTCTCTCTCTGCCCCTCCCCCGTTCATGCTCTGTCTCTCTCTGTCCCAAATATAAATAAACGTTGAAAAAAAAAATTTTTTTTTAAAAACTTTTGCTCTGCTAAACACCCTTGTAAGAGAATGAAAAGACAAGCTACAGACTGGGAGAGAACATGTGTGAATCACAAGTTTGACAAAAGACTAGAACCTGGGATATATAAAGAGCTTTCAAAACTCAGCAGTTAAAAAAATAAACAATCCATATTAGAAAATGAACAAAAGGTATGAATAAACATTTCACCAAAAAGGATATACACATGGCAAATACGTACGTGAAAAGGTGTTTATCATTAGCCATTAGGGGGAGCACAAAATCACGATGAAATATCACCACATACCTACGAGAATGGGGGCGGTAAAAATACAACCACCACCAAATTCTGGTGGTGATGCTGGATGCAGATTTTCTCAGTGCAAACATACAATGGTATAGCTATGCTAGAAAACACTTTAGTAGTTTCTTAAATATGTGATACTGTATGATCCAGAAATTATACTCCTGGGCCTTTGTCCCAGAGCAAAAATAAACAAAAACAAAAAGCTTATGTTCACATAAACCTTGCATGTGAATATTTAGAACAGTTTTAGCTGGAAGAGTCAAAAACTGTAAACAATACAGATGTACTTCAACATGTGAATGTTAAACCATGGACTACTACTCAGCAATAAAAACAGAATTATGGATACAACAGCTTAGATGAATCTCCAGAGAATTATGCTGAGTGAAAATACCCAATCCCAAGAGGTTACATACTGTAGGACTCCATTTATACAACATCCTTGAAATGACAAAACTGTGGATGTGGATTAGATTTAGTGGTTTCCGTGGATTAAGGAAGTGGTAAGGGCAAGAGCGAAATGGATAGGACCATAAAAAAAGCATGCAAGGGAATGATGGAAATGTTCTGTATCCTGACTCTATCACTGTCAATCTCCTGGTTGTCCTATTATACAAAGTTCTGCAGCAAGTTAGCAAGTTACCACAGGGAAAAACAGGGAAACAGCTACACAGGATCTGTATTATTTCTGCATGTCAACTGCGGAGTTGCATTTACAATTGCATGGTAATCTACAATTACCTAAAAAGAAAGAATTGCTTTTAAAAGGTACTAGGTTAGGGGCGCCTGGGTGGCTCACTCAGTTGAGCGTCCGACTTTGGCTTGGGTGATGATCTCACTGTTTGTTGAGTTAGAGCTCCGCGTCGGGCTCTGTGCTGACAGCTCAGAGCCTGGAGCCTGCTTTGGATTCTGTGTCTCCCTTTCTCTCCGCTCCTCCCCTGCTTGTACCCTGTCTCTCTCTCTCTCTCAAAAATAAATAAACATTAAAAAAATTATAATTAAAAAAAAACAGGTACTAGGTTAAAGAAATGGAAGCTCGACCTTGACTAATACCTGAAAATTGAATAATTCTTCATTAACACAATACAAAGTATGTTTAGAATCTTTTACCCCAACAAAAACACAAAACAGAAAAAAAAAAAAAAGTCCTGACACATCACACTACTACTTACTTCTTTGGGTGGTGAATTGTTTGCAACATTTAATGGTGACACTGAGTTTCCTAGAGAGGGAAAACATAAAAGCCAAATATTACTTTGTTCCTAGAAATGTACAATACCATAATTAGATATTCAAATAAAATTATACCATAATAGCCTTAAAGGTACACTAAACAATCCTACTTTTTCCTAATGATAAAGGATTTGCCTGAAACTTCCTTAAATACCAATCTTCTTACTGTGAACTTTTCTCAATTCACTAAGGCAGCAGTTCTCAGACATTTTTGAACACCAGCCTCATTTACACACTTAGAAATTACTGAGAACCTCAAAGAGATTTTGTTTATATGGCTCATGTCTGTCAATATTTACTAATACTAGAAATTAAGGGGCGCCTGGCTGGTTCAATCAATAAAGCATGTGACTCTTGATCTCAGGGTTGTGAGCTGAAGCCCCACACTGGGGCTTACTTAATTTAAAATTAAAGCTAACTTAATTTAAAAAAATGTAAAAAAAAAAAAAAAAAGAAATTATAATTAGAAATTTTAAACTTTTAAAATTAAAAACATTTAAACATAAATTATTACATGTAGACATGATTGTTTTTATTTTTAAAGCAAATACATTTTCTAAAGCAAAAAAAAAAAATTATGGGTAGCACTGTTTTACATTTTTGCACCCATCTTTAATGTTTGGCTTAATGATAGACTCACACCTGCTTTTGCATTCAATCCACTGTGATATGTTGCTTTGATTGAAGCATATAAAGAAAACCTGGCCTCTCACAGACACATGGTTACAAAAAGAAGTATTTAACGGCCTTCTCAGATAATTATGGATATTTTCCTTTAATATCATGCCAAAACTCAAGGGGTAGGTAGTTTAAGGAGTAGCTGCAAGGTGGAATCTAAAACTTTTTCATAACGTGACACCGAAATCCACTGATTCATCTTGCACCTTGAGTGGATTTATACGTTTGCACTTTGATTCATGAATGCACATTCATTCATACATGTTTAACCTATACGTGACTTCGCAACATCACACACTGGTCATTTGGAAAAGACTGAGAAACTCTGAGTTACGCAGATCTTCCAAATGTGGACGATTTCATTTTACAATAGTGAAAACTTCACGTGTGTTAGTTAACATCCCTCTGCATCTCACGAGGACAGTCTTTATTTTTAAGTATTGAGAAGTTGTCACACAGAGTGGCAGATACAAGCTTCCTGAAATTCTCATTTTTGCTTAAAAGCTCGAATTTTATCATTAGCAACAAAATACTGTCAGGTGTATTCCTTGAGGAGACAGGCTCACTTTGTTCCTTTCTGAGACTGCCACATCTCTAGATCTGAATAACCAGAGTTTGTCATTCTTTTCCAGTAGAAATGATGTTCAAAGAAACAAGTTTCCATACAGCTCAGAACTCAATCACACACACGCTCTTCATACTTCGTTATGAAGCAGAAGCTGGGGATAATTCCCATTTTGTTACTACAAATACCTGTACACAAGGTTCAAGATTTCGTAATAACTCTTACTGCTTTGTCAAGGACGTACTTTAGTAAAACTGGCATTTCCACCTTTGTCTGTCTTAACTACAAGTGCATACCGATGAAAAACTCAGTGAGCACTAACCCAGGCTGGTGTCCCTACGTGGAGCTAACAAGCACCACTGGTTTACTCATCTTTGCTTTTGCACCAGCGTAAAGTCGGCACAACAAAGGCAGCAAATGATTTTTGAGATTCAGAAAATAGTTTCGACCTCTTGGGAAACCCCGTGCCAGAACTACATCACCATAACATTAAAAGATCGTATCTGAGGGGCGCCTGGGTGGCTCAGTAGGTTAAGCATCCGACTTCGGCTCAGGTCATGATCTCACAGTCTGTGGGTTCAAGCCCCGCATCGGGCTCTGTGCTGACAGCTCAGAGCCTGGAGCCTGCTTCCGATTCTGTGTCTCCCTCTCTCTCTGTCCCTCCCCTGCTCATGCTCTGTCTCTCTCTGTCGCAAAAATAAATAAAAAAAAAACATTAAAAAAAAAAAAAAGATCGTATCTGATACACATTCATCCAGGGCCCAGCCTCCTTAAAAACCAGGTTTTTAGGACTGAGGACTAAAGGGGAAAAAAAAAACCAAAAAAAAAAACACACCACCTCATGAAACAATTTAATGTATTAGCTACATTTTTGTGAGCTTTTGTATGCATACAATTTGCATAGTATTTTTAAAATATGGTCAATCTGTAGAGTTCCCATAAAAAGCCAGAGTACAGTATTTCCTTTCTATACTCCTAGTCCTTCAATTGTGGGGGTGGGAGGGGCTCCTCTGGAGATAGACATTCTCTCCTCAGGAATCCTTTTTGTGATGAATCTAGTCAAAGGCAGCTACTTGGCACCTGGTTTTTCCTTCTAGATTAATATTTAAATGCAAATACTACAAGGTGGCCATTTCGTTATTCTGTTAATAGCCCATGGGTGTGTAATTACATACTTGTGATAAGCCAAAGAAACCACCAGAATCAATAAGTATTAAACCTGTAGTTTCCACTTACCTGTTGGCAACGTTTTCCTGTCTCCTTTGGATCCAGTCACCTCTCTGCTGAGGCTATTAGAGTTTGAAGACACTGAATTGTCTTCCTGACTAGCCAAATACTGTTTGGTTTGCTCACTAAGCAAAAAATTGTTCTTTTTATTTCCATTCTCTGGACTTTTCAACCGGAAGTTAGGGTGGTTAGCATGTCCTCCAGGACTTCTTAAAGAATCACATGGTGGAAGCTTGTTTTCATTTTTCTCAAAATTAAATGGCTCTGTCATTTTATAAGTAGATGCCTCCAAATGATTTCTTGACATCATACTACGCGGCAATGCGACATTCACAGAAGTCTACGGGAAGAAGCATATTTACAAGGCAATTTTTAATTACAAAAGTAGAAGCATTGTAGGCCCAGGTGATTTCTTTTTATGTAACAGGTAATGCTCCTGAATGATTCCAAAGCAGAGGTAACTGTGATATCACAGCCTGGCCTAAAGGCAAAAGAAAAAAAACAATTCGATTCTCTATCGATAAGCACAAACTCCCAAGTTTCACACAATTCAACCACAGACAAAAAACTAACAACTCAAGAGACATCAAGAATAATCTCAGAGTTCGACACTGTTCCTTACTTTAAAAAGCTTTTGAAACGATAGAACTTTCACATTTTAAAAGAAATATTTCCAACTCAGTGCATGCAACTTAAAGGTGAAATACAATGAAGGGCATTGTTTTCATCGGGTCATTGCCTACCTTTCTAGAATCCCTCTACTGGCTCCTATTTAGATGGTATGACCTTGTATCTGCTGAGCCCAGCTCCCCAATGGCCACGCCCCTCCGTCCCCGCCTCTCTCATTCCCCAGGTTAGCTCCTTCCTTCCCAGACATCCTTCAGTTTGCTTCAGCTGACCTCCATGCGATCTGTTTTTCTTCCCAAGGCCTCTGCTTTGATCATCTCCAGCTGTGCTTCCATAAACTGTAACTTGTATCTACTGTTTTTCAGGATTATCTGCGTGCATCCTTCTCTGAAAAGAAGGTAGCATATTGTTGCAACGTGCCTCTGAAAAACCTCCATCCAGACCTTATGCTGGCTTGTTGTTTTTCTCTTACTCTTAAAGAATACTAAGTGTCCTCCCCAAGGGAAGTAATAAAAGTGGACAAACAACTTTTCTTTGTGTAGTGAGTTACCACCGCTTGTCTATTGACTGCAGGCAAAACTGCCTATCATCCCAAAACTGCTCAAAAAAAAAAAAAAAGGCCACAAAAAATTAAACTGATATGAGTATCATCTAAATGTTGCTTAACATTGTTTTAAATAGAAGATAAAGAAATAGCAGAAAAGTCCTCCTCTTGGTGTCCTAAAATGCCTATTTCATTTCCTGCTTTAAATTAGGCCTAGCCTAATCCATGACGATAGAGAAAAAATAATGAAATAAAAAGAAACACACAGGCACACTCAAAGGTGGGGAACTCTCTGAGGACCAGATCCTGGAAAGATCCCTAACACAAGGCCTGCAGATAGGCAGTCACAGAGAGAGATGCTGTAGCTGCCAGGGAAAGCACACCTACACCGAAGAAAGTTGGACGCGGTAAGAAATACCGTGGACACTGAGTTACAAAAGAGAAGTAACTGCCAGGGGAAACTGGGTGAGGGTAGGAATACGAAGTAATGCCACACACTCTGTACAAGAAATTTAAAGAATGTGCATTTCCCAGGGTGTGTGGGTGGCGTAGTCAGGTAAGTGTCCAACTGCTAGTTTCGGCTCAGGTCATAATCTCACGGTTCCTGAGTTCGATCCCCATATCGGGTTCCATGCTGACAGTGCAAAGCCTGCTTGGGATTCTCTTTCTCTGCCCTTCCCACATGTGCTCTCTCAAAAAAAACGGATAAACTTATAAAAAAAATGCATTAACACATTAGGGTAACTACTAGAAGAACAAAAACAATACATGAATTTAAAATTACTGAAGAAAAAAATAAAATTACTGAAGAAAAAAAATCTCAGTCTAACAGAAAAAAAAAATTCAAGCATGGTCAGTAGAAAACATCAAATGTGACAGAACCAAATCCAAGTATCAGTGATTGAGTCTCAATTAAAAGAGAAAAAGACTTAGGGAGAAAAAGATCCAGCTAAATGTTATGCATAAGCAGCAGAGATAAAAAACGAAATTATATAGCAATGCTGTAAATAACAGAACTAAAACACATGTTATGCAAACAACCAAAAAAAAAAAAGGTGGAATACTAATATTAATAGCCGATAAAAATAGAACTCAACTTCAAAAATATCGGGAGTGCTGGGGTGCCTGGGTGGCTCAGTCGGTTGAGCAACTGACTTCGGCTCAGGTCATGATCTCACGGTTTGTGAGTTCAAGCCCCACGCTGGGCTCTGTGCTAACAGCTCAGAGCCTGGAGCCTGCTTCAGATTCTGTGTCTCCCTCTCTCTCTGGCCCTCCTCTACTCATGCTCTGTCTCAGAAAAAAATAAACATTAAAAAAAATTTTTTTTTTAATGTCACGAGTGCCTTAGACAGTTGTCAAGATACAGAAAGCAAGTGGTGATATTTTAAATACCACGATGAATACAACCAAAAGCATTCATTTTTCCAATACTGGGCATATACTGGACTAGAAAGGCCACCCCAACGAACTCCAGAAACACTAATGCCATGTTCACTCATCACAGTACACAAACCTCCATCTCAGGTTTTATTTCCCAGGGAATCAGCCTACAACAACTACATTAGAAGATGAAGGGTTCTGGGGCTTTTTGTTTAAAAGTGGTAAAATATCACGAAGAAACTGATAGCAAACATGACTCTCTAAAACAAAAACTTATAAGAAATAGCAAAGAGGCCAGGAAATAAAGATTAACACATAGGTGAAAAATTCAACACCAAAATTTTTAAAAATGTGATAAATAGTAAAAACATTCGGATACTGTAGCAGACACTGTGATTGACCCAGAAAGGCCATCTTCTACCTCCGATTTGTCAGCTGGCACTAGAGACAACACTGGCCATAATCAATCCTCCTGAGGAGAACTTCCCAGAAAGCTCTGTCCTTTCTTGATGAACATGGACAGGTTTGGATAGCAGGAACCTTCACCCCTTTCTTCCTATAACACAATCAGGAAGCTTAAATAAGCAAAAGGAAGAACACACACTCTAAGGTTCGTAGACCTGGAAAGGCAGAGCACCTGGGGTCTCTGGCGATAACCTGGAGTCAGTATGTCAGCTCTGATCTATGCATAGACTTGCTATGGCATCAAATAAACCCATGAGTTTTCTGTTATTTGCAGCACAATTGATAGATACCAATAAAACATGTGAGCAAAAGTCATGAACAGAATGCATAAAAGATGAAGACTGGTTGATAAACATAGGGGTAAAAACATTCAACCTCATTTGTAATAAAAAACAAAAATTGAAATTAAGTAACTTATTTTCTACCCAGCATGAGCGTGATTAAAAAGGACACTCATTACTGCAGGGAATATAAAGTAATATGTTCTTACTGGGAGACAATTTGAATATACATACATACATACACATATGTACATGTATGTATGTCTCTATACATTCTTAAGATATCAATGTATTCTTAAAATTTTTTAATGTTTATTTTTGAGAGAGACAAAACATGGCGGGGGGGGGGGGGGCAGAGAGAGAGGGAGACACAGAATCCAAAGCAGGCTCCAGGCTCTGAGCTATCAGTACAGAGCCTGATGTGGGGTTCGAACTCCTGAACCGTGAGATCATGACCTGAGCCGAAGTCGGACACTCGAGCTACCCAGGCACCCTGAGATATAGATGTTTTCTTAAAAACATTCCTAGTCACTCATCTGGCAACTTTACTTCTAGAAATCATCCCACTAAGATAATCCTAAATAACAAAAATCCTATTTAAAATGATGAAAAATACTGGAGAAAAAAGTTAACTGTGATGCCATTACTAAATAGAATATTAACATTGCCATTTAGGGTCCTAGTTTTAAAAATATTGTGAAATGTGTTAAAACAGCAAATGAAAAATCAGAAACACTGTATATCCAATATAATGACTGGGAAAAAAAACAACCCCTGCATGTAAGCATGATCAATGAAATACATTAAATTTTAAAACAATGAGTGTTGTGTAAAGTAGGTTGACAAAGGAATCTTTTTCACTATATATAATTTTCCGAATTATAAGAATTACTTTTATAGAAAAAAGCATTTTAAAGATTAAAACATCTCTGGGGCATCTCAGAGGCTCGGTTGATTAACCGTCCAACTTCAGCTCAGGTCATGATCTCATGGCTCGGCTGGTGAGTTATACAGCTCAAGCCCTGTATCAGGCTCTGTGCTGATAGCTCAGAGCCTGAAGCCTGCTTCAGACTCTGTCTCCCTCTTTCTCTGCCCTTCCCCCACTCATGCTCTCTCTCAAAAATAAACATCAAAAAAAATGTAAATATTAAAATATCCTTAAAAATTAAAATATTACTATTACATTTTAATTGAGCCTATTTTTCCTAAAGTGTAGTTAATTCTAAACCAAGTAAAGGATCAAGTAATATTTAAACCACAAAAGTAGGGTATAGTCCTCTTCTCAAGACACCAGTGGGACCCTCAATACACAACATGTAACTCCCAAAATAGCCTTTCCTAACTTTGTCATTTAGTAAGGCTGACAGTCAATCCACAGTCAGTTACTTTCCACCCTGTATTACAGTTAGCTATAGACAATTATGTCCGTCTTCTAGGTTATTTTAAGTAGCTTGAGTGCAGGAACCATGTCTTCTTAAAACCATTAACAAAAACCCCCTGATTTCCCATAGCACCTACCATGGTGTTTTGTACAATGAAGTATTCAAAAGATATTTGAATCTTTTGATACAAAACTACTTAAAAGACACTGCTGCACTATTTTCATGACAATCTCGACAGGAAAAATGAAATTCATTATCTGAAATTACATTTGGCAGTCTTAAACAGAGAATTACATCATGTTATGAGGTTTTCTGAAATTTAATAGCAAAACCTCAAGTCTTACATCCACTCTTACAAACTCTAAAAATTAGCCAACAAATTTGACTTCAGGAACAACAGAATCAGTCTTAGACCCAATGTACAAGTGTAAGCAGCAAATAAAAAGGCGAAATATGTAGGTTAGAAAGACACCTCACTTGCCTCACCCTATTCAGGAATTTTCATTCCAACGCCCAGAGCAAATAGTGGTGAAGACCTGTTCTATAACTAGAGGCTTTTAACTTCCTTTAATTTTGGACAGCCAATTGTTCTGCATTCTTTTTTATAAAATAATTCACTCCCCCCCCCCCCCAATTCTGTTGCTGCCCTGTAATCACTACCTTTCAAATATCTGAGATGTCCCACCAGGTCAACTTTCCTCCAGGTCCTTCACCAGCTGATGTAGCACCTTCCGGAGTCCTCACAAGTCTGGACTTTCTCTAGTTCATCAGAAACCTTCATATAGACATGCTTCTTCTAACAGAGCACAGGACTGCAGATGTGAGCCAACAGCAGGGCGGCAGAATCATACTCCGCCTTACTTTGAACACTAACCACTTCCACTCATGCTCTAGCTTTTAGAGCGGTAGCCTGGAATTCTCTGAGTACATGTAAAACCTGCAGTTACCTAAAATCTTGTAGAATTTTTTAAAAAAGTGTTTATTATCGTATTAAAAATGCCTTTTTTGATTTACAATCCTATCGATTCTTCTTTTTTAATTTGAGAGAGAAAGAAAGTGCATGTGTGCACGCAAGTGGGGTAGGTGCAGAGAGAGAGGGAGAAACCGAATCCCAAGCAGGCTCTGTGCTCGATCCCACGAACTGTGAGATCATGACCTGCACTGAAATCAAGAGCCAGACGCCTAACCAACTGAGACACCCAGGTGCCCCTACAGTTCTATCAAGTCTAACACATGTATTTCGACATTAAAAAACACTTGTAAAAAACCTGCAATTATCCCTACTTGGCTTCATGCTGTGTCAATCACTGGGCATGCTCGAATCTGGAGTGGGCAGACACTATTCCATAATGCCATGCTTCCCAACCTCGGGCTACTGACTTCCGGTATACAGGTACAGAGAGGTATCAGACACTGTTGCAAGGGTCATGAGACCTCATAGGCTAATCTTACACAGCTGTAAAACAAGCAGTTTCCCCTATATACAATGTACTATTTTTTACATGCTACTGGTGGCAAGAATTTATAACCATTCCCAAATCCATAGTAATTAGTTATGTATTTCCTTAACCTAACACAAGAGGTTAATTAGGAGGGTCCCCAAATTTATGTTAAAGGAATCACTGATGTAATAAAAGAGCAATGGAATGGAAGTGACTACTGAGAGTTCTACAGGCAAAAATAAGGCCTTAGCTTTGTATTGTAAATTGTGTTCTGGGCTTCATGATTTGACATCAATAAAACATGAAGCTCCCTGAGGGGCAAGCCTTTTCTTTTACTCCCTTGGGATCCCGCTCCCCCCTCTTCCATGTGGCCAGGAGCATCCCAGCATACATCTGCAACCAGTGACAGTAAGCCTTCTCCTTCCTTCCCAGAACACTACAGCCTAGAGGCTAAAGTGAATTTTTACCACTGTGCATTGTCCTTTAATACCAAAAGTACTTGCAACAGATACTGAGCTGTGATTTTCTTTTTCTTCTCTGATGTTTGCTTTTGTTTTCCCCACGCATTCAGAGAGAATGGCTACTCAAAGGAAACGCTCGGTTTTAAAGCTGTGAAACCCAATGGTTCAGCAGAACACAAGTTTTAAATGTAAGCGGGTCAGACCCAAATCTGAGCAAAGGCTCATCGTCCTCTTTCAGCTATGCTATGTCAACCCCAATCACTTCATCTTCTTAGGATTCAGTTTCTGCAAAACGCGGCCAACCTTACTCACTTCCTCATAACACTTACCCATGAGGATTAAGTTTGAGAATGTGTGTTAAGACTTAGCACCGTGGCCGGTGCTCACAAAGTGCGTAAAAGGCAGCTATGATCTCGACTTTACTTTTATACCACTCCCACCAAGAACTTTTTCTACTCATGAGTAACTATTTTGCCCACTGAAGTAATCTGAGGTTTAAAGTATTCCTATGTCCTTATTCCTCCAGCTGAGTGAGGCGGACCTGGGCAGGTGAACTAACTTGCCAACCATCCCCTCCCCACACCCCCGCGCGCCAGAGCGAGCACCCTTGCACAGCGGAGATGAAAAATCCAGGTCTGATTCCTAGACCGTGCCGCTTCGCATTCAATACCCTTAGACCTCAATAAGGAAACTAGAAGCACCTTCTCACACTCCAGAGGCCAACCAAGCCAGCGTATTCATAGCAAGGACTCAAGTGCTAACTGTGATTGGCGTCCAGCAGACACGCTACAAACCCTCACCAAAGGAACCAGGGCTGGCTCGCCCGTATCCTGCTAAAGCCATGGCGCATCTACGTTCCCTACAGAAGGCAGGAAGTAGGGGGGAAAGTCTAGGCAGCGTTAAATGTCGTTTGCACAGGCAGCTTCGGGCTAAACGAAAGCAGTGACTGAATCCACAAACTAGTTTCTTTTGGCGACCAGAGAAAACAGCTCCTCGAATGGGATCCCAGGGGACGTTCACATTTTGGAGGCTCACGCCCGGAAGTACTATTTTCTAAACGTACGGCAGAGCCCCCCCTCCCCCCCACTTTGCTCGGGGGGGCTCAAGTCTCACGTCTCTCGCCCCTCCCCCACCACAACCTCCAACCCTAAACCTGCCCTTCCCAGCCAAGGCTCCGAGGGCCCCAACACCCTTCCATCCTCTCTCCACTGCCAGGCCCCTGGTGCCCGCTCAACGCCCGACCTCAACGCCTGACCCTAACGTCCAGCGCCCAACGTCCGGTCCCCAACGACTGAAGCCCCGAAGGCCTCACGCACTCCCTTTTCGCTCCGCCACGCGCCTGGGAACCCTGACCTGGTAGGAGGCAAAAGGGCCGCCGACCCGACCCGTCTCTGACGCCCGGCCGTGGTGGCGGCCGCCGGTGCCCGGGAACCCCGCCGCCCAGGTGCGCTTCCGGCATTCACCTCATCTCCGAAGTCCGGCTCGGCGCCAGAGCGGCGCCTGCGCAGTCCCCGCGCACGTGCGCCCCGCGACGCCCCCGCGCGCCCTCCGTGCGCTGGGGAA
The DNA here is from genome assembly GCF_016509475.1 of Prionailurus bengalensis. Lineage (NCBI taxonomy): Eukaryota > Metazoa > Chordata > Mammalia > Carnivora > Felidae > Prionailurus > Prionailurus bengalensis. Next base: position 70,750,356 of record NC_057351.1, on the reverse strand, counting down.
GCAGAGCTCTGGTCTCCCGGGCACGTCATTGTGCTTCGGTGCCGCGTGCTCACGAAGTTCTTCTGCGAAGACGCCGTAGCTATTGCAGCTGCTTCTAGAAATGTGGCCCTGCGAACGCGGACGGCGAATTTTGAGCGCAAAGACGCAAACCGACTCCCTAAAGGTCCCTTGGGTCGCACTAACCACTTAAAGTCTTGCAAGGTTTTTCAAATTAGTCCGCTACCTCTGCCTGGTCTTGGAAACTAAACACAGGTGGTCACTTTTTTCTTCCCCCCCAAGTGCACCTGGTTATGTGTTGGTGCTACTTAAATACTTAGAAAACTTTGTGGGGGGGCGGACTAGGGGCCTTTCAAAAAAATTAAGAAACCTGGTACCCGCCTGTAGTGATCACCAAGTTTGAACATTGCCAATTCACGGTGGATCTTGTCTGCATCTGTACCCCTCACACACTCCTGTTGTTCGGAAGCAAATCCTGACTTGTATCTTTTTTTCCTTTGTAATGGATTTTTTTAAAATTTGTTATTTTTGAGAGACAGCGCGCTAATGGGGGAGGAGCAGAGAGACAATGTGGAACTCAGGAACAATGAGATCATGACCTGTGCCGAAGTTGGTCCCTTAACCGACTGAGCCACCCAGGTGCCCCATAATGGATTTTTTTTTTTAGAACAGTTTTAGATTTACAGAATAAGTTGAGAAGCTAGTAGTTTCTCACATTAACCACACCCGGTTTCCCCTTAGTAGGACACATTAGCTACAATTAAGGAACAAACATTGATACATTGTTACTAAAGTCCAGGGTTTATTTAGATTTCCTCAGTTTTTACCTACTGTCCTTTTTCTGAGCCAGAATTCCATTCAGGATACCACATTTTTACATTTCGTTGTCATATCACCTTAGGCTCTTCTAGGTTATGGCAGTTTTTCCGACTTTCCCTGTTTTGATGACCTTGATAGTTTCCAGGAGTGAGTACTTGTTAGGCTTCTTGTAAGATTCCCCCACTGTCAGTTTCATGTTTCTCTCATGATAAGACTGGAGTTAATAGGTTTTTGGAAAGAAGGCTACAGAGGGAAAGTGCCATTCATATTGCATCATACCAAGTGTACATCCTTGGATGTGATTCATGACAGTTGATGCTTTCCACCTGTAGAGTGCAAGATCGCGTCCCTCAGGTCAAATTGTGATGTAATCAGGAAAGCAGCCAAGGGTATTGCAGCTAACGCCAGGTATCACCGAAACCAATATAGACTGGAAGTACCGAGGGGTAATAATCTGTAAGGCCTGGAAGAATCAGGAGCTGATAATCACTAGCACTAAAAGATACCTGCAAAGGCCCAAGATTGATTAAACTTCTCTTAAAAGGGAGCATTTCTGCAGCAAACTGCCAGACTCTCTGGGTGTTGACCTTTCCTCATCTGACCGCCTGCTGCCCAAGGCTCTGCCTGAGTGATCTCTAAACATAATAGAGACCCTCAACTTTTTGAACATATTAAGCAGTAGGTGCCTAGAGCTGGCCCAGAACCTACCAAGTCTTCATCTTAACTGTGTGCTCACACACTGACTTTGTTTTGTTCATTAACTTCTTATCCTTATCGTATCTCGTTTGTTGCATGACTTTATATCATACATGGTGTGATGTGGAAGCCAAATTAAACGCATAGAGATCTCATTGAGTTTAGAATCCTGAATCTCCTTTACGGTTACATTAATCTTGCTTTATGATGGAATAAAACTGACATTGTAGAAAGACACAATTCATACATACCTTTATAACATGCTTGCGACCCCCCCCCCCCCGACTGGTGGTGTTCCTCAGGTTTCTGTACTCTAAAGTTACTTTTGTTTTCCCTCTTTTGCATATTGTACACTTTGGAAGGAAGTCATTATACACCACCTACACCTAAGAAAGAGGAGTTATGCTTCCCCTCTTTAAGGACTCTCAGCACAGAGACCAATGTGGGACTCAATCCCACATATTGAGGGATCATGACTCAAGCTGAAAGCGAGAATCAGACGCTTAATCTACTGAGCCACCCAGGTGGCCCACTAATAATTTCTTAATATCATAAAATTTGTACTTAAAATTTCCAGCATCTCACATGATTTTTAATAATTATGTTCAAATCAGGTTCCAAACAAGATCCTCTATTTGTATTCAGTACTATACTTTAAAAAGAGATTTCCTTTTTTTTTAATTTAGTTTATTTTTTCTAACTTGTTTTGAGAGAGAAATAGCAAATGAGGGAAGGGCAGAGAGAGGGAGATAGACTCCTAAGCAGGTTCCATGCTATCAACGCAGAGCCCGACACAGGGCTGGAACTCATGAACCATGAGACCATGCATGAACAGAGCCGAAGAGTTGGACGCCTAACCAACTGAGCCACCAAGGCACCCCAAAAGAGATTTCCTTTTAATGATTTTCTTGCAATTTATATATTGAAGTTATGGCGGGGCCACCTGGGTGGCTCCATCAGTTGAGTGTCTGACTTCAGCTCAAGTCATGATCTCACAGTTTGTGGATTCAAGCCCTGTGTCTGGCTCTGTGCTAAACACTTGCTCAGAGCCTGGGGCCTGCTTCGGATTCTGTGTCTCCTTCTCTCTCTGCCCCTCCCCAGCTCACACTCTGTCTCACTCTGTCTCTCAAAAATAAATAAATGTAAAAACAAACAAACAAAAAAATGAAGTAATGGCAGTTTTTCTTAGATTCAATTTTGAGCACATCTCCTCTGGTAAGCATACTTCACAGGTGGTATTGTGTTCCTCTATTGCATCACATCAGAAGACACTTATTATCTAGTTGTGTCTCTTTGAGAAATACTAAAATTGATCTATCAGGTTCAAGTGTTGTCAGCCCCATCCATCTACTGTAAAGTTTTCCACTGGCTTTTCTTCTAATGATTTTAAACTCATTGATGATCATTAACTAGGTCCATTATTTCATCAGGCCTAGAAAAATGGGAAAAATCTATCTTCTGCATTTATTATCCGTTATTCTGTGAAGAACTTTCCCACACTATTTGAGATTCAGTTTGTAACAGGAAAGTTAGGATGTTTGATTTCTTTTATCAGTTTTCAGAATGTGATGATTCTTTGGCATCTTCCAAAGGTGGCCAAATGATGTTTTAGAAAATCAACACACATTAATTTTGGACATAGATGTATCAATCAGTTGCTGCTACCATTTTTGAATGCTTAATTGTCCTTTGACCAATGTGCATACCTTTGAATGCCCACCCCCTGTCCCCGAGTCTTTGACACAACTCCTATTATCTTCACTTTCTTCTTTGCTTTCTGATACAACCAACATGTCTTAGACTTTACTGTACTTTTCCTGCCCCAGACTTAGAAACAGTCCTTGATATCCAAGAGGAGCCCAGGTGACTCTTGGTGGGAAATTATATTTACCAATGATGGAGAATAAGAGTGTGCATTGTGTTGATCGTTGTTTCAGGCCTTTTCAGTGGACAGACTTTTAATGAAAAAACAAAAAATACCATGAGTTCATACTGATATTTCCAAATTCAAATTTAGGTTTGCATAATTTTTACTTAATTTCTTTGATTATGTATTGTATTTCCTTTCTCCAATACTCAAAATCTTGGTTTCAAGAAACGTAATTACTTTAATGCTTACTATTAATATGCATATTTCAGAAATAACGATATGAATGTTACTACTGACAATATGAGCTGTGAAAAAGGCCTAAATTTTTATTTTCTCTTGAAATAATATATCTCACTAGGAATGTTTGGTTGACTATTTTAAAGTTAAATCATTTCTTCACCGTTAAAACACTTTTAACTGCAGTGTGTTTCAGTGCACTATTTTCATTTAAGGAAGGAGGTGCTATTTCCTGTTGAAAAGGAAAGAGGAACAGAGTTACACAATGTTGAATTTTTTAGTGATTTCCACCCCAGTAGTTAGTATCAAAGAAGCTTAACAGAACAGGAACAAGCTTTGCTTTACAAACTCTAACATCGACAACTTGTCACAATGAACTATTTTCACTCATAAGTTGTGAATAAGGAGTCCTAAACCAAAGAACATCACTTCACTGGACAGTATAGGTTTGCAAAACCTCCACAAACTGTTCACCTTACTTACCTGGACCTGTTTAAGCAACTATTCAATACACTTTTCCCCCCAATACACTTTTGTTGCTAATATTTGAGCACCTCCCGCATGTCACTCCCCACGCTGCCTATAAGGACACCTGGCAGGCCGGATAGGACACTTCTTGCACTCAAGGCGCTCACAGCCTGGTGCCAGAGACGAACGCACCAAGAGTTTATTATTAAACAATGGCAATGAGTGCCACCCTGTACACACGAACGCGGTGTTATGGAAACCCCCAGAATCTCTCCCACGGATGAATCGTCGACGGGCAGTAGGCTGCTTCTGCTGATTCCTCCTAGGTCAGGTGCAAGGTTTGCGCATCAGAGCTGGGAAGTCACAATTTCAAATTCTCTTTTATTGCTTTATGCCCGTGACTAATATGAGAAGAGTCAAAAGGTGAGGTGAGCTTATATCCAATGAGCGCGTCCCACAGAAAGAAAGAGCAGGCTTGGGTCATAAGTGGCGCGAGACACAGGACAGGACTAGCAGGATCGCTGGCTAGCCAAGTCAGTTGGGGCGTAGGTGCCGAGTCTGAGCGCCGGTCTCAGCGCTTCAAGTGCAGGAGGCGGTGCTGCCCTGGCCCCGCCCACTGCAGGCAGGTTACACTGGCCCCGAGGTGCGTCGCGTCACACCGCCCGCGCCTCCCTGATTGGCTCCTCTAGAGAGCCCCGCCCCCTCAGCTGTAGTGGGGCCGGCTTCAGCGTCGCCGCCATCTTTGTTGATGTGTCAGCTCCGCGGGGGCTTGAGGAAACCGAGAAGGAGGGAGCGCGGCGTCGGTGTTGTCCCTTTTCTCTGTCTCCTCGCACCTCATGGTCTGCCGGTCCCCACTATGGAGAAATTAGGTCCTGAGCCGGAGCTTCAGCGGCCTCGGTAGGGGTGCGGCCTGAGGCTCGGAGAAGTGGGGTGAGTGCTTGACGGGTGCCCGAAGCGGACCGGGAGTCGTGGTGGCGGCGCGGCGGGACTGCCCACCTCCCTCGCGGCTCTGCGGGGCCCGGGTCGGCCGTCCGCCTGGCCTCTCGGGGACAGTGGAGGCAGGCGAGCGCTAGGGGGACAGAGTTAGGAGTCCCTTCCTCTCCCTGCCTTCTTCCCTGGGTCCCGGGCCGACTTGGAGAGACGGCGGCCCAGAGACCGGTGGGGGTCCTGGAGCCGTGCCTCCTGAGTGGTGCCTGGAGAGCAGTCGAATTTGGGCCGATTGCCTGGTCTCCCAGGGCGAACTGCAGCTAAGCCCCACCTGCTTGACGATTTTTTCATAGACTCAATCGCCTATTTCTCTTTTCGTCTCCAAGTTGACTTATGTTTACTGTTGTGGCGACTTTTTATCGTCCTGTAAACACTTGCGTTACTATGATTTTAAGTAACTTAAGATTTTTGGGGATTTTGGATGTGAAAGATACTGTTCTTGGTTTTTATGTTGCCTTTCTGCCAAGGACATCCAAGGCGTTTGCTAAACCTTGGCTGGTAAGGATATTTCAGATTTGTGTTTATCAAACTTGTAACACGGGAAAGGCTCTTCTACATGTTTCCTAGTACCAAGCCTAGGGGACAGCGCAGGTGTAATTAATGCTTAGCTGTAGCAATTTAACAGCTGTGGCTAACATTCACATCTTGGTTTTGTTTAAAGAGACCTGGATTTGGAGTCGGAGCATCAGGATTAGAATCTGCCCGTTTCTCTTGTTAGTCTTGTTACCTGTGGGAATTAGTTTAGTAAAAATAATGGCATACGGTACCAAGGCATTTGACAGTTTTCTCCGTGTGTGTGTGTGTGTTTGATGTTCCCTTGATGCCTAGTGTTTTTACTTCTTTCAAAATGATAGGCTGGAAGTTTTTGTAAGAAAAGTATGCAGCAGATCGGTGCACCAGTATTTCAAGAGCTGTGCTGGTAATCATTAAAAAAAGACTCAAGTGTATAGGTATGCTAATTGTGGGTGTAGCCTTACCAACTACAGGCTACACCTTCGTATTAGCCAGAGTTGATCTTGTGGGGAAAATTAAGGTTCAAGAGACATTGATAGTGAAACTGAACTATCTCCTTGTCAATAAAGTATACTATTCTCTGTGCACCTGCTTTTCAACTCTTTATTCATCATTACAGAAATAGAAAAGGGTGATGATTGGCCTCATTTTTTTCCTTTCCTTTTTGGTCTTTTTATTTTAAATTCAGTGAAATTACTGAGTAATTCACAAATCTTACAAAGAATTAAAACTCCTTTTTACAGTGTAATAGGCCAACATGTAAATACTGAAGAATCTACCTGGAAATGTCTGGCTTGTGCCTATATTCTTGTTTTTCCCTGGAAATGCATGGATTGTGTTTCTGTTGATATTATTCATTTTTAACACCTTGTCAAATTCAGAATACCAGCATATAAACCTCGAGATTACTTTAAACAGTGGAGGTTCAGAGAATGTCATTGGTGTTTCAGAGTTTTAACCACTAACATGAAGGGAGTAGTGTAGCCCAGTAGCTACTCTTAACCTTTTAGTTCCTTCACCCATAAATGCAAGACTTGGCCTTTAGTGCTATTCGATGACAGCATTCCTGATGGCTGTTGCTTAGTACACTTTTTACAGCTACGTGCTGACATCTCAAAGTGAAGGTAACTGTACTGTATATTCAGTCTTTACAAAGAGATAATAGGTGGAAGCGGCCTTATTTACAGGCCTTATTTAGAAAAATCATCTTTCCCTTTGAAGAATGACTAATCTGCATTAGTTTTCCAAATTCTTCTAACAGGTTCATGTTAATGTAAGAATCTTTGGTCTCAAGTTTTGTTTTGTTTTTTTTCTTTCAGTAAAATTTGGATTTTTCTTTTATCCCTTATCTCTAGCTTTAAATAATAAAGCTAAATTTTGCATTTCTCAACAACATTCATTGGGCTTAGGATATTGCAATGTTACATTTAGTATTCATTTCAGGGCAACACTAGGAGCATTGATCATTTGATTTTGAAATCATTTGTAATCTCATGATTTCAGACTTCTTTGAACTTATTTATTAGCTACTGAGATTTTAAAAATCTATTTGGGCTGAGGTGCCTGCGTGGGTCAGTCAGTTAAGCATCTGCTCAGGTCACGATCTCACGGTTTGTGAATTCAAGTCCTGCCCCGAGATCTGTGCTGACAGCTCAGAGCTGGAGCCTGCTTTGGATTCTGTGTTTCCATCTCTCTCTGTCTCTCCCCCCCTTTGTTGTCTCTGTCAAAAGTAAACATTAAAAAAAATATTTAGGCTAAAAAGTAAACAAAAGGAATGATATTGGGATGGAGGGGCAATAGATACAAAGTATCAATTAAACCTGGCAAAGGAAAATACTGATTGGATTGTGAGTATATTTGTCATTAGGGCACATGAATTGGTAATCTACTATAGGGATGATTATGTAGTTAGTACTAATGAATAATTTTTTTAGTGAACCATATCATACCATGTTAACTGAGCCCAGGCCAAAGGTGGTTTCAAAATTTAAACATTAACCAGAACGACTTAATATAAGGCAGACTTACCACTTACTTTTAACTTTATTAGTCGTCTTTTTTGAAGAAGGAACTATATAGGTCAGTCATTTTTCTTCCTCCCACCCTTCTTTTAATTTTCAGATTTGGAAAAAATTAGCTGAAAACTTTTTACACTTTCTGAGACTCAGTAAAGTTTAAATAGCTCTCTACAGATAGCTTCAAACTAAGATTTCTATATTAAAAACTTTCTGCTTTAAAACTTATTATTAGAGTTACATAAAATTGTATGGGTCTAAGATACTAAACTGATAATATAACATATGACTTAATAACGTGATAGATTATATGGCTACTTAACCTCTTTTTCCTGGAATCTTGATGGATCATAATTTCTCTTTCTCCTGTTATCCTGTCACAAGGTTTGGTATTATTTGGGGGACTCTTGCTGCATCTATTGCCCTGAGTCTGTCCTAATGTTTTCTTTTGTGATACAATGCACATAACCCTAAAATGTGCTCTGCCCTGAGTCTTGGATGCAAAGCTAAACAAACCCCACAAGGATACTGACCTTGGCTTCATACTCTTCAAGCTGTAGACTTAAGGCAACTTTAAAAATATTGTGCTATGTTTCACATAAAGGAAACTCAAAGTTTCCTTTATTAAAGTTAAATTTTTACTTACAAGTTTAACTAGAATGTGACTACTGGGGGTGCCTGGGTGGTTCAGTTTAAGTGTCCGACTTAAGCTTAGGTCATGATCTTGCACTTTGTGAGTTCAAGCCCTGTGTCTGGCTCTGTGCTGCCAGTTCAGACCCTGGAGTCTGCTTCAGATTCTGTGTCTACCTCTCTGTCTCTGTCCCATCCCCTGCTTGCACTCTGTCTCTCTCTCATTCAAAAATAAACATTAAAAAAAAAAAGTTAAAAAAAGAATGTGACTACTGTACAAAATATTTCTCCTTTTTGATAGAACTTATCTAGAGTTTTTTGAAATATCTTAGTTTTTAATCTTTTTTGTTTTTAATCTTTTAAAAGTAGAATTTGATTTGCCTTCTGTGAACTTCAGCGTGTGGTATTTTCATCATGTGAAAAAAGGTTTTCATGTTTTTTACACACGTTCCTTTCTGTCCTGTTAGTTTATTCTGTGTTTAAAAACTTTATCCAGGAAAGTGTTTGTATTTTAAAGGTAACATCCATCAAAAACCAGTTACTCGGGTTACTTGAGGATTGTGATCAGATTATGTTGGACTATGGATGCATCTTTGATGTTATTTATTGCTTCTGATTTTAATTGACTTATCAGAACCTTCTTAGAACTGGTCATATAAATTATTTTGTTCGTGGTGCTTTCAATGTGTATTTAGGAAATATGTGAAAAACCTTTCAATGTACTTTGCCTTCAAAGGACAATAAACCATTATATTTAAGAATAGGAGTGCTCTCACAGACTCAACTTGCTTGTCTTAGTGGATGTTATCTAAGAAATATACAGCTAGTATTACTTGAGACTCAAATGGTATAGTTTGTAATTTAAAACTGTGTAGTTTGTTGTAAATATTTATGCTGAACTGAGCCAGATTTTTCTGTTGAATTTAAAACACTTATGCATGTCTTCTATAGCTTCTGAGGGAACACTGACAGATGTTCATATTAAAATGCTATAAACAAAAAGAGTAAAAGATTTAACACAGAGCTTTTATATATATTGGTCCACTATACCAAAATGTAAATTCCCTAAGGGATGGATGTTTTCTTCACTGCCATGTACTCAACACACAGAACAGTATGTGCACATAATGCGTGCTCAGTCGGTACGTACCTGGTGAATGAATTAATAGTTTGGAATTGTATTTGTGACTTGGTACTTTTGTATGAGGCTTGTTTGATAACCTATTACCAAATATATGTGGATTGGATTCATTTGTTTTTGCGTTATATTGAGTAGGCTTAAGGTTTTTTTTATTGTTTATATTGCTAATTACTAAGAAAACAAGTACTAGTACTAAAAGTTCTTAAAGACAGTGTTTTTATTTGTAAGGCTCTTATATGGAAGTAATTTTGTAGAAATGAGAGGGTTTTTTTCATTAAAAAATAAAACAGGGACACCTGGGTGGCTCAGTCAGTTAGGCATCTGACTTCAGCTCAGGTCATGATCTCACAGTTCATGAGTTCGGGCCCCGCGTCAGGCTCTGTGCTGTCAGCTCAGAGCCTGGAGCCTGCTTCAGATTCTGTGTCTCCCTCTCTCTCTGGCCCTCCCTCACTTGCACTCCGTCTCTCAAAAATGAATAAGTGTTAGGGGCGCCTGGGTGGCGCAGTCGGTTAGGCGTCCGACTTCAGCCAGGTCATGATCTCGCGGTCCGTGAGTTCGAGCCCCGCGTCAGGCTCTGGGCGGATGGCTCGGAGCCTGGAGCCTGTTTCCGACTCTGTGCCTCCCTCTCTCTCTGCCCCTCCCCCGTTCATGCTCTGTCTCTCTCTGTCCCAAAAATAAGTAAAAAAACGTTGAAAAAAAAAAAAAAGAAAAAAAAAATTAAAAAAAAAAAATGAATAAGTGTTAATAAATAAATAAAACAAAGGTAGATAATGGTTGGCTTTAAGGCAAGTAAAAAATGTTTCTTGACCAGTTGCCTACAGCTGATGAGCTCCAGTAAGAGCGAAACCAATTCTCACTCCTGAAACAGTATTGAAGTGTGAATTGGTCCTGTAGTACTGTGTCAGAAACAGAACCAACTCGGGGGGGGGGGGGGGGGGGGGGCGGGGGGAGGAAGCTTCAACTGAGGAATTTTGTGACTGCTAAGGTTTAAATACAGCATTTTCCCCTAATGAGTAAGAGTTGCTAAAAAGTCAGATAACCTGTGTTATTTTGAACTCAAAAAAAGGAATAGATACTGTAATTGTAATCACTATATCTTTATATGTGAGTGTAGATTGGATTTGTACGAGCACTTCTTAATTAAAACAATTTTGTAAACCTGTGTCTAACTGCTCTTAGTCTATTGGATCCTCAGTAATTTCAATGACAATTCCCCTATCCCCAAAGAAAAAACTTGGACAGCAACCACACTGGCCTACATCTGTGTTGCCAACTGGAGGCCCGCAAGAGGACTCAGCTGACTGGTTCCCCCCCCCCCCCCCCCCCCCAGTTATCTGGTTAATTGTGGACATAATCAAGCTCATTGTACATAATCTTGTACAGTTACTTAATCTTTGCTTGATGGCTTTATTACATATATACACATAGATTTTTCTCAACACCTCTCCTTTTGTTGTGAAAGTAGTATTCATTTGAGCATCAGAAAATTAAGTTTGCAAACTAAGTGGTTACCAGATGTCAATTTATGTGAAAGGTCAGGGGCATATAGTGAACAACAATATAGAAAGTACTTGTCTTTTGAGGTTAAACTAAGCTTCCTTTAATTTATGGAAGGGTAATATGTAAAACAGTCTAAGCTGAGGTAATCATACAAACAGACTTATTTTTTTTCACTTAGATAAATATTGAGAGTGAGACAATATTTGTTCTGCGCTGTTCGTATAATATTACAAGTCTCAGATCATTGTATAAACTCAGTGGATCCCACCCTCATTGAGAACTGAACAACATTTAACATTTGCAAGAATAAATGTAAATATAGTAAAGAGTGTATGTTAGATTATTCATTATTACCATTATTATATTGCTTGGGATTTAAGAAGTTTGATTCACTTCAGAGTGAAGTTCCTCCTTGAAAGTACAAAGCTCATTTAAAAAGCTAGAGACTGTCCAGAAATGTCATTGGGAAGGCAGGGACTATGTGCTTGATGAGTATATACAAATGCAGTATGTTTTCATTTACATGAGAGATTATTTCTGTACTTACAATGAGAGAGAATTTGGAGGAAGATGTGGATTTAGAATTGGTCCTTTAAATGTAGTTAGACTCCGAATAGACTGAAAGGAAGGACATTTTCCATGGCAAAGCCATGGAAATGTTAATGTGTAGATTGAAGGAATCTTGAGTAGACTGGTCAGGGTGGTAGATTATAGTGAGGTCCTAGGATTTTAGGAATGTGTTGAGAGATAAGATTGGACAAGTAGTATGACTGGTTTACTGAGGAGGAATCACATTCTGAGGTATAAACGTGGTTTTAGTTTTTATTCTTAGGTCTGTAATCATCCTCTGTAAAACACCCCCATCCTTTTTACTTCCCTCTGAAGTACAGTCCCTTGTATGGGTTTGATGTTGTATCTTTCTGCCACTTTTCATTATCAGAGAAAACTTATTCCAGAAATTAAGATAGGTTTCAATTACTTAAGAAACAAAACAAGCCACAAAAAACATTACAAACTCCTTATTCTACCCGAAGAAAGGATAAAGGTGTTAAGTTTCCAGCTGCTTGAATTAAAGAAGAGGTAATTTGACTCTAAAATATGTCCCCTTTTTTTTCTCTAGCTAGCCCTTTTGTAGTTGGCCGAAGACCAGCCAGTCGAGGCAGAATTCTTATTATAAGAACCTCCAAAGAGGAAAGAGATATCCCTGGTCTTAATCTGGTTCATCTGGTTGCATTTGGTGGTAGTCTCTGTGGAAGTTATGATATGTGTGGATCTTCTAGGGTCAGTGTTGTAGCTCCCTGATCCCTTCTGCCATCGAGGGCCGGCTCCCTTCACAGGGCAGCTCCTGTTCCCTTTTGGCAGAGCTATTGTAGTACATGCTTCAACCCCTTTTCTGGATTGGGTGATACTTGACCTAGTGCTGTCTCAAGTCACTTGCACTTTTTATTAAGCTCTTTATTTTTTTACTTGGAGTTGCAGGGAAGACAATAGGAATGGAGTAAGACTGAGAAATCAACATTTCAAGTGTTAAGGTATGAAGTGATTACACCTGAATTGGGTTGCAGGTAGGGGACAGTGGCAGTAGAAAGGAAAGGTATAATTGGAGGAGACATGAAGTTGGTGAAAGAATATGAGAGCAAAGGAAGGGAAGGAGTCATGACTAAGAAAAATGATACCATTGACAGAAATCGAAAGGATTAGCTGGGAGTGCTCAATTATAGGAGCTACAATTTTGATTGGAGATTTTTAAACCGTTGTCAGTTTGAGGCTGTGGTGGAATATCCATTTGAAATGCCTACATTCAGATGGAGATTTTAATACCTGTACAGAGATAGAGTGAAGGCAAACAGGAATTCATTATCTGTAACTCAAGAATACTGGACTGAAAGTAACTCATGTGGATATCTGCTAGGAGTTGTTGGTTCAAATTTTCAAAGTGGATGAATTCTAGGAGGGAAAAAAGGGTGAAGACTGAACCCAGGAGAATATGAAAGCTGGATAAAAGGATACTCAGTATTTGCTTAGTGCTTTTCTCTTGACAAAGCTTTTCTCTTGACTGTTCTCTAATGATAAAACTTACTTGCACTGTGCTGGAGAGTCACAATGCCTTTGTATTACTTAACTCATTTAAATAGATTCTTTATCTGTTATCTGTTATTTTGGTCAGCTCTGACTTCACCTTCAGTTGCTATAACATTGGTTATGATGATTAAAACCACTTCATTAGTTTTTAAATTGATTTCTAAATTAATACTTCAAATTCAGCAGCAACACATTCACAAATTATATCTCACAGTGACTTACTTTAGGGAGAACTATACAGGTGGCTAATGCCCCTGTGTGAGAATTATTTTATCTTAGATTTTAGAATACAGCATGCTTATGAGGCCTTTATAACTTACTGCATTAATTTGTATTGTGTAAACCAAGCCTTTAATGCTAGTGTGGGCTTTGTCTTCGTTATATATGCAGCAAGAAAATGATAATTTCTATTTGGTGCTTTGGAAATACGTTATACAGATAGGTAATGTGTAGGATTAAGGCCAGCGTCTGTGCTAGTTGATGCCTCAAAGGACAGTCGAAACTAAAAAACAGAGTACTTAACAAACTGGTCCTCTTTTCTTAGAATTATTCTTCCCCATTTTCTACACTCCTAGAAGAATGTTCCTCAAATACAGTACTAGTTTTATTAGATCACTTCTGTACTTTAATGCAATACTCGAGAATCTACTGTGTGCTAGAAACTGTAGTATAATCAAGTATACAAGTCCATCATGATTTATGGTGTCATAAAATTCATTCTTGCATATCATTCCCAGGTTCCACCTGACAGTCTCTTATCATTTTTCAGAATCCCTGACCAATGCTTCCATCACAGACCGACGTGAATATATATCTTTCTGTTATTCAAAAATTTTATATTTTTGTTTTCCATAAATACACCTTCCATCTGGAATGCTTTCCTAGTTTGTGTCAAAACTATGATCTGCCCCCTTTTTTATCCAATCTTATATGACACTGGTAGCTCACCTACTCTATACATGCTTTGTTGATGTGTGACGAAAAGAAGTTGATGGTTCTTTTTCATCAAGATTGCTGAAATATTTTATATTTATCTGTCTTAGGATAATTTTTGAAATTGACTAATTTTCAGAAAATAACTAAAATAGTAACCCTCATAAACAGCATAAAAATGTATTCTAGTTGTTGAATTCGTTTTGTCAATGTTTCTTTTATGACCCGGGCAGTGCATATGGGCTCCGTTTGAGTTGCATTGAGCATTGTTTATTCTTGATGAGAATGTTTGAAAATCACCATGGTACTTCCTGGATTTTTGCCTGGATGAAAAACAAATTCCCGCCAGGGATATTTAACATCCAGCTTTAGGAGCCTGGGCTATAGATAGAGTTTTATAGATAGGGTTTTCCTTGTCAGTAAATTGTTATCATCGTTAGTGTGAGTTGTTTTATAATCTTTCTCTTCTAGTGAAATATTCCTTCAATATTTTCTGATAGATTCTTGAGAGTGTCTTTTGCCTCTCATGGAACTGAAGGAATTCTAAACAATTCAGTTGAATTCTAACAATTTAAACTTGTGTATTTTATACCCAACATCTCATAGAGGTGATTAAGGAATGCAAACTGTACCTGAAGTGAAGTTGTGTGACTGAATTAAAGGAGGAAAGGAGAGTAAGATTTGTAGCACCCTCCTGGTTGTGGCACACTTGGATTGCCTGTCTTATTTGTTGTGGGTTTTTTTCCCCCTTTCAAAGAGTTATTACTGGTAAATTTGTGGCCTTAATTATTTCATATCATGGAGTGTATGCAAATACATATGAGGTCATGGTTTACAAAACTTTTTAAATTTTTTACAATTTTGATGTTTTCGCTTTTTTAGATGTAAAACGAAGACCAGGAACAGATTTGAAGCAGTGCAGAGTGAAGTGGTGCCAGTCAGCATGTCAGAGGCAGAGCACATAGCCTCCATTTCCTCTGATAAAAATATCGGGAAAACATTTGAATTAAAGGAAGACTCCTGCAACTTGTTGTCTGGTGATGACAGCAGCAGCTTAGAAAATGAGTCTACGCTGCCATCATTAAACTTTGATAAAACTTTATGTCAGCCTAATGAACACAATCAGATTGAAGCACGGGAAAACTATATTCAGGATCATGGTGGAGGTGAGGATTCTTGTGCTAAAACAGACATATGCCCAGAAAATTCTGAACAACTAGCTAATTTTCCTGGTGGAGGTTTTACAGAGCAAGCTTCGAAAACAAATGAAACTGAGCAGACAGTGACACAGATATTGGCGGAATTGAGGTCATCTACATTTACAGAAGCAGCAAATCAAAAGACTTATTCAGAAAGTCCTTACGATACAGACTGCACCAAGAAACTTATTTCAAAAATAAAGAATGTTTCGGCGTCAGAGGATTTGTTGGAAGAAATAGAATCTGAGCTTTTATCTACAGAGTTTGCAGAAGAACACCGAGTTCCAAATGGAATGAATAAGGGACAACATGCATTAGCTATGTTTGAAAAATGTGTGCAGGAGAAGTATTTACAACAGGAGCACACCATAAAGAAGTAAGGTTTTAACATTTGCGTGCCCCCCCCCCCCCCCCCCCCCCCCCCACCGGTTAGGATTAAAGATTGAATTCTTCAAAGGAAAGTATCATCTTGGAATTCCATAATAGTCATGCACGTTGCAGTTCATCAACAAATATGTGCTGAATAATTGAGCAAATGTCAAGTTTGTCTAGTTACTTAATATATGCCTAAAGGAATAAATATTAATGTGAATTCATTAACGATCTAGAAATATTTATAAAGACAAGTTTTTTCAGTTTTGAAAGAATGTAGAGCATAATATTGTTAAAACTATGAGAAATTCAAAAGGAAACAAGAAGTCATGCAATTAAAAAAGATTTTCTTAAAATTCCCATCGTAAATCCATTGGTTTTAAAAATTAAAATTTAGAGAATTGCTTAGTTATCAGTAATTAAGAACATAGTTATTTTTAGACTTCTCTTGGATTGATAGTTAATTTCTATTTTAATGATGGTTTAATTTTATTTCATCTTAATATTGTCCTGTATTTTTATTCTAGATTTTTTTATTTAAGTGATGCAAATGTTTAGACAGTCTTTTATAACCTTTAAGAAAGGAAACCTTCTTAACCTTCACTAAAATACAGACCGATTCTCTTTTTTTAAAATGATACTTAAAAAAAATTTGGAATGGGAGATATATATGTAAAGAAAGGAGTGGAAGCAGTCTATATACTAGAGGAGGGTGACAGAAAAAAATATAATCCAAATATTGCTAGATAGGTAACTGGCTTTTAATGATCTCTTGCTTCCACTGTTTACTCTTCTAGATTTTTTTTTTTTTTTTAAGTTTATGTTGAGGGAGAGAGAGGGAGGAGGAGCAGAGAGAAAGGGAGAGTGAGAATCCCAAGCAGGCTCTGCCCTGGGGCTTGATCCCACACCCATGAGATCATGACCTGAGCCTTAACCAACTGAGCCACCCAGATGCCCCTCTTCTAGATTTTCTTCCTCAGTGGATCAGTCTTCCCCAAACCAGCTTACCCTTCATTGGTTTATCCAGTGAACTCGAATCTCTTAAGCATCCAAAGCCCTTCTTTTTTTCTATTTTCAATTTTTATTTTAGATTGTGACAAAATACACATAAGATTTACCATCTTAAATATTTGTTTTAAATGTTTATTTTGAGAGACAGAGGGAGTGTGCACAAGTGGGGGAGGAGCAGAGAGAAAGAAGGAGAGAAAGAATCGCAAGCAGGCTCTGCACTGTCAACACAGAACCCAACGCGGGGGCTCTATCTCCTAAACCATGAGATCATGACCTGAGCTGAAATCAAGAGTCAGATGCTCAACTGACTGAGCCACCCAGGCGTCCCCATCTTAACTATTTTTAAGCATACAGTTCAGTAGTGTTAGGTTTATTGTTGTGCAACCAGTCTCCATAGCTTTTTCATCTTTCAAATGTGAAACCCATACCCAAATGTGAAAAGCATACCCATTCAGCAACTCCCTATTCTCCTGCCCTCAGCCCCTGACAACCACTGTTCTACTTTCTGTTTCTAAAATTTATCCATGATACTTTATATAAAGTGAAATCATAGTATTTGTCTTTTTGCAGTTGGCTTATTTCACTTAGCGGGTGTCCTCAAGGGTCATCCGTATTGTAGCATCTGTCAGAAATGCCTTCCTTTTTATGTGTGAATATTTTATGTATATACCATATTTTGCTTATCCATTTGTCTGTCAGTGGACATTTGGGTTGCTTCCACATTTTGGCTATTGTGAATAATAGTACTGTGAACATGAGTGTACAAATTCTTCTTGAGACTCAAGTCTTCTCTTAAAAAAAAATTTTTTTTTTTTAACGTTTATTCATTTTTTGAGAGACAGAGAGGGACAGAGTGGGAGCAGGGGAGGGGCAAAGAGAGAGGGAGCCACAGAATTTGAAGCAGGCTCCAGACTCTGAGCTGTCAGCCCAGAGCCTGATGTGGGGCTCGAGCTCACGAACTGCAAGATCATGACCTGAGCTGAAGTCGGATGCTTAACCAACTGAGCCACCCAGGTACCCCGAAACTCAAGTTTCTTCTTAATACTACCCTAAAACTGGGGCGCCTGGGTGGCCCAGTCAGTTAAGTGTTCAACTCTTGATTTCGGCTTAGGTCATGATGTCATGGTTTGAGAGGTTAAGCCCTGTGTCAGGCTCTGTGCTGACAGCACGGAGCCTGCTTGGGATTTTCTTTCTCCCTCTCTCTCTGGCCCTTTCGTACTGTTTCTCTCTCTCAAATAAATAAACTTAAAAATACTACCCTTGGGGTGCCTGGGTATGGCTGCTTCTCATATCCTTACTGGACTGCTGCTATTATGAATAAACTATATGCTTTTGTGCTTAGACCTTCAGTGCTTTTACCATTGTTGATTTTTAGGGTAACTTAATTTCCTTTTGTACTGTTCTTTCAGACCCTTTTTATTTTTTTAATTTTATTTTTTATTTAAAAAAATTTACATCCAAATTTGTTAGCGTATCATGCAACAATGATTTCAGGAGTAGATTCCTTAGTGCCCCTTCCCCATTTAGCCCATCCCCCCTCCCACAACCCCTCCGGTAACCCTCAGTTTGTTCTCCATATTTATGAGTCTCTTCTGTCTTGTCCCCCTCCCTGTTTTTATATTATTTTTGTTTCCCTTCCCTTATGTTCATCTGTTTTGTCTCTTAAAGTCCTCATATGAGTGAAGTCATACGATTTTTGTCTTTTTCTGAGTAATTTCACTTAGCATTATACCCTCCAGTTCCATCCACATAGTTGCAAATGGCAAGATTTCACTCTTTTTGATTGCTGAGTAATACTCCATTGTATATACATACCACATCTTCTTTATCCATTCATCCATCGATGGACATTTGGGCTCTTTCCATACTTTGGCTGTTGATAGTGCTGTTAGAAACATGGGGGTGCATGTGTCCCTTGGAAACAGCACACCTGTATCCCTTGGATAAATGCCTAGTAGTGCAATTTCAGATCCTTTTTTTGAGATTGTCTCTGATGTGTCTTCCCACTTTGCTCAGATCTGGACTCTTCACTTTAATGCCCCTCTTGTAAATTGTGAGCTGTTGTACATTAAATAATAATAACAGCAAATACACGCTGTTGATTATATGCCTGGCATTTACATATATTAACTCATGGAATCACAATTCTCTGTCGTATGAACTATTCCCATTTTTCAGATGAGGTACCCGAAGCGCAGAGAGATTAAGTCAAGGTCACATGCTAGTAGATGCCAGAGTTAAAATCTGAGCCTAGTTACTTTGGCTTCAGAAGATTTTTTTAATGTGGTTATCTGAAATGAACTAGTTGTATTAAATTTATCTAAAAATATTAGGAATACAGTAGAAAATTCTTTTTGCCCCATCCTGTCTGAACAGTGGCCGCGCAGTAGACTGGGGTAAGCACAGTTGTGGTCAGAGGCCTGCTGTTGGAGAGTCCCCCTTCCACTTGCAAACTCTGTTTTGTGGTTCATATCAACCTTTCTGAACCAAACATTTTTCATGTCTGTGAGGGGGATGATATCTGATGGAATTGTTTGTACACATTAAGACATTTAAAAATACTAGATATTATTTTTAACTAAGTTCATCTTTGTTATACACATAATTTATTATTATTATATTTTTTTAACATTTATTTAGTTTTGAGCGAGGGACAGAGCATGAGTGGGGTCGGGCAGAGAGAGAGAGGGAGACACAGAATTTGAAGCAGGCTCTGGGCTCTGAGCTGTCCGCACAGAGCCCGATGCGGGTCTTGAACTCATGAACCATGAGATCATGACCTGAGCCGAAGTCAGACGCTTAACCAACTGAGCCACCCAGGCGCCCCTCACATGATATTTTAAATTCCAAAGAAAATGCTTTGTGACTCGGCTTAGCTCTAGAACAACTATTTTTTTTTTCTTTCGTCTTCATTTAATATTCTATAAAGAAAATTACTTTTCAGTTCCTTTGGTTTAAATTTTCCTGAATCAATCTATTTCCAAATGTCTTTGTTTACACATCCTTGTCTCTATTTTCTAACATCAGTATATTGTCCAAGGTCCCAACCAGAATTCTTAGGAACAGTTGTGCATCGGATGTGACAATTGGAGGGTTTGCTGCTCTTCACTTCTGCCTCGGTAAATTGTTTACTTGTGAACTATAGCCAGGATTCTTGTGTTGCAGGTAGTTTTCTGCAACAACTTGAATGTGTACCTAAACAAATAAATAATCTAAGTTAAACCACTGTGCCAAAAAGGCTTGAATAAACTTGCATGCTACATTCTTTTCCTTCCCAAACATTTGTGTGAATTGCTTCCTCACTGTATACCTGTGCTCTTCAGAGAGGCCTACCCTGCCTTATCTAAAATCGCTGCTCGAGTTGCTCTCTGCCCTCATGCCCTCCTTTACTTTTCTTAAGAGGATGGGATCACTTCCTGACATTTTATTATATGTTGTTTATTTTCATTTTCTCCCTTTGAATGTAAACACCGTGAGGGTGGAGATAGTTTGCTGACATACTTCTAGCACATAGAACGGTATAGGGGGGCTCCTGGGTGGCTCCATTAAGTGTCTGACTCTTGGTTTCAGCTCAGGTCACAATCTCACGGTTTGTGCATTCAACCCCCATATAGGGCTCTGTGCTGACAATGTGGAGCCTGCTTGGGATTCTCTCTCCCTCCCCCCCCCCCCCCACCCGCCACTCCCTTGCTTGCTCTCTCAAAATAAATAAATAAACTTAAAAAAAAAAATAGTATAGGTACATAGTAGGTACCCAGTAAGCATTTGTTGAGTAAATGAGCAAACTTCAAAGTAGGAGAAAGGCTTGGGCTGTGGAATTAGACCTGTAGCCAAATCTCAGTTCAACCACATGCTAGTTATATGACCTGGAACAAGTGCTAGGCTTCAGGTTTTTATTTTTTTGTTTTTTTCCATAAGACATAATAATTTCACAGACTTAATAATTTCATAATCCTGAACATTAAATGAAATAATGCACTTAAAAATTAACTTAGTAATTGAGTAGTTAATGTTAAGTAATAGCTGTTGCTATTCTAGGGGTGCCTCAGTGGCTCAGTCAGTTAAACATATGACTCCTGATTTCAGCTCGAGTCATGATCTCATGATTTGTGAGTTCGAGCCCCTCATGGGGGCTTGAGATTCTCTCCTTCTCTCTGCCCCTCCCCTGCTCACGGTCTCTCTCTTAAATAAAACTTTAAAAAAAACTTTGAGAAAATCTAAAATATTAGTTCTTAACTTCCTTAGAGGTCTTATTTTATAGTTCTGAGTTTGCAAGGTTTTGTTTATATTTTTCTAGGGGACTCAATGAAATTTCTGCTTCAACTTCTGTATTTTGTTTTACATATTTTTTATTTTATTTTTTAAATTTTTTTATTAAAAAAATTTTTTTAATGTTTATTTTTGAAGGAGAGACAGTGTGGGTGAGGGAGGGGCAGAGAGGGAGAGGGAGACATGGAATCTGAGGCACGTTCCAAGCTCTGAGCTGTCAGCACAGAGCCCGATGCGGGTCTCGAACTCACAAACTGCCAGATCATGACCTGAGCCAAAGTCGGACGCTTAACCGACTGAGCCACCCAGGCGCCCCTATTTTATATATTTTTTATTTTATTTCAACTTCTTCTGTAACTATTATTAGAATATCACTGAAATTTTCTTAAAATAAAAAGCAAGATTTTTCACCCTCAGCATTGTGGACATTTGGGGACATCATTCTCTGTTGGTGGTGGGGCTGTACTGCATTATAAAATGTTTAGCAGCATCCCTGATCTCCACCCGAAAGAATCCAGTAGCAACCCCCCACCCCTGATGGGTGACCAAAAATGTCTCCAGGCAGATGTCTGGAAGGGCTTTGCCCTGGATTATGAACCACTGATCTGGAGGAGTTCAAATACTGAAGGGATGAAGTGCATATTTGAGATACCCAAAGAAGTAAACTTAAAAGAATTTGGTTTTCTTTATAGGACTATATTTCACTTGATTTGAAATATACAAATTTCTAGCAAGAAGGTAATAGCCTGACCTCTAGATAATTTTTTTTTTAAAGTATAATGTATAATGAAAGGATTACTTAGGAATGTTGATGTATTTATCATAAGCACCTGTAATCTGCAGATAGATTCTGTTTCACATCTCCAGTTTTAATTATGCTTTACTTATACCACCCTTTTTATATTTAGGTTAATTAAAGAAAATAAGAAGCATCAGGAGCTCATCTTAGACATTTGTTCAGAAAAAGACAATTTAAGAGAAGAATTAAAAAAAAGAACAGAAACAGAGAAGCAGCATATGAACACAATTAAACAGGTAAAAAGACAAAAGTCTTTAAAGACTATACTTCAATTTATAAAGTAAATACATTCCTGAAAATTTGTGTATAAATTGAAATTCTTTAAGCTAAATTGTATTTTAAATGCAGAGGATTGATTGGTATATAAAGCATTCTTTTTTATGAAGTGGAAATTATAGCCTGATTTTTTTTCTCTTATGTAAATTTAAATTCTTACAAGACATGTGAGTGTATTCTATATATAATAGAGATCAGAGGAAAAAAAGGATTCAATTTGGTAGTAAGAAAGACTATTACCAATTAAGGGTGGAAGTAATATATACCTTAATGTTAGTATGTGGCATTAGAATATTTTTAAGCTTATAGTTTAAGATGATTCCATTCTCAGTATTATTGTGAACTATACTGTGAAGATTGGCTCTCCTGCTTCAGATTTTATCTGGCTAGCTGGCTTCTCCAGTTTGTCTTTCCTCTTTTTCTTTCCTTTAAAAAATTTTTTTAATGAACTCTGATGCACAGATTAGCAAATTGAATATTCAGACCAGTAGCAAAGCTGAGCTGCTCTTTATCTTTCTGAGCTGCTTCCCACCCCCCCCCCCCCCCCCCCCCCCCCCCCCCCCCCCCCCCCCCCCCCCCCCCCCCCCCCCCGTGGACAGGATTAGAAGCATTTTAGCCTTAAAAGTCTTTCCTTTTGTCTCATCCTTCACCAAAAACTATATAATGAAAATAATAGTAAACAATTCATAATAATAAAAAATTAAACCAAGATTCATTTGCTTATGTTTTGGTATACTTAGTGCATTATTACAAAGTGATTGTATTTGTACATTTTACTTAATCATTATTTTTATATGCTTTAGAGCTACACCACATGCAAACCAAACTTAGAATTTTAAAGTACGAGGGAGTCTTAATAAAGGGCTGAAGCCACATGTTGGTAGGCAGGTCACTGCTGATGACCAGAAACTTCAGATTGAATAGATGGGAGAGAACCAGAGTTGTTCATTTCATGAACTTGTTATTAGCCACATATAGCCACTGAGCACTTGAAAGATAGCTAGTCCAAATTAAGAAATGCTATAAGGTAAAACAGACACTTAATTTTGAAGACTTAGTATAAAAAAGAAGTAAAATCTCTCAACTTTCCATGTTGATTATGTGTCAAAGTGACAATACTTTGGATACATTAAATTTAATATTTCAGTTTTTGCTTTTTAAAATGTGTCTACTAGAAAATATAAATTATACTATGGCTTGTATTCTATTGGACAGTGTCACTCTAGGTAATTTTGTCATAAGGAAAATTAGTGCACGTGTTCCATAAGCTAACATTTAGGGATTTTTTTTCAACAGCTTTATTGAGATATAATTTACATACCATACAGTTCACCCACTTCAGATGTACAGTTTAATGGTTTTTAGTTGTACATCTTTTACCACCACAGTAAACTATTTTATCACCTCCCAAAGAAACCCCATACCCATTAGTAGTCACTCTTTATTTCCCTCTGAACTCCTTCCTTCCCCGAGCCCTAGGGAACAACAATCTACTTTCTATGTGTTTATCTCTTCTGCGAGTTTCATATATATGGAGGGATGTAACATGTGGCCTTTGTGTCTGACTTCTTTCAACATGTTTTCAAGGTTTCATCCAAGTTGTAGCATGTTATCAGTTCTTCATTTCTCTTAATGGCTGAATAATATTCCATCGCATAGATATATAGCATTTTGTTTGTCCTTTTATCAGCTGATGGATATTTGAGTTGTTTCTACTATTTGGATGTTAAGATAATGCTGCTATGAACATTCATGTACAGGTTTTTATGTGATCAATTATATGCTTTCATTTCCCTTGGCTGTATACTTGGGAGTGGAATTGTTGGGTCATATGATAATTCTATATTTAAGTTTTTGAGGAGCTGCCAGACTGTTTTCCAATGTGGCTGCACTATTTTGCATTCCTACCTGCAATGTATGAGAGTTCACTTTCTCCACATTCTTGCCAATGCTTGTTGTTACTGGACTTTTTGTTTTGTTTTTGTTTATTTAATGTTTGTTTATTTTGAGAGGGAGAGAAAGAGCATGAGCCAGGGAGGGGCAGAGAGAGAATCCCAAGCAGGCTCCTGCTGTCAGCACAGAACCCAACACTTGGCTGGATTTCATGACCATGAGATCATGACCTAAGACAAAATCAAAAGTCTGACACTTAACTGATTGACCCACCCAGGCATCCCTGGACTTCTTAATTATAGCCATCCTAATAGGTGTGAAGCAGTATCTCATGGGTTTGATTAGCATTTCCTTAATGACCAATGAAGTTGAACATCTTGTATATTTCTGGAGAAATACCTATTTAAATTCTCTGCCCATTAAAAAAGATTTTTTTTAGTTGTCGAGTTGTAATAGTTCTTTTATATTCTGAGTAATAAACCTATATCAGATATATGGCTTATAAATATTTTCTCCCATTTTTTGAATTGTGTTTTCACTTTTTTTTTCTTTTAAGATCTTAATTTTTTTTTTTTAATTTTTTTTTCAACATTTATTTATTTTTGGGACAGAGAGAGACAGAGCATGAACGGGGGAGGGGCAGAGAGAGAGGGAGACACAGAATCGGAAACAGGCTCCAGGCCCTGAGCCATCAGCCCAGAGCCCGACGCGGGGCTCGAACCCACAGACCGCGAGATCGTGACCTGGCTGAAGTCGGACGCTCAACCGACTGTGCCACCCAGGCGCCCCATAAGATCTTAATTTTTTTAAGTAATCTCTACACCCAGTGTGGGACCCAAACTCACAATCCTGAGATTGAGAGTCATGTGCTCCTCTGACTGAACCAGCCAGGTGCCCCCTTTTTTCACTTTTCTTGATAGTATACTTGAAACACAAAAGCTTTCAAATTTGATGATGTCCAATTTATCTATTTTTGTGTATGCGTGTGCATTTGGTGTCATATGCAAGATTCCATTGCCAAATCCAAGATCGTGAAGATTTACCCCTATGTTTTCCTTTAAGGGTTTTATAATTTGGCTTTTATATTTAAGTTTTAATTCATTTTGGGGCACCTGGGTGGCTCAGGCGATTAAGTGTCCGACTTCAGCTCAAGTTATGATCTCGCGGTTCCTGGGTTGAAGCCCCGCATTGGGCTCCGTGCTGAACACTTGCTCAGAGCCTGGAGCCTGCTTCAGATTCTGTGTCTCCTTCTCTCTCTGCCCCTCCCCAGCTTGCACTCTCACTCTCTCAAAAATAAATAAATGTAAAAAAAAATTAATAAAGGTTTTCATTTTGAGTTAGTTTTTGTGCATAGTATCATGTAAGGGTTCAGCTTTATTCTTTGTGGCTATTCTGTCATCTCAGAATCATCTGTTGAAAAGACTGTTCTTTGTTCTTCTTCCATTGAATAGTTTCGGCATCTTTGTTGAAGATTGTTTGATATATGGGTTTATTTCTCGAACCTTAATTCTGTTTCATTGATCTCTTTGTCTTTTGTTCCAGTAGTACCAACACTACCTTGGTTACTGTTATTTTGTAGTAAATTTTAAAATGGAGAAATGTGAGTTCTTAAACTTTGTTCTTTTTCTTTCTTTCTTTAAAGTTTATTTATTTATTTTGAGAGAGTGCCAGCAGGGGAGGGGCAAAGAGAGAGAAAGAGAGATCCCAAGTGGACTCCACACTGTCAGCACACGGCTGGACAGGGGCTCAATCCCACGACTGCAAGTTCACAACCTGAATGGATATCAAGAGTTGGACATTTAACCAACTGAGCCATCCAAGAACCCCTGTTCTTCTTTTTCAAGATTGTTTGGCTGTTCTTAATTCCTTACATTTCCATATGAATTTTACTCTCATGTTGTCAATTTCTACAGTGAAGCCAAGTGGGCTTCTGATAGAAATTGCCTTGGATCTGTAGATTCATTTGGGGTGTTTTACCATCTTAACAATAGTAGGTCTTCTACTTACATGGATGTCTTTCCATTTATTTAGATCTTTAATTTCTTTAAACAGTGTTTTGTAGTTTTCATAGTGTAAGTTTGTACTTTCATTAAATTTATTCCTAGAGTATTTATTCTTTCTGGTGCTATTGTAGATGAAATTATTTCCTTAATTTCATTTTCAAGTTGTTAATTACAACTGTATAGAAGCATTTAATTTTTGTATATTATGTCCTGTAACCTGCCGAATTCATTATTCTAGAAGGTTTTTTGGTGAATTTCTTAGGATTTTTTGAATATAAGATCACGTCATCTGCAAATAGAGAGTTTTACTTAATCCTTTCCAATCTGAGTGGCTTTTATTTCTTACCTAATTGCCCTCCCTGCCTAGACCTTCTAATATGGTATTGAATAAAAGTAGCAAGAATGAATATCCTTCTCTTTTTCCTGATCTTAGGGAGAAGGCTTTCAGCCTTTCACCATTAAGTACAAAGCTAGCTGTGGGTTTTTAACAGATGCTCTTTATCAGGTTGAAGAAGTACCTTTTTATTCCTACTTTGTTTAGTGTTTTGTGTTGTTGTTTTTTATTTTGCTCAGTGTTTTTTTGTCATGAACAAGTATTGAATTTTATCAAATGCTTTTTGTGTATTTATTGAAGTGATCATGTGTTTTTGTTCTATTGATATGGTACATTACATTAGTTGATATCTGGGTGTATAATGCCAGCCTTGCATTACTAGGATAAATCCCTCTGGGCCATAGTGTATAATTCTTTTTGTATATTACAGAATTGGTTTGGTAGTATTATATTTTCCGTTGACTGAGGATTTTGGTATCTACAGTGATAAGAGATACTGGTCTTATAGCCCTTTTTCTTGTCATTTCTCTGGTTTTGGTGTCAGAGTAGTACTGACCTTATAGAATGAGTTGGGAAGTGTTTCTTCTGTTTTGGGGAAGAGTTTGTGAATAATTGGTATTCCTTAAATGTTTGGTAGAATTTATCTGTGTAGTCTCCTCGGCTTGAATATTTCTTAGTGGGCAGGTTTTTGTTTGTTTTTTTTACTAATTCAGTCTCTTTACTTATTATAGGTCTCTTCAGATTTTGTTTTTTTTCTGTTCTTAAGCCAGTTTTGGTAGTTTGTGGCTTTCTAAGAATTATCCATTTAGTTCATCTAAGTTAAATTGGCCATAGTATTCATTCATACTGTTTTATTTCTGTTACTTCTGTAAGATCTGTGTGCCCCTCTTTCATTTCCATTTGAGAAGACCCCCGCCCCCCACCAGCTTCTTTTTGGTCAGTCTCCCTAAAGGTTTGTCAATTTTGTTAATCTTTTCAAAGAATCATTTTGTTGAATTTTCAGTTTTTCTATTTTCTATTTCATTAATTTTCATTCTAATATTTATTTCTTTCCTATTGCTGGCTTTATTTAGGTTTTGTTTCCTTTTCTTTTTCCAGTGTCTTAAGATAGAAATTTAGATTATTAATTTAGGATCTTCTATTTTATTTTATTTTATTTTATTTTATTTCATTTCATTTCATTTCATTTCATTTCATTTCATTTTAATTTAATTTAATTTTATTTTATTTTATTATTTTATTTTATTTTAATGTTTATTTTTGAGAGAGAGAACATGTGTGCACGCAGGGGAGGGGCAGAGAGAGGGGAAGACCAAGAATCCCAAACAGGCTGTGCACTGTCAGCGGAGAGCCTGATACAGGGCTTGATCACACGAACTGCGAGACCATGACCTTGAGCTGAAATCAAGAGTTAGACGCTTAACAGACTGATCCACCCAGGCGCCTCTTTTATTTTTTTAAGATTTTATTTTTAAAATTTTTTTTTTTTCAACGTTTATTTATTTTTGGGACAGAGAGAGACAGAGCATGAACGGGGGAGGGGCAGAGAGAGAGGGAGACACAGAATCGGAAACAGGCTCCAGGCTCCGAGCCATCAGCCCAGAGCCGGACGCGGGGCTCGAACTCACGGACCGCGAGATCGTGACCTGGCTGAAGTCGGACGCTTAACCGACTGCGCCACCCAGGCGCCCCTTAAGATTTTATTTTTAAGTAATCTCTACACCCAACGTGGGGCTCAGACACACAACCCCTTGATCAAGAGTTGCACACTTTACTGACTAAACCAGCCAGGCTCCCTGAGATCTTTCTTTTTTATTAATAGGGGTGTTTATAGCTATAATCTTCCCTCTAAAGACTGCTTTAGATACAACCCTAAAGTTTTGGTATGTTGTGTCTTTATTTTCATTCACCACCTTGTATTTTCTAATTTTCCTTATGATTTCTTCCATTAGTTATTGAGGTGTTAATTTTTACATATTTGTGATTTTCTCAGATTACTTGGCTGTTATTGACTCTAGTTTCATTCCATTTTGGTTGAAGAACATGCTTTATATGATTTCAGTCTTTCACGTTTATAGAGGTTTGTTTTATGACCTAGCATATGTTCAGTACTGGAGAAAGTTCCATGCATACTTGATGAGCATGTGTATTCTTCTCTGGTTGGGTGGAATGTTGTATAAATGTGTTAGATCCAGTTCTATAATTTTGCTCGTCTCCTATTTCCTTGTGAATCCTCTGTATACTTCTGTCCATTATTGAAGTATTGAAGTTTCCAACTATCAATTGCCTTCTTCATTTCTGTCAGTTTTTGGTTCATGTATTTTGGTGCTATGTTATTAGGTACATATATACTTAGAATTATTATAGATTGTCCATTTAACCATCATGAAATATTCCTCTTTATCTCTGGTAACGTTTGTTTTTTTTTTTAGTTTATTTTGCATCTTAGTATATCCACCCCTCTTATGGTTGTTTGCAAGCTGTATCTTTTTACATCCTTTTCTTTTAGTCTGAATCTTTGAATTTAAAATCCCTCTTATAGATAGCATATTGTTGGATCTTGTTTTTTTATTCCAGTATGATAATCTCTGCCTTTTGATGTGATTATTTAACACAATCTCACTTAATGTTGTTATTGACAGTGGATTTCTGTCTGCCATTTTTTCCCTATATGTATCATGTCTATTTTGTTCCCGTTCTCCCCTTACTGCTTTCTTATGCATTAAGTAAATATGTAACATTTAAATTTCTTTCATATTTTCACTATATTTTTTTATTTCCTTAGTGATTGTTCTGGAGCTTACTATATACATCTTACCAGAATCTGTGTCAGCTTTATACTTACTTACTTCTAATGAGATTTAGAATTATCGCTAACATTTACTTTTGATTTCTGTGTTTGATATATTCATTACTTCCTCTGTGTTCCTTTTCATTGTTTATATTTATTTAAAGTGTTGGTGGCCTACTTGGTATAGCTATGAAAATAACTGGAAATAATTTTCTTTTCAGTTAGAATCAAGAATAGAGGAACTTAGTAAAGAAGTTAAAGCTTCCAAAGATAAACTAGTAGCTCAAGACATTGCAGCTAAAAATGCAGTTCAGCAGTTACATAAAGAGATGGCCCATCGAATGGAACAGGTATTTTGCAAATCAATATCATTATTAACTTCATATTCTGGTGACTCTTTCTTGTTTATTATAAACTAACTTGTTAGACTGTTTTGAGTATCAGTGGTATCTTAAGAATAGGTAATTGATCTTTTTAAAAAATGCTAAAGCAATGCATAAATACATGCTAACTACAAAAATATTTTTAAAATTAAGGAAGTATATAGAAAAAAAAGTGAAAGTCCTCCTTCATTTGTACTTCTCTCTTCCTGCCCCCAATCCCTTTATATCCCACTCCTTGTTCTGTAGTAATTATTAATATTTTGGTTATGTATCTTACCACATACATAGGTATGTCACACAAGCTTATGTGTATGTATTCATATACTTATTCCTCCTACTTTTATTTTTATGTTTTATTTATTTTTGAGAGAGAGAGACAGCGTGAGCAGGGGAGGGATAGAGAGAGGGGGAGATACAGAATCTGAAGACAGGCTCCAGGCTCTGAGCTGTCAGCACAGAGCCCAACGTGGGGCTCAAACTCACAAACTGTGAGATCATGATATGAGCCAAAGTCGGATGCTTAGCTGACTGAGCCACTCAGGTGCCCCCTGATTCCTCCTACTTGATTGGAATCTTACTGTATATCTTTTTGGGGGGTTTCCTACTTAATTCATTTTGGTAATCTTTTTGAGCTGGTATATATGGATTTCAGAAGAGATCATTTTAAGTATTGTTTTTGTGTTATTATTGCCTGCACTCTTAAGTATAGGATCTTAGTCATCTTCATTTCTCTATTCATAAAACCTAGCATAATGCCTAACAATTGGTCCTTATGGTGAATTGAATCAGAAAGTGTTACCTGCCTGCTAACACTGTCAGTGAGATGGATCCTGTTCTTTCTGCCCTAAAGCTACTATCATAGGTAGCTTTCTGGAAGAACTTCAGCAAACAGTTGGTCCTCAACCTTTATTTCTGTGATTCTTTACAATATGATGATTTAAAATCTATGCTCTCAGCTCTCAAACTTTTTGTACTAATTGAAGAGAAATATAGAGGATGAGACCTTAAGAATTTGTTGGTTTTGGTAGACTCAAACGTAACTGATAATTAGAACCACGAAGCTTTTTCAAAAATGTATTCTTTAGAGTTTATTATATTTTCAAATAAAAACAAAATAGTAGTTGGATATATACAATAACAATTCAAACAGTAAAAAATGAGGCTTCTTCCAAACATTTTCTCCCATTTTCCCCCTTCCCAGAGGTAACCATTGATGCCAGTTTCCTGTGTATTTTCCCCAAATGTTTTTTGCCTAGACAAGCATGTGTGTATTCTCCTTCCTTCCATCCCCCCTTTTTAAAATAATTGGCAACATGCTGCATTCACTACTATGTAATTGTTCTCTCTATAATGATGAAAACTATAGGTGAAGTTATTAACATTAGCTAATGTATTGAGATTTAGCTATGGGCCAGGCCACGTTCAAAGCACTTTACAACTTATTTAATCTTCACAACAACCCTACGAAGTGGGTATTATGGTGTAGATTTTGGAATTCGTTTCATTTAAATATTTATAGATCTGCTTCATTCCTTTTTACCCCTACCTTTTCCTGTCAACTTTTTGAAAATTTTTAAGCCTGTAGAAAAGATGAAAGAATAGTAAAATGAACACTATTTTATCCTTCATGTAGAGTCACCAAACCTGGTTAAATTTTATTTAGAAGTAGATTCCCAGCATGAGTGTGCACCTGTTTACGCACACACAGTACATTCCCCAGTTTAATTTTCCAGCTTGAGGTTTCTCCATTTCTCGGACTGCAGGTAGAATGAATACGAACCTCAAACTTCCAAGAGGGTAGGCTTATATTATAAATTCTCAAGGACTTACAGCATGTTCCCTTTATACCCCCATTCCTGGATTGGGAAATGTCCACAGGGCAATGAAGAATTCAGGCCTAGCATACCATTCTGGATTCCTGCTTCCCTTAGCTTCTTGGGCCCTGGGGGTTTCTCCTACTTTGTTGTGAGCTCAACTGTTTATTAAAAGAATATTTGTTGTATTTCATCTAAATTTTTGGTGTTTTAGATGGGGATGGTTTATCTACCATATTTTGAGACCAGAACATCTTACATTTTATCTTAATTTTAACTGGCTATTGAATCCTATTGATTATCTTATTCATGCTTTCTATGTGTTTATCCAAGTCAGTGATAAATATCTTAAACTGGTCAAATCCAAAGACTTACTGGCTCCTCTTCCTTTATCTGTACCCTAAATGGACAGACTTTTTGCGGAAGCTTAAGCAATAGTTACTGTATGATCTTGTTTAATACTTCCAACAGTCCTGGGAAGTAGGTGCTGCCATCATCTGGGTTGAGACCTAGAAATGTGAACACTCAGCACCCCACATTATTCCTTCGCAGCTGATCCACGGATGACCGAGTAACAGGACATCCCTCGCATAGTCAAGAACCTCATAATATTTGACTTTATTTTAATTGTCTTTTTTCTGGTTTTTCTGCTTCCCATCTCTCAATTTCAGCGAAGCTACCATCCTGCCACCAGTTATCTTACTAATTTGTTTAATAAAAGGTTTGATTTATAAATCCTTTGGCTTCCCATTGCCTGTAGGATAAAATCTCAACTCATTAGCATGATAAGAGAAGCCCTTCTTCCTTTGAAGATTTAATCTCTAATTAAATCTGTTTCATAACCACTTCCCCCCACCCCAGTCCAACCAACATGCTAAATTTAAATCCTCCAAAATGTCGATATCCTCAAAAAAATTATGCTATTTTATACAACTAGGCATTTGCGCTTTTGTTCATGTTATATGTATATATGTTGTTTATATAACGTGTAAACATTTTGTTTATATGTTATTCATACCTAGATAATGAGCTTTTCTGGGACAGAAGCCACAACTTGTTCTTTGTGTTTCCAAAAGCTAATACATTATCTGAACATCAACTTATGAAACTAGACTTCTTTTTAAGTTGATATTATCATTAATTGCTTTTCCTAAGAACAGTTATTCAGTTATCTAAAAATATAGCTAATTCCGTTAACCAGTTCCAGCACAGTTTTCTCAGTCCTTGTCCACAATTACATCGTGAAATCCTCAGGGATCTCTGACATTCCTATTCCAATATTTCCCTTAATTTTTCCTGAAAATTAACAGGTTATTTCAGTGGGGGGGCGGGGCCCAATTGGACAATTTTGAAAAGTATTCGTATAGTATTCTGAGTGTCTACTAGATGTGCTTATCAGCTATAGCAGAACTTCATGAAACGTTCTTTGTCATGTACTTTTCATCAGACCATGGTAGCTTTACCTACATTCTCTTTAACGTTATATCTTCTTCAATTCAGTTATAGTATCAGTTGGTATTTACCACTAGATGCCAATGAAAAGCCCTAAAGTTTAAGGTTTCATCTTTTATAACATAAATATGTGTTCCATCATATTTGCAAGCTATGAGTGTAAATTTACTTAAATGAAGGGCTATCTGTAGAAGTTTTCATTGCATGAAACTTCAGAATATGGAGTACTGGCTTATATTAACAGAATTTTGAGAGTATATAGATATCACAATCCAATTAGGTATTTTTTTTTTTAACGTTTATTTATTTTTGAGACAGAGAGACACAGAGCATGAATGGGGGAGGTCAGAGGGAGGGAGACACAGAATCTGAAACAGGCTCCAGGCTCTGAGCTGTCAGCACAGAGCCCGACATGGGGCTCGAACTCACAGACCGCGAGATCATGACCTGAGCCGAAGTTGGCCGCTTAACCGACTGAGCCACCCAGGCGCCCCTAGATATTTTTTTAATAAGTGAAAAACTTTAGAAAAGTTTTTCATATACAAGAAATCAGATGATCATTCATTAGCCTACAGTTAGCAAGGGAGCTAAGATTTTTAGATTTTAGGAATTGTCAGGCATATAGTCAGGGTCCTGGCAGAAAACAGAAACTGCCGATTTGAGAATGTAATGAAAGGACTCTTTACAAAAAAGTATGCACAAGGTTTAGGGGACCCAAAGGAAAATGCGGGGTCTTGAGATGCTAGAGGAGCCACTGTTACTCTTTGGGCTAAAGGAATAAGGAGAGGGAGCAGGTAATGCAACTCAGAAGGGTTAGTTGTATAGTGTGGACACCTGACACAGACAGTGGCCTTCCGCGAACCTGTGGTGACTCTGGAGGAGCCAGATCTCACTCTTTGCCTGTAGTTCTGATCTGCCTAATGCCTCCCGTTGACTGAACCCAGCTGGAAGTATGAGGGCAAGGGAACTTACTGATTCGGTCCATGACAGTCATCTTCCCAAAGCACAGGGTGGGATAGGAAAGAGTGGAAGAGTGGATCTGGAGGAGTAAACGGGAAACCGTAACTATGTCAGCCAAAGTAAAAGGAAGAGGAAAGAGTAAAAGCAAATAGTAGTGATAGTAATTTATTGGCTGTATCTTTTTTCTATAATTCTGAATTTTTCCTTTCATTTAAAAATTTCATGACACAGGCCTGAGAATGTTGTGCAAAAAAACCCCAAAAAATACATTGGTGATATTGTAGAAAAATTTTATCTTATTATTTTTTTGTTATTTAAAATTATTTTTAAAGTTTATTTATTTTGAGAGAGAGCATAAGCAGGGGAGGGGCGGGGGGCGGGGAGGGGGGGGACAGAGGATCTGAAGCAGGCTCTGTGCTGACAGCAGAGAGCCCTACATGGGACTTGAAATCACGAACCATGAGATCATGACCTGAGCCAAAGTCAGATGTTTAACTGACTGAGCCACCCAGGCACCCCTATTATTTTTTTAATATTTGTTCTTGAGAGGGAGGGAGAGAGAAGGGGATGGGCAGAGAGCAAGGGAGATAGCGGATCTGATCTGTTGTCAGGGCAGAGTCAGATGTGGGGCTCGAGCTCATGAACTGTGAAATCATGACCAGAGCCAAAGTTGGATGCTTAACCCACTGAGTCACTCGGGTGCCCCAAGTATTACTTATTTTGATTGATTTTGATTTTGTTTTGCAAAAAAAGTTTTATTAATGCTGGATATTTTTTCAAAGGCCAACAAAAAATGTGAAGAGGCACGCCAGGAAAAAGAAGCAATGGTAATGAAGTATGTAAGAGGCGAGAAGGAATCTTTAGACCTTCGAAAGGAAAAAGAGATACTTGAAAGAAAGCTCAGAGATGCAAATAAAGAATCCGAGAAAAACACTAACAAAATTAAGCAGCTCTCTCAGGAGAAAGGACGGTTGCACCAGCTGTATGAGACAAAGGTATAACTTGGTGCTGTTGTACCTTAGTTGAAATGTATTCTTTTTGCTTTTCTTTAATCAAATAATCATAACTTAATGTGGTTAAGTCACTATTAAACATAAAGTGGTTTTTGTTAGTTTGCCTTCTAAGAATCTCATTACTTGTCTGCGAAAAGTCTTTGCTGGGAAAAAATGAGATTGACACATGTTTATCAAATAACATTTTCTTGACAGGTATTTTTTTAAAGTCCTCTTTTAATATCTATATGTTGAAGAAATGAGAGTTCTGCTTCAAAACATTTTATTTTGGTAAAATATATACATAGTATGATCAAGATGTAAACAATTTTTCAGCCAGAAGTATACAATTTGACTGAATCTCAATGTAACAGTTATTCATCATAGAATAGAATTTATATTTTTCTTGTAGAAAATCATGTTCTTCTTAGATGCTGCCCCAAAAGATTTAATTACTGAGCTTTTTAGAGTCCTTGCTGTTAACTAGCTGCCTCATGGCATGGTCTTATTTCTAGTGGATTATCATTTCTCGATGATGAATGTTATTTTTTTTATAAATTAACTTTTAGTTCAGAAATGTTGTCATTGTTCTCAGGAATTCTGGAAAAATTTAATTTGTATTTTGCCTGAATGCCAGCCAGTTGAGAAGAATCATGAAGGTGTACTTGTACTTGCAACGTATCTAGTTGGTTAAAATGTAAATGTTAATCATCTTATGTCTATTAATTTGATTTAGGGTTTTACTACTCTCTTAATCATTTGAACTTTAAATTAGGTTTACGGCTTGTAGGTTATAATATGCTAGCCCCTGAAATACAGTGTTAATTGCACTGATTATTTTGATGAGGCATAAAAGATACACAAAGAGTTGGTTGATTGTTTAAGTGAAAAATATGACCTAGTGATATTGTTTTAGGAAAGTGAAACTACTAGACTCACCAGAGAAATGGACAAATTAAAAGAAGATATCAACTCTCATGTCATAAAAGTAAAATGGGCACAAAACAAATTAAAAGCAGAAATGGATTCACACAAGGTAAGTACTGTAATGCAATGGAAAAATTATTAAAACCAGTTTTAAGAGCAAATGCAATAATAGTTAATGAGGCATAAAGCTTAATTTAGTGACTTCTGTGGAGTAGGTCGGGCCTAAATATTTGGTAATTGTGAAAAGGTATTTCCTTGCATGCTTTACATATTAAATTACACTATTAAATTTTATCATAAATTTTAAAAATATTAAACTTTGTCATTCATTGTTTATAAATCCAAAATTGATTTTGTTCTTTAAGCATTTTTTGATATCTATATTTAATATTAAACATTGTCAGAAATTTAGGGGAAAGAAGGGAGTCTGTGGGTTATTTATAAAAATTAAAAGTAAACTCTGAAAATTTTAAAGGGATGTCAGTGATGCTAAGATTCTTATAATCAAGAAATATAAATTCTTGTTTATGTGGTGCCTGGGCGACTCAGTCGGTTGAACATCTGACTCTTGACTTCAACTCAGGTCATAATCTCAGAGTTGTGGGATTGAGCCCCATGTGTGCCACCAAGTGTGGAGCCTGCTTAATGTTCTCTCTCTCCCTCTGTCCCCTGCCCCTCCCCAGCTTATATGCACCCTTGTGCAATCCCACTCGCTCTCTCAAAAATAAAAGAAAATAGAGGCACCTGGGTGGCTCAATTGGTTAAGTGTCGGACTTCGGCTCAGGTCATGATCTCGCGGTTCGGGAGTTCGAGCCCTGTGTTGGGCTCTGTGCTGACACCTGGGAGCCTGGAACCTGCTTCAGATTCTGTGTCTGTCTCTGTCTCTGTCTCTGTCTCTGTCTCTGTCTCTCTCTCTCTCTCTCTCTCTCTCTGCCCCTCCCCGACGTGTGTGCATGCACATGCATGCTCTCTCTCTCAAAAATGAACATTTAATACAATTTTTTAATTAAAAAATAAATATAAATTTTTATTTTAATAAGAGTATAATAAAGATTTTAAGAATGTTTCCATATCTGTTTACTATGAATATAATTGCATTGGTATTATGCCTAATGAGTATCATTTAAAAAAAACTAATATAATGATAAGTGATCCTAAAGGCTGGTATGTGATGCCATGATTTTAAGCACCAACTGAACTGGTATAAGAGTTAATAAAAATCTGAAGATGATAGATGTGAAGTAAAAGAACAACTTCAAAATAGGATTTAAACTGAAGAGCGGTATTATTTATAACAATTGCCAAGTTTTCAAAAATAAGATTAATGATATTGTTTAAAACCATAATCATAGGTTATCTCACTAAATAATTCTAAGTAGAACTGTTAATAACCTTTGGATATTTGCATATAATATTGTCAGAGAAAACTGTTGGGAGAAGTGTTGACGGTGGTGACAGAATAGAGAATGGCAGCTGTCCTCGAGTTCTGAGCTAAATGCTGATCCGCACAGGAGTGTTGACGAGCTACACAGGCAGAGAAGGAATTAGGATCGGAAATCCTTGCCGTTCACACAGGCAGGGCTGTAAATCATTTAAAATTTCCCTTTACTTTCAGTTACAGAATGAAGAATTAAAATTCCAAATCCTACATCATGATAATGATTTCCAAACTATCCAAATTGCTTCAAGATCTGAATATAATAGTGGGTCATATCTAATATCTGTGGCACTTTTCTCCTCATTATCTCTAGCCCTAAGGGATGGGATGCTGAAACCTATTAGAATACTAGCATTGGAGCGTGAAAAGTGAAAGGCTAACATTTGGTCTTCTGTGACCATATGTGTTAAAAAATTGGTAATAATAGATATTTAATGGCAGCTTTGAGGTGAGATGAAACCAGATACTTTGTAAGTAGGTTAGAGAATTAGTTTAAGGCTGACATAATGAGGTCACGTGGTATGGATTGCTAGAAAACGAAAATAAGCATATTGACCTAGTATGTGGAAATTAGAAATTAACCAGTTTTTTTTTTTAAGGCATTTATTAACCAGCAGGTGTTTAACTGGGCCTTCCTCTGTGCACAGCACTGTATGAAATAATATGGATGCTGTAAAAGCCATGGAGGACACAGTAATTGCTTTGAGAGAGTGTCTGGAATGGGATCCTGGTTACCTGTTATACGTATTTACCTAGTAGATGTGAGGTGGCATCTCTAGATCAAAGGATGCAAAGATTTAATGACCGTCTAGGCAGTATAGGCCACCTTTTAAATTGTGAACAAGAGCCAGGACTCTTGTAAGTTTTTCTCCAGGCACCCTTTCCAATTTCTAGTTTCTGCCCACCCAGTCCTAGGTATTAATATTGAAGTTCTGGATGTTACTGGATTCACTGTGATCATTAACCGCTGAGCAGGCCTCCAGAGGTATTACCAGAAACTAAGTCTTAGTTAGATCGGATAGCTCCTTCATCAGTAGAATTATCAATTGGATCAGACAATAGAAATAGTTTCACTTATTCCTTTTCTGAAACTCCTTTGGAAGTTAAATTGAAACGTGTTTTTAACGCCTAGCTTCTAAAAACAAAAGCCTTTTATTTTTAGTGTAGTGAAGGACTTTCCCCACAGTGTACCTCATATAATCGTTCACCTACCTGGTTGCTACCTATTTACCTACTTGGTCCCAGGATAAAATAATCTCACTGGAGCATAGATGTTGTCAGTGATAACTTCATTCTTGTATGGTTTAACTTATAAAGCCCACTAATTAGAAGCTAGTGCTCACTTTTAATTAGCTTTACTGTTACCTCACATAGTAGAAGTATATGTTCAGTTCTGTAACTCTTCTATAATTTGTTGCATTATGGAGTAACAGGGTTCAGTTTAGCCTCCCACCTTAAAAAACTTAATTAAAAAAAAAAAGAAAATATATGAAATGAAGGTTTTTAGGTTTGGGACAACAAAGGCAGCACAGGACAGTGATCCCTGAGAGAAGGGAATCAAGCAAGATGGAGAATTTCCAGGTTGCTGCAAAGAAGAAGAACCCAGACAGATCCCAGCAAGTCTCCATGAATTGAGGAGACAAAGTTTGAAGTATGGGAAACAGGGTAGAGTACCAGAGAAGAGAAAGATTTGGAGATTTGCACTGTGTTCCCTTCAATTCTTCATTCAGCTCAGTACTAATCAGTATATGTGTATGAGAAAGAGGTGGAGAAAGAACTATCAGAAAGGAGTAGGGGTGACAATTCCTGGGGCTCATAAGAGTGGTTCACGTTTCCCCCAACCAAGAGAGAGTGCTCTTAACATACAGGGCATCCAGTGGTCCTCAGAAGGGTGTTGCTTTAGCAGTGGGGACTAATTAGCCCGAATTCAAAGTCTGTTATGGACCCATCTTACAAAGCTTTGAAAGAAAACCTCAAATCAAATTGTTTCAAATAACCATGTCCCAGAAGAAAGCCCAAAATACTTGAACTCAGAAGTCTCTAGGATCTACAAACTTAAAACTGACAGTGTCTGGTATCCAATAAAAAATTACCAGACATGCAAAGAAGCAGGAAAATATAGCCTATAATGAGAAGTAAAGAAAAATCAATTGGTGGAAACAAAGCCAGAAATGACCTAGGTGAAAGAAGTAGGTAAGGATGTTAAAACAGCTGTTATAAAAATATACTCCATATATTCAAGAAGGTAAATAAAAGCATGAGTATGTTAAAAGTAGAGACATGAAAGGTGAAATGGATGTAACGTCTGAGATGAAAAATACGGTGGGCAGAATTAACAAGATTAGATACTATAGAAGACAAGATTGGTGGACTCGAAAAACATGAAACTTTAAAAGCTATGCTAGTGACTCCTAGATTTGTAACTTGGACACAGAATTCCAGATTCATATAGTCCAATGGCTGTTTGGCATCTGACATCTGGGATGACTCACAGGCATCTTCAACTGAACATGTCTAAAACTCCGTGGATAATGTGCCCGCCCTCCATTGCTTCCCTTCTCAGTAGATGGCAGTCCAGTCTTCTAGTTGCCCAGGCGCAAAACCTGAGGATTGTCCTTGAATTCTCAGTCACCGCATCCAGTCCTTTAGCGACTCTTCTTGCTCACTTCTTTCAGGTCTTTACCCATCTGTCACCTCTCAGTGTCACTTTCCCTGGCTCTCTCAACATTCATGCCTCCCTTCAGACTTGCTTGTGCCCTTTATTTTTACTCCCTAACACTTGTCACTATCTAATATAACGTAGTTTTACTTATGTATTTTATGTATTATTTATGATCATCACTAGAATACCAGCTTTATGAGAGTAGAGATTTTAACTGTCTTCCAGTAAGATTTCCCCAAAGCTTAGAACAGTGCCTCACATGGCAGTGTGAACACAGAATGAGTGACTGCATCAGTGAAGCATAATACCTTAACCAAACTTATTTTATTCGATTATTTATTTAATAATGATTTAGCATTATAGGAATCTCTCAATTGCTGTTTTTTGAGTGGAGTACCTACTGTGTGCCTAGCTATTTCAGTTATTGATGATATGAAAGTGGGGAAAAAATATATGAACGATTTTTCTCTCCCCTCCCCTCTTCAAGCTAATACTCTGATACTAAAAAAAAACAAACAAGGTTTGAAAAATTCTCCAAATAATTTGTATTTTAGAAGTGATACTGAGTTTTTTTAAATTTTTTTTTTAATGTTTATTTATTTTTGAGACAGAGACAGAGCATGAATGGGGGAGGGTCAGAGAGGGAGGGAGACACAGAATCTGAAGCAGGCTCCAGGCTCTGAGCTGTCAGCACAAAGCCTGATGCGGGGCTTGAACTCATGGACCATGAGATCATGACCTGAGCTGAAGTCGGACGCTTAACCGACTGAGCCACCCAGGCGCCCCGAAGTGATGCTGAGTTTTAATCCAAACCAAGTTTTTACTAGAAGACCAGCAACTGGAAGTATCTAGCTAAGTACTTAATTGTATGAGAGATTATAATAAAAAATGACATGAGAGAAGCGGTGTGTGAAGATAGGTGCAATTTAGGTGGTTCAAAAGACGAAGAGAAAGACGTTCAAAGTGGAGGAACAACAAGAAAAAAGGAAAAATGGGAGATGAGTATTTGATGTTTAGCAAGACTGGCCTACCTACAGCAGAAAGTTTATATTAGTGATTCCTTGTTGATTCAGCAAATATACTTGAACAATACGCATGTGGCAAGTACTAAGCCGGGGGTTGTCCAGAAGCTGTGTACTCAAAGGGGGGAACACGAAAGCTACAGTACGGCGTATACATTGTTATACCCTATGATGCCCCGGATTCTGTCTATGGGAAGGCAGAATAGCATCTACCCCCTTCGGAATAGCAGCTACCAGGAGGTCATACCTAAACCCTCGTCTCAAATCCACAGGATAGCCCAGACCATGGGACTGGATGGGTGCTCTGAAGGAGAACTTTGGAAAATGAGCTGCAGAGCAGGGCTGTATCTGAAAAATTGCCACAGGAAGCAGGAAGCCAGTTGAGGATACAGAGAAGGCAACAGCAAAGAGGGAAAAAACAGTATATTGTCTTGTAGTAGAAACAGAGGAAGGCTATCCAAAGAGTCAGAAGGGGTCAGAACTGGAGCAGGTAAGTCAAGAATTAAAAATGAGAGAAAGTAGTTGGATTTGGTAAGAGTAGTCCGTCCAAACCTTCAGAATTGCTATTTCAGGAGAGTGGTTAGGAACAGAAACCAAATCACAGCGTGGATGTGTAAGACAGTTTCGAATAGATACCATGGCTGTGAAACAACTGTCTTTTGTGTGTGCGCAAAGAGCTGTTTAACGCTGTGTTCGTCTTGGCTTATCATGTTAGTTACTTGTAGCGATTTACTTAAAACTCTGTCAAATTTAACTTGATTTTATGGCTATCAGTTAACTGCCTAGGCCGCTTTATTTGTTGTCAGAAGCATAAAGTGTTATTTCTAGAAAATATGTGACCCCTCAGTGGCAGTGCCAAGACAAGAACTTTCTCTACTCTGATCATTGTTCTTACCGTTCATCACGTTACTGTGCTCAACCTTGTCGCTGTCTGTGAGGGACAATGTTTTCCTTCCCCAGTGTAGGGAAGAACCCAGTTCTCCCTGCTGTGTCTTTCTTCCCTGTGAATCTCCTTTACTTTTACACAAGACACTTGACCTCTGACACTTCTGGTCCACCAGATGTGTGGAGGTTTTCCCTCCCTGCAAGTAATTCTCTGTGAATACCACCTAGGTGTCCTACAGTTTCACTCGACTCTGACACATCTCCCTGGAGGTAGCATCGGATCCCACAGGTTAAGGGTTCGGTCTTACAAGAATGCCCACCACCCCCTGCCACATACATACTTCAGATGTTATCACCTGTGCTTATGACCACCCAGCTATAGATCAGAAGTTGCAGCCACCCCCTCCTTGGGTTGGAAATTTTCCTTAAAGAACTCAGAGAAATACATGTTTGCTGTATTATAAAGGGTATGATAAAGGACACAGATGAACAACCAGATGAAGAGCTGTGTAGGGTGGGGTCTGGAAGGGTCCCAGGCGCAGGAACTTCCATCCCCATGGAGTTGGCGGGCGTCACCCTCTCAGTGTGGTCGTACTTGCCAGCGTGGAAGCTCTCTGAACCCCATACTTTGGGATTTTATGGAGGCTTTGTTACGTAGGCATGATGGATCGTCAACTCCATCTTCAAGCTTTCTTTGGGGGCTAAAAATTCCTGGCTTCTAATCATGACATGGTCTTTTTGGTGACCAGCTCTCATCCAGGAGCCCACCTAGAGTTGTCTCATTAGAACAAAAGACACTCCTGTCACTCAGGAAGTTACAGGGGTTTCAAGAGCTCTATGTCAGGAGCAGAGGCCAAAAGCAGTATTGCAGTGGGTTGCCTGGGTGGCTCAGTCAGTTAAATGTCCGACTCTTGATCTCAGCTCAGGTCTTACTTTCAGGGTTGTGAGTTCAAGCCCTGCGTTGGGCTCCACGCCCAAACACACACACACACACACACACACACACACACACACACACACACACAAACAATATTGCAACAAGAAATGCTCCTAGTGTTCTTATCACTTAGGATATTACAAGGGTTTTAGGAGTTTTGTGTCAAAGACCAAGGCAGAGACCACTATGTATTTTTTTCTTGTCTCACACTGTCTTTTGTCAATGCAGGAAACCAAAGATAAACTCAAAGAAACAACAACAAAGTTAACTCAAGCAAAGGAAGAAGCAGATCAGATAAGGAAAAATTGTCAGGATATGATAAAAACGTATCAGGTATGCTTAACTTTTCAAATAGATTAGTAACAAAATTGCACCAAATATCAGTACTCGTTTTGTATCTACAGTGTTGGTAGTGTGGAATGGATTTGGTAGGACAGTTAAATAAATTGCAGACTATTTCCTGTGTTAAAGTACTTGCAGCTTAAATAGAGATCTTATTAGGGAAGTTTTAACCAAATAAAAACATTAGAAAATGTCAGAAGAATGAAGAGTACCGGAAACGTATAACATAAAACCTACTCTGTGTTATGTTACATATCTTAAGTGCTATTCTTGTTCGTGCAGAATTGACATCTTAAAAACCTTTCAGTGCAATCCTTTTTAGTATGTAAGGTATGCATTTCACAATCAGTAAACAATGGCAAAAGCTGTCACGTTCCAAAGCATAAAACTTTAAAAGTTAAGTCATACTTTTTTCATTTCTTTTCCATTAGGAGTCAGAAGAAATTAAATCAAATGAGCTGGATGCCAAGCTTAGAGTCACAAAAGGAGAACTTGAAAAACAGATGCAAGAAAAATCCGACCAGCTAGAGGTGAGTGGCTTTGCTCTTTTCATACCGTGGATTGTGTAATAAATACAGAGGGAGAGAAATAATAAATAATGTTATAGTAAATGTAATAAGAGAATAATAAGGCCTTTTCGAAGGAACACGCAGTAACGTTTAGATCTTGTGTGGTACATAATGATTTGTGGTTTCTTTTAAACTTTTTAAAAGATGCATCATGCCAAAATAAAAGAACTGGAAGATCTGAAGAGGACATTTAAGGAGGGCATGGATGAACTACGAACACTGAGAACAAAGGTAATTAAATCTTTAGTCATTTCAGAGGAAGGGTCAATATCTTTAATTTGGGACTCATTCTGATTTTCCAAGTGTTGGAGAAAGGATATTTATATAGAAATGTTTCAAAATGAAAGAACTCAGAAGAGTAGAATGTCGATTTCCTAGCAACGAAGGTGAGTCTCTTATTGAAATGAAAATGTCTTCCACTTTAGTCCCTTTGAACTATTTGCCACACATTGCTGTTTTACGGCACATTTGCTGTTTCTGTAACTTCTCGGGCCTCTAATGTAAGGCAGTCTTGTGAGCGAATTAATTGGAAAGAAAGTTGGACTTTAGAACTGTGAGTGACAAAAAATAATAGACTTCATATTTCTCCCATGTAGTCTTGTACAGTGTTAATTTCTAACAATCTAGTATAGTCTTTATTGGAAGAATAGTATCCCTTTTGATATGGATGTGAAAGATCATTGAATTCCATTTATTTATTTAGAAATAGGCTTTTAAGTAACGACCTGGAATTTGCCATCACTTAATAGTTTTCAAAGTGCCTTTCATGTGCATTCCATTTGTTCTCTGTGCCAGTTTTTTGAGGTAAGTAGGCAAGGTATACGGTTTTCAGGTGAGGAAATGGAGATTCAGCAAAAACAATGTGACAAGCGAAACTCCCGAGACTAAATCATAAGAAATCTGAGACTGAGTCCTAGGACTCTCAACATCCCGTTGTATTTTCTTCACATTAATTAGTTCCGCTCCAGAATTTAGCTTGGATTATTATTATTATTATTTTTTTTTTTTTGGGACAGAGAGAGACAGAGCATGAACGGGGGAGGGGCAGAGAGAGAGGGAGACACAGAATCGGAAACAGGCTCCAGGCTCAGAGCCAACAGCCCAGAGCCTGACGCGGGGCTCGAACTCACGGACCGCGAGATCGTG
The DNA here is from genome assembly GCF_016509475.1 of Prionailurus bengalensis. Taxonomy (NCBI): domain Eukaryota; kingdom Metazoa; phylum Chordata; class Mammalia; order Carnivora; family Felidae; genus Prionailurus; species Prionailurus bengalensis. The sequence continues at coordinate 70,705,992 of NC_057351.1, read as the reverse complement.
ACCTGGCTGAAGTCGGACGCTTAACCGACTGCGCCACCCAGGCGCCCCTAGCTTGGATTATTAATATGTAATCACTATTTGAAGTAATTAAGGAACAAGAAAATATTGTTTGTACGCTAACTTGGTTATGATTTTTGATAGGTGAAATGTCTAGAAGATGAACGATTAAGAACAGAAGATGAGTTATCAAAATATAAGGAAATTATTAATCGCCAGAAAGCTGAAATTCAGAATTTATTGGACAGAGTGAAAATTGCGGATCAGATACAGGAGCAGCATCAAAGGTATAAACTTCACAACTTTTCTTTATGCTAATCAATAGGCTCTTCTGTCTCAAGATTGTGTTCTTAAATGCCATTACTGCATTAAGCAAGAATGATTTTTACAATTTGACTAGTGAAAAACTTTTAAATTCCTGTCTTTGTTTGAACTTTTTTGGATTATCTTTGAAGTTCCTATCATGGCTTCTAAAAATTAAAGTGTATATACCCTCAATATTGGAAATAGCAATTTATAAGACAGAATGATTTTTAGTTTCTTTATCCATTCTTTAACTTTCAAATTATGTTACCTACTTTTTCTTCTCAAAGGTAGATACGTACATATACCTGTATCTTTGTGTGTGTGTGTAGTGCAGAGTCAGGAGCTGACCTTATTCCTTGACCTCTTGCAAAACCTTTTAGCTAGACTCTACTCGTGACATGACCTGGCAGAGCGTGGATTCAGCTTGAATCCAAATACCTTCTTTTTCATACCTTACCCATATCTGCTGCTGAGCGTTGCTAAAAATTCTCACCATCATCAGGGTTGATGCTGTGATAAATCCATGGTTAGTTAGTAACCTCAACTGGAAATGATAATGATGTCCCTAGTCATAGCCTCTCCCCGACCTGGAAGCATCTATTCCTGCTTTGTTCACACATCTGGTCTCCCTCCCCTTGATATTTACGCTTAGCAGGCAATTACCTCTCATTTACGTCACAAAAGAAATGGGAGCTAACAAGTTCTTGATCTGTCCTGTGAACTCGCCAGCCTTTGCAACCTTTCTTTCTTTTCCTTTTGTTGTTATGGAAGAAATGTTCCTGTTCCCCCCTGAATTGAGCTTTTCTCTCGACTTCTGTGGATCCCATGCTCTCCTGCTTCTCTTATCCTTTATTTCTTACCCCTCTCTAAATTTTTTGTCTTTCTGCACTTAAATTTTGTATATTAAAAACATTAAAATTCCTATGACTCCCCTACCCTTTTCCTGTCCTTCACAACTGAGCATCTTCGTAGAATCATCTATACGCATCCTCCACGCCCTTGCTTCCTTTGTTCTTTTTCTCTACGTCCTTCTAGGTTCTACCCCCAACCTCCCATTAAAAAGGAGGCATTAGCAAATGCCTCCTTAAATCTAGCACACGCTTCTCAGACTAAGCCTTGCTTGAGTTTTCAGTATTTTTACAATTTTACTTACTTATTTTGAGAGAGAGAGGGAGAGTATGAGTGCCGGAGGTACAGAGAGGGAGAAAGCGAATCTCAACAAGGCTCCACATCTAGCACAGAGCCCAACACGGGGCTTGATTTCCTGAACTCAGCGAGATCGTGACCAGCCGGAGTCAAGAGTTGACAGTTAACTGACCAAGCCACCTAGGAGCCCTGAATTTTCAGTATTAAGACCATTAAGCCCCTTATCTTTCTTGACGTGCTCTGTTCTTTGGTTTCATTTCCTATCTGCTTTCCTGGTGTTCCTCCCCACTTTGTGGCCACTCGTTTTCTCCTTTCCTCGGCAGCCTTCTCTTTGTCATAAAACTCTTCTGTTGTTACTTTATCATACCCCCGAGTGAGCCTTACCATTCCCATACCATACTGCAGGACCTTCCAGATACTGTCTTCAGCCCTTTTTGTTGAGCTCCAGACACACAAGTATCACAGGCGCCTCACACTTTAATGTGTCCCAAACTGATTCATCTATCCTGTCCATAAATACACTCCTCTTCTGTTCCTGAGGTGAATGATGCGTGTAGCACCCACGTGACTTTCCAGCCCAGGAACCTGGGGCGGCTCCTTGGCTCTTCTCTCCTTCCCCTCACACATCTAACCAGAAACAGAGTGTTAGTGAGTATCCTTCACGTCGTGTATTTTTTACGTTCCCACCACTGCTATCATTGTCCTTTCATCTGGAAAACTGCCACAACTTCTAAACTGTCTTTTTTTTAGTTTGGTGGGGTTTTTTGTTTGTTTGTTTTTGTTTTGCTTCCCTTTGAATCCATTTCCTACACTGTGGCCAGCATAATCTTTTTAAAATGGAAATCTCACAAGCTTTCAGTGATTTCCCATTGGCTCAAACTGCCCTGTGAGCTCCGATGCCTTAGCATGGCTTGGAAGATCAGTAGCCACCTTGCTTCTCCCTCTGTGCCTTCTCTTTTTTCAGCACAATTGCTTACAAATGTTGAGTGTCTCCCGTGTTCAATGCTGGGGATATAATGCTGTCGCTGTCCCCATCAGTGTTGAAGCAACAAACAAATCATTCAGTCGTTCCCTCCCCAGATTTAGCACATACTGTTTCTTCTACCAAAAACATATATATATTTTTTAATATGAAATGTATTGTCAAATTGGTTTCCATACAACACCCAGTGCTCATCCCGACAGGTGCCCTCCTCAATGCCCATCGCCTACTTTCCCCTCCCTCCCACCCCCCCTCAACCCTCAGTTTGTTCTCAGTTTTTAAGAGTCTCTTATGGTTTGGCTCCCTCCCTCTCTAACTTTTTTTTTTTTCCCTTCCCCTCCCCCTTGGTCTTCTGTTAAGTTTCTCAGGATCCACATAAGAGTGAAAACATATGGTATCTGTCTTTCTCTGTAGGACTTATTTCACCCAAGAACATATTTTGACGTCTCGGTCACTCCTACTTTTCCTTTAAGTCAGGAATTAGCGAACTGTGGCCCGAGAGCCAAATCCAGCCCGCTACCTTTTTTTGTAAATAATTTTTTTGTTTTGGAACACAGCTGCTCTCATTCCGTTATGGGCTGTCCGAGGCTGCTTTCACACCACGGTACCAGGGAACAACAGTCGCCACAGGGCCATGTGCCCTAGAAGCTTAAATTGTTTACTGTCTGGACTTTTTGCAGGAAAAGTTTGCTAACCTTTACTTTAAGTATTCGTTTAAACATCACTTATATGAGGTGAGGCAACCCACTCTGCGCTTTCATCACACATAGTTTCCTTACTTGAATGAAAGCCCTTTGAAAGCAAGCCCGTGTCGGTCTTGCTCACTTACACTCCCAGCTCTTAGTTCCTAGCACATATCAGGTAGTCATACAAATCCAAATAAATAATTTGGATGAATGCGTAAAAGTACCTTCATAAAACATTTTATTTGATGAAAACTCCCAAACCATTAACTTAATGTATTTTAATAGTTTTTTTTTCCCCTAAATATAAACTTTGTTTTTTAGAGGTAAACAAGAAATTGAAAATTTGAAGGAAGAAGTGGAAAGTCTCAATTCTTTGATTAATGACCTACAAAAAGACATCGAAGGCAGTAGGAAAAGAGAATCTGAGCTACTGCTGTTTACAGAAAAGCTCACTAGTAAGAATGCACAGCTCCAGTCTGAATCCAATTCTTTGCAGTCACAATTGGATAAGCTTTCCTGTAGTGAAAGTCAGTTACAAAGCCAATGTGAACAAATGAAACAGACAAATACTAATTTGGTAAGTATAAATTTACATTTAACTTTTATTTATTTATTTATTTATTTATTTTAAATTTTTTATGTTTATTATTTATTTTTGAGAGAGAGAGAGAGAGAGAGAGAGAGAGAGAGTGTGTGAGCAGGCGAGAGGCAGAGAGAGAGGGAGACACAGAATCGGAAGCAGGCTCCAGGCTCCGAGCTGTCAGCACAGAGCCTGACGCGGGGCTCGAACCCACGAGCTGTGAGATCATGACCTGAGCCGAAGTCGGACACTCAACCGACTGAGCTGCCCAGGCGCCCCTACATTTAACTTTTAAAGCAACATAGCAAGAAGCACAAATTTTCCTACTAGCATAAACCCACTGGTAGTTGAGTTAAACTCTTTTTTTGTATTGGCATTGACTTTCTGGCAATTTCAAATGCTGTGCAAAGTAACAGTTTTTCTTTCCAACTTGTTCAAAGTGTCCTTTTTCCTTCCTAATTTATAATAAAATGTCTCCCTAAAATGCTTATGAAAAAGTATTTCACTTTTGAAAATAAGAAAACCATGGTTTTTTGGGGGCGCCTGGGTGGCTCAGTCAGTTGGGTGGCCGACTTCGGCTCAGGTCATGTTCTCATGGTTTGTGAGTTCAAGCCCCGCGTCGGGCTCTGTGCTGACAGCTCAGAGCCTGGAGCCTGCTTTCAATCCTGTGTCTTCCTGTCTCTGGCCCTCCCCTGCTCACGCTCTGACTCTCTCTCTCAAAAATAAATAAATATTGCGGCGCCTGGGTGGCGCAGTCGGTTAAGCGTCCGACTTCAGCCAGGTCACAATCTCACTGTCCGTGAGTTTGAGCCCCGCGTCAGGCTCTGGGCTGATGGCTCAGCGCCTGGAACCTGTTTCCGATTCTGTGTCTCCCTCTCTCTCTGCCCCTCCCCCGTTCATGCTCTGTCTCTCTCTGTCCCAAAAATAAATAAAAAACGGAGAAAAAAAAATTTAAAAAAAAATAAAATAAAATAAATAAAATAAATAAATAAACATTAAAAAAAATTAAAAAAGAAAACCATGGTTTTTGTCATTCCTAATTGGAATTACTGTATATTTTTAAAAGTTATTTCAAATTTCTATATGTTTATAGTTTAAAAATGGTTTAATATTTCTGTGTTATGAAAGTATCTTCAAGTTACTCATAAAAATAATTTGAGATTTTAGTCCAAAATACAGAGAACATCAGTCATATGCTCTTTTGGATGTATGAAATGGCAAATGTGTTAATATGCCCCCTGCATTCCTCTATGAGGAATTTGGAGAGCTCAGGAAACAGAACCTGGTAAGAAGCGGTTCTGGAAGAATCTACCATCATTTACCATCAGGGACCTTGTATTTTCAGGATTTTGAATTGTGAGCAATAATGGAAACAGGTATTAAAACTGGTGTATTCTGGGGGTGCCTGGGTGGCGCAGTCGGTTAAGCGTCCGACTTCAGCCAGGTCACGATCTCGCGGTCCGTGAGTCCGAGCTCCGCCGTCAGGCTCTGGGCTGATGGCTCAGAGCCTGGAGCCTGTTTCCGATTCTGTGTCTCCCTCTCTCTCTGCCCCTCCCCCGTTCATGCTCTGTCTCTCTCTGTCCCAAAAATAAATAAACGTTGGAAAAAAAATTAAAAAAAAAAAAAAACTGGTGTATTTTGTTTTATCCTTTTTAATATTTAGGAAAGTAGATTGTTGAAAGAGGAGGAACTGCGGAGAGAGGAGGTCCAGACCCTGCAAGCGGAACTCACCTGTAGACAAACAGAAGTTAAAGCACTGAGCACCCAGGTCGAAGAACTAAAAGATGAATTAGTCACTCAGAGACGTAAACATGCCTCCAGTGTCAAGGATCTTATCAAACAACTCCAGCAAGGTACCAATTTCTCACCCACTTAGACCTTAATATTGTTTCTTTTAGTCATTAAGGATTTATAGAAAAAAATCTACTTTGCATTAGGTTCTACCACTTTGATTAGAACTCTGTGTTCTTTTTAATGTATTGACGTTCATAAACCAAATCACTAAACCTCTTATAGTTCCACAAATAGTCTATAACATCCTCTATGTAAAGGGCACTTATTCGCAGAATCCCAAAACGTGACAATTGGGAATGTACCTTAGGGAAGTAGTGTCTAAACTTTTTTGACCACATGCTCCTATCAGTAAAAAGTAGTTAAGCATTTGTTCTCCAATTTATGTATACTTATTTATAAATTTTAAACATGTATTATTCTACATTACAAATGTAAATTTTAAAAGATCAGACGAAATACAAGTATAAATGGAAATTCTAATATTTTCTCCCTATACATGCTATGAGTTGTTTTGTTTAGCGTCTAGGTACCTGTACCTCCCCTCATAGACCTCTTAGAGATCACTGAACCCTAACCCTTCATCTTAGAGGAGACCGAGACCCAGATACGTTCTGAATTACCCGAACACAACAACTAGGACTAGAACCCAGATTTCTTTTCATCTAAAAATTCATGCAGTTATTTGGAGTCTATGCTATATGCTTGGATAAAAGATGAATAAGATATGTATTCTGACTTCCTAATCTCTACTATTCCTCACTACTTTGTGGTAAAATATGGTAAAATATAGTAATAAGATAAAAGAGTTTTAGCATTTACTTAATATATTCAGGTATTTGCCTTAAGGATTATTCAGTTTGTGTTTATAGATATAATTGAAGGGAAATCTTTGGCATCACAGAGATCATCTAAATTCGTCAGGATTCTGAAAGTTAGGTCACTGTACCTACATGATATCATCATAGTGTTGTCTCTATATATTTTGTATTTGACCTGTACGTTTCTACATATCATTTTATATGAATGACTACTGTAGCTCTCCTGTCTGAAGTATGTATTCAAGAAATTTCTCTTGATGTTTAAGCCATTTTTGCCTAAGTGATTTTAGCAATTAAGATCAGAGATAGTGGGGGCGAATGGTCATGAGAATTGTCACAGGCAATCCATTTCTTTTTCCTATAGCACGAAGAAAATTAGATCAGATTGAGAATGGAAACTATGATAAAGAAGTCAGCAGCATGGGGAGTCGTTCTAGTTCATCAGGTAAAAATCTCAGGCTTCAGATGTTACCTAGTGACTGACTAAAAAGAAGTAGCTTCTTTGGTGTGTTAAAAGGTATTGATATGCTTTTTTTTTTTTCTTCTCCATTTTGAGTTATAAAAAGTTGTAGCATTTCCAGTTAAATATTTACATTCTCATCACCGTCCAGGGTTTCAAGTTTGCCACGGGATTCTGGATTGTCTGTCTCCCTACCTCCTTTTTTACCTGCTGCTTCTTTATTGTGTGTAACAATTTCCTCATTTTTCAATTTAGATTTGTATCCATCCATATAGAGAGATTGGGTATAATACCGTCTCCCTCTCCCTCTCCCTCTCTCTTTCTCTCTTTTTTTCCTTTTATATTTTAACACCTGAAAACTAATGAAATGATGATCATTATCAGATTTTTATATATGTGTATTTTATTTTTTAAAAAATTTTTAACGTTTATTTATTTTTAAGAAAGAGAGACAGAGTATGAGTGGGGGAGGAGCAGAGAGAGAGAGAGAGAGAGGGAGACACAGAATCTGAAGCAGGCTCCAGGCTCTGAGCTGACAGCATAGAGCCTGACGCAGGGCTTGAACTCGCAAACTGTGAGATCATGACCTGAGCCGAAGTCAGATGCTTAACGGACTGAGCCACCCAAGTGCTTCTATATATGTGTATTTTAAAATTTTTTAGCTTTTCTTATGATAAATATGCCAAAAATTATGATTGATACCATCGTGGAAATGATAATTAGCAAAAAAAAAATCAGTATATTTGTCATTTTGGAATGCCAGGAACCATGCTAAGCACTTCAAGCATATTATTGACTCTGCAGAATAGTCGTGTGAGGTAAGTGTTATAATTCACATTTTAGAGATGAGGAAACTAAGATTCCGAATGGTTCCATGACTTGCTCCGAATTCACAGCGACAGAACTCTCAGCCTCTAGAGTCCTTTCGTGCCATTACACTACACTCCCTCTCAGGAGTAGTACCTTACAGGGAGAATCAGCTGTTCCAGTAATGGGAAAATCATGTAGTAGAAAGAACATGGGTTTGAAATTACACATACGTATTTAGAACCTGGTCTGTCACTTATTAGTGTGCAACCTCGAATAAGATCTATTCCTTGTCTTCAGTCTACAAAATGGAGTTGAAAAGGCTTATGTTTGTAGTATAAAAAGGATCAGAAATTTTTCTCAACTGATGTTGATAAAAATAATAGCTAACACTTAGTGCTTATTATATGCACTGTTCCAAACACTTTCACATACATTAGCTCATTTATTTTTTTTTTTTAATTTTTTTCTCAATGTTTTTTATTTATTTTTGGGACAGAGAGAGACAGAGCATGAACGGGGGAGGGGCAGAGAGAGAGGGAGACACAGAATTGGAAACAGGCTCCAGGCGCTGAGCCATCAGCCCAGAGCCTGACGCGGGGCTCGAACTCACGGACCGCGAGATCGTGACCTAGCTGAAGTCGGATGCTTAACCGACTGCGCCACCCAGGCGCCCCTACATTAGCTCATTTAAATAAAGATAACAATCCTATGAAGTAAATAATAACATTATTCCCATTTTAAGATGAAATGACCGAGGCACAGAGAGTTAAATGACGTGGCCAAAGTCACAGAGCTACAAAGTGGAGGAGTGGGATTTGTACCTAAGGAGACTGGCTTCCGAGCTGAACCCACTGGTATATTCTCTCTTCTCTCTCTGTGTCTGCCTTTGGCTCCTCGTTTCACTTCAGGCTTGTTATTGTGACTTTTTCTGAGTTTCTTGTTTCTCTCTTGCCACTTCCTCATCCTGTTGCTGAGAGACATAATAGGCCCTTTGGTACTTCTGACATCCATGTATTCAATAGCAAGAGCTCAGGCCAGGTAGGACTTGTGTTCTGTGCCCAGCTGTGTTAGAGTGACTATTTGAAAACAATACTAGAGGAAATAATATGTGCTATTAGAGATGACTTTAGACTAAGCACAGCATCTAAACTGATTTTTTTTTTTGTCTTCAGGGTCCCTCAATGCTCGAAGCAGTGCAGAAGATCGATCTCCAGAAAATACTGGGTCATCAGTAGCTGTGGATAACTTTCCAGAAGTAGATAAGGCCATGTTGATTGAGAGGATAGTAAGGCTACAGAAAGCACATGCTCGGAAAAATGAAAAGATAGAATTTATGGAGGATCATATCAAACAATTGGTAGAAGAAATTAGGAAAAAAACAAAGTATGTATTATTATGATAACACAGTCTGTGTTTGAAATACCGTTATTTGTATGGTAAAGTTACTGTTTTCAGAACTAATTATAACAAGAGCCCATCTTTCAAAAAATATTTGTTAATTTCCCAGTCTTATATTGATCACTTAACTATGTTCTAGGTTTTGGGAATACAGAAAAACCTAGTTTTTCTGTAAAACAAAAAAAGAAAAAACAGGTCGTTAAGGTGATACAGAGAGTTCAGTGGATGTTGATTTTTCTTTTAAAATTTTTTTAAGTTTATTTATTTTGAGAGGGAGACAATGTGAGCAGGCTAGGGGCAGAGAGAGAGAAAGAATCCCAAGCAGGCTCTGCACTGTCAATACAGAGCCTGACACGGGGCTTGAACCCACAAAACCGTGAGATCATGACCTGAGCCGAAACGGAGAGTCGGACGCTTAACCAACCTAGCCACCCAGACGCCTCAGATGTTAATTTTTTTAAGATACTAAAATAACTTTGCATTTAAAAAGAATACTCTGCTTCACTTTCAGTTTTCATGACTGTGGCTCTAAGAGATAATACGGGGTTGTGGGTTATTGTTCCTGTCGGGTAGGATATAGTGGGTAATTTATTGGGCACCTGCCAAGTACAAGATTCTGTGCCTGTGACTTAATGAAATTTCATTGATTTCTTACAACTGAGTGACCTATACGTTAACTGGTGGTGCTCAGGTCAAATCACTAAATGTTCCAGAGTCACCACTCATCTAGTAAGTGACCAAAAGCTGGAGATCTGGGCCCAGCTCTGACTGACTCCAGAGCCTGTGCTGTGCCAGAGTCCTCTTACAAATGTCATATCTTTTAAGTAAGAGGTTTTATATATGTACCCATGCCTTTTTAATTTTAATTTTGAAATAATTTTAGTCTTAGAGAAAATTTTGCCCATGACTTAAAAAAAAAAAAAAAGGATAAAGTTCTGAGTTTAATAACAGAAAAATAGAAAATGCTAACTAAAAATGGAGCAATAAAGAAATTACTCAAAAGTATTTTGATTAAAGTAATAAAGAAATTGAAAAGCATTGTTTGTATATCGTTAATATAAATACCATGCTGAACAAAAATGGGATTAAGAAACTACTGAATGAGAAAAGTTCCCTTATTTTCTAGTATATTTCTTTTTAACCTAATAGATACTTGTTTTATGCTAATCATCTTTATGCTTATGATTAGCCAACTCCTGTAAATTCTAATGTTTTTAATTCTGCAAGTATATAACTGACAGTGTCATTTTATTTTACAGAATAATTCAGAGTTACATTTTACGGGAAGAATCAGGCACACTTTCTTCAGAGGCATCTGATTTTAACAAAGTCCATTTAAGTAGACGGGGAGGCATTATGGCATCTTTATATACATCCCATCCAGCTGATAGTGGATTAACATTGGAACTCTCTTTGGAGATCAACAGAAAATTACAGGCTGTTTTAGAGGATACATTACTAAAAAATATTACATTGAAGGTATTTATATTTTTCATTTACTTACCAACCAGCAAGCATGGCGTAATGAGGCCTCTTTCATTGCGTGAGCTGGCATGTAAATGACCAATTTTGTAATGCAAGGTAGCCATTTGACCCAGAGATCAAATTTCTGTATTTTTCTTAATGAAAAAGGAAGAGCAAAACATCAGCTTCACTATTGGACAGACAGTTGTTTATTTTGCGGTGGGCCGCCTCTGACCTCTATTATAGTTAGTTATGATTGATCACTGAGGCTTTAAGATTGAGGTGTGTCTTTTCTAATGTACATTCTAGCTCTACTTTTTGCAGATATTACCTGACCTGACTGTTCTGTTTGTGCCGTGTTTGGGCCTCCATAGTCAGTAACGGATTTTAAAGAATGTTTTTATTTAATTAATTGTTATCATTCTTTAATTTTAGAGAGTGCACAAGCAGGGGAGAGAGGGAGAGAGAGAGAATCTTAGGCTCTACGTTCAGCACAGAACCTGATGTGGGGCTCAGTCCCATGACCCTGGGATCATGACCTGAGCCAAAATCACTCAGACGCTCAACTGACTGAACCACCCAGGTGTCCCTAAAACAGAACATTTTAAATCTAGTAATAATTTTGTGCACCAAAGTTTACTGTCGCTTCAGTAAAAAGACAGATTCTGAAATGTATAGGACTCCTTTACTGAAAACCACTGTGCTCCTGGCCAGTGTCACCGAGCATTTAAAACTCATCCTCACCCTTTTGGTTTCAAAATTTGAGCAAAAACAGTACAAACTGAATCTTTATACTTATGCTACCTAATAATTCTGTTTTCTTTCCCCCTTTTTCTAACCGGTGAAGGAAAATCTACAAACACTTGGAGCAGAAATTGAGCGTCTTATTAAACATCAGCATGAACTCGAACAGAGAACAAAGAAACCCTAACGCAAAGCTCTCATTCACTAAACAGACAAAAGCCACATAAGGAGCAGGTGCCACTGCCCATTATTGTTGGAAACTTTTCCCTGCTTTGTGTGTCAGTAAAAAATTGTTTTGCTTCATCTGTATGAAAAAGTATCCTTTTACAATATGAATGCATTGCTGTGTATACTGTAAGAGCAAAAGCTTTGATGAAATTTGTTTTTGTATAGTGACAGCCTGTCCCTGAATCCGAACAACCGAAATTGCTAATGGTCATACAAAGTGCTGAACATTACTACAAGGGCTTTTGAAAACCCCTTCTCCTTATTTCTTCCTTTTAAAATATATAATGTCAAAAATGATTCAGCTTTTAAAATTCTGCATGAAAGGACACGTGTTCATCATTCCGTAATGTGCTGTTTCTCCAACATGAAGAAAACTAAAGTGATAAAGATCATATTTGACCTTCCAGTATCCATCCCATTTGGTTGTGTCACAGGGATGCCAGTGAGTCTTAACTTCCTGTCATTTTAATGGACGCTAATAGGAAAGCCAGCTCTTGGTCGCCAGCAATAATCAGCCATTGAATGTCTCCATCAGGTTTCCTTCTCTGTGCTAGGTACGTTTTGTCAGATTCAAGTTGTTTGAGTTCATAGTTGAGTTTTTTTAGTCTTCAGTTACACAAAATCTGATTTTAAATAACACACTCACTTAGAAAATCTCTGCGGACTTCAGTTGTATTTTAAAATGTGAAGTAGATTATTCATTAAAACACAGAGATGAATAATGAATTCTTTGAAGCTGAAATACTTTAGTTTTACTGACATCAAGTGTTAAGAAAAATGTGTAAGGCTTTTATGAAGAACCAGTTCCCCAGAGAATCCAGCGTATGACTCTGTTAACCATGTCATTTGAGCACCATGCTTGACCATTGATATAATTATGTATTCCAGCAGAGTGATCTTACAGTCCCCAAATGTGATGTGTTTCAGTATATTTATTTAAAATACAAAATAATTACATCTCTGTAGCCAAGGGAAATTTAGAGCCAAATTTGTGTAGCCTGTTGGATTTTTACAATATTTATTTAAAATACGCGCTTCCATGTCACCAGTCCATGGTATCGGTGCTTCTACATCATTGAATTTTGTTCCCTCTTCTTGTAATTTGTCACCTATTATCATTTCTGTGTGTGGTTTTTCACATTTCATTACATTCAGGTCATCTCTACGATAGGATACCTTGGCTGACATGCAGATGTTGCCACAAGTGTCACTCTTGTTTTGGATTTTTGCATCCTTTTTTCTCCCCTTAAGAGAAGTAAGCTTTGGGATGATGAAAAAGCCTTTCAGAAGTTATATGGCTCTGAAAGTTGGGCTTACGGTGGCAATGTCCCGTTAATGTGTTTTAACATTTTTTTTATATCAACATTGTTTAAAAGGATCATATGCTTAATTTTTACTAAGGATTCAATGTAGTGTCTTATTTTTTCTGTGTATCGAGGTGTCTTGTCATCCAAAAACAAAATCTTTTCAGCATGGAAATAGAAGTTCAAAAACATTTTTAAAATAGCTGTGACAAGTGTCAGTCTTACCATAATGTGTCTTGTTATTTTTACCAATAATAATTTATCAAAATAAAAGAAGAGGGTGAGTGCAATCAAATCTGAATTATTTTCCCCTTTGTTTCTAGACATACTATTGATATTCCTATAGACTACTTAGAGTAGCCAACAAAACTACATTTTTATGGCTGCTTATGTGATAGAGATTCATACACTACAATATTTGTTTTTTCCTTCCAAGACACAAAGTATATGAATGGAGGCCAAACAGTGATCAGATCTAGAGTGTCCTATGTCTATACACTTTTTAAGAATATATACATTTATTACATACAAAAATAAAATATTCCAATATTAACACTTGTGCCACCATTTGGGAAAATTGAATGGTGAAGCAACTTTAGAAGAAAGCTGTCATAAATCATGTTCTGACTTATTGTTACTTACCCCCCCCCCCCCCGCCATAAATATAAGAAACTATGGAAAACTTTTGAAGAGAATGCTTTATCTTCTTTTTTTCCTTCAGTTTCTATTGTATCTTCACTTTCTATTGTGGATTAGAACCAAAGTAATATATGAAAATGTGCATATATCACATCTTTATACGAACTCACAAAAAGCTCCTGGTGTGAGGGTTTAGGGATTTAGAGAGTCTTTTACTATAGTGAATATATGGAGAGAAGAGTGGAGTGTCCAAAAAAGGAAAATGGCCTGAATAAACCTGAGATCTGGGGGAATATTTATTTTAGATGTTCATTATTCATTGTACATATCAAAGGCTACACTGATAGTTAGCACTGCTTTGGTTTCTTTGAACAGGAAATTATTTTGTGTGTGTGTCTTATCTGTATATGCTTACTAGGCCTTCGTTTTGAAGTGAGTTCTTACTGTGGCTCCCTTTTTCGCATACTATTTCCCTTTAGCCTATTAAGTGTTCAGGATTGAAAACAGTGGGTTTGAGCAAAGAAATGGGTTTGAACTTCGGTATTTTGGTTTTTCTTTTAACTTTCTATCTTTGACGCCATTTAAAGTGATTTATCTTGCATTATTTTATCAGGCTACCAGCATGTTATTTATTCATTAAAAAAAAAAACCCACCTGTATTGAAAGTCTGCTATTGTGCTATTGCCTGGCACCGTCCAGGGTATTGTGATTTTACTGGTGAACAGACCGGGCAGGACTGTTGCTGTCCCCATGGAGCTGAGGTCTAGGGACAATGGCAGGGAAGGCACCAGAAGCAGCTCTTTGAGCCTCTGCAGCTCCCAGCCAGCTGCCGTAGGAAGAGGATTAATCCAGTTGTGCAAGTAGTGGCCCAGAAGTCTCGCCGTGGCATGAAACTTCCGGAGATGAGTCCTTGCTCTGGGGTAGGCTGAGAGGTTTGCACGTCCTCTGCCATAGTTTGGTGTTTACTTCTTCTTTAGGAAAAAAGAAGAAAAAATCCAAAGAGCATAGACAAGTATTTGATTTTTGCCATTTTAGTAAATTATTAATGCCTACTTGATGCTCATAAAAGTGAATCTAATCACGTTTTCATGCGTGTTCCTAAACTTTGTTTCACAGCATATTCTTTTCTAAAGATTTTCTTCATAAAAGTTTAGATCAAGATTTACCAAGACATTAAAAAACCGTCAATGTTGTAAATGTTATATATATGCTACTGTGGTGAAAATACTTTTCTCAATCATGTTACTCGGTATGGTTAGTTGGCCTTATGAATGTTGACTCTACTAGCCTGTTTTTCGATATCCTTTTTAAAAAACAAAACAATCTTCTTTTGACACTGAGATTGTTCATTTTTAACACCAGTTGGTGGCACTAGAAACCTGAAATTTCTCAAGGCTCTGAACAAGAGCAAATAATTGAAAACGTATCCAAACATGAAGAATTTTCAGGAAAATAAATGAAAAATATAATTGTATATTAAAGATGTATTTTCTGGTATGAATTCTTTTTTAAAATGCATATGCCTGTCCATTTTGATGACAATGATAAAACTTGTTTATCTTCCAAAAGTGTGTATATATATATATACATATATATGTGTGTATATATATATGTATGTGTGTGTGTGCATTGTACAGATAATCTTTAATTTGATTACACTGTTCATTTTGTAAATATGTTTCTGTATAAAATGAAGCTTTTCAAGAGAATTCTATGTATATATTGTACTTATTAAATAGGTAATGCCTGTTTACCAAGTTGTATTTTATAGCATCTTTGATTATTTATTTACATACACCACTTGCTAAACAGACTGATTCTCCAGACTGTTGGCAAGGCTGATTCAAATTGCTTGAATTTTCTTTTTTAAACTCCACTAGGAGGTTTTGCTTACCACAGTTCTCTTTATTATACCAATTATTATTAGAAGTCAATGAATAGTAAGCAGTTTAAATTGAATGCCAGGTTCTGTTTTAAATTTGTGTTTATATCATTGGTAGCAAAACTTGGCCTTTTACAAAAGGCAAATTTTCACATGCCTGTCTTCACATAGACATTTTCACATGCCTGTGTGAAAATTTCTCATTGAACTGGACGAGCCAGTAATATATTCACATTTTCACCAAACTATGTAACTTGCCCAAATTATCTAGCTTTAATAATAAAGCTCTAATATGTTCAATAAAAAGATACGGAAACGGCATTAATTTCATGAAGTTAATGTGTGTGTGTGTGGTGGGTATTTCACATCACACCGTGTTGTTTTCCATACACTTAAATTATGCCACGGACCTGAATGACTTTACTACTGGAAAGAATCCCCTGAAATCAGGATCCTTGGAATAAAGGGAAAATTAATAGAATAGAGGAAGCTTGCATGATGTCCTCAATGGTCTCTTTTTTGGTAGCCTAGGGATTTGTTTTGTGAAAGGAATGTATACGTGGAAGAGAATGAGCGAGGGAAAGAGATACTAGCTGTGGTGGGTGGGGGGGTTTGTTTTTTTTGTTTTGGCTTGTAGTTCTTAACTGTCAGTTTGAGCCTCATCAGTGAAGAGATTGGAAAGACCATTCCACTGAACTTCTATCCATGCTGGATTTTTTTCTTTTAAAAAAAAATTGTTAACGTTTTATTTATTTTTGAAAGAGAGAGAGCATGAGCAGGGGAGGAGCAGAGAGAGAGGAAGACATAGAATTTGAAGCAGGCTCCAGGCTCTGAGCTGTCAGCACAGAGCCCAATGCGGGGCTTGAACTCACAAACTGTGAGATCATGACCTGAGCCGAAGTCGGACGCTTAACCGACTGAGCCACCCGGGCTCCCCTTGGGTTTTTTCTTAATAACTCTGCTCCAATCCGTGAATGTAGAATGAGTACACACTCCTTTAGGACCAGAAGCTAAAGAGGATGCCTCTAGTTGACAAATGCCAATGCTGTTTTAATGATTCTCTCTGAGAACAGTGTGACCAGACTTGATGTTCCTGCCCCTGTAGAGATGCACTGTTAACCTATGTTATATTTAAGAAACTTGATTTTTTTTTAAGCGTGCATTTAAGAAGTATTCTATTTCTGAGGAATTTTCAGCCTTGTTTTACTTTTTGATTGTCCGAAGGCCATGCTGTTGGCTAGACTATCTGTCTGCTCCTAATTGCACTCCAAAACACACACACACACACACACACACACGCACACACACACACACACAAGGAATAGGATGTCATTACATTCCAGAGAAGAATCTCTACCATTTAGCACATTGCCAAAGTAGTTCTGTAAATTTAGGACCCACTGAAATAAACAAAACAGAACAAAAAACTTACCGATAGTCAACTTCTACTTGCGTTAACTTGGGAAATACATTAAATATTAGAATGGCTTTCCACATCATTTCGCTACGCAGTTTTTTTGTTTTGTTTTTTTGGTTTTTTTAATGACTAAGGCGCAGGGCAGTAAGTCGTGTGTGTGTGTGTGTGTTCTCAGCACCCTCCTACTTTGCTTGTTTCAGGAAATACCAGTTAAACTTGCACACTACTTGTTTCTTAGGTTCTTTTTATGAGCTCTGACTAGGTGAGACAACCCCAAATGCCCATCACCCCTGCTGTCCTTCCTCCAGGTCTGCCCTGCTTCTGCCCACCCAGACCCCCAGTAGATTCCATCTCCCCCAAACCCAGGTAACCAGGAAACCCTTGCCAAGGGAGGGTGCCGCCTTGGGCTCAGAACTACCTTCTCTCTGGATTTTGTGTTTTGTTCTTGTGCATTTGAGACAAGGTTGGAGGGAGACCCTGCTGGGACAAGCAGGCCAGAAAGAGTCTTTCCCCAGCATCCTGACAGAATTCAGAACTCATTTTCTCATAGAAATCCCATTTTATTTAAATTTTTTTTAAAGTGTATTTATTTTGGGAGAGAGTGGGGGCAGGGGCAGAGAGAGAGGGAGACAGAGGATCCAAAGTGAGCTCAGTGCTGATGGCAGCCAGCCCGATGCGGGGCTTGAACTCACGAACCTCGAGATCATGACCTGAGCCAGAGTTGGATGCTCAACTGACTGAGCCCCCCCAGGTGCCCCCTAAAATCCTATTTTAAATAGTACTTTACTCGAAGTTTATGTGTAAAGTGGCCTTTGTGTGCTTGCCTGAAATATTTATTACGTTTTTTCTTTACTTTTATGAGGTTCAGTGCCTTCTAAGCTCCAAGGCACCAACTTCCAAAAAAAAGTTGAAGCCGAGGCCGGGAGACAGCTCTGTGGCGGGAGGACGTTCCACACGCTCAAGCTCCCGGTGCCCCCTGAGGGATCGGACGATCCAGTCTCACGAAGGGTTATGAAGTTGTCGTGGTCGATCTAGCATCTCGGGTGCCAAATCCCAAGCCGTCGAGCACAAATGTCGCCGATGGATTTTACAGATCGGACTCTACTGTGGGGATGATGTAGTTCCACTGCAGCAACCACTGGTCACAGAGCAGAAGAAACTCTTGGCGAGGTTCTGGGCGCTTTCAAAGCCGTGGAGATCACTTGAACACTCCTCCCACGCAGATGATTTGTGGTGGGTTTTTGTTTTTTTAATGTTTATTTGAGAGACAGAGAGCATGAGCAGGGAAGGAACAGAGAGAGAGAGAGACAGACTCCGAAGCAGGCTCCAGGCTCCGAGCTGTCAGCACAGAGCCGGACACAGGGCTTGAACTCACAGACCGTGAGATCATGACCTGAGCTGAAGTTGGGTGCTTAATCCACTGAACCACCCGTGCGCCCCATGATTTGTGTTTTGATGGAAGTCAGGCTGTTTGCTGTCGCCAATTCAAAGCCGTTACGCTCCACAAGACACACATATAAAGCCATTTTTTCACCATTTCCTAGATTTTCTTCCTGCCTTTGGACTCATTGAATATTTTGTATGAAGCACAGATTCCAGAGTGGAAAGAGCACTTGAAGGGAGAACATCTAGTCCCAGAATGACCGGACCTTCAGGTTCCACAGACCAGTAAAATTTCAAAAACAGAATTCGGGGCTTGTCGACTTTTATTTTGCTAAGTGAAGATCAAAAAGAATGAGCATTTATCACCATAATATCCTAAAAGACAAGATGATTTACCACTAAAAAAAAAAAAAAAACCCAAAAAAAACAGTGGTTGCAACGTTCAAACTTTGAACTGTGCGTAGCCCTTTGAAACACTGTGTGTATGTTTGTGTGTGTGTGTGTGTGTGTGTTTCTTGCTGTAGCCCGGGTTGCAAGCCTCTCGGCCACTGCAGCCCCTCAGTGGAAGGTGAGGAAGAAGGCTGGTGAGTGAGTGGAGGTGATCTGCCTGAGGTCACACACTGTCACACACCTTCGGAAGCCTCTTCTACGCAGGCACCGACGACTCTGACGGTGCCCGAATCATAATCCCCACAGCCTCCTGGTTGCACACGTCCCTGGAACCGAATGAACTCAGGAGGCTCCGAAGGTGGACCGTGTGTGGAATATTGACGTATTGCCTCTCAGATCCCAGTGCATTCCTCAGTATCCGCTCTGTGACAAACCAGAGAATCCCCTCAGCCTTTTCTCCTTTCAAGTGAGCGCGGTGTTAAGTTTCCTCGGTAGAGGGCCATGGCGGCACGTTACCGGAGGAGGAGGCTTCTGGAAGTTTCTGTCAGGGGCTGGAGGTCCGCTGAGGACATCCAGGGGAGCCTGCCCCAGCCATCCCTCTGCAACTTTGCAGCACTTGGTGCTAACCTTTCCGTGGCCTTCTCGACGTGGAAACTGCAGCCCCCACATGGCTACAGACCGTTGTTCGTGGTCCAGAGAGTCACACACAGAATCGCCACTGAACGTTCACACCCCTGTCTGCTGACTATTTCCCGGCCAGCGCTGCAGAGGGTAGCCTATTCACTGCTCACCAGCCAACTCCAGACCAGCTCCGGGCTGGCCAAACCAGCTAACCTCTCTGCTACCCGGTGGGCTGAAACCCCTCCAAGTTTGTGCTTCCTCGGGACCTCTCTCTCAGCCTTTGTGTACCACACAGAGTTTCTTATGGTTACTCTTTTATCATAGGTAATAATTCTTTGTATTAAGCTCTGACTTAACCTACTGTGTTGTTTCTCTCTCCTGATTGGCCCAGACTGCTACTAAGGTGAGAGTGACCTAAGTCGTTCAACCTCCTGCAAAGGCACAAAGATAAGACTTTGATCTTTGACACTCAGAAACTGAATGTTTAACCAACTAAAAGTATCATTTCTTCTCATTGTGTTATTTAACAATTCATACAGTATCATGTGCAAAGCACCATGGGAGGTAAGACGAATTCCCTACTTGGGACAAGGCGGCAAGAGCCCAGCACCCTATGATGGCATGGATGGTGGTGGGAAAGGACCAGATTTGTGCCGGAAGAGACAGCGTCATCTGAGGAGGACCCTCATGGATGTCACATGTGAACTTACGGAAGGAAAGCTGGACGGGACGCCCCGATGGAAGAAGCCTCCATGCCATTTGCTCAGGGCAGTCTGGGTATGCCAGCGGTGGTAACAGAAGACGTGTAGAAGAAATAGCTAGTGGTTCTATTTGGCTCAAGCTTGGTCTGGATCATGCTTTTGGCACAAAAAGGCGGAGTCTATTTTGCAATGGCAACCTTTATGTTCAGCAAGCAATGGTAAGACCCATAGACACGGAAGAGATCTTCGGAAGTTATCCAACAGCATCCAGGCGGTGAACAGCCTTGAATGCCACACACAGAAACTGACTACTGGGTTTGCCAGAAAAGTTGCTTCAATAGAAGACCACAGGCCGGTGTCCCATCCACACAAGTATATTGACTATCTGGTCATTATATTAATAACAACAACAACAACAACAACAAAACCCTTTTATTGAGCTATAGCCATAAGGCTTCCAGAAAAGTCTACATGTCCCGAGTATACAGTTTAATAAATTGTTATAAACTGAACACAGCTGTGGAACCAACACCCAGTGCTTTCTTTGTCCCGATTGGATCCCGACCGACACACCCCAAACCCCTCCTCGTGCTCTCAGTCATTACCCATCCTGGAAGGATGAGAGTTCTCTTAACTTCTAGTAGCATTGACTTATTTTACCTCACTTTTTGTGACTCGATAGAAGATGGACTGATATAGTAGTGTTCTTGTGAGTCAGCAGTTTGTTTGTAAGCATCATCCCCGCTGTCAGGTATTATCGTGGGTCATTAATTCTCTTTGCTCTGTAGTATTTCATTGTGTGGATATATCACCGTTTATCCATCTAATACTGATGAGCTTTGGGGGAGTTTCTAGCTGGGGGCCTACTTGGAGAAACAAAGCTGCTATACAGCATTCTGTACACGTCTATGGCAAAGCGAATGGATGTGTATTTAGTGCACGTATGCCTAGATACACAAATGTCTACTTTTGGTAGAAACTACTGGACGTTCCCAGAGCAGTTGTACCATTTGGACACCCACTAGCTGTGCATAAGAGTTCCCGTGGCTCTATTCTATATCCTAGCAAACGAGGGGACACTGCCATGTGTGGGCTCCTCAGAGTGGGTGATTCGGCAGATGAAGTCTCTGAAAACCATGTTCTTAAGAAATGATTGAAAAGAATAAGGTCTTTTTGAACCTGGACAGGGAAGATTCTGTGGGAGATAAGAGCACTGTCTCCAGAGAGCTAAAGAGTTGCCGGGTAAAAAGGGATGGGACTGGTCTCTAGGGATCCAACACAAACCAGCAATCCTGCTGGGTTCAGGGACCTTCCCAGGACTTATCACTGGTAGGTAGGGCAGTACGTAATTCCAAGTTGGCCTGTCTTCAAAACCCATGTCCTATTTTTTTAATGCCCAAATATCAGTTTTATTTTTTTAAACAACTCAAAGTAATATCAACATATAAAAATTGTATATATGTAAGGTGTATAACTTGATGCTTCGATATATGTATACGTTGTAAAAGCGTCACCCTAATCAAACTAAATAGCTTACCCATCACGACATGGTTGTCGTGTGTGTGTGTGTGTATGAGAGAGAGAGAGAGAGAGAGGTTTAAGATCTATCCTCTTAGCAAATTCCAACTATACAATATGGTTAACTATTGTCCCTATGCTATACATGGCGATTATCTCATCAGAACTTATTCATCCTAAATAACGGAAATTTTGCACCTTTTTTTTCTTTTTAAAAAATATTTATTCTTGAGAGAGAGCATGAGTGGGGGAGAGGCAGAGAGAGAAGGGGACAGGGGATCTGAAGCGGGCTCCACACTGACAGCCGAGAGCCCGATGCGGGGCTCGAACTCACAAACTTTGAGATCATGACGCGAGCTGAAGTTGGACGCTTAACCGACTGGGCCCCCCGGGCACCCCGCAGCTTTGCGCCCTTTGGCCAATATCTCCTCATTTCCTTCTCCCTGCCTGCCGCTGGCAACCATCACTTTAGACTCCACGTGGAAGTGGAGTCATGCGGTATTTTCTTTCCGTGTCTGGCTTATTTCAATCAGCTGATTGTACTCCAGCTTCCTCGATTTTGTCGCAAATGGGAAGATCTCCTTTTTTAAGGCTCAACAATATTCCACTGACGTTTACATTTTCTTTATTCCATCTGTACATCCGCGGATATTTAGATTATTTCCACACCTCCCCTTTGTGAGTAATGCTGCGGTGAACACGGAATCCTGATTTCATTTTCCTTGGATGTATCCCCAGAAGAGAGATCGCTGGTTCCCATGGTAGTTCTATTTCTAACTTCTTGAGGAGCCTCCAAAGTGCTTCCCGATTTATTATACCAAGTTACATTCCCACCAACGATGTACAAGTCCTCCCTTTTATCCACATCCCTACCAACACTTCTCTTTTGTCCTTTTGATACTAACCATTCTAACAGGTATGAGGTGATATCTCATTGTGGTTTTGATTCACATCTCCCTGACGTTTAGTGACGTTGAGCACCTTTTCGTGTGCCTGTTGTTAGCATTCCTTTGGTATGACTCCACAAAGCCTACGCTCTTTCAACACGACTCGTTTCCCAAAGTCTGAAGGAAGTCTCTAACATCAAATATATGCTTTAGTTCATAAAACTTAAACTGGGAAAGTGAGCATGGAAACCTTACATGACTTTGGTGGGAACTGGTGGTTTAGGAAGGCAGGGTGGCATCCCTACGAGGCTCTGGAGTCCAGTCACTTACCCACTCACGGAAAATATATTTCCCAAGTGCCGGCCAAGTGCCTGGCACCGATTTAGACACACGGAGACTGCAGTGAAAGCGAGGTTTCCTCTGCCAATGGGTACAGCTTACAATCCAGTGGGTTTGGGAGTGAGAAAGAAGGCAGAAAATAAGTAAGAGAATAGATGATTTCCGAGTATGAGAAATCTTTGCAATAGGATACACGTGGGTTCAAATTCTTAACATTGTGACTTTGGACTTTGGACTTCTATCCACCCGAAGCCCCAGTTTTTGTACCTCTAAAAACACTTAAAACGGGGACACCTGGGTGGCTCAGTCCATTAAGTGTCCAACTTTGGCTCAGGTCATGATCTCATGGTTCGCAAGTTTGAGTCCCCGCATCCGGCTCTGCACTGTCAGGAAGGAGCCTACGTGGAATTCTCTCTCTCCCTCTCGCTGCCCCTCCCCCACTTGTGGGCGCCCGCGCGTGCGCGCACACGCTCTCTCTCCTTCTTTCTCTAAATAAATAAACTTTATTTAAAAAAAAAAACCCTATATGTTTGCTGTGCAGATGAAAGGAATTTATTATATAAAGCATATAGCATGGGGCCTGCTAGACTGAGTAAGCCCGCAATAAGCTGTTATGAAATAAGCGATCAATTACACATTTCTTCCAACGTACCATAGAAATCTATACCCCCTTGCTTTTTCACACTTCATTTCCATTTCTTCTTTTACATTTATTTATTTATTTATGTATTTATTTTCAGAGAGCACAGGCAAGTGGGGGAGGGGGCAGAGAGAGAGAGAGAAGGGGAAGGAGAGAAAAAGAATCCCAAGCAGTCTCCACACTGTCCTTGTTGAGTTGAAGTTGGATGCTTAAGCCGACCGAGCCACCCAGGTGCCCCTCATTTCAATGTCTAAGATCTGATTAATCTGTCCTATAGACAGGAAGTATTGGCTACGTTATTTATTATGTATAAATCACCTATAACAGTGCTCGGCAAATATTATGCACTATATGTGTTTATCAAGGGACTAAATGTATGCATGAATGAACGAATAAAGTCTACCCTGGATATAGTTCACTGACTCCTCCTCACATCAGGAGAGCCTTGATGCAATTTTGCATCCTTTTTCCAACGAACCTTGTATTTCCAACCTTATATAATCATGCCCACTGCTCTTCAGTTCATTCAACAAATATTTACTGAACACGTCTGGCACTGTTCTAGATACTGGGAATACCAGCAGTGGACATTTTTAGTAGAGATTAAAATATTAGCTTGAAGCAATAAATTCAGGCTAAGGGTAATTTCAAAATAATTTGAGAAATTATTTCAAAATATTTTGCTCCAAAGACAGGAATTTGTTTTTTCTAAGTTTAGCTGGAAACGAGTTGTCACCCGATATTAAGTGGAGTGCTTGTTTAAGCCGTGAAATTCTAGTCACTGACTGGGCATACCAAGAAACTGTGAGCTCTGGGGTGCCTGCGTGGCTCAGTCAGTTGGGTGTCTGACTTCAGCTCAGGTCATGATCTCATGGTTTGTGGGTTCGAGCCCCACGCCAGGCTCTGGGCTGACAGCTCAGAACCTGGAGCCTGCTTCAGATTCTGTGTCTCCCTCTCTCTCTGCCTCTCCCCCACTTGTGTTCTGTCTGTCTCTCTATCAAAAATAAAATTAAAAAAATGAAAGGAAGAAAGAAAGAAAGAAAGAAAGAAAGGAAAAAAGAAGGAAAGAAAGAAACTGTGAGCTCTAAGTGCTCAGTGTTTCCAATGTAGTTGTGAGTGGGGATATGGGGAAATGAAGATAGAATGTGAATAAGGTAACAACCAAGATGACTTGGGTCTAGACTGCGGGGACCTAGGGAGCAATAGAAAATGGAAAAGATAGATGTTCTAGGAAATCCAGCCTCTGACCATCTGCCCCAGAACATCTGTCCACCTCCCCGTTTTCTTAAGGACCATGAGGGAAAAGGACGAGAACTGGGGTAATTCCAGGAAGCGTGTGAATCTAACGGAAACATGTTGTGAGAAATTCTGGTGCTCAGCCAGTGTGGTGTCTCCAAGAAATGACACAGAGTGGAGTAAGATAGAACTGCAGGGCATTTTGAGAAGACCTCAATCAGGCAGATCGAGCTGCAGCCAGCTCAGTGGACACGTTACACCAGGGCACACGCGCGATCCTAAGAGACGTGAGATCAGAGGTTCCGTGGTATTGATCATGACCTTGAACAGGTCAATTTTGACAAAATCAGAAAATATGACAACACGAGCAAGCGAACACCCCCTGACAATGGACCAGGAGCAACTTCCCACGTACCTGTCTTGTCCGATGGCCTACGTAAGGGCAGAGACACTGCTCTGCTCACTCATTCATGGATGAAAACAGCAGAAGCTCCTATAAATCAGGTACTGTTTTAGACAACTTCTGTGCGTTAACTCATTTGATCCATGCCAAAAACCTGCCTTAGAGATGAACAAGCTCGGTACGTTGAAGCAACGTGCTTGAGGCTGCCGAGGTAGGAAGCGGTAGAGTCAGAAGTCACATCCAGGCCATCTGACTTCAGAGCCTATGCTCTCAGCCAGGACACCAAATTCCTAATCAACAGGATCCTCGGTTCTAACACAGTCAGGGCACAAAAAAAAAAAAAAAAAAAAGAATGCACAGCCAGCACTTGTCCAGTAAGTGAATGAATAATAACTTATAATGTTTTTAAAGTTTATTTATTTTGAGCGAGAGAGACAGAGAGAGAGAGAGAGGAAGAGAGAGAGAATCCCAAGCAAGCTCTACCCCAACAGTGCAGAGCCCAGTGCGGGGCTCCAACTCACAAAACTGTGAGATCATGACCTGAACCAAAACCGAGAATTAGACGCTTAACTGACAGAGCCACCCAGGCACCCCAAATTATTCTCTTTTTTTAAAGTTCATTTATTTATTTTGAGAGAGAGAGAGAGAGAGCACGAGCCTGAACAGGGGAGGGGCAGAGAGAGAGGAAGAGAGAGAATCCCAAGCAGGCTCCACACTGTCAGCACACAGCCCAGTGCAGGGCTCGATCGCACGCCCCGGGATTGTGTCCTGAGCCGAAATCAAGAGTCGGACACTCAACCGACTGAGCCACCCAGACACCCCTATAAATTATTCTCTTAACTACTATCGGTCTAAGCAGCTGGAAGACCGAATACACATTGCCAAGGAAAACATAACACAGGCACATAAGCGATATCACAATAGATCTCTATGCTGGTCACATTTTCCCCGGGTAGTTCAGATTAATTGGTGCAGCCTAAGATATAATTTACTCCGCAGGCCATTGAAAAAGAATATGCCACGTCTGGATTTTATAATATACAAAAATGGCACGAACTTCTTGACAGTGTATTAAGTCTCTGGGAAAGCTTTCTGCTGCTTGCCAGTTTCTTAGCTAGAAGGATATGGAAGTAGACATTGGCTTCAGCAGGGACAATGACCTGTCCTGGCAGTGGACTGCCCTTTGATATTTGGCCACATTTTAACTGAGATGGAGCACAGTTTGTCATCACGGTTTATTTGTGTTAACGTTTATTTACTTAGAGAGAGGCAGAGAGAGATTCCCAAGCAGGCTCCGCACTCCGTGCAGAGCCTGATGTGGGGCTCGATCCCACGACGGTGAGATCATGACCTGAGCCCAAACCAAGAATCAGATGCTCGGCCAACTGAGCCACCCAGGTTCCCGCATCAGAGTGTAATATGTAGTAGAAACCAACATTGTCTTAGGACTGCTTCAATACGGTTTTTAAAAATGTATTTATTTGTTTAGAGAGGGAGTGTGTGAATGGGGGAGGAGCAGACAGAGAGGTAGAGAGAGACTCTTAAGCAGGCTCTGTACCGTCAGTGCGGAGCCCGACACGGGGGAACTCGTTAACCATGAGATCATGACTTGAGCCGAAATTGAAACCGAGAGCCGGATGCTGACCGGACTGAGCCACCTAGCTGCCCCTCAAGTTATACTTAAAAAAAATTTTTTTTAATGTTTATTTTTGAGAGAGAGACAGAGCATGAGCAGGGGAGGAACAGAGAGAGAGAGGGAGACACAGAATCCGAAGCAGGCTCCAGGCTCCGAGCTGTCAGCACAGAGCCCGACGCGGGGCTCGAACTCACAGACTGTGAGATCATGACCCGAGCCGAAGTCAGTGCCTAACCGACTGAGCCAACCAGGCGCTCCTCAAGTTATACTTTTAAATGATATATTCTACTTATAGATATAATTTTATATTAAAGAAAATTTTTATTTCTGGGCACCTGGGCGGCTCAGTTGTTAAGCATCTGACTTTGACTCAGGTCATGATCTCACGGTTGGTGAGTTGGAGACCCACACTGGGTGAGCACGAGCCCTGCTTTGGGTGAGCTTCAGGCCCGCTTCAGGTAAAAACATGAGTCCTGGATGAGCCCTGCCTTTCTCTCTCTCTCTCTCTCTCCCCCTCTCTCTCAAATTAAATAAACTTAAGAAAAATATAAAGTGGGTTGCACCTTCATATTCTGTAAAAAAAAAAAAAAAATCCAATGATACAGAAAAGATTTTTGTGTCAACTACTTTGTTGATTGATTTGCCAACACCCATTATAAAAGCTCTCTGAGCGATAACGTTCATTGAGTGGGGAAGGACTGTGGCTTATCATTTTGAAATTCCATTTTCGTAAAATAAAAATATTACCCAGATAGATCGAAGATTTCAAGGCCAAGCACAGTTGCTGACTTATTGACATTTTTTATTCTAACCCAGTTAATTGACGTGGATCAAAGATATGTTGTGGAAGGTCCAAAAAATGTACAAAAAATATTCAAGTAGAGATCTAAGGTTAATCATATGAATGCAACCAATCACTGCCTTGTACCTAATCATTAAAGAGAAACATTGAAACAAACAAACGAACCCTTCAAACAACCTCAAATAATGGGAGTTTTTCTGGAGTATGTTCCCCATAATATTACTAATTTTGACCATTCTCATTACTTTATCCTCAGCAAGCATACTTTCTATAAATTAAAACGAATTTCAGATGATTTAAGGAGTACCGTGAGATGACAAAGAACATCTAACAGAATCAGAGACACTTAGCATTAAAACCTCAAGTGGCTTTAAAAAATTGAAAAGCACAGGGCGCCTGGGTGGCGCAGTCGGTTAATTGTCCAACTTCAGCCAGGTCACGATCTCACGGTCCATGAGTTCGAGCCCCGCGTCAGGCTCTGGGCTGATGGCTCGGAGCCTGGAGCCTGTTTCCGATTCTGTGTCTCCCTCTCTCTCTGCCCCTCCCCCGTTCATGCTCTGTCTCTCTCTGTCCCAAAAATAAATAAACGTTGAAAAAAAACATTTTTTTAAAAATTGAAAAGCACAAAAATGAATGGGTTTGTTTATGTCAGATCATTAAAAAACCATTCTATGCTCATTTTAAAATGTGTAAATTGAAGTATTATTTTTACACTGTCATATTTTGCTTAAGGTTTTGAGTTTTGATGTTCATTTCTATTTTTTTTTTTTTTAGTTTTGTCAAAAGAATGGGCTTTAGTAATTCGTGGGGTTAGGTTCCTAATTTGTTTGTTTGCATACAAGGGGCTCAGTGTTCGACTTTGGATCTGGGCTCCTTTATATTTCCTTATACCATTTCCCGCTGGCAAGTTCTTGCCCCGGAATAGTTCTGGGAAATCTTAACCCAGCGTTGTTGGGCTGATATTTGTGACAAATCTGTCACATGTGTCGTGTACTTCCAGGCCATTGGTTTTGTGCCAGGAGGTCCTTGATGTCACAGGATACACAATGCAAATATGACAGCCACCGCCTGGAACAAAGCTGGCCTTCTTCTGGTGTAAGACCTTATATCTATGTGGAGCAATGCACTTGGACAAACCGTTTTGAGCAGCCTGGAAAATTAAGTAAAGGAAGTTTTGTACCACCAAAAATTCCAACAGCAGGATATGATGTGAACTTTGTGATTTTTTAAAGTTTATTTATTTTGAGAGAGAGAGAGAGATGGGGGGTGGGCAGAGAGAGAGGAAGAGAGAGAATCCTAAGCAGGCTCTGCACTCTCAGCATGGAGCCAAATGTGGGGCTCGATCCCACGAACCGTGAGACGTGACCTGAGCCAAAATCCAGAGGCAGATGCTTAAACGACTAAGCTACCCAGGAGCCCCAGGATACGATGTGAAATGGATAAAGCGTGTACATTCTGGAAACAGAATGTCTGGGCTTGATCACTTGATCTCACTGCTTGACCTTTGACCTTTTTGTGCCTCGGTTTCCTCCTATGCAAAATGATGGTGAGAGTAGGTACCTTCCTTGTGGTGCTGTGGCGAGATTCAAATGAGATAATCATAGGGCACACCGTGTACTCTGTCACCTAGTGTGAGCACTGAACAAATGTTAGCCGTTACAACAGCTCGAATTCAGACCCCCGGCATTGACCATGGATCTTCCAAGTGGGAACAATGCAAGGTCATTGCATAGGCACTGGATGAAAGATTGCAGTCACGCAAATGGCATGATGTAATTAAAGATTTGGCTTTATCCGTCTAAAAGAATTTCCAAAGCAGTACAAATAGTAAAGGCACAGTCACAGAGTTATTGTAGAAATCCTCGTCTCTAGCGATAAAGGTAACAAGGATACGTGTGTGTGTGTGTGTGTGTGTGTCTTTGTGCTGTAGATCACATTACTGTGAAAGAATAAATCATTACCTGCTACAGGTTATCAGGCACAGGGTCCATGGTAAAGTGGCTTCGGGTTGTCACCCAACACGCTGGCACAGACCCGAAGTCCATTCTCATTGATCTTCTCTCTGATGAGCTTCCTGAGGGATTTGTTTGAAATTGTTTCACATGAAAAATAAAGATACTTCATAAACGCCTTGCAGATTAGTCCTCGTAGAAGCTCCTAGAAAGTTCTATGGGGCGTATGTTTATGCTCTAAATGCCACTAGGTGGCAGGGGAATGTTATGAAACCAGCCAATCATCACAGATGAGTAGGGTGCATCCCCACGGTGGGTGGCCTCCCTGCAAGATCCCGAGAGAACTTTCCTGTAACGTGGACTTTAGGTCCTTGCCTTTCCACATACTCAGCCTCCAGAAGAGTCTGTGATGCTGGATGGCAGGCACTGGCATAATCTAGCAGATCATGAGTGTAATTCCACTGTTGCCCAAAGCCCTAAACCAAAAATATCAAAAGCTTTACGACCTTTGAAAATTTTATTTTCAGGTCTGGACATTTGGAAGAAAGGGCAACATTCTTTTCGGCACGTTGCAGGACACTTGTTAAGGAGGATGAGCCCAACACACTGGGATGTCATCTTTCCTCCTCCTAACAGGGGGGTCCACTTTTCAACTCCCACCCCCCAACACTGAAGATGGACAAGTAGCTCTATTTTTGTCTAAATCTTTAACTTCTTAATCTCAAAAATGATTTTTGGGGGGATATTAAATATCGTTTCCAGCGCTCCAAAATTTGGGAGGCCAGTTTGGACTAAACTTGAGTGATTTAATCAATTGGTCTTATTTTTCATTTTTTAAAAGATAAGGCGCTGAGTCGGAGCTGGAAAACACTCTTTTTATTCCTGAGGTCAAGCTCCACTGTATTTTATCTGGAGAGAGTTCAGGATGGGTTTGATCAAGTAGCTCTTGTAAGCAGAAAGGAAATATCCTCCTCGAAAAAGAGCTGCTTTAATGTCATGTCAGCACCGCATGAAGCAGAAATCCAGCAGGTTCTGCTTTATGATTTGGAATTTTATGACAGTCAATATGATTTGCTAACAACAACAACCCTTTCTTGCTATTATTTACAACCACCCAATTAATTCTAATTGCTGGAGAGAAAATTTCTGGAAAGGTAGCTGGTTGAGGTCCTTGGCTTAAGAATCAAGTCTTCCCCCTCTCTTTCCCCATGGCAAGTGCCGACTGAAGACTGGAGCAGGGCCAGTGGGGGTGACAGCAGGGCATGTGGCCTGAAAAGGATTCGTGTAGAGATAGATGAGGACCTCACAGTCTGAAAGGACACCTTATTCGAGGTGACAGGGAGCTGGGTTCAGAGGTGGCCACGAAGAGAGTGTCTTCCTACAGGACCCCCTTCTTCCCACCTGCTTCCTAAGTCCTTCTACGAGTCCCAGACCCGTCCAGGGCCTCCATCCACTAGCCTCTGATGTTAGCTGAGATGTGGGCAAAGGGTGTTCTGTCCATTCAGCCCTCTGTAAGTGATCGCCACAGTGGCCCTTTGCTTCCTCTGCGAGTGGAGCTTTCCAGCCCAGGATCTGTTTCCTGGCTTTGGGGAGAACGTGGGAGAGAAAATCCAGCTTTCCAATAAAGGACAAATTAGATTCAGGGGCTTCCAAATTAAGTCCACGCAATCATCTCCTTCGTTAAAGGAACCCTCTGTCCTTGTAACCGGCCAGGGTGCCTCCTGCTTCCCAGAAGGGGTTACTGGAAACGCAGCAGCCACCGACCATGCATCAAAGCAGCCCAGCCGAGCCGCCCACGGTCAAGGGCGGCGCGGGCGGAGAGCGCAGGCAGGGAGAGCTGAAAGGCAGGGGACAGCCGCACTCTCCTTTCTGAGCCTCCCACCTCTGTGCCCAGGTGTCCAGAGGTGGGCTTTGGCAGTGGAGGGCCAGCTGGGGACAGCCCCCCCACCCCCACCCCCACCCCCGCAAGGAGCCTTCAGCCACTTCCTTCTGCCGGGGGCTGCTGGGTCCCTGTCCCCGCCCAGGTCGTCCCCCGCAGACTCCCCGCGGCTGGAACTCACTGCCCTGGCCTTCCTTCTTTTGGAGCCCCAGCTCCCCCTGGCTCCAGGCGGATCCCGTCTCTTCCTCTGGCCGGGGTCCCGCGGAGCCCACGCGGATGCTGACCGCGCTTCTTCCCGCCCCTGGGAACCTCGGTTCTTCTCCGTGCTTTCCTCTCTGGAATTTCCGTCTCTCCTGGGCTGGATGGTTTCTGGCTCGCCAGCGTGGGGGGGGGGGGGGGGGATACATTTCCTCCGGGAGCCCTTTCCATGTCTTATTAAATAACATTTGCTTTTGCAGCTAGCTACAGTTCTGAAGGTTTGATAGTAATATTGGGGGCTTACCCGGAAATTTGCAAACTTGCTTTCAATGGTGAGTGCAAAATATGGTTTTTCCTATCAAGGGCTCCGCTGTGCTGAATTGGGGAGCATAGTGCGCCTTCTGTGGGGGCTGTTTAGAAGGTGGACAAGGACTCACCGCTCCGGGGTCCCCACACCTCATTTCATGGTGCTTGGGGACCAGCAGACTTAAATTAGCCGCCGGGAGAGAGGGAAAGCCGCCATGCCCGTAGCCTGGATGGGATGCTGACTTCAGCTGGCATAAAGATCACGGGTTTCAGGTCGTCCTTTGTAGGTGTGCTTGGAATCTGCCAGTTGTGCCTATACGGACAAAGACCCGATGGTCATCCTGAAAACTACAAAGATGATAATTAAGAAGACACAAAGGCGTATTTTTGACAAGTTCAGTTCAAACGTAAGCGCGTACATTAGTGAACAGGAACCCAGCAAAACGCTTAGGCTTTGGTTCTAGATAGAACTAGACGGGGTGCGAAAATCATCATCAGGCCCACTCTTAGCCAGAGCAGAGGTGGAGAACCCAGAATGCCCCCAGGGTGGCTGCACACATGGATTATGTCACTGTCACCTTCGGCAGTTACTATTTTAACCAGGCAGCCCCTCATCCCTGCCTGCCGGGAAAGTCTGCCAGACGTCCTTCCTCCTGTGCCCCTGGCTCCCCAGGAGTGGCAGATTTGTTTCTAGCCCTTTCCATAGGGCAAGTGCTCTGTCCAGAATAGAGCTTGGCTCCGGGGCCACCGGTTCCAAAGCTGTCTTGGTGACTGAGGGGCTCCTGTTCTCTCTGCTTTAAGAAATGTCCCCAGAGGTCAGGTCCAGTTGAGAGTAAGTGTCCCCTCCCGAGGCGGGGAGGAAAGGGGAACCGGACCTGTCAGGCAAAAACATTGCTCCCACCCTGGTTTCACTTCCCCTTTAGAATGCAAAGCCACAGAGGGTGTTCAGCCTATCGGAGAGGAAGGGGGACTGGGGGGTGGGGGGGAGGGGGACACTGAGGAGCCAAGTAAAAAGGCCGTCCCTCTGAACGAATAGCGCCTCCTGCTGGGGAAGTCGGGGCAGTGCACTTGAGGTGTCCCTAAAGGACATGAGTCTCGGTCAAGGGTCTGTTTTAACTGGAATCTGGTCGACCTGAAGAAGTCAAGTTTTTCTCAGAATGCCATTCTCTGTGTGTTTCTCAAATAGGAAACGGGAATATTGGTTAAATCAGGACAGATAAGGAGGGATGTTTTAGCTTTCTCGTGGGGGGGGGGGATGGAGAATAGGAACAGGGGACCCTGAATTATTTTCCAGTGCTGTCTAGGATTTATAAATACCAATGAACCAAAAGGACCCTGAAATGAAAGGAACACTATTTGTGTCAGGGTGTATGACTCCTCGGGCAATGAAACAGAGAGGAAATAGTAAATCAATCAGAGCGTCGTTACACATTAGCAGCTCTGAGGCAGGGGTGTTTCCCTCTAAGTAAATTGTTTTATTTGATAAAGGATTTTCCAGTTGGGGCACGTGGACTAGAGTTCGTGCCGGATCTTACTGGGTGTTCACCTCTTTGAGCCTGTCTTAATTTGCTGAGGCTGCCATTAACAAAATACGACAGACTGGGGTTAAACAACAGAAATTTATTTTCTCACAGTCTAGGATGCTAAAGTCGAAGGTCAAGGTGCTGGTAGGTTTGTTCCTGTCCTGAGGTCTCTCTCTGTGGCTTGCGGATGGCTGCCTTCTTGCTGTGTCCTCCCATGGCTGTCTCTCTGTGCACACACATGGCTGACGTCTTCCTCTGTGTGTGTGTGTCCTAACGTCCTCCACTTTTAAGGACACCAATCATATTGGATTAGGGCCACCCTAAAGACCTCATTTTAACTGGGCCCTGGGTCAGTGTAATCCATTATCTATGGATGATGCACAATAGCAGGTTGGCTGGATGAATTTTATAGGAAGTTGCGTTAAGCAGGAGAAGACTCCTAATATGTCTTCCGTATAGTTTAGGGGGAGCTTCGCCAAAAATATCTCTGGCCTTCAACAACTTCCCCCTGACTCTTCCTTCCTCAATCTCAGAAGGCTCTTCAGGATCTGAAGGTTCAGAGGAAGTTAGAGGTTACCCTGTGTTTGAGACTGGGGCCACATGTGCTCATCTCAGGCTGGAAAAAAATTCAGATTCTGTCACTCTTAGAGGCTGAACACCTCATACAGTGAGGCAAACCTGGGTTCTACTAAAAGCAAGGACCATGTACACACACAGAACACACACGTGCATGCACACACACAAGATGCACACACATGCATGCACACACAACACGCATATATATGCACACGCAGCATGTGTGCATTCACAGACGCACACACAACATGTGCGTGCACACATAACATGCACGCGTGCACACACATGAACACACACCAAGCACACGCCATGCACACACAACGTGCCCATGTGTGCACACATGCACGCACACAACACACATATATGCACAACACAGCATGCACCCGTGCACACACAACATGTATGTGCATGCAATCACAACGTGCACATGTGTGCACACATACATGCACACACAACACACATACAGCACGCACGTGCACGTACAGATGCACGCACAACATGCTCGTGCACATACATAACTTGCACATGTGCAAACGCATGCACATACATAACATGCACTGGACACACACACACACACACACGAGTGCACAGAGGCCAGAAAAGTTTGCACCTGTCCTTGAATAAAGAAAGTAGCAATGGGTATTTTTTACAGCTAGGGATTCCCAACCTGTGCTAAAGAATGTCCTTAGTCCATAGAGGGTAAAATAATACCATCGGCACCCTTGATCTTTCTCTCTCAAATTTTGAAACCTCAAAGCTGAATGAGGAGCGTAATATGCTAGTCCACGACGTCAGCCAGAGGAATCCCTTCTCTGTTGGTTCCTATGTCCTATGATGCGGCGTGGGCAAGATAGGAAATGGAGCTACACCCTCCTTGGCTGTTGGAGAACAGAATGGACACACCTTGGTTTCTTTCTGGTGCCCAGTCAAGCGCAGGAGTGCCAAGAAGAACCAGGAAGTCTAGAGCCACAGAACAAACACTGTGATAAACTGAGGCAGAAGCTGGCCTCCAGCACTAAGGCAGAGAAGAAAAACAAAAGAGCATCAGGAAAGTACAGCTTCCGGCCTGAGAAAAGCCAACTCAAAAGAATGGGGAGAAGAGGGGCCTCAGGAATTCAGCTTTTTTACCTCCGAGCGACAGATTATTTTGTAGCTGAGAGACTCCGTTTTGTTGGATCTCAACCTGGATTTATGTCCAAGACGGGACTGGAAATGCGAATTATGAAGCCAAAAATATCAAACAGCCTCAGATCCTTAGTGAAAAACATTAGCAGCAACACACGACAGAACTCACCTCCCCCATTCTTAACGTTTCATTAGGAGAGGAAAACCGCAGGCCGAACTTAGCAAAGGCTGTTATAATTAACTCACAAGACTGTGTTCTTGCTAGTGGTTTCGGGGTCTCTGAGGCTCAGAAATAATGTAAGATGGGCTTATTTAATATGTATTATGGAAAGAGGAAACAAAAACACATTTTTAGTCTCGTTTGCTAAACAGCAGCCCGATTCCCTTACATCCATTGTAACTTACTGGTTCCAGGCTCCAGGGAATAATTTCTTTGTGGCATTTATCTGCATATATTTGGGATGAAAGGAGTTAACCTGTGTCAATCAGGGTTCTTAAATGGCAAGTAACAGAGGACAAGTCTGGTCCCTTAGAGCAGAAAGGAATTTGTTGAGTTAGATAACTTCTGGAATCCCAGGAGGGCTGGGGAATGAAGGCTGTAGGCTATGCAATCAACAACAGTTCCTGAAACCAGTTCTTGAGCTGCGCTGGGGCCGGCTCCCCTGCCTTCTCCCTGGGCAAGGAGGTGGCCGCGTGGGCTGTGAGCGCTGCTCACACTGGACAAACTTCTAGATCATCTGTAAACTGGTTGTAGTGCCACCATCCTTCCCAGCGTGCCCCCACATCCTGACCCGTCTCCTCTGGTTCTCTGGCTGTTCCTCTTTCTCCAGAGACTTCTGTGCAAATCTCCCCACCCCCACCGCCTCTTTCGGGGAAACCCAACCTTATCCAAGAGAAGGGGACTCATCCTCTGGACCCACCTCCCCCCGCCACGCGTCCCGGCTGTTTTTGCTCAGGTTGGAGTTGTTCTGTCTGGAGTAGTACCTGGGGTGCTCCAGCCCCCGTGGCAACTAAATCCTCGAGGCTGGGTCTGCTTATCCCTAAGAAGCCTCCCAGGGCCGTATAGCATAGACTCATAATTAAGAGAGACAAGTCTCACAAACATTTCAAGGCTCTCTTCCTTCAGACACACAGAGCCTTACTTCTATGCAGAGTGGTTACCTTGAAAAAACCCGAGATAGTAGAGGGGACCCGCACTCCCCTCTGCTGGCTGTTCTCATTGACTCCCTGGCAAGCGTTCCTGGTTGACCATTTATGGAAAGGACTCATCTATCTTTTTCTTCTTCCTCATCTCCCTCTTGGGGGTGGAAGGCGGTACAGTGCCTGGTGCCACTTTTTTTTTTTTTTTAATGTTTATTTACTTTTGAGAGACACAGACAGCGCGAGTGGGGAAGGGGCAGAGAGAGAGGGAGACACAGAATCCGAAGCAGGCTCTGGGCTCTGGGCTGTCAGCACGGAGCCTGACGAGGGGCTCGAACTCACGAACCCTGAGATCATGACCTGAGCCGAAGTCGGACACTCAACTAAATGAGCCCCCCCAGGTGCCCCTGGTGCCACTTCTTCTCATTACTGCGTCATGTGTCGCTCTTCCTGTGGGAGTAGTCCAAGACCGCCTATTAAACATGTAATGCGGCAGAATAAGCCGCTTGAGAATTAACAATGCCTAATTCTCTTAGTTGTAAGCTCACCAGGAAAGAATGAGAGGAATTTTTTCCTTCTCCCAAGAGAGGAGCCAGGTTCTGCGTTCTGGATGTCTGGGCTTTTGCTGTCGCAGGGGAGCATGACACGCCTTTGTTTCCAAAGGTCTGGGAGACAGGACTCAACCCACTGGAATACGGAGAGGGCTCTGTGGGTTGAAGGGGAGGGTGAAGGGGGTTGAGCTCTGAGGCTGGCCAGGTGCAAGGAGGTGAGGTTCCCAAACGGTGAAGGCCCCTCCCAGCCTGCAGGCCCTACCTCGTGAAACATGACACCTTGGACAAGGACTGGTTACCCGGAGACAGTGAGCAATCCGGTACTGACTTGCGCGGCTCTAACCGCCACGGCAAGTGATCCCTGGTACTGAGCCTGACTTACAAGGAGTGATGCACTCGACACTGACGCCCGTCAGCACCCGGACCACTTGGCCTGGGATCATGGAGCAAGCAAGGTTCACCCCAGACAGAAGTGCAGCATGGATAGGTGGCTGTGCAATGCACCCACAAGTAAGTTGACCCTTGAGCAACACAGGTTTGAACTGCTCGCGTCCATCTATATGTGGAGGTTTCTCGAGAAATATAGTACAGGGCTGTAAATGTATTTTCTCTCCTTTATGATTTTCTTTTAAAATTTTTTTTTAACGTTTACTTATTGAGAGAGAGAGAGAGAGAGAGCGCAGGGGAGGGGCAGAGAGAGAAAGGGAGACACAGAATCCGAAGCAGACTCCAGGCTTTGAGCTGTCAGCATGGAGTCCGACTCGGGGCTTGAACTTACAGACCACGAGATCGTGACCTAAGGGGAAGTAAGATGCTTAACTGACTGAGCCACCCAGGCGCCTCTCTTCCTTATGATCTTCTTAATGACATTTTCTTGTCTCTACCTTACTGTATTATAAGAATATAGTATATAACAATATTACATACAAAATAGGTGAACTGTTTATGTTATCAGTAAGGCTTTCTGTCAACAATAGGCTATTCGTAGTTTAGTTTTGGGGGGATCAAACGTTATGATTTTTGAGAGCATAGGAGGTCAGCACCCCTAACACCTGCATAGTTCAAGGCCCAACTGTATATAAGGGGATGTAAGGTGAACCAGCTGAACACTGACCTCAGGTTTAGAGACACTACTAAGTTCCCGGGGTTCCTTACAGCCCAACACTGGAGCCCCAAACTACAAAGAGGATATTGGACTTCTCCCTGACTTTTACAACACCTTATTAGGGAATAATTTTAGATTTACAGAAATGTTGCAAAGATAGCACAGAGTTAATGTCATTGGTTTATACATTGTGTTATACTAACTAAAACCCAAACTTTATTTGGATGTCTCCAGTTTTTCCACTAATGTCCTCTTTCTGTTCCAGAATCCAATCAAAGGGATCACATAGCATTTAATCATCATGCCTCTCCAGTCTCCTCCAGTCTATGACAGCTTTTCCATCTTCCCTAGTTTTTCATGACCTTGACAGTCCTGAGGGGTATTGGCCAGCTATCCTGTAGAATGTCTCCTAAACTGACTTTGTCAGATACTTTTCTCATGATTAGACTGGGGTTGTGGGATTTGGAGAAGAATACCACAGGGGTGAAGCGCACTTCTCATCACATCACGTCCACATCACATCACATCACTTCTCATCACATCACATCACTTCTCATCACATCACATCACATCACATCACATCACTTCTCATCACATCACATCATCACATCACATCACATCACATCACATCACATCACATCACAGGGTCCATGACACCCACATGACATCACTGACCATGTCAGCCTTCATCACTTGGTGGATGTGGTAACTGCCAGGTTTCCTCACTACCAAGTTACTAATCCCATTTCCCTATTCGATTCTCTTAAAGCCATCCGGCCCCTTTTTTATTTGCAATATAGAAAAATGAAGAAATACGATGCTACTTGCAAATGAGTGTCATGGAACACTTCTTGGCTGTTATATTTATATTTGAGCAAGGGTTTTCTTGAAGCCCTCTGCCTCAACCAAAAGTAGCAACGCTAATGGTAGGAATTTCAGGCTCTGTGACAGTTGGGTGTGGGCGTGTGGGCCTGGGTGGTAAATGCAAGCAACATTCTCAATCCTACCACTCAGGCAGTGCCCTGTTCCTCTGCCTATATATAGGACCAGAGCATGGGGTAGCCTGTTCACGAAATCTTCATCCAGATTTGAAAACTTAACACACCCACGCACATTTGAGGGACTATCCTGCCACTTATTGTCTAACACGGGGTATACGTGCAGATTTAGAAGGGGTGATGATTTTGTTTACTCAGGACAAATTAAGCATCGTTGGTTGAAGCGTAATTGGGGAGGAATATGGTTCCCTGTCTGTTTCAAGTCCAACTTGTTCCCAGTGAGACAGTCACTCCATTTCAAGAGTATGCCCTTCCCTCCATCTTTGAAACTGGAAGCCACAGGAAGATAGATATGAAAACAAGTATAGAAAGACACCTGCTTCTAATATCTGTTGCACCCACTTTCAGCTCCGGAAATGACATGAAGCGTCTCTTATTTTCCCAACCGCCTTCGATGACCCCGAGAGTTATGGATTTTCAGGTTTAATGCCTTAGACAGAAGGTATTTCTGTGGTTGAGATCAGCGGAGAGACTATGAATCATTCAGAATGCTGCAATGACAAAGTACTTGTTGGAACATCGCAGAAGTTGTTTATTGGGCTTCTGACTCGTAGAGAAACAAGGAATCTAGCAACAGATTTAGAGCAATAAAGCATGGTAATGTTTGTTCACACTTTGTGCTGGCAGAATTAAAATTCAGTTCCATAAGTCTTCAACTTGGGTCCTTCACAGAAACCATCTCATAATATCCCTTCACGTGGGCTGCGTTACAGCAGTTCTGCGGGAGGTGAGAGCAAGGCGTGGATTTGATGGAAGGGTTTTCAAGACACTAGAGATTAGGAAGTGGCCTTGGGAGGGGGGGGTCCCGAGTTCAGGAAGGCCCAGCCAAGCACCCCCTAAGGCCAACTGAAGATCAAGGGGGAAAGGTCGCCTCGCACATCCTCCTCTACCTGGCTCTATTTTAAACCTGGGAATCGGACTGCAGGGCAGAGGATTAGAACAAGATTCTGCCTCTACTCCTGAGAGACTCACAGTGTGGAGGGAGAGGAGGACAAGGAGAACAAGGAATAGACGGATGAACGGTGGCTGGAGTTACCCGGTGCGGAGGTGGGGTGGGAATGGAACGGCTTTCTAGGCAAAGACAGGGGTGGTTAAAAGGCCCAGAGGCAGGCTGGGAGAACTGCAGGTACCTAAAACCAGCTAACTAACCTCCATGGAAACAGAGGGATTTTGCTTCTCTTAAAAACAAAATGGCGTGACGATTAAACTTCACTTGGAGTTAACGTGCCAACAGAGCTAAGGACATCTGAGGAGAGGATAATGGGAAGAGGCAGAAGCCTTAAATGTTAAAGGAGATCAGAAAGCTACTTTAAAATGCTATGTTCTGGGCATAAGAATGGATAAATGAGGGGCCTGGGTGGCTCAGTCGGTTGAGCATCTGACTTTGTCTCAGGTGGTGATCTCATGGCTTGTGAGTTCGAGGCCCGCATCCGGCTCTGTGCTGACAGCTTGGAGCCTGAAGCCTGCTTTGGATTCCATACCTCCCTCTCTCTCTCTCTGCCCTCCTCCACTTGTGCGCGCGCTCTCTCTCTCAAAACATTAATAAATAATAAACATTAAAAAAATTTAAAAAGAAGAGAATTGGTAAGTGGATAGACAGAATAGAATAGTTAACCTAAAAGAGACCCCAGAACATTTAAGTACTTAATAGATCATAAGGAACTAAAGGAGGAAGATGTGAATTACTCAAAAAATGATGGAAAAATGGGTTATTTGTAAAAGATTGAAACTACAGCCTTACGCACTATATTAAAATGCATTACAGATAGATTAGCATAAAAGTAATGCATGAAGCCTTTGAAAAGCAGAAGAAAATGTCAGAATTGAGCACTCTCTAAGTATGCCATCAATACAACAAATTGTTATAAAAAGGAACGAGATTTTTCAATAAAATACAATTCTTATGTATCTAAAAAACAGTAAACAATAAAAAGGCAAATGACAAACTGGCAAAAATATTTTTAACACTGCAATAAGGGATTAGTAGCTTTGTTTTACAAGCAAATTTTACAGAATATTAAGAAAAAGTACACCAGAAAAACAGGCAAGGGACATGAACAGAAATGCATATACCCAATAAACGTTAAAGAATGCTCAACCTTGGAGATAATGAAAGAATGCACAATAAAATGAAAAGATAGCATATTTTCACCTGTCCAAGCGGCAAATATTTTAAAAGAAGGGACTCCACCAATATGTACCATGAGCCTTGAACATACATACGTTCATTACCTATGACCCCAAATTCCGCCTTTAGAAAGCTATCTGAAGGCTAGGATTTTGAAAGTGACAGCCCCGTTTTTAAAAGCAAACTCTCCTTCCATAAATGTATGCTGGGACCCAAACCTGCAAGATTATATATATAATATATATTATTATATATAATAATATATATAATATATAATATAAATATATAATATATATTTATATTATATATAAATATATAATAATATATAACAAATATATAATAAATATATAAATGTATATAAATATATATAAATATATATATTTATATATATTTATTTATAATTAATTTTTATAAATTATAAAATAATTATATAAAATAAAATTATAAATAAATATAAATAAATATAAAAAATTATAAATAAATATAAATAAATATAAATAAAATAATAAATATATATATAAATAAATAAAAATAAAAATAAAATAAATAATTATATAAAATAATTATAATTATTTATAATTAATATATATTTATAATATATATAAAATACATACTTATACTATATATATAAAATACATATATATACCATATATATATATATATGTTGGATTTCTCTTCCAAGTCATTTTACAATATTGTAAAGAGAAAGGGTTTGTAATCAGATTATTGAGTCACTAAGATAGTAACAATAGTTTGAAAGTTAGTTAAATGTTCTGAACCCTCAGTTTCTTAATCTTTAAAATGGGATTTTGCTGGTGGATTAAACCTCTTAAGTATTGGAGGGCACACAATAATCACTCAATGAATGTTGGAGTCATGGTTTCCATGTCCTCATCATTCTGTTCCAACTCCTCAAGAGGCATTTGCTGATTTGATTTGAATAATCAGGTAAACCACCGTTATGTGTTTAGGAATCTGGTAGAGAATAGGAATCTGGCAGAGGAGGAGAGAGGGAAGTGCTTTTGGAAAATTCCACGGATCGTGGTAGAAAATTAAGCGGGCACCAGGGCCAATAAACCAGTCCAAGTGCTCACATGGGAGAAGGAAGCAAAGGTTGGTGGGAAATAGACAAGCCCTGGATCCCTAAGAGCTAAGGATTGATCAGCTAGACAAAAAAAAAAAAAAAAAGAAAGAAAAAGTAATTGACCACACAAGTTTTCAGGACGCATCTATCCTGAAGGAAGCCACCCAAAACTGTTAGTCGACGATCAGCAGTGACCATCTTCCTGTGTAAGACACATATCACCTCTGTCAACATACAGGCTCAAGGTGTCTCTGCCTAACTGAGGAGACTAAAAACTAGTATAGACTTGGTTAGCAGGACAACTCCCGGAGGGCAGTGATGACCTGCCTCTCCCAAATTCCCATCAAAGAAATGGGAACAGCCTTAGAGCTGGCAACTAAGGAAGACTGACTGACTGCCATGTGCCAGGAACACGGAGGAATTTCTGTTGTCTACAGCTCAGACCGGAGCAGATTAAAGGAGGGGATGATTCCATCTGGGGCTGACTCTGTAATGCAGACCTTGGGCAAAGTCCCGGCCCCAGAGAACAGAGCCCGGAAAACTTCAAAGCCCGACCCACCATATCTGTGAATTCCTGGGGCTTGTGTTCTCACGATCCCTTCTGCCTCTGGCTCCTCCGGCCCTCACCCCACCCCTGCTTGGCCCCATATCAGCCTGGCCGGGAAACTCCAACCCTTCAACACTTTGCACAGAGAATTCACTCAGACCCGGCACATCATGAGTGTAGTTGTCTTAAGTCGGTTGTTCCCCACTGGGGACATTTGTCAGCGTCTGGAGACATTTTTGGTTGTCACAAATGGGGAAGGGGTGCTGATGGCATCTAGGTGGGTAGAAGCCGGAGATGCTGCTGTGCACAGGACAGCCCGCCATGACAAAGAATTATCTGGCCCATATGTCAATAGTATTGATACTGAGAAAATGCCTTCATTGAAAGATGAAGGTCATGAGACTGTTAACATTGGGCCGTACATGGGTTTCTGCGCTTTCTGTGTCTTCCCTTTTTCCCTTTACTTTCTCTGCCTTTCTCTTCCACCCGCCCCCCTCTGCCCCCACCGCCCCCACCTCTGTTCTTCTCAGGAGCAAAACACATCCTTCTCCCTGCCTCATGGTCCTCAGTTAAGCCATCACCTTTAGGGATAAGAATATGCCCTTGGAGTTTCATCCACTCTGCCAAGAAGCTCATCAAATTATTTCTCCTAACTACAGTGCTCTCCCCAAGAGGAGTCCCAGTCAGTATGACGTCTCCCACCCACATCTTATTACACACATACGTGAAGGAACCACTTGTCAGGGAAATGGACCGGGCTTAGATCCCTCACGAGGGTTTGGGGAACAGCAATTGCCCGCACCAGCCCTCGGGGTGGACATCAGTGCACCATAGAGTCCTAGAACCCAGGGCTGCCTGCTCTGAGGACAACGGCATCAGGCAAAGCATGTGCGTTGCTGTAAACGCGAACAGGGTCTCTGGCATGAAGGTGCAGCCTTTCTCCCCAGCCCCACCGAGCTCCCTGCGGAAGCTGCTGACCTAGCAAGAGGAACGGGAGTGAATCCCAAGCGGAAGAGATCAAACAGGTGGCCGCAGCGATTCTGAAGGACTGCACCCCACTCCCCCTAGCTCGTCTATCTCTTTCTGGAAGGCTCGATTCAGACAGAACATGGGACGCGGAGGACTCCAACTTCTAAAGAAGGGAAGCTACCCGAAGGATCAAGCAAATATGCAAAATAAACAATGGAATAAACTCAGCAAAAAAAAAAAAAAGTTTGGGGCGCCTGGGTGGCTCAGTCGGTTGAGCGTCCGACTTCGGTTCAGGTCATGATCTCGCGGTTCGTGGGTTCGAGCCCCGCGTCGGGCTCTGTGCTGAACGCTTGCTCAGAGCCTGGAGGCTGCTTCAGAGTCTGTGTCTCCTTGTCTCTCTACCCCTCCCCCGCTTGTGCTCTGTCTGTCTCTCTTTCAAAAATAAATAAATGTTAAAAAAAAAAAAAACTTAAAAAAAAAGGTTTAATTTGAGTTCTAATAAGGCCCAAGAAGACACTGCTGGGAAAGCAGTCAGGATGATCTTAGGAGGAGGGACCTGAGAGCAGGAGAGGAGACCCAGAGATGCAAATCCTGATTGCCAGATCACTCCCCTTCCCCCATGGAGGCCCTGGGTACCACAGAATAGCAATTTAATGAAGGAGAAGGCAAACCGAGAAATTCTCCCAGAACCCAGAGGAAAGATAAAAAAAGGATTATGGGGCCAGCTTAATAACAAACAATAAATAGTATCTAAAAGGGGACTAGAAGGGCCGTGGAACAGAAGTAGGAAGAGGTGGGGAAAGACATAGTTAAAAAAAAAAAGATGTCGAGGAGAATGAGAATCTTCCTAGAAAGTGTGATTTCAGACCTGATGGGGAAGTACAGCGTGTCCTGAGAACAGGCGGAAATAAACCTATTAAAGCAAGATTCAGCGAACAGTGAGGCCTGCCTGGGCCTGGCCCACCCTGGCCAGCAGCACCTGGCTGGCACGCCAGCATTATTCGGAGAGTGTCTGCATAGCCCACACTTTTCCCCCTAACAGTACCAGCGAAAGTTCTCTGATCTGCGGCTTTAAGAAGACAATAAAAAAGATCTGATAAGAATGACTAGAAACCACTGTGATTCATTGAGGATTGCAGTTTATCGCCAAGTAACGGAAGAAAAATATATACTGTGCATGTGCATTTTATGTATATACGGACCTGCACTTCTGATTTAGATGATTATTGATTTCCTGAGCACAGGAATCGGTGAAAACCTTCTGTTTGGTGTGGCTGAGAAAAAAAGTACCGGTTTTGCTCTAGTCTGGATCCTTTTCTGCCGGTGTCCAGGCTCTCTGGCT
Source organism: Prionailurus bengalensis (assembly GCF_016509475.1). NCBI lineage: Eukaryota > Metazoa > Chordata > Mammalia > Carnivora > Felidae > Prionailurus > Prionailurus bengalensis. Next base: position 70,661,298 of record NC_057351.1, on the reverse strand, counting down.
ATACCGGGTGCCAATGCTGGTCTGAGCGGCCATGCTCGTGGTTTCTGGTTTCCGCCAATGTGCTTGTTCACAATTTTTTTTTCCTTTTTAACATCTCAGGGAATTATTTCTTTTTTTTTTCAATTTTTTTTTTAACGTTTATTTATTTTTGAGACAGAGAGAGACAGGGCATGAACGGGGGAGGGGCAGAGAGAGGAGACACAGAACCCGAAGCAGGCTCCAGGCTCTGAGCCATCAGCCCAGAGCCCGACGCGGGGCTCGAACTCACGGACCACGAGATCGTGACCTGAATTGAAGTCGGACGCTTAACCGACTGAGCCACCCAGACCCCCCCCCCCTCAGGGAATTATTTCATTCAAGCTTTCACATGCACGTTGTCATTTAGGACCTTTGCCCTCCCGGAGTCTCATTTTGCATCATATTATATTTTAGCGAGTTATCGCCAGTTCTGTGTTGAGATACGGCATTTTTTTTTTTTTTTTAGAATTGAGACAAAATTGACATAGAACGTTATGCTAGTTTTAGGTGGACAACATCATGATTCAGTATTTGTATATGTTATGAAACGATCGTCACAATAAGTCTGGCTAACATCTGTCATCTTGCATAGTTACAAAACATTTTTTTTTTTCTTGTGATGAAAACTTTCAAGATCTATTTTCTCTGCAACTTCCAAATATGGGTGAAATAGATGAAGGACAAAGTTCTGGTTATAAAATAAGTCACAGTTTTGTTTTCTTTTTTTCAGTACAGTCTTCTCACCAAGGCCGGTGACCTGTCGGTCTGTCTGTCCCTGCTGTCTCCGGCCGGTGCATAAACTCCTGGGGCTCTGTTCCATGCCTGCTTGCCCTAAGGTGCAACGTCTAGCTCTCTACACCATGCATACACAACGCCTGTGGAAGGAATCAACGTTGCAGCATTTGGTGGGGGAAATAAACAGCTAATTGGAATCTGACATGAAGATGTTTCTCTCGGTGGCAAAGGCCTAGGTTCCGTAATATCCCCGTGTAATACCTTAAAACACCCTCTGGAGTGCTGTGGCTCAGGGTTTCCCATGAGGAACTCATGCCTGCTCTCATGTGGATGCAGAAATGCCCAAAGCCGGTCGCCAGCCCCCCAAGAATAAGCTCCAGGCTGATGGAGGTGACTCCATGCCCGGGAGCTCTGAATTTAACAAATGTGGACGTGGCAGTCAGTCATGAGAGGTAAACCAGGAGTCTCAGAACATCTGCTGGAAAACCCATTCGATCCCTGCCCACTTTTGCAGACCCAGAGAATTCCTATAGCTTTGAGGTCTCCAGTGGGAAATGAGAAGCAGCTGGGAGCTCAGATAACACTGGAATGTCTTCAGAAGAAAAATCTAGAAGAGTCGATTTTGTAGAAAGGTTGAGGAACTCCTACTTTAATTTGTATTCTTATATATCATTTAGATTTTTTTTTTATCAGCTACGTATTTAATTTTTCTATATTGTTAAGCTAGTTAAGACAAGACAAAAAGAAACCAAACAAAGGATTATTCCTGGCCAGGAACACAGAGGTGCTAGGCTTGAGGACTTGGTCTTAAGTCTTGTAGATCTTTGAGTACTAGAGCCTGATGTGGATGGCACAGGAGTCAGACTGTGAGGACAGAGGGAGCGTGAGGTGGAGAAAGAGTCCTGGCCTGGTGCCTTGAGAAGCCCGAGTAAGTCTTGTGCTGTGGTTTCGATTTTAACTCATGCTGCCTATCCCCTTACAAGACCATGTGTGGTAGATTATCCCAGTGATCGCCCTTAGTGAATTTCACGTCCATGCCCTTGATAGTCTCTTCTCACAGGGACTCCGGGTTTGGCCACATGACTTGCCTTGGCCAATGGGATGTCGGCAAATATGGCGTGCCCTTTCAGGATGTTGCCTCCATGTGAAGAAACCCACACTTGCCTGTTTGTGACCCAGCCGACAGTCAACACCAACCTCCGGACGTGCACGTAAGGCCATAGTAGGTCGCCCAACCTCAGCCAAACTGCCTGGTAGATGATGTTTGCAGTGCGAGTGACTCCAGGTAGGACAAACAGAAGAACCACTATCTAAGCCCGGCCCGAATTGCTGACTCACACGATCCTAAGAAAGGTGATTTAGGTAAAAATGGATGAAGTTGAGGAGTTCTGTTCTCCCTCTAATGGCACTCTTCTCTTCCCCCGGAGAGGAAAGGAGGAAACTCATGTGTAATGTATTAGCCTCTGAATTTTGTGGGGAGAAAAAGAGCTTTGTAATTTCAAAGTATAGTCTTGAACCACGCTCAACAGGCATTTTGTCTTTTGGCCCTGTGTTTGCGTATTATAGCCAGCTGTTTAAGTAATTTGTTAATGTTTACATTTATAAAGATTAATGAGCACAATTTTAAAATGAAACGCTGTCCATTAGAGCCTTTTTTCTCAAAATAATTTATTCAGTGAATCATATTTGTCTTATCTCTTGTCCATGGAGAGACCAATCTGGCGGCAATCCAGTTGTCAGGTTTCTCAAAAATGGATGCCCTATTTGCCCCCAAGACCTGCAGTTCATGCACAGATCTGTCTTAACCTCTAAGGAAGGTCTTAACCTTTTCTTCTCTCCCGCAGCCTTGCTCACAGTAGAAGAAATAGCAGTCATCTGAGGTAGTTTGTCATGCGGGTGCTTCTTCTGAAAACCTTTCAGTAGCTGCTACTACATCAAGGAGAAACCCCCAAGGGCGCCTGGGTGGCTCAGTCGGTTAATTGTCTGACTTCTGCTCAGGTCATGATCTCATGGTTCATGGGTTCGAGGCCAATGTTCGGCTCTGTGCTGACAGCTCAGAGCCTGGAGCCTGCTTCGGACTCTGTGTCTCCCTCTCTCTCTGCCCCTCCCCCGTTCATGCTCTGTCTCTCTCTGTCCCAAAAATAAATAAACGTTGAAAAAAACATAAAAAAAAAAATACAATGCTGATCTGATCACTCTAAACGCTGCCTCTGTGACATACGTTCTGATTTTTGCATTCTGTCATGAGAAGGGTTCCAGCGATGGCTCACCTAGCAGTGTTTTTCTGCTGCCATGTCCCGCAAAGTATTCAGCACCATCCACACAAGTATTGAGACAGAGGAATTTTCACACGTCATTTTTTCTCAGCTGTCAAATGGCAGATGGCCCAGCCCAAACCTGGCTGGCCACAAAGTTCAGAATACTGATCTCTTACTCCTGTCCTTTCTCAGCAGGCACTTTGTTTAGCAGTGAAGTTGTATCCTGACTTGTAAAAGAGTTCTTACAATGACAGTTTGCTCTGGTTCTTAAAATAAAGTGTTTCCACAGACAGCTCTATGCCTGGGGCCGCTCATGGGAGGTGGTGACTTCTCTCCAGGTCACTGCTTTGCAGTTGGCCAGACCGAGAGGGAAGGAAAGTCATGGCCACCTTAGGGTGCCCGTGGCTGGCAGAGGCCGTGGGTGAGAGGGAAGGGGAGGAGAGGAATTTCTGATCGCTGTAACTGGCTGCTTCAGTGAGTTAGAAACACTAATTAGAGAACCATTAGGTTGTAGGTCAGTGGCTGGAATGTCTTCAGAGCGTGGCATGACCGAGATGTTATATGACAGATACTGCCCGGTGACTCGTCAGGGAGGCGTGAGAAGCTCCAGTCTACACACTCGGCTTGTGGTGGTAGGATGCGAGTTCACAAACAGAGTAAATGCAAGGTGACCAGAATAAACCAAGGTAGGGAGAGCCTGGGTGGGCCTCTGGGAACACCTCTTCAGCAATTCACTCTGAATGGGTACCACCCCAGAACCCCACAACTGCCTTTCTTCCTGTTCTGCCTGGATTCCTTCCCTCCAGTACCGGAACAGAAAACAGACTTGGGACAAGGAGGACTTGGGGAAACAGGATCAAATCTGGGTGAGGTTGGAGGATGGGGAGTCATTCCGATTTCTTCGCTCTTACGTCATCAAGCCCAGACGGAGAGGGTGAAATCAGCGTGAGTTGTGGGCTCACACACCCTTGATCACTTCAGCCACAACGCCCCCTCTTTTTGCCTCGGATTGCTGAAGTGTGGTCCGTGGACCAGTGCTGGTCCGTGGGGTGTTTTTAATTTTCTTTCTTTATTTTAATACCTCCGATGAGATAACCACAGAAATTAGGATAAAACATGCAAAAACTTGCATAACAATTCAGCATTGTTTTGACATCCAAGCACGTTTTGACTGTGTTTTACCAATGCATTGGTCTCCAATGGATCAGAAACTCAAAAACTGGTCCTTTGCCACAGGTGGTTTGGGAAGCACCACTTGTGTTCCATCACTTCATCAATGAAATGTTTACTTAGGGTCTACTGCACTCAAGTGTCAGCTCTAGGGACACAAATGTCTTGGGAGTTGACCGTCAGGGCTTTGTACGGCTAGCTAATGATACGAGGGTGGTGGTCTGGTCTTCCCTTGTGTCAAGGCAATTCCAGAGAGAAAGAGGCCATATCTCAGTCTGCCTTGGTGTCCAACTAGGTTTCTGTGAGAACAGTGTCGAGAACAGAGCAGACACACAATAAGTACTTGTTGAATAAATTTACTACTTTGCAATCGTGGTAAGAAAAATGAGATGAGAAGGTGACGGCTGTATGTGACTATAGCAGGTAGCTGGCCTCTTGCCTTTCTGTCTCCCTGCTCTTTTTATACCCCTTCTGAAGATACACTTCCATGGCCACAAACATGGACTGGAAATGGCTCTACCTCTGAACTTGAATAAATATCCAGGGGCGTCTGGATGGCTCAGTGGCTTAAGTATCTGACTCCTGGTTTTGGCTCAGGTCATGATCTCATGGTTCATGAGTTCGAGCCCCACACGGGGCTCCAGGCTGAGCATGGAGCCTGTTTGAGATTTTCTCTCCTCTCTCTCTTTCCCTCCCCTACTCGTGTGTGCTCTCTGTCTCTCTCAAAATAAATAAACGAACATTGGCGGCTCCTGGGTGGCTCAGTCAGTTAAGCGTCCGACTTCAGCTCAGGTCATGATCGCTCTGTCTGTGAGTTCGAGCCCTGTGTAGGGCTCTGTGCCGACAGCTCAGAGCCTGGATCCTGCTTCGGATTCTGTGTCTCCCTCTCTCTCTGCCCCTCCCCCGCTCGCACTCCATCTCTCTCTCTCTCTCTCTCTCAAAAATAAATAAACAAACAATAAGTAAACAAACATTGGAAGAAAACAAAAAAAAATCAAATCTAAAAATGACTGGAATTTATAAGCACTCTTCAAAGGAAGCTCAACTCTTGCGAGGCAAATCATGTGGTCTTGTTTATCTGTTAATTATCTTAAACTTTGGTGGGGGAAGTGATTGGAGGCCAGGGTTCTCAATAAAGACCTACCTTTGGTGCTGGCAGCTGGCACGGGAACAATTTCATTTTGCTGCTGGGTAGTAGTAACACCCAACAGTCTCCAACAGGAACCGAAGCCTCAAAGTGGCCCCAGCAATCTGCTGCCCGTCTGATTCTCAGATTTCACAGCGGGCGAGTGAAATGCAGAGACAGTAAGGGACTTGCCATTCTGGTAATAAACTGTAGCCCTTTCCAAGGATTTACGATGCAAACATAACTTACTTTGGGCCAAAGTTTGATAATGCAAAATCTCACCACTAAAACGAACTCAGTCGCAAAGGAAAACCTCACCGAGCTGACATTTATTCAGGTCAGAGAAAGGCCAAATACATCAGTTGGCAAGAGTGTGCGTCTCAACCTGAGATAGAACGCGTATTGTAGGAAGTAACGCGCCAAGGGCCAGAAATCTGTGACTCTTAGCACATGCTGGCAGTTAAAAAAAGGTTCACGGTCCACTGGAAAATTATTTTCTAAGTCCCTTGTTATTTAACGTAAATGTGATATAACATGACAAGCTCCCCTAACCTGCAGGTTGAATTTTCCTGATGACCCCTGAATGCAGAGTTTCTCAGCCTTGGCACTCCTGACATTTTGGAGCGGGTAACTCTTTGGAGCTGTGGGGGGCTATCTTGCACACTGTGGGATGTTTAGCATCATCCCTGGCCTCTACCCTCCAGATGCCAGTAGCCTCCCCCAATTGTGATGATAGAAAATGTCTTTAGACATTGCCGAATGTTGTCCCCAGTGGAGATGGAATGGTTACTTCTAGCTGGGGAAGGATGAAGAATGTCGTAGCGGGATGATGCATAACATCATTAGTCATTAGGGAAATGCAGACTAAAGGTGCCATGAGATACGCCCCCCCCCCACCTGTAAAAATGGCTATGTTTAAGAAAAAATGACAATACAAAGCGCTGGCAAGGATGTCGAGAAACCAGAAGTCTCCTATACTGCGGGTGGGAATGCAAAATAGTACAGCTACTTTGTAAAACAGTGTGGCAGCTTCTTAGATAACTTACCTTATACGTATCACACAACCCAGCAGTCCTGCCCCTAAGTATTTACAACACTGAAATGAAAGCTTGCATCCACAAAAACCTGTATGTGAATGTTGATAGCAGCTGTATTTATAATTGCCCCAAAACGGAAACAACCCAAGCGTCCTTCCACTTTTGTATGGATACACACTCTTCGGTTCGTCTACCCAATGGAATAGTACTTCGCAGCAAAAAATAACGAATTACTGATATGTACCTTAACATGGATGACGCTGCAAGTGAAGGAAGCCAGGCTTAAAAGGATGTGTGATTTCATGTATCCGGCGTCCTGGGAAAGGCAACATTGTAGAGACAGGAAATAGATCTGGGGTTAGGGGAAGCTGGAGGTGAGGGAGAAGGGTTGCCTACAAAGATACAGGGGAACCTTCTGGGTGATGGAACTGTTTGCTATCTCGGTTGTGGTTACGTGGCTGTATGCATTGGCCACAACTCACAGGACTGTCTGCCAAAAGGGGTGCATTTTCCTGTATGTAACAGAAGGGGTAAATTTTCCTGTGTGTAATACGTACGTCCCGCTGTGTGTATTAATTTTAAAACCTGAAAAACATGTGCCAGTGTTATTAGAATTCAGTTAGCTCAAATAAATATAGTTCTCAATCTTTTCCAAGCTAAAAATGCACACTGTTCTTAGTTAACTGGACAGAAGACAAACAGCAAAATTTTGTTTCCATAGCAAAGGCCCAGACGTTGTGATTTAATATTCCTTAGGTATTACCAAATGGCCTGCGCACTACACAGCCCATATAGAAACGAGGCAGCCCTTGCCCGGCAGGTAAAAAGAAACCTTTTTCAGCATCCGTCTCTGGCCCATTAACTGGCTTCAGACACATCAGTCTCCTTTTTTATGCAAGTGTATGCATGTCCCTATAGTCACGCACCATGAGAGGCACCTCTGGGGTAGGATCTGCATCTTATACTTCTTTCTATTCTAGAAAGTCTTCCAGAGAGCAGGTGTTCAATAAATGTTTGATGATGATGATGATGATGATGGTGGTGGTGGTCGTGGAACTGGGCAGTCTAGTCCTGTTCTGGTTTAAGGATTTACTTTTGCCTACATTGAGGGTTTTCAGAGGCCGGATTGGGATGGAAGAAGAGCGGAAAGTGGATAGCAGGAAAGGAGGAGAATATCCAACATTCTTCCCAGTCACCTCAGCGTGAGAGAGTTACGCAGATGAGAAATCAAGAAGTTTCGTTGGTAAGCTCGCTCAGTTTGAGATAAGAGTGTGTTGGGGGCCCCACAAAGCCATCCTCAGGGCTGGGATTACAGTTCCCCAGAGGGAGGATTTTAGCCTGTATCCCCCACTGAGCTGCCAAGAATAATGATTTTAGGTGTGAGACTAAGAACTCTCCCAGAAGGCTGTCTTCAAGGTCAGGGGGACCATCTGGAACTGAAATGAGAGATCCACTGACAGGCGGGGAGGGCTGAGGGAGGGAGTGCTCACTCGGGGGACAGTTGGCATCCTGCCCCCTTGTTTGAAATTCTTCCCGTATCCTCACTATTCTCCTTTTTATTATTCTTTTAAAGTTTATTTATTTATTGTGTGAGAGAGAGAGAAAACGAGTAAGGGAGGGGCAGAGAGAGAGGGACAGAGAGAATCCCAAGCAGGTTCCGCACGGCCAGCATGGAGCACGGAGCTCCGACTCAGGAACCGTGAGGTCATGACCTGAGCTGAAACCGAGAATCGGACGCTTAATCGACGGAGCCCCCCGGGTGGCCCTCCATTTTATTTTTTAAAGATGAAAATGCACAGGAAACATTAGTAAAACAAACTGCAATAAAAGAACCTGTAGTAAAAGATAACATACACAAAATAATTTCAAAATAGTAAAAAAGAAAGCCCGCCAACGATCAAAAGAAGACTCTTCTGTCTAATTGGCAAGACCAGAAGATACCAGTATGTGACCTACACCGTGGAAGCAAAACATAGGAAAAGGATTCTTCTTGGGAGAAACATATAGAGGGCAAGGTAACAGGCCCGGTCAAGGCCTACTAGAGGGTTTGGACCAAAGGGTCTCTGGCTAACCTTGTTCTTTGGTTTCAGCCACAGCGGACTTCTGAAGCTGGAAACACCCCGGGGATGTTGTGTCCATGCTTTTTCCCCGCCAAGCCAAAGGTGAGCAAAACTCACTGAAACTGTTATCAGCCCTCTCCTTCTCTCTCTAAGCTCCTCTTCTCCAAACCAGGGTAAATCAAGCCTATGGGAAGCCCCTCAAATACAAGGAATACTCTCCATATTTCCCATGGGCAGTGTGCATTGTCTTTGCTGACTGAAACGGAAAACTCCATGGCCTTGGCCAGAAGTTAGGGGGCAAAGTCAAAAGCAGACCATAGAAGGAATTGCAGAATGTCACCTGGAAGGACAAACTGCAAATTCAGCGCCTACGAACATCTATTTCGCTCCAGTCCCCTCTGGTGTAATTCCACAGAGACCGAGTTTATCAAAACTCTCGAATCTTCTTCCTTCCAAAGGAGATTACATGCCGTTTCTTGAAGCCAGATGGGCCGAGTCCGCCCTCTGAGTTCCAGCCCTCACAGAATTTGAAAATGACAAAGTGACATGTTGGAATTCAAGCTTGCAGATCCCACGTTTACTAGTTGCTGATAGATAACGCAGAAAGGATTGCGGCTTCAAAGTGCATGTTTTGGACATTATGTAAATATGTATATTTATGCAATGGATTATGAAAACCTTTTAAAAACAAACTTGGGTATTTACATCGCAGACCTTCTGACTCCAAAAAAGTTGTTGTGCTCTATTTCAACTTCCATTCAGCAGCATGAGGTCTTTTAAAAAATATTGCCTGGCAATGAAATAATGAAAGAAAACCCGCACACAAAAAATAAGGTTAATGAGGCCTCCCCCAGACCCCTACTCGGCATAACTTAAGGGATGCTATCTCTCAGCACAGGGAAGTTACAAACTGTGACAAGACGTGAGGACAGAAAATGGAAGCAAGCTGTAACATAAGTAAAGGTTGAAACTCCATGAAAAGGGAACAACATCACTATTTACTTTTTCTGCTTTACTAAACTTTGTGGGGCGAGGGATGAAATCATTTAATTCTGGGAGGGAAAAAAAAATGTGCTTTCATCTTCAAAGCATTTTCATTTGAGTAAAACAGCTCCGTGAAATAAAAACAAAAGTATGTTGTCTGCTTAGTGTTCATTGCAATGCATTAAAATGTTATGCTTTTTAATTTAATAGATCAGAGGGCCTCATGATACCCTTGGAGGTGTAGTTGAGTGCTTTTTTAAAAGTCTTTAATGTCTTTCTCTTGTGCATAAATATCATCACTTTGATCTTTCATTATCTAACAGCAACATTTTCCCTGCGGGAATGGTCACAGAGACTCTGTAAGAAGTGGAATGCCAGATCTCAAAACATATTGGCTGGGAAGTTGTAGAATAATACCTACAGTATGATGCCTATAACATTTTAAAAGTAACAAGACAATATGTGGTGCTCTGTGTGTTTATACAGGGTACAGGTATAAAAGCTTGGGAGGAGACGCCTCGTCAAAGTCATGGCAGAGGTCACCTCTGGGGAAGAAGAACAGAGAGCGGTCCAGGGCAGGAAACCAAGGACCTTCTGCTTTATTTTTAGAAGATTTTGATGTCCAGCTGTTAATATTACTCAATTCTAGTGGGTAGTGGTCTAGGGATACCCTATCCTAATAATCTTTACTTTTCCATTCTCTTTACCTTCCCGTTTAATAAAATGTAAAATTTTAAGAGAAAGGAAAACCCCGTTGAGCTCAGCCGAAGTCAATTATGGATGTGCCAACCAGGAATGAAGCCCCTGTTATCAGAGCGAAACAAATAGGAAGTCAGACGATAGAAAATCAAAGCTGACCCTTTGTGCAGGGTCCTTCTGTTGAATTCTTGGGTGAGAGTGAGTCAGACTCCCCCAAGCACAAACCTCCTGGTGCACCTGTTGCAAACGTGTAGTTGCCCCCCACCTTCCCCCCGCCCCCCGTGGGCTGGATTTTCCCTTTCATTGCTGGGTGCTCGCTTTTCCCCGTCTGGAATCCCTCCCTGTATTTTCTGCAGAGTCAACATTACAGTTCACAATAAAAAAAAAGTAGTTTTCTGCACTGCTACATGAGATTGGGGAATACAGACTAAACACAGAGAAGTAATTACAAGGAAGTCTCTACCCCATTTAGTCAATTCATCTCGATTCAGTTGAATGGGCTAATCAGGCCTAGATTCTGTCATCAGATGCCTCTCTCCTGCTCCTGTCTGCGGCCAAGCCAGACTTCTTTCTGTTCTTTAGGTCGCTGCACAGGTGAGAGCTTCCTTTCCGGCAAGATGTTACCCCAAGCGGTTATTAGACACCCGGGTCTCCTACTCTACCCGATCAGCGTCTCCATTGTCGAGTGTGTGCCTGACTCTCTCCGCCACTGCCTTGGATTTTTTTTAGCCTTTTGTCCTGTTGTGCCTCTGCCGGTTCACGTGTTTATTCTCGTCTGGTCCGTTTTCCAGCCCTGCGATTTGAAAATACTCATCCTATTGTATGGGTGGCTGGCTGGCAGGGGAATTGTTCAAATCTTTGCATATTTAGGGGAGATTTATAATAAAATGACAAACAGGCTGAGAATTTTCAGAAGTGTAGACTTTTTTTTTTTAATAGAGAAAAGAAAAATAGAAACACAAAGAAACAGATACCTGGGGCTATTAGGTGCCCACAAATAAATTAGTTTCTACTTCACCCTGTTAACAAATCATCTTAATCTCTTTTTATTTAAATGTTTTATTTATTTGAGAGAGAGAGACAATGCAAGGGGGGGGGGCGGGCAGAGAGAGAGAGAGAGAGAGAGAGGGAGAGAGAGGATCCTAAGAGGTCTCTGCAGCTACAAGCACAGGACCCCACCTGGGGCTTGAATCCAGGAGCTATGAGATCATGACCTGAGTTCATGTAGGACACTTAACCAACTGAGCCAAGCAGGCGCCCCCGTCTTATTCTCTTTTAAATTTTTTTTCCCCATATTTTTTCTTTTCTTTGTTTTTAAAGTGTTCTCTTTTGAAATTGACAATTCAGATTTTAATGTTTATTTATTTTCAAGAGAGAGAAACAGAGCGCAAGTGGGGGAGGGGCAGAGAGGAAGGAGACACAGAATCCAAAGCAGGCCCCGGGCTCTGAGCTGTCAGCACGGAGCCCGACACGGGGCTCGAACTCATGAGCGGTGAAGTCATGACCTGAGCTGAGGTCAGACGCATAACCGACTGAGCCACCCAGGCGCCCATTTCCTGTACTTTTTCTTGGGTTTCCCCAAATATTCCAGTAGGGTAACACGGTAGAACCAGTGTAGAAGGAATGTAGGTGGTGGGTCCCGATGCCTAGATCGGAGCTCGCCGCACTCAGGCTCTGGGTCTCAGTCTTCTCATATGGGAGATGGGAATAGTAATACCACATCTTTCTTTATACATAGGATTAGAAGTAAAATCTTTTCTCCTCACCAACGACCGAACCTAGCACTCAGAATCTCTCCACACTCCCCAGCAAGAATAACCACCCCTGAGGTGATGTCGAACTGATCGGCCCTGAAGGGACAGGCTCACTGGAAATATCTGATTCTGGGCCTCCGCTCGGTGGCTCTGGAAAACAGACTTCTTTCGGAATGAACAACTCAAGCGCGAGATTGGTGTTTGGGCTGGATGACTGCGAAGGTCCTTGCAACTCTGGGATTCCATGATTCTATGAATATAAATTGTTTTCTAGAAAGAAATTAACGTGTCAAGTTAAATTTGCACCCATTTATACAGAGTCACCAGACTTGACAGAAAGTTCCAGTTAGTTTACTGACTTGTTTAAAAAAAAAAAAAAAACAGGTCTTGCGGCAACAGGGGTTGGACTGCTTCATGGAAAAACTTATCTGCAGCACTACAAGCTGGAAAAGGAATTTAGAAGGCCTCTGTACGGCCAGCTGTACTTGTCTTCTCTTCTTCAAAGTCTGATGTTGGCTGTAAAGTTTATGAAGTATTTTCTCTAGGAGATCTTGAGAATCCTTCCTGTGGCATCGGGGCTCCCAGCAGACGTATTTCGGGGGAAGGAAGGGAAGGAGCTATCGTTATCTGGATTGCAAAAGTAAAATCCTAGGAATACCATCATAATAGAAAACGCGTTCTCGAAATAACTTCGGAGGAGCAAAGTAGGTAATGAGATAACAATTTTTATTTGCAACGCAAAGGACTATTTGTGGCCGGCATCGCTCAGTAAATACTTCAAAGATGTTACAATGAGTTTAAAACAAGAGGAGGATGTAAACGCCAGAAGGAAACTCCTGACGTCTTTCGCCCAATGTCATAGCTTTCCATAAAAAATGACGGACTTTTTATTTGATTTTTTAGCCAAGAAAATAGTAGCTCGCTATATGTTGTGTGTTTCTAAAACATGGTTATACAACAGCCTTTGATCAAGTGAATTACATTCTGCACATTTTAACACTTGATTACGTATAATGTCATATTGTCTGCTAATTATCCTTTTGAGGGCAATCAGACTAAGTTCTTTGGAAATGTTTTTTGTGCTTCAGTTTTCAGCACAGGCGTATGGGTAGGCTCTAATAAGCACTTAACAATTAGCCTTTCGGGGATGTTATTATATTCATATCTGGGTGACTGTCAATTAGCCGGGACTCCAACCCCCTCCCCCCAGGCAGTTGTTAATAACAAGTGATCCAAAGGACCTACGGCTGCTATTGAAAACTCCTCTGCTCACCTGCATTAACCAGTCTATAGCTTAGGGTTCTGGGGATGTGGAAGTTTGAATTTCCCTAAATCAGGGGAAATTGTGGAAAAACACTGCGGGGGTAAGAGCATGGAAATGAATTACGTAGGGTACGGACTAGAAAGAAAAACACATATTTCTTCATGCACGAGAAAAGAAAAACGTCTTTCTGGGTGAAGCAGAAGTCTCTCCTGGTGTTAAAACTGTGATCTTCAATCGACAAATGTAGGTGTATCCTTGGCTGTTGCACCTCTGGACACGCGGAGCAGCTACAATTACCGATGGCATCGCGGTCCAGGGTTGAGGTGGGGAGAATGCGGCCATCTAATAAATTGCAACCTTCCCTCCCCCACTCCAGGGTGATTTGGAGAGTGCCTCTCTTCAGGAAGACCCAAGCTGTCACCACCCACCTGACAAAGAAGAATCAGAGAGCCTGGCAGGGGGATGGGGAGGTGATCCCTCCACTTTTGTTTACATTCAAAGGGCACTTGGTGTCCTGGGTCGGGGACTGTCTGGAGCATTCATTGGGAGTGGGCAAGTCGGGGAACTCTGAAGGAGGGTGCCAGGGTTTCTAAAGCCCCGTAGAGCCAGTGTCCAACTTGGGGGAAGGGTTTTGACCTCTCTAAGCCTCAGTTTCCTCATCAGTGAAATGTGATAGTACTCGTCTCACGGGGTTCGCTCAGATTGACTGACATAGTCCGTGAGTGCATTTAGCCATAGTGCTAAATAAAATAAGAAACACTAAAGCAAGACTGTGAATTTTTAAAAGCATTCTCCTGAATTTATGTATCATTCCTGAAGTATTCTCCTATTTTTCCAGTTTCTTACTCTAGGACAGGTCCAAAAAATGAGGAGAATAGCTATGGTTATTAATGTGCTGTAGTTTCCTCTGGGTCAGAAGTGCTTCTCTTAAGGGCAAAACCCCCTCGGTTTCCTTAAGATTTGCCACTGACTGTGGCTCTTGCTCAAGCTCAGATGTAGTAATGAATTCAGATGTAATTAACATCTGCTGTCACTTGCTTCTCTGATTGTTTATGGTTTTCTGTTGTCTAATGACTACTTGTCTGGGACTCCTATTTTTAACAAACATTTAAAACCTGACAGATAACAGCTCTTGGGTTACAATTGTTCATTAAAAAAATAGGATTCTCAGGGCGCCTGGGTGGCTCAGTCAGTTAATTGTCCGACTTCTGCTCAGGTCATGATCTCATGGTTCATGGGTTCGAGCCCCACATCAGGCTCTGTGCTGACAGCTCAGAGCCTGGAGCCTGCTTCGGATTCTGTGTCTCCCTCTCTCTCTCTCTCTCTCTCTGCCCTTCCCCTGCTCAATCTCTCTCTCTCTCTCTCTGAAAAGTAAATAAATATAAAAAAAAATAGGATTCTCAACAGGTAGCTGTTAAAAACAGAAGGGAGACTGACTTATTAGGGAAGGTCACCTGGTAATAGTGATTTATTTTTGACACAGCTAGAAAACAGTATAAAGAGAGGAACAGAAAATGCCCGGTCAACACCAGTGCTCTCGGTCAAGGGAACTAAGAACCATAAGTTATGCAACAGACAGACGCGGCATGACAGAGCCAAGAATCTGCTTCAATCTGCCTGCACCCTGTTCTGAAACTGAGTGACCTTCTTGGAAGTGGGTGAATTTACCCTGCTATTTCGGGCAGCAGTTCCGGTTCTCAGGCTCTCTATTCTACCAGTGGCACTTCTAAAGTAAGAAATATGTCGTCTGCCTGATACCAAGTCCTTGGTGCCAAACACATTCTTTCAGTGATGTAGGGGAAAGTCCTGCATGAGTTGGACAACAAACTAAAACTGTAAAGAAGAGAATATAACACTTTCCTAACTCTTCTTGGCCAACTCACCTGGCTTGAAGGTGATGCATCATCTTTTCCTAGAATGAGAAAGGAGATATATACATATATTCCCAAATATAGAAAGGAGATATATATATATATATATATATATATGTATACACATGCACATATATGTGCACATACACACACATACACACATACATGCATTATATTTAATAATCTTGGGACCCATATTTTCTACCTGTTATCATACAATATCTGAATTAGTTACAATGAAGAAAAGTTTACCTGTGAAGATATAAGAAATATCATTTTGCAAAATAGTCTAAGGAGACTGTAGATTGACTGTTTCCTTCCCCAACATTTGCCCCCTCCCCATCACGATTCTCTTACTTGTTTTGTTGTGTTTAAAAAAATTTTTTTTTAATGTTTATCTTACTTTTGAAAGAGGGAGACAGAGCGTGAGCAGGGGAGGGGCAGAGAGAGAGGGAGGCACAGAATCCGAAGCAGGCTCCAGGCTCTATCTGAGCTGTCAGCACAGAGCCTGATGTGGGGCTCGAATCCATGAACCGGGAGATCATGACCTGAGCCAGAGTCAAACGCTCAATCGACAGAGCCACTCGGGTGTCCTTTTTTGTTGTGTTTTTGTTGGTGCCAGCACGGTGTTTTCATTTTTAAGTTCTCCTTCGCGGTGGGCCAACAATCCCTCCAATCTCTGTATCTAGCCCTATCCTGAGCCACAAATCTGTTTCCTTGGCTGCTTGGTGGGTATCTCTCCCTGGGTGTTCGCATCAAACTCAAGAGCCTCAAAGCACATGCCTAGCTCTGTTTACTTGAACTTTCCCCCCAGGAAGCCTGCAAACAGTCTCATCTTCCTTTCTGCCATTTATGGCCTTGTCTCATTATTGTGTCTCACTGAACTCATGTCCCTTTCTCCAGTTCTTTCTCCACTTGTCCATCCTCCGTGTTCTGATGGAGTGCAGGCAGGAGAACTCAAATCTGAGTTGGTTGTTCTTTTACTTGAAGCCTTCGATGACTGTCTCCGCCCTTCTGAATGAAGTCTAGAATTCTTGGTAAGATGTATAAACTCCTGCCCAATCTAGCCTGTGCCTGTTTACCGTTTATCCTTTCCCACCGTGCTAGCCGCAGCGGCCAGATGCTCCAGCCATCGAAATGTTCTCGCTGTCCTCAGAATCCGGCCTCTTCTTCCTTGCCTCTGTGCCTTTGGAAAGTTCTATCCTCTGCCTGGAATGCCCTTTCCATCTTGGCAACAATCACTCATCAACCAAGTTCCAGCTTACTTGAAGCCTTGTGGTGATGCTATCTTTGCCCCCGCCCATTTGGGGATCAATTCCCTCTTTGGGGGTCTCATGGTAAACCCTGCACAATTCAGTTAGAGACCGACATTGTCCACCTTCTTCCACCAGGGGCCGGGATTGGCAGCTGTGTGTTTCCATTACCTAAGGTAGTACCTGGCTTCTAGTTGGAGCTCAATACATGTTTCTGGATTAAAAAGAAAACAAAAAAAAACCACCAAAAACAACCATATATATATATATGTGTGTATGTGTGTGTGTGTGTGTGTGTGTGTGTATTTATAAATCAATTAACTTAGCCCTCTTTTAAAACCGCTTGAAAATTATTGAGTTTCTCTTCAAGGAGAATCTGAACTTTCAGGCACACATCCATGGTTAAATGTAGGGTAGTTGCAATTAATCAGAGCTAGAAAAAGATCTTTGCTGTTACCTTGTTGAACCAGTAGTCTTTTCACAAATTCAATATTGTGGTTAAGAGACGTGAAATCACTCCCCCAAACTGACTAGGGGCAGAGGGCGCTGGAACCCATGCCAGGCCCTATCCCTAGTTTAGAGGCCTTTTTTTCTGACGCCTCCATTGGAAGTGCCCAGAATAGGAATTAGTCACAATACTCTCGTGTCATGGATTTAATCTGCCATATGGATGTGGGTAATTCTACAGGTCAGACAAACTGCCGGTTTATATAAATAAATACCGAAACAAAAACGGTTGTACTTGACCTCTAGGCAATAAATCAGGTTGAAATGGAGCAGCTAAAAATGTCAACAGCTCTGCCCTGGAGAGGTAATGGAAGTTGCCTTAGGAAAGGGGAGGAATCAAATAGGAAGAAAGGGGATTTAGGCTTGATCAAGTTCCGATATCAAACTGAACTTGGGGCTGCCCGAAAATCTGAGAGTCTGTCTTGTAGCCTGAAAATCGGTTGGTGGGTTCCTGGTGACCGGCCTGTCCCGTGGTACTCCATGTTCTCCCCCTGAGCAGGTCAGGTCAGGGTTCCACAGGAAAGGCTCTCTCAGCCTCCTGCTAGCCACTCCCAAGTCCTCCCAGAAGATAAGGGGTAAGTGAAAACAAAACGAAGGAACGTCGTCTTTGTTCAAACTTAGAAAAGAAACTGAATCAGAATTTGGGACTGTGAATTTACGTACTTCATTTTATTTTTATTTAAAAAAAATGTTTTTTTTCAACGTTTATTTATTTTTGGGACAGAGAGAGACAGAGCATGAACGGGGGAGGGGCAGAGAGAGAGGGAGACACAGAATCGGAAACAGGCTCCAGGCTCTGAGCCATCAGCCCAGAGCCTGACGCGGGGCTCGAACTCCCGGACCGCGAGATCGTGACCTGGCTCAAGTCGGACGCTCAACCGACTGCGCCACCCAGGCGCCCCTTACGTACTTCATTTTAAAAACTGGCTGAATCGTATTGAGTGCCAAGCAACGTCACCCTCAGTTAACAGATGAGGAAGTGAGGCTTGAAGAGGTAAATGACCAGCCCAGGGTCGCGGATCAAGTGACAGGAAGCCTAGGACCTAGGTCTGTTGCCACTCTGCTCTGCTGCTCCGTTCCAAGTGGTGAAAAGACTTGGGATGTTTTGCTGTGGCGGGATTAATTTGTGCCGGAACAAGTGGAACCCAATCCAGCCGTGGCTGGTGGGAAGGGTTCCGGAATGCCAGGCAGAAGACTTGGTTCTAGTTCTGGCTGAGAGTCACGATCTAGAAATGAGTTTGTGTGTGTGTGGGTGGGTGGTGTTTTTTTTATGTTTTTATTTGAGAGAGAGAGAGAGAGAGAGCGAGAGAGCTAGTGGGGGAGGGGCAGAGAGAGAGGGAGACACCGAATCCAAAGCAGCTCCAGGCTCTGAGCTGTCAGCACAGCGCCCGACGTGGGGCTCGAACTCACAGACCGCGAGATCGTGACCTGAGCCAAAGTCGGAGGCCCCACCGACTGAGCCACCCAGGCACCTATAGAAGCAAATTTTTAGTGGGACTGGTGGAGAGACTGGGAGAAAATAAAGAAGGTACTGGGTGCAGGCTCTGGGTGGGCTTGTACTTGACAGGAACTAGGAACCCCTACATCAGACACGACAGAAGTCGAAGAACCTGGAACTGAGAACAGCCATGTCAACGTGACTTAGCGGCTTGGTCCGGGAACCCTTCCCTCAGGAATGATAAGACTGTAAACCAGTAAATAACTGTACATTTGGCTTCAGGGAATCCTGAAGATCAGTTTACCAGAGGTACCTGGCAAACAGCTTGCTATTCAGACAATAATTTGCTCGTCAAGACTTGCCTCGAACCCCTTGCCCTGCTGTGCCCACCGGCTGCCCGCATTATACTGCATTATACACATACATATACACATATGTACACATTATACATTATACTCGGCCCCTGTCAGTCAGCCCCACCTTCAAAGACCTGCTGTAAATCACTGCGACCAGATCCTGAAATCCTCTAAACATCTATTTTGCCTTCCCCTTTTGAGACACTAAGACTTTGTCAAGATGTTGCTTTTCCTTAACCGCAGAAAGTTCTAATAAATTTGATTTTGCTGCATCGACAAATGAACTGGTGGCTCTCAGGGGAGTGCAGTGCTGAGTACTTTCCAGCCCATTTTGTTGATGTGGAAACCGAGGCTCAGAGACACTAAGTGACCGTGCTTGAGTCACACAGCCAATAAATCTGCCAAACCAGATTCAAATCTGGAAGTCCGCTTTCCAGGACCAGGTTACTATGGAAGCTTCAGTTGCCTGATCTGTGAAATGAGGGAATCACATTGGCTCACGAAGATTAGGATTCTTCCTTGCTTGCTATCAACTTCGATGAAAATCCATTTAACTATTTTTAAAGCTAGAATAGAATTTCTCCCCTTCTCTTTCTCTTGTGTTGGAATATTTCCCCCAATTTTTGTTTCACGTGGTTTTGTCTATCTAAGTAAATTGCAAGCCTAGTAGAAAAGGACCCTGTTGGATTTTCTTTTTATCGTGGCAAAAGACACATAGCCTAAAATGTCCCCATTGTAACCATTGCGAGGTGCACGATTCAGTGGCATTTAGCACGTTTAAAAGGTTGTGCAGGGGTGCCTGGCTGAGTCCGTTGGTAGAGCATGTGACTCTTGATCTCAGGGTCAGGGTTTGGGCCCCACATTGGGTGTAAAGGTTACTCAAAAAAATTACAAAACATCGCTGAGAGAAATAAAATAAAAAAATAAAATAAAGAACACAACATAACATAAAACAAAAATAACATAAAATAAAATAAAGTAAAATAAAATAAAATAATAAAAAGGTTGTGCAACCATCACTAATCTCTAGGTTCAGGACAATTTCATCACCCCAAAAGGAAACCCCATACCTATTAAGGCTGGTCATTCTCCATTCCCCCCTCCTCCCAGCCTCTGGCAACTATAAGCCTCTATTCTGTTTCTGTGGGTTTACCTACTCTGGATATTGCCTCTAAATAGAATCGTGCAATATGTGACTTTTGTGTCTGGTTTTTCCCCTTGGCATCATGTTTTCAAGCTCCTATCATATTTTGTGTTTTTTTTTTTTTTAAATTTTTTTTTCAACGTTTATTCATTTTTGGGACAGAGAGAGACAGAGCATGAACGGGGGAGGGGCAGAGAGAGAGGGAGACACAGAATCGGAAACAGGCTCCAGGCTCTGAGCCATCAGCCCAGAGCCTGACGCGGGGCTCGAACCCACGGACCGCGAGATCGTGACCTGGCTGAAGTCGGACGCTTAACCGACTGCGCCACCCAGGCGCCCCTATTTTGTGTTTTTTAATGGTCATGGTAGATTTTTGACACTGGAGAGCAGCAAAGGAACAAGCCAATTACATTAATCAGTAGGATTGAGAGTTCTTCTCCTACTAGGAAAAGAGAAGCGGTCCTAAAGGTAACAGTGACCCAAGGAGAGCTCTCCGTCACTTTCCCCAGGCTCAGGGCTGAGCCGGGTAAGGAGAGCAGGTGCAGAAAGGGCGAGGAACCAGTCACCTGACTTGGTGGTGCCTTTGTTGACCTACGTGGTCTTTTCCCCGTGTGTTCATGAAGACAGTGCGTCGAGCTGTTGGATGAAGCCTAGCAACACAGTGAGATTTCAGCTAGGATCCGGGTTGCCCTTAGGACAGTTCATATTTCATTTCGCCAGACTAAATGGAAAGAGGCTGCGGGGAAGTTTTTCAGTCCACACCTGGTGGGAACCATTGCTTTCTTAACTTCTCGTGCAAATGGGAGCCGGTCTTTGCAGTGTGATCGCGAACTGAGTTCGTGTACATCCTTCTGCAGCTGTGTGCCAAGGCGCTGGAGCTGGTGAGCGAATCTCTTTGAGACGCTTAGATCGAAAAGGATGCTCTTCAAGAACCATCTAGGTAAGTGTGCGGAGGCAAGTGCATACTGGAGCACACCCAGAATTCTCTCCTGTCGGACTCCGAAAAACATCAAAAAGAAGAAATGGCGTGCCTGATACCGACAAATCTGAATCGTGATTTAATGCCAGAGACTGATACAAATCTTTTCTCCAGTGACGGCTCAGCACTTAGAAAATTTACTTCATCATTTCCTTTCCCAGTTAGTGTCCAGTTGAAAGCTGACACTTGAGGTATTTACTAGTCGAAAATTTTACGTCCTTTCCGTACAGGACCTCTTTTTCTGTTCATCTCCCTTCTGAGTTAGGCGTGATATGGGATGTAAAAGTACACGAAGGAAAGCTAAAAATGTCATCCTGTTTCCTTTTCTCCACCTTTAAGATAAAGACAAAGGGTGGGGTGCCTGGGTGGCTCAGTTGGTTAAGCGTCCGGCTTTGATTCAGGTCATGATCCCCCGGTTCGTGAGGTTGAGCCCTGCATCGGGCTCTGGGCTGACAGCTCAGAGTCTGGGACCTGCTTTGGATTCTGTGTCTGCCTCTCTCTCCGCCCCTCCCTCACTCGCACTCTCTCTCTCTCTCTCTCTCTCAAAAATAAATAAATGTTGTAAAAAAAATTTAAAAAGATGAAGACAAAAGGTTACAATGGGTTCAAAAGATTGTATCTTATAAATATTGCATAGAAAATCATAAGTCGAGATGAATGTCACAGAAGCCACTGAAACATATAACCACAGTCAATTTATGAGGCAACTTAATTTAGAAGCCCTCCAGGGTTCTAAGATTGCTGTGAAGTGATAAAGCATTAGCTTTCTTTGCAAATATGGTAAACATCTAAGGCAGGAATTTGTAACCAGAGGTCACAAGACCCCTTGACAATGTGACTCTTTTCACTTTTTATGTATTTGCATCTTTCTCAGCAAAGATGATAACATTTTGTTTCTTTTTTTCTTTTGTAATTTCAAAGGCACTGGTGTCTCAAGGATCAGAAGATTCTTTGCTCTAAGAGGTGGTTGGATGATATGATTTTAAAGGTCTATTCCAATCATGAGATTCCTTGGAATTACCCATGTGTTAATCAAGGATACTTTCTTGGCATGTAGATGTAGACATGTAGATAAGCAGACAAGCGGAAGGCTGGCTATATGATACGTCGTTATGGTTTTCCAAAAATTTGCTGCTTGTTTCTAAGACATTGCCCACCAATCACCATCATGCCTTTGGCCATTGTTAATGTCTGCTACTAGGATGCAGCTTGAGTTATTTTAAAATCTCCCTGCACTTGCCACTGTCTCAGTAACTGTGTTTATTCCCCCTTTTACAACTGTTTAGGGGCACCTGGGTGGCTCAGTTACTTAGGAATCCGACTTTGTCATGATCTTGCAGTTTGTGGGTTCGAGCCAGGCATGGAGCTCTGGGCTGACAGCTCAGAACCTGGAGCCTGCTTCAGATTCTGTGTGTCCCTGTCTCTCTCTCCCTCCCCTGCTTGTGCTCTCTCTCTATCAAAAATAAATAAAAACATTAAAAAAATAAGAAAACAAGTATTTATTGACTATTGCTCATAAATGAATTGATTCAACATATTTAGTAGGTTTACATATGTTTCATTGCCTTCCCTAAAAGACCGATGGCATACCACAAAGGAACATTCCATATTGCGGGTCCACAGTTTCTTATTCTCCATTCCCTAATCCGGAAAGCTGAAGAGAGAGTTTTTCCATAACTCATTTGAGAGTAAATGTGACCTGACTTGGATTCATTTGGCAGCAAAACCTGACCTGAACTAGCGAGAGGCTATTTATAGTCATTTATCCACTTAGTATGAATAATCAAATATTTCACTGCAGAGATGTTAATGTTTGATTGTAGAAATCTGACCCGGACCCTGCTTAGGGTCTTATAATATGTGGTGTATGCATATTACCTTCCTAAAACTCAAAAATTCTCAACAGTTCCAAAGCACATCTGGCCCCACAGAGCCTCAAATAAGAGTTTGTAGACATATACTACACATTTTGCCCAACCTCTCTCCCTTTCTTTCTCTCTCTCTCTCTTGCTAGATATAGATATAGATATAGATGATATAGATATAGATACAGATACAGATATAGATATATAGATATGTAGAGGTAGACAGGTAGAATCAGATATAGATAGATCATTACATGAAATGGAAACAATGTTACTTCTTTTAGCAAGACTAATAGAATCGAATAGCTAGGTTCTCATAATGTAAAAACAGACATAGGAGCTTTTCTAGTGGGGGATATGCTTTAATCTCAATGTTGTAGGGAAGCCAGCAAAATACCCTCCCCACTCCCACCCTTCATGAACTCAGAGATATTCGATGAGAGCAGAGATAGACTGCTTTCGTCACAAGACAGCCAAATCAGGAAGACTCGACAGTGAACTGCCTAAGTATCTTAACTTCTACAAAGTCGGAATGTATCTGTTGGGAGGTGGGGGTACTGATGATGGAAAATGGTAAGACACAGAGTCAAATGGAGACAGGGGCCATCCAAGCCCCACTGAGGGAAGAACGGAGAGTTGGTCTCACGGCCAGCAGACTTCCAGTATTCCAGCCCATGTTAGAAATAGATGCATTGGTAAATTTTAGTCTGATGCCCTTAACGTTAAATTTTGCCACCAGCTTCCCTTGTTCTGACCCCCTGCAAAATCTTTTGATTGTAATTATCTTCCCTGGGCCTAGAGAGAGAATGTCTGATTATGCTCAGGGAGGCGTAATAGGCCTTGTGACAGCTGCATTGTAAATTATTAAACTGGCTTTCTGATTTTATACATCGATCTCAGGAACTGACCTAGAGAAATGCACACTTCGCAAATAGGTTTCTGAGCGTTTAGAGCCGAGAGTCTGTAAGTGCCTGAAGGCCATGCCTCTCATGGGGGTCTCCTCATGCCAGCCTCCGCATTGCTGCCCACCTTCCCACTCTGAGACCTCAGTGCTGAGCTTCTCACAAACAATAATCTTGGTATGGTAATAAAAATATAATGCTATTTAAATGAACTCTGCGATATTCAGTACATACATACATACATAAAAAAAGAACACCAGCTAAAGTCCTAATGCTTTGTCAAAAGGCAAGAATCCATACAACTTCCCTTGCAACAAAGATTCAACATGAGCTCTATTTCTTGTGTTAAGAGAGGAAGATAATGATTATGAATCTGTTTCAGGTGGAAAAGAGCTAAGCCGATGATGCAAACTTTGAGAGGGCTGTGGATGTTTTGTTTGCTCCGAACACATGTTTTATGGATATAATGTCATTTTTTTTCACAGTGTAGAAATGCCGAAGGAACATTTAAAACTGAAATCTGTGTGTTGGTGAAGTGGAATATGATTCTCTTAGTTATGTTGACAGCTGGGGCCCGGGGAGACCATGAAGGGTAGGGAAAGGGGCTTTTTCTCTTGATGTCCAGTAAGAATAATGGCTATCGATCTCTCAGAAAGGAGAGACAGAATACGGTAAGTGACAAGGAAATCTACGATTTTGCACATTGACAACTGAACCGAGAGCCTAGAACATGTCATTCTGAGTTAACAGATTTAGTGAAGTGTCTGTTTTTAACGAATGATAATATACAGTATCCCACCCTCAGGTACATAACTCCGGCAATCTATGTGCCATTTCTAGAAAGAAATCCATTTCTTAGAAATGTTTGAAAATAACCCCTCGTTTCCCATGACACGAGGAGGGGTTGTCTCCTGTGCAGGTCTGTTGGAGGTTTTGCACCTTTCTTAGAGAAATATTCTTTACGTCTGTGGGAAAAATCTGAATTTACAAAGGAAGTAGAGGGTCATGTCACATCTGCTTGCAGTGCATGGGTCTAGTTAAGCCTGTGATCGCTACGTGCCTGGATTGCTGGAGAAGCTGGAGAACTCGGTTCTCTGATCCTAGTCAAATTGTCAGTGAAGGTTCAGAGTCGATACTTTGTGTCGGGCAATGTGCTGGGCATTGGAGAGTCAAAGAGAAAAAGACAAAGCCTTGGGGCGCCTGGGTGGCTCAGTCGGTTAAGTGTCCGACTTCGGCTCAGGTCATGATCTCTTGGTTTGTGAGTTTGAGCCCCACGTTGGGCTCTGTGCTGACGGCTTGGAGTCTGGAGCCTGCTTCGGATTCTGTGTTTCCCTCTCTCTCTTTCCCTTCCCTGTTCAGGCTCTGTCTCTCTGTCTCTTGCTCTCTCAAAAAATAAACATTAAAAAAAAAAAAAAAGACAAAGACTTTATCCTGTAAGAACTTCTAGTTTGGTGAGGAACGGACAAGCCATTTGGTGCATGGATAAGAGACAGACTTAGGAGGGACTTGATCAAAACCGCTCACCTGTTGCTTTGAACAAATTGCTTGATCTCTTATTCCTTACTTCCCCTGGGGACATGACCTTTGGACATTTTCCAGGCCTCAGTCCTGTGCACATAGAAACCTACTTGGCCAAAAAACATTTTTCTGGGTCAGCTCCTGAGGTTGAGATATAAAAACCAGAAAGCCAACTTAATAATGAGCTCATATCTATTATAGGAAATTATACAAATCTTACTGTTTTTTTTTTTAATTTGGAAAATGTGATCACTGAATTTACTTAACTCAGAATTATTTTGAAGGTGAAGATGTTATACCCACGTATCATGCCTCTGATGCCAGGTTACTCTTTCTAAAACACTCTTTTCCTCATGACACTCTTGTTCATAAATCTCCATGCTTTCAGGAAGGTTAGAGTTCAACACTTTTGCATTAGCCTTCTGATCCATTCTCAAATGACTTTTCCAACTTCATCTTCTAATTACTGCATCAACACGAACTGTCTGCACTTGGCAATTTGTTTGGAAATTCATCTGACCACACGTATCTCTGTGGTTTTGTTCCTCTCCCCCTTATAACTTCTCAATGAATGGCCTTTCACGCTGTGTTT
The DNA here is from genome assembly GCF_016509475.1 of Prionailurus bengalensis. Taxonomy (NCBI): domain Eukaryota; kingdom Metazoa; phylum Chordata; class Mammalia; order Carnivora; family Felidae; genus Prionailurus; species Prionailurus bengalensis. The sequence continues at coordinate 70,635,768 of NC_057351.1, read as the reverse complement.
ATCCTCTTATCCAAGATCCACTTCGGCATATGCCACCCTTCCACCCATAATCCACCCACCGTTCCTTCTCTGAACTCTAAGCTCAAATGTCAGTACAGGAGCCACTGGCCATGTGTGGCCATTGAGCGCTTGCAACGTGCTGAGTCCCAGTTAAGGTAGTCTGTAAATGCAACATACACGCCCGATTTAAAAAATGTAGTATAAAAATAAGTTATCTCATGAATACTGTTTTATATCAATTACGTGTTGAAATGATAATACTAAGCCTGTTTATTTTTACTTTTGTAAAAAATGTGGATAGTGGAAAATGTAAAATTAAATCTAGAACTTGCATTATATTTCTTTAAAAAATTTTTTTAAAAAATTTATTTTAGAGGGAGGGAGGTAGAGAGAGAGAGGGAAAATACAAGCGGGGGAGGGACAGAGGGATTCTTAAGTGGGATCCATGCTCAGGGCAGATGGTCCCCTGATGTGGGGCTCGATCCCACAACCCTGGGATCATGACCTGAGCTGAAGTCGGACGCTTAACCGACTGAGCCACCCAGGCTCCCCTTTAGTCACTTTTCACATGTGGAGTTCCAATCTCCCCAGCCAGGGAGTGCCTTGGGGACAGGCTCAGAGTCTTCAGCTGGTTGCGTTCCAGACAGCACACTCTTTCAATGCATAGTACCTTCCCATCTTTTGAGAACAGCTGAGCATATGAATCACATCTCCAAGACTAATCACAGAAATCCTCTGAGTAACCCAGGTGTCTCCTGAGCACATCTAACTGAAAAGATTTATTTTTCCGTATAGGTATATTCATGCTCAAAAAAATTTGAAGAAAACTGTGGACGTTTGCCCTTTGGGGAGGGAGTTTTATTGGTTGCCTGTGTGGAGAAAGATTTACATTGTCCGTTTTGTCCTGTGTTCACAAGGATGCCTTAGGCATGGGCTGTAAGGACCTATCAGTTTTCATGTTAAACTTTGCCACTTTGTACAATCATTTTTCAGATCTTCAGAATTTTGTGGCTCTGGTGATATTGAAAAACAAAACCAGCAGCACGGTTCTAGGAAGGATGGGATGTTGATGGCACTGGGCCAGGTGCCACACTTAACGCTTGTTTCATTCAGGTCTCTGGCCAGGAGGAACCCCTGTCACTGGGGTGAGTCCCATTTGAACAACAGAAAGAATGAAAGAGTTTGAAGTTGTTTGCCAGAGGAAATGGAAACAGTGCGCAGAAAGCTGAAGAAGGGGTCATCAGAAGGATTTTTACAGAAAATAGTGGATCAGTCATCCTTTGTCAGATTATATTGGGATCAGCCATGAGTCAAAACAGCGAGAGGGATTTGTGTTAGCTACAAAGGAACTATTTGCTGATAGGACAGGCTATAAAATGGTAAAGCGGGTCTTTAAATCTCGAACTGAATGCCATCCATTTCGGGGGTCTGCGCTGATCAAGGTATAGACTTGCTTGAGTAAAGTGGTGTTGTTTACCAGACATATCAATGTCTTTCCCACACCAAAGAGTCTGGAATTTGTCTTAGTGACTCAGTTTTACTTAAGTATGCTTATTTTAAGAAAAAAAATTATTTCAGGGCTGATCACAGACTCATTTAAGCACAAGGAATTCTTTAAGAGGAGCGTCTTACCAAAATGTTACCTTTAATGGCTTTAGAAAAATCCCTGGAGTGCAGAAAATCTCATTGGAACATCTATTAATGTTTACTCTTTAAAAGCATTTTTAACAAGGACATCAAGATTGCAGGTGAATTCCTCTAGTTAACATAACAGATATTTTAAGTCGGTCAAATTCCCGTGTATTTGCCACTGTTTGTGGAGTTGGGAACAATGAAACCCAATACCCTGCAAGCCACAAAAGAGGTAAACAAAAAGACAAACTTAGCACATTTCATCTCTGAATTGCGATGCCCAGAAAAGAGAACAATTCAGAGAGTTGCTTTTAGCATTTACAACTCAGTCAAAATTGTAGAGGTGAGCAACTTTTCAAATTGACTTTTCTCACAGAGGCTGTGGGTTAAAAATCATTGAACAACCATTTTTGCTTAGCACATGGCAAACAGGTTTTTTAATCCGATGTTTGGGAAGGTTATTCAGTTGCGGTTTCTGCAGAACTTTAAACGTAATAAAAAGGGAAGGACTGTTTGGATGCATGGGGTGTTATATATTTTTTTATTCCTCTTAGCCGTTCCTTGCACTCATAAAGGAAAAAAAAAAAAAAACCAGCCACCGAGGATTTTATAGGTGGAGTTACAAGGAAAGGGAAAAGAAAGTTAAGAGGAAGCATTTGAAATGATAGACTTTGCAAAGCAATAAACTTCTATTTCAAAGGATTTCACAAACAAAGTCTACTGATCGGGCTTTGTGGGAAGTGAACCTGAGGTGCAGGGTAACCAACTGACTTTCCCAAGGTCACTGCCCACAGTGGCCAGCCAGAGCAGCCAGAGTCTTTGGGCCATCTGCTTGAACAAGTTTTCTGCTCTCCAAGAGTAGAAATTGACCCACACGAGCCTAGTAATGGCTAGGAAAACTGATTTACAGTAAGCTGTAGTGGAATAGCTAATGTTATCCTTTGCAGGCAGGATGCTGAAAGACTGACAAAGCCATCAGTTCAAAACTGAAAAATAAAGAAAACCAGAAAAAGAAATCCTAAGAAAGCCCCACACCCTGCACTCAACGTGAAGACCTTGTATAGGAAATATACAAGTGAAAGTTAAAACTTTTCCCATGAATAATTATGAGCAATACTGAAATTCTCAGGAAGAAATCCAAACTTAAGACATTTCAAATGCATCATAGGTAAGTTTCGTGGCATAAATAGGAAGAAAACAGTGTGATCTTGCTGATACTAGTTAACAGCTACAATGAGCAAGGGATGGTGGAGAGAGAAGAAAGAAATTGCAATGAACACGTTGAGAGATGTTGAAAATCAGAGCTTCAGGAAACTGTTCATGGGAAATTGATGCTGCTGTGAAGACAGTTTACCTAGAACTAGATGTTCTAGATATTTCGAGTTCATTCAAGAAGAATTGAAGGGAGTGCTCAAGAGAAGGGCCAGGGAGTGTGGCGGGTCCCAGACAAGAACTGGCTTCAGGTGTGTTCAGAGTGGTCTTTGAACGACATCCAAGTGAAGGCAAAGGCTTAAAGGGCGTAGACGGTTCCTTCCAAGGCTTTCTTGGGTCCTGCTGACATTACGGCAAAGATCATGCTCTAACTATGACCTTATGGCGTAAGCTTCTCCTTGGGGCTGCTGTTTTTCCAGTCTGTCTTTAGAACAATTAGATTTCCCTTTGATTACATTATGAGGGCTATTTAGTAGAGACCCTTTAAATGAGAGCAAGGTGAAAGTGGGAATTTCAGGAGAGGTGTATTTCTCAGAAAATAGTTCTATGGGGTTTTGCTTAAAAATCATTGCAATGTAGCAATGCAATTTGGGACACACTGAATCACAAACTCTGAGGACTCAGAAGCAATTTTCTTGATGCAAATGTAAATAATATGGAGGGTATGTGTGAAGAGGAAGAAAGAGAAATTAATTTAATTCCATTTGCTGATGCGACTGTAGCACGACTATTTTTAGGTATAATCCAAACAGTGCATATCTTCTCCATTTTGATTAGTAGCAAATTGGCAGGGATTCAAAAGAATTAGTATTTCTCAGCACATTATGCCAGAAACGTACGAATAAAACTAAATTATCTGTGCCAATGTGTTTAATTTGAATTAGTGCTAAGGTTTTTTATTTATGCTTTTCCTTCAAAAGAACTAATGGGTCCAGCTTTGTTAAAGAAATTCTTTTAAAGCTTTTCACATATGGCAGCAAAACTTCACAATTTTCCATTAGACCCTGACTTAGAAGCTCTCGCTAAAAACTTAAATGATAATATCATCCTGATAACTTTCGGTGTAGAATTTCCGTCTGGCAGCGTTACATATTTGCCAGAGGAAGTTAGCATGTTCAAAATGCAAAATCAAAATAAGCTAGGAAAATGTGCTTCAACAAGGAAAGGTTTCACAATAGCCATTTAGAAGTTATTAATAATTCTGAAAAAGAAGTTATTAATAATTCCAGTTCCAAAGAAAGAATGGACTGAAAAAATAAACTCCATTTGCAAAGTTTTATATAGACAAGTTCACCAAGGGATTCAGCTATGTGCTATACCAATTATACATTTCTTCTTTGGAGAGAGAATTTATAGTGGCTGGAATATCTTGTTACACCAGAGTACTTTGCAGCGTGCAGTGGAAACAGAATTTCCAATGTAGCGAGGATCAACGAATCTCGATCACATAGAAGGTCACTCTTTTAATTTTAAGGTTTATGCCTTTGGAACTCGTGACACACAAGCCCATGGCATTAGGTTGACTTTCTGCGTATTCATTGCTTTCCTCTGTCACTTCTGGTGTGTATTATTTTACCAGATTAAACAGGATTGGCAGTTCTCTCCTCCCATTGCCACAGCTGTTGGGATTGACAGCCCAGCTTCCTGCATTTCTATTGCAAATCAATGTCTGTCTTCTTCAAAAATAACAAAAAGTAGTATTCATGGGTAGTTGGAATCACCGACACAGTCTGTTCCCGAATCCTTGTAACCCTTAGGGGACTCAAGGGATCATAGAAAAATCTTTTCCCATTTCCTACAAATATATAAAACTGGTCCCAAGATTATAGCTGTCTCTTCTAATTCACTAAAGAGTTTAGACTACGTAGTTAAATTATATATATTTGTTTGTTTGTTAAAGTTTAAAAGCGTTCCATGATTTTAAAACCTGAGGTTTGATGGGCCTGGAAAAATGTCTTTTTATTTAAATGCAAAGGCTTATTTAAACAAAATAACAGTGAGGAAGTCAGAAAGTGAAGCATTAACCTGGTACTTGAATGTTCTTCAGATAAAACTGTAGGTGTTGTCTATTAATTGTCTGCTATAAATTAAAATAAAGAACAAAACCCCTTACAAAATGCATCGTACATACTCATAGTGGGGTAACTGAGGATAAAGTGGGCTCTATTTTTTCCCTGGGGAGTGAGATTTCATTCTGAGATCCATTTTATACTTTGCAAACTAAGTTTCTTTCAGTATTTTTCTTTGTATTTTTAAATAAGTGTTGCCATCTTCCCCCTCCCCACTTTTCTTCCTCCCTCCCTCCTTCCCTCCTTCCTTCTTTCCTTCCTTCCTCCCTCCCTTCCTTCCTCTTTCTTTCTAAAGGGGTTAAACTTCATAGCAGCTTTTGTTCATACAACCTTCTGTTGGTCTCTAAAACATCTACATCATTAGCCTTTCTCAGAAGACTGTCTCCTGGTCTTTAGAATGAATATTCCACTGCAAAAAAAGGATAATCAATCTTGACTTTCCTGAGAAAATAGTTTCTTCATCAGAAAGTTCAGTATGAGTCAAAAACTTTATACTCTTCACTTTGGTTTCTTTACAGTCATGAAATATAAAGCTTGCTTAAAAATACAAAGATAAATACTTAAACTTATTTTGGAGAATGCAGAATCGATCCCAGGCTGGAATTTCACTATACTTTCTTGGGGAATCAACTTTATGACAAATATCCTATCCATTTGGGTGTCACAACTTTGCTAGGAAATTACAAATCTTCACATTTGCCTTTTCCTGTGACCTTCCCACCCTAAAATTCTGGGAAAATGGTCTATTTAATCATACAAGAGAAGAAAAACGTTTACTTAAAAGCTGTTGTTATACATTTTTACTTAAGCATAAAAGCAGTGTTCATGCTAACCAGCCATTGGAGAAATCTGTACACACTGATTGTCATCTGTAGGCTGTGATTTACTATTGGAAAACACAAACAAGCTGTGGAAGCCACTTACCTCATTGCAAGTAGGCGACTGATTATTCAAGGAGTTGGTGGGTTTTTTTGTTTTTTTGTTTTTTTTTTTTTCCTCCTGCGTTTCTGTGCAAAATTGCAATTGAGCTACCTGGCTGTATCACTTTTTTTTTTTTTTTTTAAAGCTACACCATCCCAAATGTTACTTCTTAAGTCAAGTGCAGCAGATGGGATCTTGAAAACATCTCTCAGTAGTCTAGAATACCTTGAATCCGGCTGTGAAAATTTAGGGCAAGTCTGCAGCTCTCAGTAGGTGCATGCCTTATTTGGTCTAGAGGCATTTTGCTATGTTACTGAGTCATGAAAAGCTATTAAAAGAGCGCTATGGGAAACCCAGCCTATATTTTGAACAAAACAAACTGTCTTTTCCATTATCACTGACCCTTTACAGACACGCGGTACGTAATCTTGATTGTGCTTCATTGGTATTTATTGCACATGGACCAATCCCTCACACAGTAGTTAGTTGCACCAGAGTATAAATACTTGGTAAAACACACGGAGGAAATACAATTTACAGGCGGGTGCTAAATTTTACCAGCAGATTCACGTGGGCACTTGGACATAAAAAAATAATGATAAAAATCCTTAAGATAATTATATTTATAATATGGATACAGTTACAGTACCATGATAAGAGTATAAAAATGTATTTTTCCAACAAATCATTAGCTCAAGAACGTAACAGACAACAGAAGTAGAGTTTTGAATTTTATTTTAGTTTTTTAAGATCTGCCCCCTTCCCCTTTAAAAAATATTTTATTTCTTTTTGTGCAAGTCATACCTTCTGTGGACATTACAATTCCTAACACTGTGCAAAATGGGATTTGGAACCACTCTTTGTTTTGTTTGTCGTTGTTGTTGTTTTTGTTTTTTTGTGTTTTTTGTTTTTGTTTTTGTTTTTTACCCATGTGTGCAGTAATCTGAACTGTTTCCTCTTGTTTTTGTTTTTTGTTTTTGTTTTTCTCTCCTGTCTTCAATGGACAGAGTTACATGTCACAGAGGCTCAGCGCCTGGTCCTCCCAACTAATATTGATACATAAATAAGCTGTTTAATATAAACAAGTCTTTCTATCTTGCTGTGCAATTTGCACAGTGTGAGGTAGAAACCCCTCAGCCTGACCACCGAGGCGCGCGGGGACTGCAGGTTTGCCCTACAAACAGAAAGCAAGGTGACGCTTGTTCCAAGAATAGCTTAAAATTTCTTGAAACGTTCCTTTGCATCCATCCTTTCCCTCTGCTTTAAGAACAGGAACCATCATTACTCAGGAATTAACAGGAACTTTCTCTGCAAAGCAAAGGGAACATGTCCTGACAACTGTCATTCCCCCTTCTCTCTCCGGTTGACTGCTCCTGTTCCCGGGAATGGGACGGAAGCCCAGTTGATAGACTCCCTGCTTCTCCTTTCTACTACCCAGTCCTCGAAGCAAGTGTCAAAAACCACCTGGAAGTGGGGGTGGGGGGGTGGGGGGGGGAGACAACCCCCCCCAAACGGAAGATGCATCACACGCACACACCAAAGAAGGCCGAAGCACGCACAGAAAAAAAGAACCAAGACAAATCTGCAAGCCACTCTCCCAGCCCTCCCCAAACTTTCCTTTCTGTGCAACGGTCCGCGGCTTTTGCGTTCGCCTTGGAGGATTCAGACCAGCTTTGCGGGCTTTGAGTTCACCTGCTCTGGGGCTTGCGTAAACACGGATCTCTCTCCCCTGGGAAGCCAGTGGGGGCGCCTGGGCGTTCTCGCTCCCGGGGCGCGGGCGGGGGAGGGAGGCGCGGGCGGCGGCGGCGGCCGCGGGACCCTACACCTTGGATTCCGAGGCGCCCGCGGGGCGGCCCGGCTCGTCCAGGCTCGAGTCGCTGTCCGCCGCCGCCGCCGCCCCGCCGTTGCAGCCGGCCCAGGGCTCCAGCAGGCGCGCGGGCGGCGCGGCCCCGACGTCGTCGTCGTCGTCCTCGTCCGAGGCGGCCCCCGGCGACGGCGGCGGCCGGGTCCCCGGCAGGCAGCCGGAGGCGCGCGGCCGGTCGCCGGCGGCCGCGTGGCCCCCGCGGGCGGCCCGGCGCGCGAAGCAGAGCAGGCGCTGGAAGGCCTTGCGGAAGTCGGGGCTGCGGCAGTAGATGATGGGGTTGAAGGCCGAGTTGGCGTAGCCCAGCCAGTTGAAGAAGACGAAGAGGCGGTCGGGCACCAGGTCGCGGTGGAAGGCCTTGACCACGTTGGCCAGGAAGAAGGGCAGCCAGCAGAGCGTGAACACGCCCATGATGATGCCCAGCGTCTTGAGCGCCTTCTGCTCGCGCAGGGCCACGAGGCGCGAGGGCCGCCGCTTGCTGATGCGCCCGTTGGCCAGCGGGGCGGCGGCGGCGGCGGCGGTGGCCGCGGGGCGCGGGGAGCCGGGCGCGGGCGCGGGCGAGGGGGGCCGCGCCGGGCCGCTGAGGAAGCGGCGCTCGCAGCTGTCGATCTTCTTCACCTGCTTCTGGGCCTCGCGGAACACCCGCAGGTACACGAAGGCCATGATGCACAGGGGCACGTAGAAGGACACGACGGACGAGGCGATGGCGTAGGCCCGGTTGGTGACGAAATCGCAGCACTTGGGGTCGTTGTAGCAGCGGCGCGCCTCGTCGCCCTCGGCCCGCCACCAGTGCATGAGGATGGGCAGGAAGGACACCAGGGCCGAGATGGCCCACACGGTGCACACCAGGGCCCGCGCCCGCGCGCGGGTCAGCAGGCTCTGGTAGCGGAAGGGCGACGTGATGGCGAGGTAGCGGTCCAGGGCGATGACACACAGGGTCTCGATGCTGGCCGTCACGCACAGCACATCCACCGAGGTCCAGAGCTCGCAGAAGAAGGAGCCGTACTCCCAGCGGCCCCGCATGACGATGGTGGCCCCGAACGGCACCACCAGCAGCCCCATGACGAGGTCGGCGCTGGCCAGGGACATGATGAAGAGGTTGGTGAGCGTCTGCAGCCGCGGCGTCTTGGCGATGGCCACGATCACCAGGACGTTGCCCGCCACGATGAGCAGCACGATGAGCGCCATCAGCAGGCCTATGCCCGCCGTCCACTGCTGCGACAGCGGCGCGGGGCCCTCGCTGGTCGGGGTCAGCGGCGAGGCGGACGGCGACGCGGGCACCAGCAGTCGCGCCGCCGTGGCCGCGCCGTCGGGGAGCGGCGCGGCCGACGACAGGTTGCAGGGCTCGGAGGCGCCCAGGGCGAGCGCCCCCGCGCCCATGCCGAGCTGCGGAGGCCGGGGGCGGGGGGTGTGGCGGGGCTGGGCCGTGGTTGGGGAACACCCCAGGGGCCCGGGCGGCGGGGCGCGCGGAGGGAGGTCGCGGCCAGGTCAGGGCAGCCGCTGCGCGGGGCCGGAGGCATGGGCGCCGGGCGCCTTCCCCGCCGGAGCCGTGCGCTGTCGCCGCCGCCGCCGCCGCCGCTGCTGCTGGAGCCGCTGCCGCTGCTGGAACAGCCGCCGGGACCTCAGCATGTTTCTGAGCGTGCTGAGCCCGCAGCCCCGGCACCCAGCACCCACCCCACCCCGCTCCCACTCCCCCAAGCCAACCCCCGGGACCTCGCGTCAGGCTCCTGCAGCCAATCCGGGCAAAGGCACGCCCCTATCTTGTTTCCCCCCCCACCCCCCGCACCCTCCCACCTCCCGCACCCCCCTCCCACCGGCCGTTCTGCTGCTCGGGGGAGTCCGGGGGCAGATCGCCGCACGAGCGCCGCCCCCGCCCCCGCCCCCGCCGGTTCCTGCGGGCGCGCCCTTCCCGCGCTCGCGGGTTCCGGGGCCCCGTGCCCTTCGACCCCACCCCTGTGCCCGGCTCCCACCCCCGTCCCCGCCGCTCCCCGAAGCTCCCACTCTCTCCCGCAGTCCGCCCCCTCCCGCGCCCTTTCTGCCTCTGGCGTTTGGCTCCCTCCTTGCGCCCCCGCTCCACCGGCATCCTCTCCACCTCCAGTGCCCAGGTTCCCTGCCGAGCCGAGCGCGTGTTCGCCTTAGCGGGGAGGGGGCCTCGGCGTTCCCTGCCGAGCGCCGGAGCGCCTCGGACAGTCTGCCCGCTGGGGTTGGAGGAGTTCGGCTGCCGGGTTGTTTCTCGGATCCGGCAGCCTTGCAGAGTGTGTTGTAAAACCCTTCCCCCGTCAAGAGGGGACCCAGCCAGCCTGCGTCCTGCCAGCTCGGGGGACCGGAGGCGGGTGTCAGTGGTTAGAGGAAAACTTTCCAGCAGAGCGCCTTGCCGCCTTGCCGGAGCAAACCTGGCATCTGTCAAGAACGCTCTCTGTGCGCTCTTCCTGCAAGGAGCTTCTGTTCCAGTGCAGTAGACGCAGAAGGCAAGCGAAGGTTTGTGCATCTGAACAGCTAACGCTGAGGACCAGTTGGAAAATCACAGGCTCCTCAGCCCCAGCTAATTACTACGTGAGTATGACGCCACGGTGTGTGTCGATATTAAAAAGAGAGGCTCAGGGAAACACAAGTGTGAACGTAGAGTAAATGACACCGCCAAGAACAAGGAACACATTTGATTGCATTTCAGACTCTCCACGTTCAGTGATAACACCTGTATTTTGTGTTTTATTACTCACATGGTTTTATATTTTGAGCTGGGTCACTGCAAACAAAAAGGTGCTGTTCGTTTTGGTTGACGTCGTGAGCTGACATTTCAGATTCCTCCCGCTCGGCTTGCCTGTTGTCTCCTTTGCCCAAGTTCCCAGATTCTCAAAACTCTAGGATTAGTTTTGGAGGGATGAGAGGAGAAAATATGTAAATACTCAGGAGGGTTAATATCCTATAGCGTTTAAAGTTCTATCCCTGGTTTTCCAGTCGGCCAATGAATCAGTTTGAAATTGGTGAGTTGTTAGCCCAGCTGTGGGTGGATTCTATGTAGGGAACAGCCACCATGAACACAGTGTAACAACAGTGGGACTGCAAGCCCCCTCTCTATTCTGGCCATGGTGACGTCCTCAGCTCAGCCTTGAAAATAAAAAGCCTTTAATGGAATCCTTGAGAAGTAAACAGCTTCTAAATACCCATGTAAGGGTGCCTGAAAACGTTATACAATGCCCACACTGGGTATCTTCCTAGCACTGGAAGAAAAAGAATACAGTCTGGAAGGAACCCCAACATCTGGACCAAACTCAAATTCTTACCTTGCAGAGAGAGACTGAATTTCACAGCAACCCCAGTCAGGAGCTTAAAAGCAATGCTGATTCAGTTTATAAAGTCAAGCAGTTTTAACTACCTTCTCTTAACTTAAATCCAAACGTAAATTTGCTTTAGGCCCAAACTGGATAGTCAATCAGTGTTTCAGGGCGGGTGGGTGTGGGTGATTTGTTTATTCACCCTTTTGTGCCAGGACTTGGCAGCCTAGTTTTGCCAAGTCGGGAAGGTTGAGAAGGGGGAACAAGGAAAGGAGGAGGGCTAGAAAGAGGGGAGGGACAGGGACGGCACCCTGAGTTTAGAGGAAGCTCACGAGAGCCTTAGTTACCTGTCACTGCAAACTTGTCTCCCCTCCAGGTTTCCTTCTGTTCCCTCCTCCCTCGAAAGACAGCCTCAGAATAGCCAAGGGGTGGGAAAGAGTTGAACCCGACGCTGCCCAGGAAAGGGGTTCTGAGTGCCCGGCCATGGAGTGAGGTGTAGGGAATGTGGGAGGAGGCCTTCTATCCTGCTCCATCTTCTGTCAAGAGGTGTTACTGGAATACTGTGTGCCAAGCTTAAGTGCCCATGATGGGCCAGGGGATTGCATTTCTGTGAGCGATAAAGCCAGAACATGGTTGGAGAGGTTCAGTACAGAGGCCTGGATGCCAGTAACATTACCATAGGTATAAATATCTATGTATTTGCATGCATAGATATTATGTATAGATACATGTATTTGCGTATGTACGTACATGTGTAAACATACCATGTATTTGAGCGTGAGATTTGACTTGTCACAAAACTCTCCTGAAACTTTTTTTTCCTGTTAAATCAGAGATATGTCAAATTTCCCCAAATTTCTGGATAATAAATACATTAAATCACAAATATTCAAAACCAGAAGTTTATTAAAAAAAAAAATTTTTTTTAATGTTTATTTATTTTTGAGACAGAGAGAGAGACAGAGCATGAACGGGGAAGGGTCAGAGAGAGAGGGAGACACAGAATCCAAAGTGGGCTCCAGGCTCTGAGCTGTCAGCACGGAGCCTGACGCGGGGCTCGAACTCACGGACCGTGTGATCATGACCTGAGCTGAGGTCCGACGCTCAACCGACTGAGCCACCCAGGTGCCCCAAAACCAGAAGGTTATTTTAATAGGAGTTCCAACATAGAGCTGCAGGCGTAAAGGGGTCCCTGGCATTTTGAGGCTTTCTTTCAGTTATACTTATGGAAAAGTTTGAAATACTCTGTGCTCAACTAGAGTTGGCTTTCTTTTTTTTTTTTAAGTTAAAAAATTTTTTTTTATTTTAATGTTTGCTTATTTTTGATGGAGAAGGACCGGATATGATTGGGAGAGGGGCAGAGAGAGAGGGAGACTCAGAAACCGAAGCAGGCTCCAGGCTCTGAGCCATCAGCACAGAGCCCAACGCGGGGATCAAACCCATGATCTGTGGGACCATGACCTGAGCTGAAGTCTGCCGCTCAACTGACTGAGCCACCCAGGCACCCCGGAGTTAGCTTTCTTTTAAATAACATGTTCTCAGATCTCCTTTAAATCCTACATTCCATGACGCTTTCGGGGGGACCTTTTTGAGCTAACTTTCTTTTTGCCCTTAGAGGAGGATATAGATTAAGAAGAAAAGGCACAACATATCCCCTTATACAGGTATCGCATGTTGCAAATTCAAAATGAAACCCCGACACGTCCCCATTCCCTCCTGGAGATTGCAGAAAGGAATCAGTTCTTAGGAACCCACTGATTGGACAGTAGTTTACAAAACAACAGAAAGCTCCAAAGATAAATGCTGATAAGCACCAGGAGAGGTAGTAGGCTTCTTCCCCCTCCCATTTCCTACCCCCACCTCTGTTCTATCCCTCTCACATCGTTCCATATCTGAATGTGCCACGGTTTCCCTTTGATCTCCCAGTCTCTGTATCTCCCTGCTCCATTTAATCGGGGATACCATAGTCAAGTTAATATTTCTAAAATGCTGCTTTGAAGCAAGATGCTTTTGTGTTCAGAAACCTTAACTCCTCAACTTGGCATTTAAAAGTCCAGTTCCAAATGGCCTTTCTAGAATTATCTTGTCCCTGTCACCCTAACTTGCAGTTCTGTGTTCTTTTTCCTTTTTGGATCTGTACTCTTCGTCTTTTTTTTTTTTTTTTTTCCTTTTTTCTTTTTTGCGTCTGTGGTCTTTCTCATTCTTATGGGGTTCTTTCCACTAAGAATCTCCTCCTTCATGTCCATTTCAATGGATTCAGTATTCAAGATTTGGCTGGTATGTTTTTTATTTATTTATTTTACAGTCATCCCTGCCCACTGTTTCTGGAAATGATCCCTCCTTCCTCCACCTATAGTAATTACTTTGCTAATTGCATTTCACAAGGCAATTAACAATATATTGCCTTTCGACACCTCTTATATTGTTTTCCTAATTTTCATCTGTTTTTCTTTTCTCTTCTCATATGGACTGTAAGCTCTAGAGCCAGAACTGTCCCATAGTTTTTATATTTCCCATGTTTATTCATATTTACTTAATTCACATTAAGCTTTGAGTCATAGATAGTTAATGTTTAATTAATTAAAATCTCATTTTTACTAGTATGGAGACAGAATTGAGTGTTTTTGGAGTTACAGTCTTCCCCTCATGCTTAGAATTTGCAGTAAAAATTCATATTCCTATAGTCCAGTCCACTTTTTCATGTAAGCATTACAAACTATAAAATTCAAGGTAGGCTCGTGAGATAAATAAATCCATATCATACTCAGTAATGAATAAAGTGGGACACACGTCACGGGTTTTCGAAAGGGGTCACATAAGTCCGCATCGATGAAAAGCACGACCTAATCTTCATAAATATTTCAGGTGAATGACCTTTTTCCTCAGCTTTCATTTGTGATACCATATATACAGGCATTTCTGCTCTGTGAGGATAGCTGATGACTGGAATCTCATTGCAAGTTCTAGATTGAATTAAAGGTCTGCCCAGGAGTGATTGGTAGTATTTACCCCCACCTGTGGTTGTCAGCCATGAGCTTGGCTAACACGTTTCCATTCTTGCGTTGAGTTTTGACTCTTTTGATAAAAATAAGAGTTAATAGCCCAACTGGACAACTGCTGGGATGTGGGCCAAAGGACATCTTGGGGGGAATTTCCAAGCAAAGCCCCAAGAAGTGTATCAAACCGGTAAGTTAGCAAAATTTGCCTTGAGGCTGATGGTAAATGGCGGGATTTGTTAATCAGAGCTCAAGCGGCTGTTTCAGAGGAAAGATACACAACTTTTCCCATCAAGCAAAACTGCTAAAACAGTCACTCAGGGCTAACTAACCAAAGAACAGCCTGCACCCGTGGCTGGCACTTAAGGTCATATGCTGGGTTGGCAGCCACAATTTACACAGGGGCAAGCAACTCCATCCATTGTGATAAGAACGAGGACAGTGTAATCACTGCAAAGCCTGGACTGTTTGGAAAGTTCAAAAGCTCTCCTCTCTCCCACTTCCTCCCTCTTTCCCACCTCCTCCTGTTCCTGGTGTGTCCAATGACTACACTGAACAACGCTAGAGCCAATAAAAATATTTTTCAAAATTTGGCTGTACTGGCAAGTGTTCCGACCCGGGAGGCAGAAGATCCAGGTTTGTATCCTGGCTTTGTCACTTTTCGGTTTGACCTTCTGCAGTGGCTTCATCTTTAAAATGGATTTACCGTCGGTTCATGGTAAATGTATGTGAATGTATGCGAAAGCTTCTTGAAATCTCACATAGCACCGTGTGTTTGTAACACGTCAAATTCCGTCTGATCCAATCCTCATGACATTTCAGCACACGAAAGGGGTCAGTTTGCTCGTATGAGAAGTCCATTCAGTTAAATAAGCTTCTCTTTATCAGTTGGACTCTTTTCTCGCACCAGACATTAACATGACTCAGAGGCTGGATCAGAGTGAACTGTGTTTAAATGCTTTTATCTTTGCTAAATTATCTTTTTAAAAAAAGTCCCCCCCCCTTTACTTGTGTGCCCTTCCCTAGTATATGCCCTATTCTATTTTTTTAAAGGTAGTTGTTTATTTGAGTCCCTGAAATAAATTCCTTTAAAGTATTTCGGTGGTGAAATATTAGAAGTAAAGGAAGGATTTTTTCCCTCAAGTCATCTACTTAGTGCCATGACTAGTAACTTAAAAAAAAAAAAAAAAGAGGAAGGCAGTGCAATATAAAACTAAAGCCAACTTTCAAAAATTCTGTTCTTGGGGCACCTGGGTGGCTCAGTTGGGTAAACGTCCCGACTCTTGATTTTGGCTCAGGTCATGATCTCATGGTTGGTGGGTTCGAGCCCCGCGTCAGGCTCTGTGCTGACAGCACGGAGCCTGCTTGGGATTCTCTCTCCCTCTCTCTCTGACCCTCCCTGGCTTGCTCTCTCTCCCTGTCTCTCAATAAACAAACAAACAAACAAATAAATAAATAATTTAACAAATCTGGTTTTATTCCGTTATATTACAAATAAAAATGGATTGCTCATCAGCTGAAATCTTACCTTTAGGTGCCCCTGGCACCAGGAATATCATTGCTGCACATGAAGAACATTTGGCTGGGAGTCGTCCTTCAGTGTGCCCGAGTCCAGAGCCTCTGGTGACTGCAAGCTGTACTAATTATTGAAAACTCTAGATTTTATTTTAACAGAATCTTACCATGTCCCGGATAAAACGATTATGTTGTACCAAACTAAGGAGTTTGCAGCACCAAGAATCCCCTAAGCCCTGTGTTAAGCTTCTGAAGAGGAGGAAAGATCCCTTTTAAACATTTTAGCTCCCGTTTATTCTGGCCATGTAGTTGGTCCTTCATAAATTCCTGTGGGATAGAGGAACCACTTAAAAGCTCGTGTCTAGTAGATTCTCCCAAATAAAAGAAGACATTGTCTTTTCCTTTCACCCATGGAACATGGCATCTGGGTCACCCAACCGAACGGGATTGCCAATGGGAACCAGTGGAAGAAGCTGGTTGTCTGCTCAGCCTCTGGGTGGTAGACCAAATCATTTACATTTCTTTCTCTCCATTCAGTACTTTGAGTAGACCAAACAGGTATTTTCTTTCATATGTGTTTTCACTTCTTTGCATTGTATAGCTATTTTTCTAGTTAACCTACTCATTATGCATGTACTATATAAAAGCCCATCCAGAACCACTCACTATATAGAGGCATGTCAGGTCCTATGCCTTGGAAGGGGCGAGTCTGAAGACACTCGTGAGACCGTGTTGCTGCTACTTGGATTTTGATTACCAGTATGGTCAGACTTCGTGCTTTGAAAATACGCATCAACCTGAGATATGCCATTTGTTTTCCACAATGCCTCAGCTTTGCAGCCCCTTGAATAAAGCCTATTAGAGACCTTCATCCTATGGTAGATTTCTGTTTCTAGAGCATTATCCCCTAATTAAATGTTGTGGGGGCAGTGCCCTTCTTTGTAAACCCCTTCTAAATAGAAATTACTTTTTACACTGGCGGAGAAATTATTGGATTTCCTTTCTCCCCATTTTAATCTGGAGAAACTGAAGCATAAGAGGGAGACGTGCTTAAGATTTCAAGGAAAGGGAAAGGGAGTTCTTGACTTTCCTGCCTCCTGAGCTAATCTTTAATTACCAGAACCTGCATCCTTAACAGATTTTGGCTCACCTCTGGCTACTTGTCAGCGTAATTCAATTGCATGATATATTTGGGGCCTGGAGCAGGTCATGGAGTAATTTTTGGAATACAAAGCCCTGAACAAGTGAAGAGATTCTATCATGCAATGTTTATTTGTATTGTTCAATTGGTTTAAGTATAATAGGTCTGGAAGAATAATCATATTTAGCCACACAAATGAAATTCTCATTGTGAGTACATTTCAGTGTGAATTTCCAAAACTGCCACATGAATGCTAACTCTGAAGACAAAAGAACACCAAAGAAAAGCCAAGCCATTAAGCAATTTGGCTTTATTGTTTTGTTTGTTTTTAAATCTGTAACTGGAAAAAGATTTCACGGAAGACTCTTGCTGAGAATGAAAGACTCAAAAAGTTGTGACAACCTTGGGGATTTTATTTAAGAGTCTAGATAAAGCTGCTTGGGAGTTGGGAACAGAAAATGAAAAACAAAGCTGAACGTGCTTGGCCATTCTGCATCCTTTTCCAAACCAGGTGGAGCTGTGAGGGTCTCTGAAATGCCTGGAGAAGGCACTAAAATGGTATTGGCATAGTTCTGAAAATATCTCTTTACTTATCCTGCGAATGTCTGAAGTGACGATTTTACTCTGACTTGTCATCATCTCCATCACGCTCCCTGGTTTTTCTCTCTCCTGCTGCTGACTGCTCTGTGGCAGCATTTTTCACATCGCCCTTCCCCCCACCCCATTACTAATTTATTGTGTGCCTTTTCGTAGCTATCTTGTGGATCACAATATTGTCTTGGCTTATAAAATTCCCATGCATATATCCTCATATGTATAGTTTTCATAAATCCTCATCTGGGAAGTGACTTAGAATGAAAGTCATTTATTAAGTAAGTTAAAAGGCCACAGTTAACCTTGCAAAAAAAAATCATGCTCAGTATTTTATAGCGTAGCCGGGCTGGATGGGAGAGTCTGAAAATATCCCTGGCCTATGCAGTTTTGTTTCAGAATGCTTTTTATTACATAATTTCAAATTATGGCATTTAAGCAAGATTATGCTAATTTTAGTGATTCTTTTTTTCAAATGTTTATTTTTGAGAGAGAGAGAGAGCACGCTTGTGCACGCGAGTGGGGGAGGGGCAGAGAGAGCGGGAGAGAGAATCTCAAGCAGGCCCCGTGTGTCAGCACAAGAACCCAACAGGAGGCTCCAGCTCATGAACTGGGAGATCTTGACCTGAGCGGAAATCAGGAGTTGGATGCTAAACTGACTGACCCACCCAGGTGCCCCAAATTTTGGTGATTAGTTTTGACATTTACCTCTCTCTATACCCTAATGATTAAGAATGCGGGCTCTGGAATCAGACTGCCTGGGTTAAAATCCAGGTTCTGCCACTTAGCAGCTGGATGACTCGGAACAAGTTGCTTGAACACCTCCGGCCTCCGTTTCGTCGTCCGTTTGATGGAAATAACAATGTCCCCCCTACTCGGGCGCTGTCTGGAAGGAGTCAATAAGATAGGGCATAAAGGCATCTGTCCTAGCGCTTGGCTTCTCGTAAATACTTAATAAACATCGGTGCTTTTTTTTCTTTTCTTCCCCATGTTTTGTTTTTAACACCAGCTCCAGCAGCACCGCTATAGGCCGCGGCATAAAGCAGAAAACGCTTCGTTTTATGCAAAACCAAGGGTGGCAAAGAAGGCAGCTTCCAACGAGTGGAAATTGGATAATTGAATCAATGTGTTCTTTTTTAAAAGCGAGAGGATGTAGTAAAGTAGCTAATTTGGTAAGTACTCTTTTGGTTTCAAAGGCAAGTTTATTCCTTTGTGGTCATTTAATCTGATTATCGTTCCGCTTGGGGAATTAGCATTTCCTAAACTAATTTTGCATCATGGAAAGGTCATTCCAGAGAGAGTTCCATCCTATGGTATAGCCATATTCCAAGTATATGAAACCAACAATGACAAAAGAAAGCCCCCCTGGGCTCTTGCGAGAGAAGTCTATTTCCCTGGAGAGTATTGATCCAAGCTGCTGCTTTTCATGGTGTAAATTCCTAAGACCTCAAGGAGGCTGGAAAATTCTCTGGTGACCTGCTTTGTGTCCATGCAGCCGAGCCCTGCAGTTATCCCGAGTACAAGGGGTCTTACTATATCATCCCTCGCTGGTAGAGAAGTCAGCAACAAAGGAAGTTTTCCCAAGTCTCTGAGGTTCAGCCCCTAGGAGAGTCTTTCAGATCCTAACTCGGAACTCTTAATTTTATTTCAGACACAGTTTCAATGCCTTGTTTTTCCGGATTCTGTTCTTTCGTAACAGACTGGGAGAAACAAACCGGAGCGAAGGAGTAAGAAAGGTGCACGGGGCGGGCAGAGAGGACATCTGGGAACTTTCTGTGAGAAAACAGGGACACGAGTGATGCCATTTACTGCAGAGACAGTGTTCTGTACCCCACAGTCACCTGATGATCCCACATCATTTAGAAGGTTTAGATTGTGTCTCTTAAACCGTCCTCGGCTTAAGAAACACAGTGTGTGCGGTGCCTGGCTGGCTCAGTCGGTTAGGAGTCCGACTCTTGGTTTCAGCTCAGGTCATGATCTCACGGTTTGTGAGTTTGAGACCTGCACTGGGCTCTGTGCTGACATCACAGAGCCTGCTTGGGATTTTCTCTCACCCTCTCTCTCTGCTCTTCTCCTGCTCTCTCTCTCTTTCACTCTCAAAATAAATCAGTAAACTTAAAAAAAAAAAAAAAAAAGAAATGCAGTGTGCATCTTAGAAATATCTTTATTAAGAAATAGCACTATGAAAATTTTGGAACTTCTTCTCCGGAACACTTTCATTATTTAGAAAATGAATTTATATGGATTGTTTCGTTCTCCAACGACGCTGGATCGGTGAGGTGTGAATTAGACGGTTAGAAGTCCAAAATCAAGGTGCCAGTTGGTTTGTTCTGAGGGCTGTGAGAAAAGGGTCTATCCGGGGCCTCTCCCCTTGGCTTATGGCTGGCCGTCTTCCTTCTGTGCTGGTCTGTGTCCAAATTTCTCCTTTTGATAAGGACACCGGTCATATTGAATTAGACCCATCTTAATGGCCTTATTTTGTCTTCATTACCTCTGTAAAGATCACATTTGATGATCCAAATAAGGTCACATTCTGAGAGACTAAGGGAGTCCCGAGACTCCAACACGTGTTTTTTTCTGGGGGCGGGGAGGGACGCATTCAACCCATAACAAGACGTTACTCGCGCGTAAGAAAGTTTGACACCTTATGTCCTGGAATTCATATTATGTTTTCTAGGACTGAGGGCAAGCAGAATGGCTTCTCATGTTTCACACTAAAGATGGCCCCCCAGATAAGTGACACGCAGACCCTGGTGAGAACAGTCACCTTTGCTGTAGGATTACAGCCGGGCACAAAGTCACGAATGCCACAGGCTGACTGTGGTCAGATCAAGACGTCATGTATGCTGAGTAAGTAGCCTGGGTCTTCATTCAGAGGGGGAGGGGCGTGTGTAAGCCACATCCCTGTCAGTGTGTGCTTACGGTAGGGTTAAATGGGCTGTCCTTTTATAGCTGTCATTACAAACCAAGAAACCCGACTGTTGTCTTGCAAGTGAAATAGAAAAATTCAGGTTCACGTTAATAATTCCCGCTCGAGGAGAAAAACCAGCTGATCCAACTGGTTGATCGTACAGACTACTTTTCAGCAGGTTGCTCTGACATTGTGTGGACCCACAGTTGGGCTTGCCAGCTGCAACATGGGTGTTATTATTATTATTAATTTTTTTTTCTGAACCAGAACTAGCATAACGGTGATTGACTGGGTTGTAGAGATACAACAAACCTTTATAACTGAAGAACAAAACTGGCCTTTGAGGCAAGATAAACTCAGGTTCTCTCTCCTATAGAATCCACTGAAAAACAGGATTTTTCTGACCTCGAAGTAATGATTTTGATGGAGAAGGTGATTCAGATCCTAAAATATTGGCAAGCAGGGGTCTAAGAAATAACTCCCTTCAGTATATTGATTGAGATTTATGATGAAATCTGAGGCTCACGAGCATCTTAATTTTATCCATCCCTAAGTGGTACATCTAACTGTCCTCTGTGGACACAGCTGGTAATGTTTTAACCTGTGCATGGCCACAGACCGAATGAACGTGACTTGTATGCCCCCAATCCAAACACCAAAAAACCCCACCTGATTAAGTTCCAAGAACCCAATCTGATCATTTGTGTTGCCGTTTGATATTAAAGAATGGCTCTCAGCTGTCCTGGATGCCCCTGCTACAGGGGCCGAATATGGAACCGGATGCCTGAGTGTAAACATCTGAGGCTCTCTCTTAGTATAAAATCCAAGGAGCTCTCTAACACAGTGTGAAAGCCGAGGATCTCTCTAACATAGTATGACATTCTGTGTTGCAGGGATGCCAAGTCCTCCTTGCAGATAAATTTGCTACGTGCGTGCTGTGTACACAGCATGAATTTAGATGTATATGAAACAGTGTGTTTAAAAATGTCACATTGAAGCGTTGTTAATGACGAGATTAGTTCAGTGGAACAATCTTACATAAGCTTGTACTTAAAGAAAAGCTCAAATCTGTGCATCTAAGTATTATTTAGTCATCTGCTTGTGCAACTATATTTTTAACTTAATTTATGATGAACAAATAGCCTTTCTGCACTCCCAGGCTGTGTTACTGCAGTGTGCTTTATTTTCTTCTCAGTTTCCTTCAGAGCACATTACAGAGAACTTTCTTTGGAAACTCTATAAAGTTAACAGCATCCGTCAGAAAGCACCAAACCAACCAAAATTAAAGATGTAAAATACAATGATAGGGCATGTGCATTCTTTCCAGGGCCATGTAACAGAAACCTAGATCTGTGTCACATTCTCTTTTATTCTTTTTCTTTTTTTTTCCTATTTCTTTTTATCTTTACTAAAAACATTGTCTGTGGCCATGTAAAATGTCTGCCATCACTCCTGAGTGACCAAGAATCTTTATGAATTTTTAAAAATTTTTGAACGTTTATTCATTTTTTTTTTTCAACGTTTATTTATTTTTGGGACAGAGAGAGACAGAGCATGAACGGGGGAGGGGCAGAGAGAGAGGGAGACACAGAATCGGAAACAGGCTCCAGGCTCTGAGCCATCAGCCCAGAGCCCGACGCGGGGCTCGAACTCCCGGACCGCGAGATCGTGACCTGAGCCGAAGTCAGACCCTTAACCGACTGAGCCACCCAGGCGCCCCTGGAATCTTTATACTTTTGTTAATTGAAGTATTGTTATTGTCACAGTATTAATGGTAATATACAGCTGTAAAAATCCACTTGCCATGGGATGTAGGATAGGAAGTCTGTATGGAAGCCTTGGACCCGGTCTTCAAGAAGTTATCTTTAGAGAGTTTCCTTTTCTTCCTTCCTTCCTTCCTTCCTTCCTTCCTTCCTTCCTTCCTTCCTTCCTTCCTTCCTCCCTCCCTTCATCCCTCCCTCCCATCTTTTCCTTTCTCTCCTTCTAACTTCATTGAGGAATAACGAACAAATACAATAGTACATACATTCGAAGTATACGATGTGATGATTTGATATACATATACATTGTAGAATGATCACGGAGGTCAACACGTCTATCACTTCATATAGTTACCATAGTTAATTAACTCTTTTCTATTTTGTGGTCAGAATGTTCCTATTCTCTGTTTCCATGAAATTTTGTTATTGTTTTGTTTTGTTTTAGATTCTATAGTATTTGTCTTTCTCTGTCTAGTTTATTTCAGAGAATAGTGCCTTCCAGATTTATCCATGTTGTCACAAATGGCAGAATTTCCTTCTTTTGTCGCAGCTAGATACTGTTCCGTTGTATCTATACACCCCATTCGCTTTATCTCTTCGTCTGTCAAAGGACATTTGAGTTGTTTCTACATCTTGGCTGTTGTGAAAAGTTGCAATGAACACGAGAGTGCAGATACCTCTTTGAGGTCCTGATTTTCCCACAAGTGGGATTGCTGAATGTTTATGGTAGTTCTGGTTTCAGTTTTGCGAGGAACCTCCATACTTTTTTCCATTATGGCTTTGCCAATTTGCATTCCCACCAACAGTGCACGAGCGTTCCCTTTTCTCCACACCCTCACCAACATTTGTTATCCCTTGTCTTTTTCATAAGAGCCATCCTAGCAGGTGTGAGGTGATATCTCAATGTGGTTCTGATTTGCATCTCCCTGATGACGAGTGATGGGTGTCACTCGTGATGGGTCAGAAACAGTGACTGAACACCAGACACCGTGCTGAGGGTGTCATTGGCAATATCCCATTTACTTCTGGTAACAGCCTTGTCGGGTATCATGTTTGCTTTGTACAGGAGGAAATTGAGGCTCAGAGAAGTCGAGCGATTTGCTCCAAGTTTCACAACTAATAAATGATGGAGCAGGACTTCCAACCCAGGTCTGTGTGACGCCCCAGCCAGAGCTCTTGACCACTCTAAAATAATGCCTCATTTTTATTTTTTTCCTGTCTTGAAGCAGCTTCGTTTTCTGAAACTAAGATCCAAATTCAAGTGATTTAAGAAAATCTGAAGTGAATGCTATGCAACAACATCGTGTGAATTTTTTCTGTGTTTAGCTTTTGTAAAAACTTTATTTATAAGGACGTTTTCCATGAATGCACAGGGCCGGTTCTCCGTGAGTTTCCAAATTCTGCCTGTTTGGCATTTCCTCTCTTCTGCTGTTACCATGTTAGGTCTGCCTCTCAGCTTCCTGGAGAGTCAATAATTATGCCCTTCTAGTTTCAAAAATGAAATTGTATTAAATTTGTGGGGTTTTTCTTCGAATTTGTGCTTAAATTCTAGTTAGTTAACAGACAGTGTAATATTGGTTTTGGGAATAGACTTTAGTAATTCATCATTTACATACAACACCCAGTGCTCATCATGACAAGGACCCTCCTTAATGCCCATCCCCCATTTAGCCCATCCTCCGCCCACCTCCCCTCCATCAGTCCTCGGTTTGTTAGTTTTTCCATATCATGAAGAGTCTCTTGTGTTTTGCTTCCCTCTCTTTTTTTCCCTTTCCATATGTTTATCTATTTTTTTTCTTAAATTCCACATATGAGTGAAATTATATGGCATATGTCTTTCTCTGACTTATTTCACTTAGCATAATATGCTCTAGTTCCATCCACGTTGTTACAAATGGCAAGATTTCATTCTTTTTCATGGCTTAGTAATATTCCATTGCATGTATGTATGTGTGTGTACATATATCTCACATCGTCTTTATCCATTCAACAGTTGATGGACATTTGGGCTCTCTCCATAGTCTGGCCATTATTGAAAATGCTGCTAGAAACACTGGGGTGCATGTGCCCCTTCTAATCTGTATTTTTGCATCTTTTGGGTAAATTCCTAGTAGTGCAATTGCTGGGTCATAGAGTAGTTCTGTTTTTAACTTTTTGTTTTCCAGAGTGGCTGGGCTGCTTCGGTTTTAATTCCCACCAACAGTGCAAGAGGGTTCCCCTTTCTTCACATCCTTGCCGACATCTGTTGTTTCCTGTGTTGTTAATTTTAGTCATTCTGACAGGTGTGAGGTGGTATCTCATTGTGGCTTTGATTTGTATTTCCCTGATGATGAGTGATATTGAACATCTTTTCATGTGTCTGTTGGCCATCTGGATGTCTTCTTTGGAAAAATGTCTAATTATGTCTTCTGCCCATTTTTAAACTGGATTATTTGTTTTTGGGGTGTTGAGTTTGATAAGTTCTTTTTTTTTTAAATATTTTTAATGGTTATCTTTGAGAGAGAGAGAGAGAGAGAGAGAGAGAGATTGAGAACAAGCAGGGGAGGGGCAGAGAGAGAGAGACACAGAATCCAAAACAGGCTCCAGGCTCTAAGCTGTCAGCCCAGAGCCCCACATGGGGCTTGAACTCACAAGCCATGAGATCATGACCTGAGCTGAAGTCAGATGCTTAACCGATGGAGCCACCCAGGTGCCCCTGTTCTTTATAGATTTTGGATACTGACCCTTTATCAGATATGTCATTTGTAAATATCTTCTCCTATTCCATAGGCTGCCTTTTAGTTTTGTTGATTGTTTCCTTCACTGTGCAGAAGCAACAATTATGCCCTTCCAACACTTTCAAAATTTTGTTCCAATTTCCGTGACCAACAGGGAGAAAATGACCATTAACTGGGGGGTGCCACCACCGGGAACAGCATTGACAAAAGGGCTCCTCTCCCCACTTGGGGCCATGGCAGCAAGCCAGCCTTTCACCTTTAGAGCTTTTCCAACACAAGTCAGCTAATCCTGTGTCCCCTCAATTCCATAAGACACCAGCCAGGCTCTCCAGAAGATTCTCTTAAAGCCTTCTGCTTGGTTTGAGGGCAGTGGGAAAGAGCCATGCCTCTGCAAAGAACTAAGGAGCAACGCTCAAGGCTCTGGTAAAGACCCTCATGATAAGGCCAGGCCCCTGTGTGGTGTTTTGGGTCATCCTCTGTAAGGTCTGCGTGGATGGTCTAGCCCCTCTCTTTCGAATGCTTGGGTGCCTAACACACCTTGTTCTCCGCTGTGGGGTCTCAGCCCGCCCTGAGCATTGAGAAGTCCTTTGTTAATACCCTGCTGCACATCGTTTAGGGAGAGTTCAGCACACAGTTGTGATCAGAATCATGGCGGAGGCAGTGATGGAAGGGGGGGATGCCCGAGAAGGGCATGTAGTGAAGTGAGATTGTTGGAGACGAAGGGTTGGGGGCGCTAACATGTGAAATGCCGAGTCAGGGAGAACCCCACGTACCCAGGGGAAAGCATCCCAAAGGCTCACATGAGACCCTGGAGACGAAAGAACACCTAGAAGAGAATACTTTCGAGGTAGCGAAGAAAGAAGAGCTTCAAGAGAGGGGGTGATACAAAAGACCAGCTCCCTGATACTTCAAGAGCTCCTAGAAATCAAGAGTGAGAAGACTCTCAGCTCAACAGAAAATGGGAGAAGACCGGGCTCAGGTAGCCCTCGATGGAGGAGAGACGGATGGCCCCTGGATGTCTGTAATGATGTTCAGCCTCACTCTCAGAGGAGTTGCAGGTGAAATCTACCCTGGGATCTATTTCCGCCTCAGGGAGGACGGTACGCTGGTCTGGCAACAGTACTCCATTGCAGGGCGGACGGGAGCACTCTGACGCAGTGCTGATCAGAGTGCAAAATGGTTCTGCCACGGAGCAGGCGAATGTGACAGTGTCCCCCCCGAACCGCACACGAAGTCACTCTTTGACACAGATGGTCACTTGACTCTCCTTGCAACCGATTTCCCTTTGGGTTCTAGGACAGCAGCGTCTTTGGTTTTCCCCCGGTGTCACGGTTTGTGCCTTCGAACCTTCTTTGCTGACTATCCCTCTTCCGGCTGACCTCTTAAATTCTCACATGCTTGGGGCTCAGTCCAGGGCTGTCTTGTCCGTCTCTGCCTGATCCGGAGGTCACCTCGTCCAATCCCCTTGCCTATGTTTGTTATGTATGTATGTGTGTTTTGGCGTGGTAAAATACCCACGAACATAAATTCCACCCTTTTGAAGCGTGCAGTTTAGTGGCATTTACTACATTCACATTATGGTGCAACTGCCACCTCTGTCTGGTCCCAAAACATCCTCCGTCACCCCAAGAGAAAACTCTGTACCCATTCGGCGGCCACTGCCCATTTGCTCCTTTCTTAACCCCTGGCAACTGCTCGTCTGCCTTCTGTCTCTGGATTTGCTTATCGTGGATGTTCTTGTATAAATGGAACCATTCGCCCAGCGTAATGTTTTCAAGGTTCACAGTCCACTTTGTAGCTTATTAAGGCTTCCTTCCTTTCCGCGGCTGAATAGTATTCCGTCGTGTGGTTATTCCACATTTCATTTATCCATCCAGCTGTTGGTGGCCATTTGGGTTGTTTCCACCATTTGGCTGTTTTCAGTAGTCTTGCTGTGAATATTTGTGTACGAGTTTTACTTCCAATTATCGGGGGTCTATACCTAGGAGTGGGATGGCTGGATCCTGTGGTAATTCTATGTTTAATCCAACTGCTTGCTTGCTTGCTTGCTTGCTTTCTTTCTTTCTTTCTTTCTTTCTTTTTTTTTACATCCATAGGCTGATGACTCCAAAATCTGTATCCCTGGCCTGATTTCTCCCAACTTTCTCCTTTAGATCTCTTCTGGGATTCAGACGTCTTACAGTTGACTTGACTTATCCAGCACTGAGACTGTTAGTCTCTACTCCCTCCAGATTCCTCCTCCAGTCTTCCCAGCTCAGGAAATAGCACTGCCATTCACGTAGGCACTTGGGTGGAGACCCAAGGGCTCTCCCTGAGTTTGCCCCTTTCCACCCCTCCCCGGATGCAGTCCATCAGCAAGTGCTGTGGGCTCTGTGTTTGCGACACGCTCACCTTTTCCCTGCTGCTACTTTGGTCCAAGCCACCATTGGTCTCCCACTAGACCCCCCCGCAACAGACGCCGGCAACTTCCACTCCTGGCCCTAGAATTTATTCTCTGCTCTGTAGCCAAGAGTGGCTTTTAAAAAGATATATATGATCTTAAAATAATAATTAGAAAAAAAGATCACTTAGCTTTTCCTGCTTCAACACCCCCAGTGGTTTCACATCGCAATTAGAACTAAACCCAAACTTGCTTCTGTGGTCGCAGGCGTGTGGTAATCTGTTGGCTGCCTCCCCTTTCCTTCTATCTCCCTGGCTCTCTGTGCTTTACCACACTGGCCCCTTTGTCCCTTGAGCTGGTGCCTGCCACAGGGACCCTGAACTTGCTGTCCCTCTGTCAGAAATTCCACGGCGGTTCTTTCTCACTCCTGAAGCTTCCGCTCAAGCGTTACCTCCTTAGGGGGTCCTTGTCTGACCACCCCGTTCCCCAAACTCAGCCAGTCATGGTCTTATCATACCAATCTCTTTTTTTTTTTCATTAATATATCGCTGACATTCCACATCCCTGTATGGAATTACCTTATTTATATCTATGTGTTTCTTTTCACTTTTTGGTGTTTGTGCCCTGCCTTCCTCCCCCTTTCCCCAAATATAAGCCCCACGGGGACAGGAATTTTGTCAGTATTTGTGGCTGTCTCTCCAGACCTTGGATATCGCCTGGCATCTGCGAGGCACAGAGAAAGCATTCGTTGGACGCTGTTGAAGGGTTCGACTCCCACCTGGTCCTGAATAAACCCTCTTGATCCACTACCATGGCTCACTTTTCTTCTCCTCCTCACCGACATACTTCTAGAAGGAGCAGATCATACCCAATGTATTTATCTAGTCATGTTTCTTCCCCTCTGTAACCCTAAACAACCCAGCTTTCCCCCCCACTACCATTCAGAAGTGCTTCCTCAAAGATTTCCGGAAGAGTCAAAACCAGTTGCCTTGTGCACTATGCCCTTTCTGTAGCATCTGACATTGTTAACCCCTGTTCACATTCATGAATCTCCCTTTGAAATGTTGTCCTGTCTTGGCATGACTTCTGGATCTACCAGGGGCATGGGAAAGCTGGGAATGCATCCCGAGTGTCTCGGGAATGTATTGGGGGCTCCAGCCATCATACCTGGTGAGCAGGCTGGCTCTTAACCAGATAGATAGTCCAGAACGATTGCTATGGGTCAGTGGCATGAACTCCCCATGAAAAGCGCCAAAGGGAAGCCGCTCAAAGCTCCAAAGCCCCTGACTTCATTCAGGTGGTAACTTGGCAGTGGTATATCATTCTGGGTACCCGACAGTCAGGGAAGGTGCCCTCCACCCAAGGGTACCTGCTCTGCGTAGATGTCTCTGGGCTGTCAGCTGGTCTTTTATCTACAAAGTAAGTAAGATCCTTTTTCTGTGCCTACGGAATCTTTTGATACATTCCCCTGGGTCAAAGGTGTATCTGCCCCAGCTAGACACATGATGCTTTAAATCACAGCCCTTGTCTTGTTGCACTCAATTCCTACTTTGTGTGAGGGACATGGGGTTTGGGACTGCCCGTCCTCCCATCTACTGGCTACATGACCTTGGACAGGTTAATGCATACCTTATATCCTCTGGCTCCACATGTGACAATTGAGCAGAACCACTAGGACCTCACGGGCACCTTGACTCTGTCACGAGGATGCCCAGAACATACAACCATCAGTGGCTCCCTATTGTCTTCTTAATTAGGTCTGGCATTCAGGCCCCCACCCCATGATCCTGGGTGGCTCCTTAGGATCCCACACAGGTTTTGCTGTCCCCAGCATGCTGGGTCCTATGCCTTTGCTATGACCTTCCACTGCTTATGGGAGACCATCTTCCCCTTGAACTTTTCTTTGTTTTCTGGATTTTATTTTAAAAACGGCAACATGTAGGGGCGCCTGGGTGGCGCAGTCAGTTAAGCGTCCGACTTCAGCCAGGTCACGATCTCGCCGTCCGTGAGTTCGAGCCCCGCGTCAGGCTCTGGGCTGATGGCTCAGAGCCTGGAGCCTGTTTCTGATTCTGTGTCTCCCTCTCTCTCTGCCCCTCCCCCGTTCATGCTCTGTCTCTCTCTGTCCCAAAAGTAAATAAACGTTGAAAAAAAAAATTTAAAAACAGCAACATGTATTAATTTTCTAATCAGGAAAAAAAAAACCCCTCTCACCATTAATATTGTTTTGAATACCCACCCTTATGTCAAAAGCCATGTGTCCATAAACTCCTTCTGGATGACCCATCACCTATGGGCACTCAGACGTTTGAATCCGCTGGATCGGCCCTTAAAGTATACAATGCCAAGTATGTATGGGAATATAATAAAAATATACAGCCAATTGTTAGAGAAACAGAATGTAAACTCAGAGGGCAGATCTTCATTTCCACTGTAGTCACTGGTGGCTATCAAACTGCTTTGCCCATGATTTCCATAAATATTTGTTTAATTGAATTATTAACCAATGCATGTAAGAACGGGGGGACCTACATGCCTTGTCTCTTGTGAACAGAATAAAAATAACCCCATGTCATCCATCAGATTAACTGATAAAAGGTTTTGTTCTTTTGCCCCGAGAGAGGGCTGGAAAGAGACCGTTTAGAAACTTGTCTTTTCCAAACCCAGCAGTTTAATGCCACTTGAATGGATGAAAAACACAGCAGTTATAATGACATATGAGTTTATATCTATCTTTTGCTTTCCAGCCATGAAAGATACTGGATGTAGTTTATGAGGGCCAGCTCTCACGAGGGGATGGGGTGCCGCCCTCAGTCCCTGCCTCGCAGAACAGTAATTGCAAAGGAATGTTTATCCAGGCGCAGACTCCTTTTTCTGAGGCTTGCCATTCGCTCGCTCACACTGCTGTGCGTGGTTTCACTCTACCTGCCTCCTACCTTATTTTGTGGGAGCAGTTTAATTATGAGGAGATGAGTTCTTTCTTAAAGATTTTTAATTCCTCCCGGTGGTTCATAAAAAGAGAGCTAAGTGTTGCCATTTTAATCCTATTGATTAGAACAGAAGGCTGAATAAGACAAATTATCTACTGTTTACTTGATCATCTGTTGAAATTGTCAGTCCTCTTTAAACGGGAGCCAAAAATCCTCGATACATTTTTGGTGACTGTGATCATCATTCAACAGCTTTCTCTCCACACCTTCCTGTGGTGAAGTCTGTACAAATTCGGTGAGTTCCGGTCCAAAAGGGACTTGTAATTGAAACCAACAGAAAGGCCAGTGTTTCTCAACCAATTCTGCTTCCCTGGAGGACACTTGGCAATGTCTGGAGATATTTTCAGTGGTTGTGACTTTGGAGAGGGTGCCGCCAGCATCTGGCAGGTAGAGGGAGCCCAGGGATGCTAAGAGTCCTATCATGTGCATAAGCAGCTCCACAACAAAGAATGACCTGACCCCACATTTCAACAGTCCTGAGGTTGAGAAACCCTGATATAAACATACGGCCTTGAATGCACAAACAGTTTAAAAATAGTGATCGATTGAGAAATGTCTACGTTCTATCTAGAAGGTCTAGACAAGAGATTGGAGGGACGGCGGACAACTTGATGCCTATCAGAATAGCCCCAGGTGGCAGAGTTAACCACCTTTCTTTCAAATTGGAGCAGGCTTTGTGAAAGGGACCGGGAGGGCGCGTGTGTATGCTGGCCTAAAAAGCACTCTGAGTTTTGGGAGCCTGGGTGGCTCAGTTGGTTAAGCATCTAACTCTTGATTTCGGCTCAGGTCATGATCTCACGGTTCGTGGGTTCAAGCCCCTCATGGGGCTCTGTGCTGATGGCACGGAACCTGCTTGGGATCCTGTCTCCCTCCCTCTCTCTCTCTCTCTCTCTCTGCCTCTCCCCCGCTCGCTCTCTACCTATCTCTCATAAATAAATAAATAAACATTAAAAAAAATTAAAAAATAAAATAAAATCACTCTGAGTTTTAACCCCGGGGTCTACATCTGACAAAAATGCCAGTCATTTAGGAAACCATCGCTGCTCGCAAGCCCTTTAAATTGGGAGTGGTGGACTTTCTTCTGCGATTATGAAATTACTCACAAAGGCCAGAAACAACTTCAAGTTCAGAATCATCTTGATTCACGGACCAAAAAGAAAAAGAGGAACCATTCAGCCAGCTCAAAGAAATTATTGCATCATTTCCTCGTGTGTGGTTCAGGTTAAAAATAACCTTTAATCCTCATCAAGAGTAAACTGTCTTGTCTAAAAGAATTAGGAAATTACCTCAGAGCCAGGTTATAGGGTGGAGTGGAGAAGGGGCGATTCATCAAGGAAGAAATCGCTTGCTATAGTTTAGGTTTAAAATTTCTGAATGACTATGGAAAGGTGGGGCTGAGGGGGTACAGATGTGAAGGGAGAAGGGGGAGGAAGGGTTTGCATGTGTTGGGTGGGGAGACACATGCGCACTACCTGGGGAGGAGGAGGCTGGCTAGAGTGTCTTAAAGCGTTGGGCAACTGGGTGTTCTTTTGTTCTCAGTCTTGGGCAGTCTGCCTTGGCCTTGAGTGCTCGCAGAGATAGACGGTAAACCACAAGCTCTGTGCCTATTGGGCCAATGATGAAACATGAGACAGGCCGGCCTTCGATGAGCCCGGGGGCATCTCAGCACCTCGGCGTCAATGCAACACACGGGGGACAAGAGCAGACATGTTCCTCGCTGGGTCACACTGCACAGACTGCGAAGGAATGGGGAGGGACAGCGTATGTCGAACAAAGGAGGCTGTTTGACCTTTCCGATTAGCTGTAGATTTCAGCCGGCTGGCAGTCACTTCCAATTTGCCACTGTGTTAAAAACTACGTAAAAGAAAAACCAAACAGAGGTGCTGTAAATGTGCCCCGAATTCACATTGAAGGCACTCAAATATAAGCAAAGATTGTCAAGGGCTGTGACGTCCTGTCTCACCGTCCCTCCAGTCTTGTAACTGGGGACACGACTTACTGCTCTGGAGGTAATCAACTAGACTCATTCTCCCTAGTCACTTCAGAAGCTGTGTGAATATGCATGTTGTGGAAATTGGAACTTGAAAGATTAAGGGTTTTTTTTTTTCTTTTGAGGTTACACTGTACTAAAGTCGAAGTAAATCTTCACATCTGATCTTGTTTGTTTTTTGTTTTTTTCAACTCAAAACCACAAGAACTCTGAGCATGGTTTTTAGTACATGAGCAATACCACAATATCCTGTGTCATAAGCAAAAGAAATGAGCAAGAGAAATACGGTTTTCTTAGAACTGCCTAACCCAAGTGGGAGAATAGAAAACACGCAGGCTCGACCCAGGTTTAAGTCCTCCCTCACCACTCACACCTAGATCCTTGAGCAATGCTCTTTGTTTCTCTGAGATTCAGTCATTTCATCAGTCGAACGGAAATAACATTCCTTACTTCCTACGGCTCTAATGGGAAATGAAGAAGCTAATGTGTGTAAGAACCCTGCGTTTGGTGTGAGACCACCTGGAGTTTGGTGGGTGCTTAATGAATAGAATTTATGGTCATAGGTTTTTTTTTTTTTCTGTTAGAGAAGTACAGTGTCTCTAGGAGGCATTGTTCTGTCAGTGATTATATATCACATTATCTAATATGCAACAACCATGTAGTTACCAGTAGTCAGTTCAGCAAATGCCAGTGCAGTTTTCATTAGGATCATCATCAGAACCCCTCTTCGAGGCACTCACAATACAGATTAAAACTTGCTCACCTGTTTGCGAGTTCGATAAGCAGGGGGAAATTCAAAGATACCTGTGCATACGTAGATGAACGTCAACTGTTAGAACAATGCACCATAATGATTATGATATCATTTGGTTTAAAGGCTAAGGAGGTTTGGTCAGCAGAAGCAATAGCTCAAGGGAGATGCTGGGACTCCAGCCAATAACTTCTGACCTACAGACGGAGAAGAGACTCTGGGAACTGAAATGTCTCTTATCACATTTTAATTCAAAAAATAGAATCTTACACTCCAGAGCCAGAATCTATAAATGGAATAAGATATCAGGAAGAGTAGTTTTCAGGTGATAAATAGTACACTTGGCAAAGATCTTTCTACATGTGGCATCAGTGAAGCAAGGGGCTTTTTTTTCCCCCTGCGTGTTCCTGCCGTGTGTATCATCAAAACAGATGGATGTCTGGAACTTAATGATAATGCCATGTGTTTATGTAAGAGTTGTATACCAGGACACCTTGATATGTAGGATCTCAAAAGTGGGGAAACTTATTGACTGATTGGTCTATTCTCTTCATCCATCCATCTATCCATCTACCACCCATCCGCCCACCCACCTATCTCTCCACCCACCTATCTACCGGCCCACCCATCCATCCATTCAACTAACATTAATTGAATGCATACTTTCTGCCAGACCCTGGGCTGGAGGCCAAGGCAACAAAGATAGAAAGGCTCAATTCTACTCCTCAAGGACCTTTCAAAGCACTGAGAGTTGGACACAGCCAAAAGGGAGATACGTTCAGAATTCAGTGAGTTACACGTGCGTTGGGCACATAGCCAACTTTTAGTAAATACCGAAGAAAGGCAATAGAAACAAACCACAGGTGTGTGGTGAGACATGCCATCGCCAGGTCGCTCTCCGCATCATTTATTTTGAGAATAAGGGACTTTGAGCCTGACTTTCCTCAATTCGGGGGGAATAACTGTAGCGAGTAGGTGGCTCTTGCCTCTTTCTGGCCCACATTCCTCATCTCCAGAGACAATGGTTCTGTGGCTTAAAGCCTTTCATGGAGAAAGTTCTCCCTAACAGGCTGTCTTCACTGCTAGCGAGAGAGGGCCCTTTGCTGCGTGATTCCTCACTGACGATCTTGGTAGATGAAGCCCAGGAATCACTTTCACGTTAGGCCGCTGAGTGGGCTGGATGGGGGCCATCTTTGTTACTCTCCCTTTATCTAATATGTGTGTATGGGGAAGCCAGGAATGGGTTTTTAGAAGAAATACTCGGAAAAGTTAAAAAAAAAATAGCACAAATGTCATCCCCAGTTGTGCCTTATTGTTCATTTCAGTTTGTCTCCTGTGCATTTTGCCAAGGACTTAGCCATGTATACTTGGGCTTTTTTGAATCAGGATTTCAAACTACATGGAAACTCTGGTGCCATTGTTGTTGTTGTTGTTTTTTTTAACAAACAAAAATTTGAATGTCACACTTGTCTGTTTTAAACATTAGCAGAACCGCAATTGACTTTCATGGAATTCTGAGTTATAATAACTTTCACCTACTTGGATTTGGTTTGCCGTTTTGGCATGAGCTGACGAGAGCTAAAATATTGTTCCGCTTTAAAAACTTTGTTTTCTGGTTTGGATTTGAGAGGTTCTGGAGGTTGGAGGTTTGAAAGGAATCATTATAAAACCCATCAGCGTCCGTCAAATTACCGGGACCACGGGGGTACATGGTGTTCCTTTCCAGCCTTATGGAAATTGTCTCATCAATTCTAATCTGGCCATTGTCAACGGGGCGAGGAATCATTCAAACCAACAAGTATTTATCCAGGACTTGTTACGCACTGAGCGCAGTTTCAGGGTACTATTTGGAAGAGGAGCAGGACAATGTGTAGATGTCTAAGGCACATTCCTTCATTACGCGAATGAGTATGAAGGCAAATGGCAATTGTTCTTCTCAAAATTCTGTCTACCTTGATCATTAGCTTTGAATAGATGTATGATTTTAGGTTACCAGGTTGAACATATCATAATTGCTCTGCACTTCCAACGCCCAATGAGTTATTTGGGGGAGCGAAAGCCCACAAACTTATTATACCAGTCTGCTATTTTCTTTTTTACAATTGCTGCTGATTTGGGCAGCATGGAAAGGACCCTGCCTCCTGTCTGCTGAAGAGCAGTAGGCAACAGTATAGAAAGGGCTTCAAGGGAAATCTTTCCGCCCTGGCGTCCGGGCTGCTGAGTGAGCGGGGCAATGGTCAGCAAGGCCCTGCATGCCAGTTGGTAGCGTGTGGTCTTTCAGGACCACGAAGCAGACCAGCAGGCAGATAGATAGACACTGATGTTCTGTCCATAGTCACGGAAAAGGGGGCAGTGGCCAGGTTACATAACAGTCTGGCTTTAAGAGACGTTCAGACCCTTTTCCAATATAATAAAGCCACAGTTGAGAAGTATAAGGAGAACTTTCTCCTGTACCGTCCAGCTATGGAGGCATTCAAAGCACCCGTGATTTTCCTAACAGCTCCATCAAGGTATCATTTGGCATAAAAGCCCACCCACCGTAAGCGCACGTTTCAACGAGTTTTAGTAAATTCATACAACCGTGCAGCCATCAGGATAATCCAGTTATAGAACACTCCCAGTATCCCCGAAGCCACCGCAGACCCCTCTGCGGTCAATCTCTTCTCCCACCCACAGGCCCAGACAACCTCTCATCTGCTCTTTGGTCTAGAAATTTCACATAAGTGGAATCATACAGCATGTTGTCTTCTGCGTCTGGCTTCTTTCACTCTGCACCACGGTTTTAAGGTTCATTCATGTTGTTTCACGTATGGGTAATTCACTCCTTTTTATTTCTGAGGAGTGTCCCATCGTATGGCTAGACCACTTTGTGAATCTTGTCATCAGCTGATGAACATTTAGAGGTTTTCCCGTTTTTGCTATAATAACTCTGTCACTGGAAATTTTAAGTAACACGTGACACTCGTGGTGAACTGGCAATTGGATCCACTCCCGATTTGGGGTCATCATGTTGCTGCACCAGTTCTGAAATAGACTCCTATTGGGTGCACACGATATAAAACACGTTGGAAAGCCGGAAGTTATTAGGCAGATATTCTGCCCAGTTAAAACCTCAGTTGAACCCCATGGGCCAGGTCCTAGAGGTTTGGGATGAGTCAACTTTCTCCAAAAGCAAGAGAAATTCGCCCAAAGACACTCTCATTTTTTTTTTTTTTTTTTTGGCCGCTTACTGCATCTGCTTTCTTACTCTGCAAGCACTTCCTGTCTCTAGCTACCCCCCCCCCCCGCCCCCGTCCCCGACTTCATCATCCATGCATGCACAAGTATTTCATGGACCTTCCCTTGTGTTATGGTAGGTGCAGTAGTAGATATGAAAAGGAATCAAACATGAAGGTTTTAACCAGTCTTGCACGGGCCTCCAAGTCAGCTTTTTGAATATTTTTGACTGAGACCCGCAGTGAGAAATTCATCCTACTCTCTATAAATAACCAAAACGAAAGTTTCGTAAAATGGTACTTAACATTACCACGTGTAGTGTGCTGTGTTATTTTCTATCTCATTAAAGAAGAGTCGACTGCAACCCACTGAATGAGTTTTGCCAACACTTGTGGGTTGCATCTTGCAATTTTAAAAAGAGTTTCACAAACTGTTAACACTGAAGGATAAAGAGGGAGAGGATGATGCTTACTTACCACCCTGGAGGACTAGGGCTTGGGAGAATGGTATGGGGGGGGGGGTGACCTGGCGGTGGACTGTGTTAGAGCGTGGGTGGGAGGACCTTCTTAGGAACACAGATGCCACTCGGACCCTTGTTCGTCTAGTTTCTTCCAGGGCTTGGACTTACCATCCCGGTAAGTCCTATGTGATGAAGAAACCAGGCCCCTGTGACTTGGCAGAGGTGGGTGGCCAAAGAGGTGACAACGAGAGGAATTTTCCTTCCTTCCCAGCGAATAGAACAAGCCCAACCTCAAGCAAATGTGCCCTCAGTTATTTGAAATTTACTGCCCTTGGATTTGATAATACTTCTCTTAGAGGAGCTGAAACGCACGGGAACTGAGCAGATTTTATGATCTCCCTGGAAGACCAAACACTTAGGCTGTGTTTCCATCTCTTTCTGAATCAATAATTATCTTTGGCTTGTTTTCCTTTCCTCTTCGTCCAATCCTTTAAAAAATTCCTTCTCTAGCCTGTTTTCTTTCCGCTGTCTTTCTTATGAAATAACTACAGCTGGGCACTGGAACAAACCATCTCCTTTCAGTCAGTGCCACATGAATCCTTTATTTGGTCTCTTTATTAGGGTCTCCGTCCTTAAGTCTCGAGGGTGACAGGCGCTGTGACACAGGTGGCTTTCAGATAAGCAGGGCAGGAATTTTTTTTTTTTTAAAGCATTTATTGAGAAGTTATTACTGACTAAGCATTTGACCTACTTTGTCTCATTTAATTCTCGGGATGAGCCCACGAAGAAGACCTCCTTGCCCCCATGTTCCAAAATTGAAATTGGGGCTCAGGGAGGTGAGCCTACCCGAGATCACAAAGCCGTTAAGTGGTGGAGTTGGAATTCCACCCCGACCCTGCTGACTCTAAAAGGATGGTACCGATGCAGCAAACATTCACCGGGAATCTATTATGTTCAGGCATCCTCCCTGTCCTGGGAGGTTCACGGCACGTACAGTGCGACCTGGACACAAGACGAGCTGGGAGCTATGGCAAGTCGGTCTGGGGGATCCGTGGGGGAGAAGCTGTGGGGGTGGAGGTTTATCTGTAGGAAGGGGAGAGCTCCTGGAGGTTTCTGAGCAGGGAGGTCACGTGGCAGGTGGAAGCTACATCTGGGAGCAGGCGGGAGGTGACGGGGGGGGGTGGGCGGGGGGCGTCTGGCTCAGGAAGGTGGGGGGGTTGGGGGGGGGGGGCAGGCAGAGAGGAATGCCATGAATGCAGGAGCCCGACCAGACTTGATGGCTGATTCTGTCCAGGCATCAGATCATCCCGCTTGCTCCTCCCGCCGTTGTGGCTGGCCGGAGCGACCCTCTCCCCGGCTCGTCTAAGATACCCCCTTTTGGCAAAGTCCCTGAGCCCTTGTTAGTCCTGAATTCTGCTCCTGGGAGAACCCCTGTTGCTTCTCGCCTCTGGCTGCTGCCGGATTTGGCTAGAGGTCTGTTCCTTGGGTATCCTGAACTCATTAGTGTGTGACAAGTTTAACTGCTCTCCACCACAACAAATTATTTCACATTTTCCCCAGTTGTGTTTTCCGTGATTTGGGAGCCTGTGAGTTTTCCTTGCATTGGACCAAGTTCCACATCGCGCCCTGCAATATGGTGCCCCCATCTGCCGCTGTTTCCTACAGCGTTTAGCCTAAAAAACCTTGAGTAAAGCCTTCCACGTTGGTGGATTCCCATTTTCAACATTTTCCTCCAGCTTCGTCATTTCCTCCACCCGAGACGGAATCTTGTGTTTCAAAAACACAGGGCTCAGGCTGGCACCGCCCATGCCTGTGACCTCGGTCATTTCTGTCCCTCCCCGTGTTTGGCTGCACAGCCCTTCCAGCCACGGTTGCTCACCGGCCTCTTGGTCTTTGGGAAAGAGGTGAAGTAGTCACAGCACCTCCTAGCCCTCTGCAACTGGGAAAGGTCGGGATTTAAAAGTTTTTTTTTTAACGTTTATTTATTTTTGAGACAGAGAGAGACAGTGCATGAACCGGGGAGGGTCAGAGAGAGGGAGACACAGAATCTGAAACAGGCTCCAGGCTCTGAGCTGGCAGCACAGAGCCCGACGCGGGGCTCGAACTCACAGACCACGAGATCGTGACCTGAGCCGAAGTCGGCCGCTTAACCGACTGAGCCACCCAGGCGCCCCGGTCGGGATTTTAAAGTTACAAGTTAAGGCAACAGCTCTAGCAGTCTGGGCCAGTGGTGCCTCTGAGAAACAGCATAATGCAGCGAT
The DNA here is from genome assembly GCF_016509475.1 of Prionailurus bengalensis. Classification (NCBI taxonomy): domain Eukaryota; kingdom Metazoa; phylum Chordata; class Mammalia; order Carnivora; family Felidae; genus Prionailurus; species Prionailurus bengalensis. The sequence continues at coordinate 70,597,122 of NC_057351.1, read as the reverse complement.
CCCTTTATCTTCCAATAATTTTCAAACTAAGACAAGCAACCGGGAAAAGGCAGGATTGGCGAGTAGAAATGGGGCCCACTGGCTGTGAGACCTAAGGGGAGCTGACTTAATGGTCTTGGGACCTCAGCTTTGTTGTGTCTAAAATGGGTTCAGAGATCACCACTGCCTCCTAGATGGGCACCATGGCTGGATGAGCTAAGATTCACACCTGGCACAGGTGGGCATGTCCTCATTTTCTTCGCCTTGTTTGCTTTCGTGCCTTCGGCTTGGTTGGTCCCTTACCTCCTCTGAGGCAGAATAACACAGTGGTTAAGAATGTGGCCCCTAGGGTCAGACTGTAAGGGTTTGGATCCTGGCTCTGCTTCCTCGTTTATGTGTGACTTTGGGCAAGTTGGCTTCAAAGCACCCGTGCCTCGGTCTGCCCACAGATATCGGGGCTGTTGTGGGCATTAAGGGAGCTGATCTTTGCAGTCCTTGAATGTCAAGACTCTTTGGAGCCACCAGCTGGTCAGGGGAGCAGGCCTTTGGTCGTCTTCCCTTTTCTTGCAGTTGCTTATTCCTTCTCTCCGATGAAAGACCCAACACAACTTGGAATTCAGTGCCAGCGAAGACCTGCCGTGAGTCTGGGCTTCTGTGTGTGACTTCTGAGAAAGCCATAGAGCTCTAGAAGCTTTGGAAGCTTTACTCTTCTCTTGGACACATTTCCGGTGGTGGTTAAGCTTTCTGAACAGGCCAGTTCCTTCAAAAGAAAAAAAATTTAGAGAACTTTTTTTTTTTAATTTTTTTTTTTCAACGTTTATTTATTTTTGGGACAGAGAGAGACAGAGCATGAACGGGGGAGGGGCAGAGAGAGAGGGAGACACAGAATTGGAAACAGGCTCCAGGCTCTGAGCCCAGAGCCTGACGTGGGGCTCGAACTCCCGGACTGCGAGATCGTGACCTGGCTGAAGTCGGACGCTTAACCGACTGCGCCACCCAGGCGCCCCAAGAACTTTTTTTTTTAATTTTAAAAAATTATGGTAAAATATATGTCACATTTGACATTATACAATTTGACATTTTAGCCTTATTTCAGTGTACAGGTCAATGGCATGAAGTACATTCCCATCGTTGTGTGACTGTCACCACCATCCAGCTCCAGAACTTTTTCGTCTTGTAAAACTGAAACTCTGTGCCTGTTAAACGCTGACTCCCCGTTCCGCTCTCCCTCTGGCTCCAAACACCCGCCATCCTGCTTTCTGTCCCTGTGAATTTGACGACTCTGGGTACCTTGTACCAGTGGAATCATACAGCATTTGTCCTTTTGTGTCCGGCTTCTTTCACTAGGCAGGGTTCACCCATGTGGTAGCAGGTGTCAGATTTTCCTTCCTTTTTCCAGGCCGAGTAATATTCCATCGTGTGTGTATATACCCTATTTTGCGGATCCCTTCCTGTCAGTATATCTTTGTGTTGCTTCTACTTCTTGGCTGTTGTGGATAATGCTGTGAAGATGGGTGTGCAGATCTCCCTTTGAGACCCTGCTTTCAATTCTTTTGGGCCTATACCCGGAAGTAAGGTTGCTGGATCGTAGGGTAGCTCTATTTTTCATTTTTAAAAAAAAAATTTTTTTTTCAACGTTTATTTATTTTTGGGACAGAGAGAGACAGAGCATGAACAGGGGAGGGGCAGAGAAAGAGGGAGACACAGAATCGGAAACAGGCTCCAGGCTCTGAGCCATCAGCCCAGAGCCCGACGCGGGGCTCGAACTCACGGACCGCGAGATCGTGACCTGGCTGAAGTCGGACGCTTAACCGACTGCGCCACCCAGGCGCCCCTTGATTTTTTTTTTAAGGAACCTCTGCAGTTTTCCATAGTGGCTACTCTGATTTTACAACCCCATCAATAGGGCACAAGTGTTCCAACTTCTCCACAACATCACAGACGCCTGTCATTTTCTGTTTTTTTCTTTTTTTTTCAGAGTAGCCATCCTCATGGGTGTGAGGTGATAACTCGTGGTCTTGATTTACATTCTTCTGATGATCTCGTGGTGTTGGGCATCTTTTCATATTCGTATGCTTGTTGACCATTTGTAGATCATCTTTGGACACAAGCTTATTCAAGTCCTTTGCTCATTTTTACATCAGGTTATTTGGTTATTTCATTGCTGAGATATAGGAATTCTTTAGATATTCTGGATGCTATCCCCTTATGAGGTACATGATTTGCAAGTCTTTTCTCCCATTCTGCGGGCTGCTTTTTCACTTTCTCGTCTGTATCTTTTAACACACAAAGCTTATCGAGTTTGACATAGTCCCATTTGGCTATTTTTCTAAGTAACTTCATATTAAGACAAAAAGAAGTATGGCTATTTCCCCCGTGTACATGTACATGTCATATTCTAAATAAACTTTTATTTAAAACATTTTTAAGTTTATTTATTTTGAGGAAGAGAGCAAGCAGGGTAGGGACAGAGAGAGGGGAGAGAGAGGGAATCCCACGCAGGCTCTGCACTGATGTGGGGCTCGAACTCACAAACCATGAGATCATGACCCAAGCCAAAATCAAGAGTCAGATGCTTAACCGACTGAGCCACCCAGGTGCTCCTCTAAATAAACTTTTAGGGACGCCTGGGTGGCTCAGTCGGTTAAGCGTCCAACTTCAGCCAGGTCACGATCTCTCGGTCCGTGAGTTCGAGCCCCGCGTCAGGCTCTGGGCTGATGGCTCAGAGCCTGGAGCCTGTTTCCGATTCTGTGTCTTCCTCTCTCTCTGCCCCTCCCCCGTTCATGCTCTGTCTCTCTCTGTCCCAAAAATAAATAAATGTTGAAAAAAAATTTTTTAAATAAACTTTTAGCAGTTAAGTTAAGCGGTGGAACAAATCTATAATAATAGTAAATAATAATAATAATAATAATAATAGCAAATTATAACATCTCCATATCATTTCATTTGGTGCAAGAGAAAAATGATCATGATGCTCATTATAGAGGCGTCAGAAATTGAGCTGAGCAGGGCAGGGGTTAAGTACAGTTTCTGTAGTCTGGGTTCGGGGTCCAGGCCCCACCCCCCTCTTGGCCGGTTCATCTGAATGCTTACCCAGTTCTCTGAGCCTTAATTTCTCATCTTTTTTTTTTAATTTTTTTTTAACGTTTATTTATTATTGAACCAAATGAAAAGACGGGGGAGAGGCTATAGCTTACATTTAACGCTAGGGAGACTAGTAAACAGCACATCCATATAGAAATATTCTGGACCAAGCAAGTTTGCCTTGCTTAGGTCAGTGTTCAAACTTTGAAACTGAAGTGCAATCACAAGCTTATGAACTATTCTCAGCATTGGACGCACCACCATCATATCAACCTTGAATGGTGCCTTTTGAACATTACAGCTGCACTACCCTGAAAGACAAAGACGTCAAGCTAAAGGTAAATAATATCAAGTGTAGAATACTCTTGAGTGTTTGAGAGATGGACATAATAATGTAATACTAGATTGTTGAAAAGCTTTGAAACTTTCCTCTGGGTGCTAAGCATAACCATCATGGCTGCCTTTCCATATGCCCTTCTTTGAAGTTACTCTCCATCCACAGGCCTCACCCAAGGCAGGGGCTGATCTGGCAATGTTTGTCGCATGTCATCGGCCCTATGGCCACAGCTGATTGGGTCACAGGGGCTCCTGACCTCAGAGAACAAATGCTGGATGGGGACAGAGAAGCTGGAGTTTACTGGGGGCCCCTGGAGCCCTAAGGTCATGTGAAGATGACGGTTGGGCATGTGTCCTGGGAAGCGAGCTGCTTAGCTTGGGGGTTAAGTGCCTCACACAGGGAAGGCAGACGTGCAAGCAGAGGCAGAGACAGGACTACCCTGCCCCAGAGAGAGGGACACGGACAGGGTAGCAGCCTGACGCCTCTCCAGTTCCCTGGGGGCCCACTGAACTTCCTGTACTAGGATCCCAGGAGGGGCCCCCTTTGCCTTATAATAACCTCCTTCTATAATAACTTCCCTGCTTTTTGAGAATCATCAATATCTGTTTCTGCCACCAAATACTCTGGGTAAAGAGCACTCTGATGCTGAGTGTCTGTCTGTCCCATCAAAAGCAGACGTCTTTAAAAATTTTTTTTAATGTTTATTTATTTTTGAGAGAGAGAGAGAGAGAGAGCAAGCATGAGCAGGGGAGGGGAAGAGAGAGGAGACACAGAATCCAAAGCAGGCTGCAGGCTCTGAGCTGTCAGCACAGAGCCTGACGTGGGGCTCGAACTCACAAACCGTGAGATAATGATCTGAGCCAAAGTCGGACGCCTAACTGACTGAGCCACCCAGGTGCCCCCAAAAGCAACATCTTTAGCAATGCATTTCAAAAATGGGCAAAGGACTTTTTTTTATTTTTTAAATATTTATTTATTTATTGAGAGAGAGAGAGAGAATCCCAAGAAGGCTCTGTGCTCTATCTCAGGAACTGTGAGTTCATGACCTGAGCCGTAATCGAGTCAGACGCTTAACCAACTGAGCCACCCAGGCACCTGGAGCAAAGGACTTTAATAGACATTTCCTCAGAGAAGATATACAAATGGCCAATGAGAATATGAAAGAATCCTCAATGTCATTGGTCATTAGGAGAATACAAATCAAAACCACAATGAGATACCACTTCATACCCATTAAGATGGCTATTATTTAAAAAAAAAACAAAAGCCAAAGAAGAAGAAAAAGGAATATAACAAGTGTTGATGAAGACAAGCAGAATGGGAACCGTCCCAAGTTGCTGGTGGGGATCTAAAATGGCACAATGCTGCGGTGGTTCCTCAAAAAGTTAAACTTACCTTATGACACAGCAATTCCACTCCTAGGTGGATACCCATAAGAATTGAAAGCGAAACCTCCAACAGATACTTGCACCAGAATGTTGAAGTATGTGAATTATTGCAACATTATTCACAATAGTCAAAAGGTAGAAATAACCTAATATTCATCAATATGTTTTGTGTGGATAAACAAAAGTGACACACACACACACACACACACACACACACACCGGACTATTATTCAGCCTTTAAAAAGAATGAAATTCCAACACATGCTACACCATGCATGAACCTTGAAAACATGCCTGCTGAAAACATGCCAGACGCGGAAGAACAAATGTATGATTTCACTTACAGGAGGTACCTAGAGTAGTCACATTCACAGAGACAGAAGGAGGGTGGTGGTTGTCAAGGGCTGGGGGGAGACTGAAGAGAGGAGTTGTTTAATGGGTATAGAGTTTCAATTTGCAAGATGAAAAAGTTCTGGAGATGGCTGGTGGCGATGGTTGCACAACAGAGTGAATGCATTTAATGCTACTGGATTATATACTTAGAAATGGTTAAAATGGCAAACCGTATGTTACGTATGTTCTGCCACCATGAAAACAAACAGATACACAAAGGGCAGTGGAGAGCAGATTCCTTTCTTCCCTTCATCGTTTTACTATGGTCACTGAGCATCTGGCAAATGCCACTTGATGCTTCTGTGTCACGAAGGTCTGTGCTGCTGGATGTAGGTGAGACGTAGCAACGCGATAAGAGGGCGCTGTTGCCTGACCTGTGTTATAACCAGAATTGTTCCAGACCCCGTGGAGTCAGGTCCTAAAATGGTGACCAAATGAAGGATGGTTTTGAGCTTCCTCCGTGGAGCTGCTCCCGCTGAAAGCACTCAGGTCTAAATCTTCGATGGACGCGCTCTTCTGAAACTTCTTCCTAATTCTATGGTCTTTACTTATGACAGTAGTAATTTTTCCCACGCTGAACACAAAGTTTCCCCCCTGGGTTGTTAAAAATAAGTTATGAAGAATGTTCATCACAGAGCTATTATAATAATGGAAAACTAAAAACAATCTGAGTGTCTAAGGTAGGGGTACAGTTAAGTTCGTCATGGCATATCCATACAATAGAATATTATACAGCCATTAAAAAAATCACGTTCCTAAGGATATTAAAGGATATGAGGAAATGCTCACAATATAATGTTAAGTGAAAAAGCAGGATATGAAACTGGATATTTCTCATGGTTCTGATTTTTTAAGAGCATATCTGTATAGAAAACGATTTTAAGGAAAAATACTAAAATGTTAATTTTATTATTATTCTTTTTCATGCTATATGATTATTTCAGAACAGAACAATTATAGGTAATTTGACTTTTTTTTCTTTATACTTTTCTTTTTTTCCCCCTGTAAGGCACAATGTAAATTGTTTTTATATTCAGGAAAATTGAATGTTACTAGTTTTCTTAAAAAGAAAGTGGGGGGGGCGCCTGGGTGGCACAGTCGGTTAAGCGTCCGACTTCAGCCAGGTCACGATCTCGCGGTCCGGGAGTTCGAGCCCCGCGTCGGGCTCTGGGCTGATGGCTCAGAGCCTGGAGCCTGTTTCCGATTCTGTGTCTCCCTCTCTCTCTGCCCCTCCCCCGTTCATGCTCTGTCTCTCTCTGTCCCAAAAATAAATAAACGTTGAAAAAAAAAATAAAAAAAAAAAAAAGAAAGAAAGTGGGGATGGGTTACTTTTGGTGCATAGAAGGAGTCGAGCATAGCACTGTCAGGATGGTTTCAAAGGCCCAGAAGTCCTGGACCGTTGGCCCGGGTCTGCGGTTGCCACGTATATTAAGAGCATTTGCTGAGTGCCAGGTTCCAGTCCACTCCTCCTGGAAACATCAGCTTGGTGCATCATTTATTTTGTTGGTCAACAGCTGGAGTTGGCAACGCAGGCCTCTGCCCATTTCGCTAGATTTTGTGTCTGACTTTAATCACTCACCGTTGTATTGACACCTTTTCTCTAAATGGAGGTTTCATTACCTGTCCCCTGCACTGATCCCAAGTTACACAGACCCTTCCACTCATGAGCCCCCAGCAGCCCCTATTTTCTAAGGCTTTAGAGTTCCTGATTGCTCCCTCAAAAACATGAGTGATTCATGCTTGGAATATTCCAGTGCTTGTTTATAATCTTCAGGACAGTTATTTGGGGGAACTTTGAATTCATCTTGGTTTGAGTTTTGCGGAAAGGAAGAGATTCCTCTTCTTCCCCCATAAAATATGTTCCCAGCTTGCTATTGTATGGAATCCTTAAACCACAAACAAAATAAAAGCTAGTGACATACTTCCTGGTGTTAGCATCACAGGCACTATTATAAAAGGAAAATTAGGTCAGCAATTCAATACAAGTGGTGTTTTGTACTGCCCGTTACCATCTTCTTGATGAGAACAGTGCTTCAGAGTCTGCGGGAATTGTTACATTTGTGTTTCATAAATATAAACCCTGTCATTGGCCTAAGCATCTTCTCTTTTGGAATATTTAGAATATATAGTATAATTTTTGTATCTTTGGTACTACACGAATCAATGTGGGATTGTGCAGCAATAATTTAACTCAAAGTTATTAAAATCTATCACCACGAAGTAAGACACTTGTTCGCAGTAACTGAAGAATATTGTTTTGTTTTGTTTCGTGTTTGATAATAATGGTAGTATGTTCTTGGGCATTCTTTCTAAAAAGCCACCATGTCCAGGCAAAAGCACCATATTCTTTGAAGACTTTGGAAAAAAATCACTTTCCTTAGCCAACATGGAAGCAACTGGGCCATTAAAATGATTATCTACTTTGAAAACAGAGACTCTACAAGATTGAACTGTAAAATCGTCTTACAGAGCAACTTAAAAGAGCAAAACCTTAAAATAAAGACTAATCTAGAACACTTGTTAGAAAGAGCAGCCAATGTCATCAAATTCAGTTCTACAAGCACAATGCACCCTTGAGAGTCTTGTTTGACATTGTTGACTATTGAGACTGTTTGGACACAATTATGGCTATTGTTGGTCACAGCTCTGGCATGACACTAAACTAACAACATGCTCGGGATGTCATTGTCTCAAGGTCAAGTTCAGACCATACCAGAAAGCTTAGCTATAGCTGAGTGGGTGACAAGAAGCAAGTACAAGATCAAGACTGTTTACTATGGTGATCGAACACCTCCATTGTAAGAACATAATTTTTAGTCAAAGTGGCATTTTATTTATAAGTGGGGACTCAATCTAAATATTTAAACATTTAAAATAAATGGATACCCAGTCGGGAGAGGCTGTGAAATTCCTCTGACAAGTGGTGCTGTGTCTTCTGAAAACAGCCAGGGAAACCCCCAAAGGCACACAAAATATCTAGCCTTGAAGTGGTGAACTCCTTGCTAAAATTAAATGTCCATTCTAGAGGCTGTGCAAAGAAAGTAATTACAAATAAACACATGTATAAAAGTTTTAGGAATATAATCCACCAGGTTATAACCATGAGCTGTTTCGTCAACTTTTGTTAAGTGGTTTTCGTGTCATTAAAAAAAATCTAAATATTTATGATGGCATTTAACAAAATAGTAGTGATCTATTGATTTTAAGTTAACGTGCTAAATCCTTCTTTGAAAATGGGAAAAGGGAGTAACTTAGGGAAAGCAGCATATTATTATTGCTTTTTGCAACTTTGTTGAGTTGTAGTTCATACATCATGCAGTTCATCCACTTAAAATGTACAATTCGGTGGCTTTTAGTATATTTACAGAGTTGTGCAGTCATCACCATGGTCAATTATAAAATATTTACATCAAAATAAAGAAACCGTATATCCCTTAGCCATCACCGTCTAATCCCTCCCTTCCCCCCACATCACTTGTAGCCTTAGGCAACCACCAGTCGACTCTCTATTTCTATAGATTCACCTATTCTGGACATTTCATCCAAGTAGAAATAATACAATAATATGTGTTCCTTTCTGACTGTCTTCTTGTACTTGATTTATTGTTTCCAAGTTTCGTCCATGTGGTAGCACGTAGAAGTATTTCATTCCTTTGTATGATTGAATAATATTCCATTGTATGGATAGATCACATTTTATTTATCCATTCACCAGTTAATGGACAGGTGGGTTATTTCCACTTTTTGGCTGTTATGAATAATGCTGCTGTGGACGTTTTTATATAAATCTTAGTGTGGAGATATGTTTTCAGTTCTTCTGGGTATATATAGGAGTGGAATTGCTAGGTCATATGGTAACTGTGTTCAACCTTTGGAGTAAGAGTGGCTTGTAATTATGGCATTAAGTTTTCTTACACATTTGACCCAGCATGTATTTCTATGTAACTCAAGCAGATAATTCTTAGAACCCTCATTGTAACTATAGTTTACCCTGTTAAGGCTGTGGATTCAGACACTCCTAGCACATGCAAGTCTCCCATTGCTCAGTACCAGAGTTTTCTATATCGATTGGATTTATGTATGTGACACTTCTTGCCCAAATAACATAATGTGACACCTTGGAAATGATCTGGCTTGTAGTTCTGACAACGCTGAGGGGAGGGGAGACAGTTAGGTAGAGACACTAGGATGTTGGGTTGCTTATAAAAAGTCAGAGTGGGGACACCTGGGTGGCTCAGTCAGTTAAGTGTCCGACTCTTGATTTCAGCTCAGGTCACGATCTCACGGTTCGTGGGATGGAGCCTGCGTTGGGCCGTGTGCTGACACTGCTGAGCCTGCTTAGGATTCTTTCTCACCCTCTCCCTTTGCCCCTTCCCTGCTCGTGCTCTCTCTCCCTCTCAAAAATAAATAAACTTAAAAAAAGAAGTCAGAGTGATTTGTGGTGGCCTGAAATAAGATCTTAGACCACCCAATCACCATGTCTACACCCAAAAGATGTGGCACATGATTATCTTCCAATTATTATGAAAAAGAGCTTTATTTTTATGGGCACAAGTCCCTCTTATTTTTCCTTCCTAGGAATATCGACAGTATTTTCAGGTTACATGTGTGCGCGCACGTGTACGTGTGAGAGAGAGAGAGAAAGAGAGAGAGGACTAATTAATTTGAAATAGCTGTGATTCTCTCCTTATGTAGGGCAATGTAAACACTTTTTTCAAACCAGGAGTTTAGTAGCAATTTTCAGGATTGGGTATGTGTGTCACCCAGGTACCTTTGGGAAAATTTTAAACAAATACTTTTCATTGGTTCTAAGACTACTCTCTTATTCTCATGTGTATTTTTCCCTGTAAAACCCTTTAATTCTTCAAAACACTTTTTTTTAATCTGAAAACCTTATATCAAGGTTTACTTGCTTGTAAGTGTTGGGATTTCATTCATGCATGCATGCATTCATTCATTCATTTTATTAATTCATTCAAAGCCATTCATTCATTGAAAGCCAGTGGCGATTTCAAGGTAGTAGGAGAGAGACAGAGAGAGACATTTGATGGGATTTGAGAAGTTGGCAGAGGTAGATTTTGTAGAGCTCTGGAGGTTTGGTAGTACGTTTGGGTTTCATTCTGTATTCAGCAGGAAGCCACAGATTGGCTTCGAAAAAATGTGATATGATATGTTTAATGAAGATACCTCCAGAGTATGGGAAAGATACGGCCATTCAACAATCCAGAAGAGAGAATGGTGGTGGCTTGGATTAGGGAGGTGGCAGTGCAGATGGAGAGAAGAGGATGGGTTGGGGATATATCCTGAAAGTATAGCCATAGAAGTGGGATTGAGAAAGAGGAGAGAGGGACAGAGGGGGACAGACCAAGCATTACTCCCAGGATCCTGGTTCAGACCATTGGTGATGGTGGTACCCTTCACTGAAATGAGAAAGACTAGGGAAGAGGAAAAATCACAAGATCATTTTGGAATATGAAATCTAAAATGCTTGTAAGACATCCAAGTGGAGATATTCAATGAGCATCTGTGCAGAGCTCAGTGGTGACTCAGGTTGGAGAGACGTTTTCCAGGCATTTACAGATTATGGATGATACAGCTGTGGGAATACTAAGATCTTCTTGTGATAGAGTGTGGAGGGAGCTAAGAAAGGGGCTCGAGGGCCAAGCCCTGGCAGATGTTGAGAGGTGGGAAAGAGGAAAAGGGTCTTGCAAAGGAGATTCTGAAGAGGCAGAGATAGAATAGAAGGAAGCCAAGAACATGGGAGTCACAGGAGCCAGGAAAGAACAATGCCTTGAGAGGGAGGGAGAGATGGAGAAGCTGGATGCCTTGACCAGGGAAATTTTAGAAGAAGGACAGGGAGAAAAGAGTCGAATTGGATTATGGTAGGTTAAGGAGTGGAAGGGAGGTGGATCCAGTGGGTGTGTGGACAATTCCTTTGAGAAGTTTGGATGTGAGAAAGAGCAGAAAAATGGGAAAGTGGCTGGAGGTGGATGAAAAAAGGGGGTTCCTCTTAAGATTAGAGATAGGAGTGTACGTGTTCATTAGCGAGGTTGAAGGAAAGGACAGAGAGTGAGATCGCTAGCTAATTGCTATTAGTTTCTAAAATATGTACGAGGCCACTGAGAGCTGGGGTGTGGACAGAGCAGAGAGGAAAAGGTTTGGGATTAGGATCTTGTTCGGTGGGAAAATCCGCCTACTAGGGAGAGAAGGAATTGGAATCTCAGGCTGTGTTGAGGACTTTACAGACAATGGTTTAAAGTGCAATTCAATTAGCCCATGATTGGGTATGAGGTAGGTTTTGGTGATGCAGGACACAGGGTTAAATACCAGTGAATCCCAGAGTGGGAACATTGTATTCTGCCCCCCTTCTCTTTCAGTAACTAAGGCGAAAGCCTCAGGGTGGTGTTGAGTACATCTTTAGGGTTTCTCTAACTCCTGTTAATGTCCCTTTCTAATCGAGAGAGAGAGCAGGCCTCACAGTTGGAGCTTTCCATCTGATATCACATCCAGTAGGAATCGAATAACACCGCGCTTTGCTTTCATTGTATTTGATTTTTTTAATGATAATTATGGTTTTCTCAAAGGATACTGGTTTTCTAACTTATGTGGGTGATGCGAAATTTCCTTTTCAAACACAATTATTTAAACTTAAACAGTGAGGCAATATACAGAAACGTCTGTGGTAGTTAAGAGTAGAGAGAGCATGAGACCTGGCCAACATGGAGACAGTGGCAGAGGGAAGGCTGAGAGTTGCATTCCCTCACGTTGCCTGACCTGATTTTCACTGGGGTGACAGTGAACTGCTTCTACTTCTGTAAGTTAGTGTCAGAGGGATGACTCTCCATGTCCCTGGGGTGGGGTAGACGGCACTGTGGAATGAGGACCACGCAGATGAATTAACAGCCCAGCATCCTAGGAACCACTACGTGAGCTAATCCAATGGCAAGTGTTTGTGAGTTAGCAGGGTGACAAAGAAATTCCAGGGCAGAAGAGCAGATGGTTGTACCACCTGGTGCCGTACTCTCGCCCTACACTCTCCACCCCAGCTGTTGTCTCCTGTTAGAGTTCCTTCTGCTGCATCCACGCCCACCTTCCCTATGTAGCGCCATCATTCTGCTTCCGAAGCGTTCTCGCCGTCTGCCCTGCTGTGCAAGAGAGAACACAAGACAGGCTGAGGACACATTCCCAACCATCTGACTTCCTCATTGGCCCTTGGCCTTTGTGAGGCATGGGCACAACCACTGGATGAATCAGAGTCTCTGGGATTTTCCTGGTGAGTAGTGCCTTAAGGACGCCTATCATGTCCTAAATTGAGAGTATGCCCTTCCTGGTAGAAGGCGGGAAAAATTCCCTTTTCTCTGTTCCCTTCAGGATTTTCAGCCATCTGTGTAGATGTGCTTCCAGCAGAATAGTATCTCGAAGGGTGACCAGCTTTTTCCAATTTTCTTGGCTCTGTCCTGGTTTTTAAAACTGAAAGTCTCACATCTTATGAATCCCCTCAGGTTCAGGCAAGCTGGGGTGGTTGGTCACCCTAATCTTAGGTTCAGAGACAAGTGTATACTTGTGGGGTGGCATTGCTCTTGGACGCTCAAAGAATGTTCGGACGGCTGTGTCCAGAGATATGTGTTTTGAGAAAGTCAAGGGTATTAAGTGATTTCCTCATTCAGACTTAGACCACAGTGAAAATATTAAAACCATGCTGTTTTTGTTAATACAAGTTATGTAATGCATTAGGAGAAGGGTTTGTTGCATCAGCAGTGGCTTTCGTTGGGCCAAGCCAGGAAAACCTACAAAGAACCATTCTTCCAGGCATGTTTATAAAACCTGCTGTGTTCGCAGTGAAACATAAGCCTTGATCAGCTTCTTACAGGTGGCTTTGATCCCATGGTATACCTGTCTGCAAAACAGGCTGTACTTACCCCAAATACTTGGGATTTGCACTGTGTGTTACCTTCAGGTAATGTTGGCTGCAATCAGAAATAATTCCAAGATGAGTAATTGCTCGAAACAATACAAGTTAATTTCTCATTCACTTAGAGTCCAAAACAGATGTCCCTGATGGGTTGGTAATTCTCCTCCAAGCAGTGATTCAGGGACCCAGGTCCCTTTCGTTTTGTGATATATCCAACGTGTTGCTTTCAAGGTTGTGATTATCTGTCTCAAGCCAATGGAAGGGTAAAGAACATAGAAAAACATGCCTGGGAGGTTTGGGGGAGGACAAGCTTGGATGTGGCACACATCATCCACTCATAGTCCATTGACTAGACCTCAGTCCCAAGCGCCACCCGACTGCAAGATGGTTGGGAAGTGCTGTCCAGCTAGTGCCCAGGAGGAGAGGGTGTGGGTTTGGCGAAAGCTAGCAGTGTGAATCACAGATCAATGTCTTGTCTCCTTCTCACTGTAAACCAGAGGCAGATTGAATCCCGAATGTAAGAAACCTGGGAGTGCAGATACACAGTGGGATTGAATTGTTTCTTTTCATCTTTCTAAATGTACTCCATCCTCACACGTGCGTTGTTGTACCTTTCTCTCTCTCTAAAACTGGAGCTCATTTGGGTCAAATAAAAATAGAGAGTCTATTTCTTAATGTGTCGTCTCAAACTCTTTAGGAAAGGAGGTGAGGTCATAATTACAAACAAATACACTTATAGCATGTAAATAATCTTTCTTCTTGAACAAGGCTAGAAAGTTCCCCTCCCCCAAAGGGTAAGTAACTTCGTAAGACTCATGGAGGTCTCTGCTGGTTTTCCATTGCTGCAACAAATTCCCACAAACTCAGTGACTTAAAATAACACAGATTTACTTGGGTTCTGAGGGTCAGAAGTCCAAAATCAGCCTCAAAGGGCTTAATAGCAAGGTGTCCATAGAGCTGCATTCCTGCTGGAGGCTCTAAGGGAGGATCCATTTCCCTGACTTGGCCAGCTTCTAGAGGCCACTGCATTCCTTGGCTCATGGCCACACATCATGCTGACCTCTGCTTTCGTCAACACATCTCTATCTCTCTCTGTCCCTGCTGCCTCTCTTTTATCAGGACCCTTGTAATTACTTTGGGTTCATTTGGATAATTCTACATAATCTCTCCATCTCAAGATCCTTAACTTAGTCATACCTGCAAAGTCCCTTTGATAACATATTCAAAGGTTCCAAGGATTAAAACATGCACATCTTTGGGTGAATAGGGAGCCATTATTCAGCCTACCATAAGATCCTATGCCTCTGCTTTGAGTGATAATCAGCGTGTCTAAACATACAGCAAGAGAGGAATAGACACGAATGTATCATTGACCTGACTGAAGCGGGATGGGGTAGGACACTGGAGAGACTGAATCATCAGAAACTAACACTCATGACATATTGGCTCTGCACACAATAGGAGAAGACACGTGAAGACAAGCAAACATACAAATAATCTGTGAACGTCTTCATGGAAATTGATGGAGGTGTGAGTAGTCTTTGTGTAAGGACAAAAAGAGACAAGAACAGAAGTGGCTTTTGTGGGGCCATATTACGGGTAGATAAAAAGAGATTGTCAAAGCTGATCACAGAATTGACAGAGGGCCATGAGAAAGAGAAGCGTGGGGACTTCAGCGAGGGGGTCTCAGAGCTAGAACACAGTGTCTGACATTTCTTGCTTTGCTATCAGTTTAATCTCCCAGAAATTTGGGAAAGTGTTTTGGGGAAACAACTGACCCCCTCAGGATCCAATTCTGGCCAGAAAGAGAAATTAGTTCAGTGGAAATAAAAGTAAGCTTGGGAGAAAAAAGACCGTGGGGCATCACGCGTGTGTACAGATGATTTTATGTGTTGGCTGGGGGGAGAGGAAGAGAATTCTGTTTGTTCCAGGGGCTATGCTAGGGGCATTACCATGTCATGTTCTTAAAACAGTGCCACAATTCTATGAAGTAGTTAATTGTATTAGTGATCTATTGTATAACAAACTGGCCCCAAGTTTAATGGCTTAAAACCAGTAATAATTATCTATCATTATCATCCCTTATGGTTCCGAGGATTGATTGGGTTCGTCTAAGGCAGACGATAGCCGAGGAAGGAATATTCCTGAGGCTTCTTTGGACATATGTCTGGTGCCTGGGTTGGGAACACTCAAACACTGAGGAACTGGAATACCCAGTAGTTTGAGGGGAGCCAAACTTCTTATGTGCTGGCTCTGGGCTCCAAAGTGCACTTCCCGTATAAAATATAGGACATTCACTTAAAATTTAAATTTCAGAGAAACAACAAATAGCTCTATTAGTATACATATGTCCTGTGCAGTATTTGGGACATACTCACACAAAAAAGTTATTTGTTGTTTTTCGGTAATCCACGTTTCTGCCTGCCCAGATATGGAGGTGTCCGTATTGTGTTGTGAGAAAACAATATGGGACGGGGCACGCATATATATTTATTGATGTGGCCATCTTTGGAAAATATAGTCTTCAGAGTAACCCTCTTTTTAAAAATTTTTTTAATGTTTATTTATTTTTGAGAGAGAGAGAGCAAACGGGGGGGTGGGGGTGGGCAGAGAGATAGAGGGAGCCACAGAAGCCAAAGCAGTCTCCAGGCTCTGAGCTGTCAGCACAGAGCCCGAGGCAGGGCTCGAACCCATGAACCATGAGATCCTGACCTGAGCCAAAGTTGAATGCTCAACCGACTGAGCCACCTAGGCGCCCTGTGAGTAGCCCCTCTTTTGTACAGGTCAGGAAACTTAGGTACAAGCAGACTCACTGACTTGCTGAGGTGACATTGCCCATAAGTGGGAGACCCAGGATTCAAATCCATGGCTTCCTGGACCCAGAATCCATTTTTGAGTGCATGATGGCCAAGGATGAGGAAAGTTTTGCAGTTAAACATACAATCGAGACTTGAGGGAAGCAGATTTCCCAAAGATCAGAGGAGAGATAGGCCAGATGTCACGGTCAGAGATTTTCAAATGCATGATGTCTCATGGGGGTTGGGATGCTCTCAGAAATGTCACTCTGCACCTGCAGTTGCAAATGACCCTCCTGCAGCAGAAAGGGGAGTGGAGCTAGTAACACCAGAGGCCGCACAGGAAGTCCTCTGATGCCCTCAGACTTTAAAAGGGCAGGAACAAAAATGGGAAGGAAGAGCACTTAACCAGGGGCAGATAGAAATCGGCGGTAGAGAATTGGAGGAATGGCAGCAGGAAGCGTTCCACCCCGAATGGCCTCGGGGAGAATGTCCGGGAAAACCAGGAAGGGCCAGACTTGCTGCTTCGGGTCAGCAGTGTAATATTTCCGGGCCAGAAAAGGAAGGAACTCCTCCCAGACAATGACCTTGAAACCCAAACAGCCTCTGGAACGCAACAGATGATCAATACATATTAGTTCGACGCAGGAATTAACATGCAACTATGTTGAGGAGGGAAAAAAAAAAAAAAAATCATGCCGGGATCGGCCCTGGTAAGAAGACACTGTGTTCTTTTAAGTGGGGCTTTTGGTGCCAAAGATCTGCAGCGAGGCGGGCTGCTAAGAGTCGAGACTGTAAAGGAAACAAAAGTAAGATGAACAAACGTCAGCCTAATGTCCTGAAGGAGTAACCAGTGACCAGTAAAATGGGCTATTGGCAAAAATGAGGAGCACTATTCCATGGCAGCATTAGCTGGAGAAGTTTCAACTCAGTAGCGTCTTTGGCTGGACATTGTTAAAGTATAAAACACAGTCGTTTGCTTTAAAGCATTTTCTTGTTTCAGCTTAATGGTTTTTTTTTTTTTTTTTTTCAACGTTTATTTATTTTTGGGACAGAGAGAGACAGAGCATGAATGGGGGAGGGGCAGAGAGAGAGGGAGACACAGAATGGGAAGCAGGCTCCAGGCTCTGAGCCATCAGCCCAGAGCCCGATGCGGGGCTCGAACTCACGGGCCGCGAGATCGTGACCTGGCTGAAGTCGGACGCTTAACCGACTGCGCCACCCAGGCGCCCCTCAGCTTAATGTTTAAAACCTTCTAACTCTGGATTTTCCCGCGAGGAAAAACCTTTAGCTCGATTTCTTGCGAGAGAGTTAATGTCAAGCTTGAACATTTGCTCTCGCCCCTTAGGTTTGGGTGTAAGTTATTAACCGAAGACGTTGTCTTGTAGCTATTTTAATATTTAGCTCTACGAAGCACAAGGTTTTGTTGTTGTTGTTGTTTTGTGTGGAATGAATAGTATGATACAAAAAAAAAAAAAAAGGTTTGTTTTTGGTTTGGTTGTGCTTTTAACATTTGTTGGCAAAAGTAATTTTGACTAATAGAATCAATGAAATGCTTTATGTTTTCATTTATAAACTTTATGTATAAATGCTGGAGGTTTTTCATCAAGTCCATGTGAGATTTGCACGCGTAGTTGAAGCCATTTAGCTTGCTTTGGTATTCAGAAATCTGTTGGCAGACGCCAAAAACAAGACATCAGATACATTTATTCAGTCTTTATTTTTTTGAATTCCTCCCGTGAGCGGTCCGTGTTTTGGGCACTGAAGACAGAGCGATGAATAGGACAGGCCTTGGTAGTAAACAAGTAACCAAATCAAAAATAAATAAATAATTTCAGAGGCACCTGGGTGGCTCGGTCGGTTAAGCGTCCGACTTCAGCTCAGGTCATGATGTCGCGGTTCATGGGTTCAGGCCCCACGTCGGGCTCTGGGCTGACAGCTTGGAGCCTGGAGCTGCTTCGGGTTCTGAGTCTCCCTCTCTCTCTCTCTGCTCCTCCCCCGCTCGCACTCTGTCTCTCTCTCTCTCTCTCAAAGACCAAATAAAACATAAGAAAAAATTAAAGTAAATAAATAAACCGATAAATAAATAAATAACTTCAGGGAGTAATCTCCACCAAAAGAGAAAAAAAAAAATAGGTGTGGGGATGTGGAATGACTTCAGACATTTCTTCTTCTTCTTCTTCTTTTTTTAAAGTTTCTTATTTATTTTGAGAGAGAGAGAGACCACAAGCAGGGGAGGGGGCAGAGAGGGAGAGAGAGAGAGAGAGAGAGAATTCCAAGCAGGCTCCCCACCGCCAGCCCAGAGCCTGATGCGGGGCTCAAACCCACAAACTGCGAGATCAAGACCTGAGCCGAAACCAAGAGTCGGACACCTATCTGACTGAGCCACCCAGGCGCCCCAGAGAAAGTTCTGTTTTAGGTGCTCAGCTACGATGTGTATGGGATGGTGACATATGAGCCCAGATTAAATGATAAGGGGCCAGCCATTATGTGTACAATAAGGTAGTAAAAATATATTATCCTTATAATAAATCCTGTAAGAGTGCATTTAGTTAGCCGTTTCGGGATTTGGCCTCACGGGCCGTGGGGGGTGGTTACCTCGAGGTGGACCTGGGGCTGTGGCTTGTGCAGTGCGCTCTCCGTGCTCCATCGGAAGCCAGCAGAACAGGCAGCGGGGGGGATAATGCAAGAGGCCGTGGAGCGAGGGAAGCAAGGACAGGCTGGTCGCCGCCAGGATGGGCTGCCACCTGATGGGTCTCGCAGGCGCCTTCGAGCCTCCGATCTCGATGCCCTTTGTCACGGAGCTAAATGCACACCTGGGTGGGAGCTGGAGTTCCTGAAAGAAGAGATCCTTTGGGTCCCGGAGGTGCCGGGGCTCGGCTGCTGTCCAGCCAAACAGGCCCGCGGAAGGGCCTCCGTGTGAGCGAGCCGCATTGACCTGGCGCCTGGCATTGACCTTCCCTGCAGAAAAGAATGTTGCTGGGGCTCCATTTCTGCCTCCCACGCCTCGTGCACCACCGTGGCCCATGCTGATCGGGAGCTGTGCCCGCGCAGGAATTCGAAGAAACGGAGTTCGAGCTTAGCTGGGGTGACCCAGTAGGAGCCCGGCCCAGCTTGTTCTCGGAACGGCGAGGGATGACCAGGGTGGCTCGCCTCCCTCATTTTTGCCCCTGCCTTGCCTGCCCCAGCGCCGACCTATTCAACACTGCTCTCGCTGCCCTAACTCAGCGCTTCCAATTCCCTCTAATTTCTCTCTCTGTTTTCCATGGCACTCCTCACCTTCTCACGTCCTATATTATGAATTATTGTCGTGTTTCCGGTTTGCCATTTATTGGAACGGGAGCTCCACGAGAGCATAGATACCCTTCCGTTTTGTCTCGTGTTGTGTCCCGGACACCTCGAACAGCGCTGTCACAGAGTGGGCAGTCACTGCAGGAAAGTTGAAGGAGACGGAACAAGGGGAGCGTGTCAGAGATGAGTCCGGAAGAGTCCGGCCAAGTCGGGCAGCGTGGATTTAATTTTCAATGCGGTGAGAAGCCCGGGGGAGGTTTGCACCCGAGGAGTCGTGTTCTTTTTGACATTTTGAAAAGCTCGCTCTGGCAGTGTGTGCCCGTGAAGGGGTGGGCATGAGGGATCGGGAGAGGGCTGAGCCCGGAGGCAAGAAGCCCAGGGGGCAGATGATTGCAGTCGTCCAGTTGCGATGGGAATGGTGGTTGTCGGGAAGGAGAAGCATGTGATCAGATTCAAGATATATTTTTTCCTTTTTTTTTTTTAAGTTTATTTATTTATTTTGAGAGAGAGAGTGTGAGCAGGGAGGGTCAGAGAGAGGGGGGTGCAGGGAGAGAGAGAATCCCAGGCAGGCTCTGCACTCTCAGTGAGGAGGAGCCTGACTTGGGGCTCCAACCCATAAACCATGAGATCACGGCCTGAGCCAAAACCGAGTTGGATGCTTCGCTGCCTGAGCCACCCACGTGCCCCAGATTCAAGATATATTTCAGTGGTAGAGCGGTCAGCTCTTGCCAATGGGCTAGATGTAGAAGGTGAGGGTAGCTCACGGTTTTATTCTGAGTTCCTGAGTGACATGGTGCTCCCACAGGCAGAGCCAAAGACTGGGAGAGGAGGAGGTCTGAGGACAGACACCAAGGTTGTCATTTATCATTCAATAAGTATTCGCTGAATCCCTACTATGTA
Source organism: Prionailurus bengalensis (assembly GCF_016509475.1). Lineage (NCBI taxonomy): Eukaryota > Metazoa > Chordata > Mammalia > Carnivora > Felidae > Prionailurus > Prionailurus bengalensis. Next base: position 70,577,043 of record NC_057351.1, on the reverse strand, counting down.
CCGAGCACTGTAAGTCTTAATGGTACAACGGTGAACAAACTGGACTAAAATGCTTGCCCTCAGACAGCTTACACTCTCATGGGGAAGAAAACCCAGTAAACAGGAAAGTCAGTAAGATGTAGTTTGTTAAGAGGTGATAGGCGGTGGGGATAAGGGAAGGGGTGGGGAGTGTGAAGGGAGGTTGTAGTTCAAAATACAGTACTTGAGGAAGACCTCCTTAGCAAGCCTTTGGTAAAGACTTGGAGGAGGTAAGGGAGGAAACCATGAGGACACCTGGTGAAAGAATTTTCCAGGAAGAGGGAATGGCAAAGTCTCCTAAGTTGGAGCCTGTCTGCCACATTGGAGAGACAGCACAGAAACCAGCAGGGCAGTGGGGAGAACGGTGAGAGGACGGGGAAGTGATGGGTTGGGGATCTCGATCGGACCATGTTGCAGATTGGGATTTGGCATGAGATGAGAAGCCTTTGGAACAAGGAGTGACACGAGCCAATTTAACCTTTCAAGGGGTTTGAGCCACCCTTTAAATATCCTGGTGGAGATGTCAAGGAAGAATTTGGATAGGAGTCTGCAGTCAGTGGAGACATTATTGCTGGATTCGGGTGCTATCTGCATACGAGAGCATCAATGCCGTGGGACTAGATAAAGTCAACCGGGGAAACGTTATAAATAGAGAAGTACAAATAAAAGGCAGCAAAAATCCACGAAGAAAGTGTCAGGCATGGATACTCATGCCATCTACAGTTATTCCTCGTTCACACTGGGGGACCACTCTTGGGAGCAATGGTTGATTTAATTTGTGCAGTGCTCTGAGAGTCCATAATCAAAGAATCGTACAAATTCAAAAACCACATAATATATATGGACACATGTTGTAGTCCTTTGTAAGAAAAGCTATGGTGTAAGTGTTGTCTGCTTAGCAGATGTAACTGACAAGACCTAGAAGTGACCAGACATTCTCAGCTACAGATAATGTCCAACCTTCGTTCCTGGGACCAAAGGTTGCTGTTGGCAGAGGCTGGTGCTTTGTGCAACGAAGGGCAGTTAAGATCACAGTTGGCTTGAAGCTTTTGCTCAGAAAAATTACTCTTGCCTGCCCGCAGATGGTCAGATGCTGGCAGTAGTGTTCTGGTAAACCAGCTCTCCACAATGAGGTGGGGTGGGAGGAGCCTGATTTGTGGCGTCTGCCTATTTCCATGGTGTGAATACTCTCACCACAGCCAATTTCACGTTACCAATGATTTAACAACAGGCTCTCAAAATTCCTGTAATTTTCCTGTGCGTGTAACAGCTGACTTCAGCGTACCAAACCTTTTCTTTCCATAACATAAAGCTAGGCTATACCCAGATTCTCTCCATTTCCTGTATCTGTGCCTTCAGTTCACATGGAAGGTGGCCAAGTGCCCAGCACAAGGGCATTTACCTCTGGAACTAGGAGCTTCTTTGCCGTTATAGTCACTGTGAGCCATGACCCCAAGAAGACATCAGCAAGTGTTTCTTGGGTGGAACGGCCGTTTCCTACTGCAGGATACTTGTCCTTGCTGGGATGGGCTGTATATCTGACCTATGTGATTATTTCCACACTATTAAATTATTTTGAGACCCCCCCAAAAGGGAGGACCCTGAACTTGATGCTGGGGATACAGTGAGCAAAAATCTGCCTTCCAGGGTCTTATGGGAGAGTCGAGAAAAACGGAAACATGGAAATGCCTGGGAAGTTTATTAATTTATTATTATTATTATTATTATTATTAGAGTCAGGAAATGTTCCATGCAAAATGAGGGCTACAGATGCCGGATGCTGCTGTAAGAGTTCACAGGAAGCAAATGCAGGCAAGCTTTCATGGGGGGACAGGGGGCTGGAATCCGTGTTTGTGCACAAAGTGAGCACCATGCAAAATTGGGACTGGGATCCCATTTGCTTTTCTCATTTTCATTTACCGCTTTGCATCAAAGGAAATACCATTCCCCAAAGCACTTTAATGATCAGCACAATGCTGTGGATGATTGTACATTGGAACAAAGAGAATATATCTGTATCTATTTATTTAAACCTGTGCACTACTCTCCCCACGCCCATCCAAAATTCGACTCCATTTCTCAAAGTCACACAGGGAAAATTCAACATCCTTTGGGACCCACTGCTACTTAGGAGTGGGAAAGGGACTATTTGCTGAGCCAGCTCACTACATTTAGAGCCCAGTGACCTTTCTCCCGTATGTACTGTACTGTGCTTGGAAAAATAAGCTCAGTTAGCTGGTCAGTAGATTCCCTCTGGTCACCATAACCTCTTTTCTCGTGCTAATCAGCAGACCTGGCATGAAGCATCTCAGGTGGGTCACATGGCTGGGAGAAGAAGCGAGGCAAAGCCATACCAAAGTGCCACCACCTCCAGGTCCCCGGGACAGGAGGCATTCTATGCTTGGTGACAGACACAGATGTCCCCCATCTCTCTTTTTGTATATCTGATGGTGATTTGGGGGAAAATGCACAAACCAGGAGATATCTGGACAGTGAGGCTGTTCTCACTGGCGACATTTGTGCCACATTCTTCCCGCCCCTGGTGTCCATTGCAACACTCAGGCTGGGGGCTTCTGGGAGCCAAGTGGCTGATTGGGAGCCCCAGGAGGCAGCAAATACAAATTAATCTTCGGGCCCACCAGTTCCCCTGAAACACCACTTGCTAAACTGTGACTTTCAAGCCAAGAGCAGCAATTTTCCACAGCTCAAGTCTGGAAAAGGCTATGAAACCACATGGGTCAGAAAAACCAAAGGTGGTTTTTTTGCTATTTTGCATGGAGCACCAGAGGTACCACCCCAAAATTCCAGATGTGCAGCAGCTGGATAGAGAGTGCATCCACAAAGCTGCACTGCAACTTCAGAAAGGCGACTGCTGGCAACTTCTAAAAACAGACCATTGACATGCTTCTCTTCTCTTCTCCCCCTTTTTTTTCCCTTCTTTTTTGCAACTTTTCTGAACCTCTGGACTTAACTTCTTGGAAAGTTAGAAAGAAAGAGAAAGAGAGAGAGAGACAGAGAGAAAACACCCATTGTTTTGTTTTTTCAATTGTCGTGTCACCTGACTCATGATAAAAAAATGTCAATTTCAATCAATTTCAATTCCACAGAACAGGAAAATAGAGAATTTACAGGCAGCTATTGGAAACAAAAGAACCATCTGGTTTTTTAAATAGAATTTTTCTTTGAAATAACTCTGTCCAAATACTAAGATCATTTATTTTTCCTCCCTGCACCACTGCGAATTTTCCTATTCTTCCATAGAGCCCCAGAGCCCAACTCAGGTGGGTTTCTTTGAAAAGTCCCCTCCTCAGGGGGTGGGTTTCCCAACCAGAAGGCGTGTGGGGTAAAAGGGACATTGGTTTCTTATGTGGGGAGGGTTTTGTTATGGGAAGCAGGCCTGGTGACCAGTGGAGGTCATCCAACCACAGTTATTCTGGTTCATTTGTCATTTTGTAGTGACAGTTTTCACTTTCCTCCAGGAATCTCCAGGGAGGTTTTACAACATTGTGACTAAAACTCAGTCATGTGCTGGTAGATCCCACAGACCAAAGATTTGCTTGTCCCAGAGTCAGAGGTGGCTCCATCAATGGGACAAAGTAAGCCACGTGGAAGCAGCCAGTGGTCTCTAATCTTCCAGGCTTTGGGGTCCCTCCTTCCTTTCAGTACGGTGCTTACTGACTCACAGCCCCATCCCACATTCGGGAACCATCTGGCGTCCACGTCAGGGTTTCTGTAGGTTCCCGATGGAGGCTTACATTCTGCTCACCAGGCCGCGAGTCCTCTGACACGGACTTTCCTTGCTCAGCCACGTGCTTTCCTGGGCCCTTCTCTTTTTTTTCTCTCTCTCTTCCACCCTCGTGTCAAATGCAGCCCCCTGCCTGCAGGACCCTCTACCACAAGACTGTGGCACTTGGCTGGCTTTGCGGCAGGCTCGGGAGTGATAGGCTGGAGCTCCAAGTCAATGTTACATGGTGCTGACCTAAGCCTGGCCTTCTTCCTCTTCGGGTCCTGGGGGTCTTGCTCTGCTCCTGGGTCCTCTTATTCCCTCCCTGGGCTGCCCTGAAGTCTCCACAGTCTGCCCACTTGTTTTGCCTCCGTGCTTTCCTGAGCTCATCCTTCCCAGGAGGACTGTTCCCAGGTGGCCCCTCCTCCCTCCACCAAATGGCCCACCAGACCCATGATGATGTTTTCATCCTCACGGATAAAAGACAGAAGTGACAGTCCACAGCAGAAAGGAATCGTGCTGCTCTCCTCCAAGGCCATGCTGGTCATTGGGGGAGTGGCTTTATTTCTCACTAAACCTCAGATTGCCCTGTTCCAGTCTAAGACCAAACAGGGTCTTTGCTGCCCCGGGGTTTAGGCTCCAGTACATATCTGGTGCCCCTCGTGTGCCAGGCATTCCAGTGAGCACTCCAGATACAAGAGTGGACAAGCCAGGCATGCTCCCAAACACGTGCAGCTCATGAAGAAAGGCACGTGAGATGTGACGGCCACTGAGAACCCCTGAAGGTGCGGAGGGCCCTTGCTCCAGCCACATTCTGTTTTACCTCTGGGAATTCAAGTTGGACCAACAGGCGAGGCCTGGAGAAGAGCTTGTGCCTCACAGAGCTCAGAACGTCCTTGAGGGTGCTGGGGTCCCCCAGATGCCAAAGTGAGGTCTTGGAGTCACCACCCACAGCTGACTCCAGCTCTGGCTGTGGCTCTGGCTCTGGCCCAAGCTGGGGGTGTACATTCACAGGGCGATGGCTGCAGCCCCAGAGATAGCTGGGGCCCAGAGGAAGGTCAAGGCTAGGGCCACAGAACACCCATAGAAGCAGCAGATGCCAGCTTCTGCTTTGTGACCAAATCCATGGTCACAGTGTGATTCCCCCAGAATTAGGTGTGTGGGGAACCACAAAAGCCAAGGATGGTATGATTGTGGCTCTCAGAGCTGTGTCCTCATTTCTGTGATCAAGCAGAGAGGCTGAGAACATGTTCTAAGAAGAATGGCCCTGTAATGCCAGCTGAGTGCCAAGGGCAGAAAAGCAGGTTAAGATGGCCTCTGGGAGGAGAACAAGGCCCTTCCCCAGTCCCATGGAATTGTCTGCATGGGAAACCACTGGACTTTAGTCTACATTTTAAAATTCTATATGCCTTACTTTCATTTCTTCTGGAACCTTCTGCCGTGCTTTCATTTCTATTTTAAAACGGCATGATGCCTCCAGTTTTGTTTTCTTTTTCAGGATTGCTTTGGCTATTTGGGATCTTTTGTGGTTCCATACAAATTTTAGGATTGTTTGTTCTAGCTCTGCAAAGAAAGCGGGTGGTATTTTGATAGGGATTGCGTTAAATGTGTAGATTGCTTTGGGTAGTATAGACATTTTAACAATGTTTGTTCTTCCAGTCCATAAGCGTGGAATAATTTTCTATTTCTTTGTCTCCTCTTCACTTTCTTTCAGAAGTGTTCTATAGTTTTTCAGAGTACTGAAAACTACTGAAAACTAAAAACCTGTTTGTTAGGTTTATCCCTGGGTATCTGTTTTTGCTATAATTGCAAATCGGATCGATTCCTTGGTTTCTTTTTCTGCTTCTTCATTATTTAAAAAAATTTTTTTTTTCAACGTTTATTTATTTTTGGGACAGAGAGAGACAGAGCATGAACAGGGGAGGGGCAGAGAGAGAGGGAGACACAGAATCGGAAACAGGCTCCAGGCTCTGAGCCATCAGCCCAGAGCCCGACGCAGGGCTCGAACTCGTGGACCGCGAGATCGTGACCTGGCTGAAGTTGGACGCTTAACCGACTGCGCCACCCAGGCGCCCCTGCTTCTTCATTATTGATGTATAGAAATGCAACAGATTTCTGCACATTGATTTTATATCCTGCAACTTTGCTGAATTCATGTATCCTAGCAATTTTTGTAGAGTCTTTCAGGTTTTCTACATAGAGTAGTATTGTGTCATCTGCAAAGAGTGTAAGTTTGACTTCTTCCTTGCCAATTTAGATGCCCTTTATTGCTTTCTGTTGTCTGATTGCTGAGGCTTAGACATGTTGCTGAAGGCAAGGGAAGCAAAAGCAAACATGAACTATTGGGACTTTATCAAGATAAAAACCTTCTGCACAGCGAAGGAAACAATGAACAAAACTAAGAGGCAGAATACAGACAGAATGGGAGAGGATATTTGCAAATGACATATCTGATCAAGGGCTAGTATCCAAAATTTATAAAGTAATTATCAAAGTAGGGGTGCCTGGGTGGCTCAGTCGGTTAAGTATCTGATTTCGGCTCAGGTCATGATCTCATGGTTCATGGGTTCGAGCCCTGCGTCAGGCTCTGTGCTGACAGCTTGGAGTCTGGAGCCTGCTTTGGATTCTTTTCTCTCTCTCTCTCCCTCCCTCCCTCTGCCCCTCCCCAATTCATGCTCTCTCTCAAAAACAAACATTTTAAAAATTAAAAAAAAGAACTTACCAAACTCAACACCCAAAAATAAACAACCCAGTTAAGAAATGGGCAGCAGGCATGAATAGACACTTTTCCAAAGAAGACATCCAGATGGCCAACAGACACATGAAAAGATGCTCAGCATCACTCAGGAAAATACAAATCAAAACACAATGAGACATCAACTCACACCTGTCAGAATGGCTAAAATTAACATCACAAGAAACAACAAGTGTTGGCTAAGATGTGGAGAATGGGGAACCCTCTTGCACTGCTGGTGTGAATGCAAACTGGTGCAGGCATGCTGGAGAACAGTATGGAGGTTCCTCAAAGAACTGAAGACAGAACTACCCCATGATTCAGCAATTGCACTATTAGGTATTTAGCCAAAGGATACCAAAATCAAAATTCAAGGGGACACACGCAGTGTGTTTATAGCGGCATTATCAACACTAGCCAAACTATGGAGAGAGCCCAAATGCTGCAGTGACATGGATGGAGCTAGAATGTATTATGCAAAATGAAGTCAGTTAATCAGAGAAAGACAGATCCCATATGATTTCACTCATATGCAGAATTTAAGAAACAAAACAGATGAACATATGGGAAGGGAGGGAAAAAGAGAAGAAAGGGAAACAAACCTCAGAGGCTCTTAATGATAGAGAACAAACTGAGGGTTGACAGAGGGAGGTGGGTGGGAGAAGGGCTAGATAGGGGATGGGTATTAAGGAAGACACTTGTCGTGATGAGCACTAAGGTGTTGTATGTAAGTGATGGACCACAGAATTCTACTCCTGAAACCAATATTACACCGTATGTTAACTAAATAATTTTTTTAAAAAAGGGATGCAAATAGAATCGTTGGTTAGTGGCCAAGAAGCCACCTAAAACTTCAGCTCTGAGAAACTTGTGGGCCTAGACTAGAATTCTCCAAACTTTGACAGGCATGTGCCTCCCCTGGGGGGTCTTGTTAAAATGCAAATTCTGATTCAGTGACTCCGGGGTGAGACCTGACCTCCTACATTTCTGACGAGCTCCTGGGTGACGCTGAAGCTGCTGGCCTGTGGCCCATGCTGTTTAGGTGGCAAGGTTTAACGACCTCATGGGCTCCACTGACACCGTGTCCAAAGTTCTGAGTCACCGTGAAAGGGACAAAGACAACGGGAGTGCCCAAGACAGAGCTGAGAGGCCTATGCCAGTGACCAAGAGAGAAACAACATTTCTCTTCCCTCCCCTCTTCTCACAGCTCAAGTTCACAATCCTGGAGCTGTATTTGAGCTGGTGTTCACTCTCCCCCTTGGCAACACCCTGCTCCCTAGGATATTTTCATCTGTCATGGGTGGAGCCACTTCTCCAAGGCCCTTTCCAGTTAGTAAGAGGAGCCACTCTGACTCCTAAGACAGAATCTGGCATTTTCTTGAACCAAATTTCTGTGGTCTTGGCTTGGAGAAGAATCTGTCTTCTCATATTCCAGAATAGCAGATATGATTTATGGTGGGCCTGTTGTTTTGCCTTGTCTAATCTTCCCAGCAAATCTGCAAGGAGGTTTTCCTATCCCCACGTGTAGGGGAGGAAACCGAGGCTTGGAGAGAAATCAGGTAACACATCCAAGGTCGTACAGCTGACCATTCACAGAGCTGCCCCAAAGACTGTGTTCCTACCACCACAGCTTACTGGTTTTCAATGCCATTATTTGAAAAGCCCAGGGTTTTCTTGGATTTCAGACACTGAAATCCATTAGCTGTGACCCTGCTATCAAACAGGGTGACCTTAAATTACTATAGACAAGGGATGGGAAAGGGTCATTAAGTAGCACACAGAACTTATTACTTAAACCAACGGATGTGCCCTCATGAATTTTTGAATTTCAAGGGTAAAGAACAAAAACAAAATATGTAAGCTTCCAGGCAGACTGAATACAAATGAATATGTATCGGTGTGCCTTTAGATTTCTCTTCTATTTCATGAAACAAAGGGAGTCACTGAACAGCATCGACATAATTTTTAGGAGAAATGTTTACGAACCGATAATTCCGATATTCAGCCAGGTTAATGTTCACAAAGACGTTATCAGATTCCAGACCTCAGAAAGTCAACTACCTACATGCCCTGCCTCAAAAAAAAAAAAAAAAAAAAAAAAATCCCCCAAAGAAGAATTCCAGTCAGTTAGCAGATGAAGCCAAACAAATGACTTAAGAATGGGGAAGACCCAGTATAAGTATGTGGATGTCAAATTACGTGACCAGTGAAATACACATAAATCTAAAGAATTATTCCTAATGTGGTTATAAAACTTCACATAAATATCAAAACAATTATTGAGATAGAAGATAAATATTATTAGTAATAATAATTTAAGCCCAAATCCCCTAGTAATAAATCACAGCTGGGAATGGTTGGAAGAAATAGAAAGTAACGAATAGTGTACTAAATGTCATCTCTTACATAAAAGGCAATGGGCACTATTTCATCCTTGCTGTCGATAATCAGAAAAAAATGAATTTAAATTAATAAATTATTACTAAACAGTAGCGTAGTGAAAAGAGGGTGCATTGTATTTCCCCTACAATTATTAGGAAAGAAAAAAGAAAAGAGATCAGAGAAGTGTACCTCAAAATGTACACAGCTCTTATCCCTAAATAGTGGAATTATGTGCGATTTCATAGTCTTTCCACTTTTTATGTGTTTTCCAAATTTGCTACAATAAACCTGAATCATTTTACAATATACAAATGAAAGCCCCGAAATTATTTTGGGAAAGATTTGCTCCTCTATAAAAACAACAACAACAACAACAACAACAACAAAAACAACCACACAAAAACTACCCATGCATCCACAAAACGAGTTTTACACGATCTAACACGAAAGAGCCAGGCTAACTGGAATTTTCTCTTTTTAGTCATCTGTACTCCCAGTATGAAACTTGTCTGTTTCAAAGTCTCACGTGTGGGAATGAATGATTGATGTGCCTGGAACCTGTTTTGAAAATGTCAGTGACCTTTGCTTTTGTGAATAGCGTCACATGAAGGGAAAACTCAATGACCTTACTCTGAAAGGTATGGTCTCCCAGCCACCTGGACAGAACGCTCTCTTTTAGCACTTCATATTTAGCTCATTGGAAGTCATAATTTTTTTCTTACCCACTGCCACTATCACCATCATCGCTATCACCATCATCATCATCATCAACATCATTTCCGCATTTTATTGAGCAGCTACCGTGAGCCAGTCTCCATACCTAATCTCTTACGTGCACAATCTCATATTAATTCTCACTACAACCCTATGAGGTAAGAATCCTTTCCCCTTCTTATAGCTGAGGAGACAGGCTCAAAGAGGTTAAATTGCTTGTCTGATCGTTGATGACCCAGGATGAATGATAGTGATTTTAAAGAATTGTAAACACTTGATTTGTTCATTTGAAAACCATTTTTAAAATTTACTTATTGTGAGAGAGAGAAAGAGAGAGAGACAGTGAGCACACGCAGGGGAGGGGAGGAGAGCGAGGGGCTTGAACTCATAAACAGATCAAAACCGAGAGTCAGACACTTAACTGACTGAGCCACCCGGGCGCCCCAACACTTTGTTTTAATAACAAAATGATACTACAGATTTGGAAGATTAGAGGAAAGACGGAAAACCTCCCCTCTCCTAAACTCCCCACTCCCCTTCTCTTGCTGTATTTTTCTCCTTAGTGATTCTCACCTTCTAACATACTCTATATTTTACTTTATTTATTGTGTTTTGCCATCTGACTGTCCTCACCAGAATGTCAGCTTCGTGAGGACGTATTTCTGTTTGACTTACCCATGCAGCTGGCACATAGTAGGTACTCATTAAATATTTGTTCCGTGGTGATGCTGACAGGAAAAGAAACGGAGATGTTGGGGGGGAAAAGCTGGCATGGGTAGGAGGAGAAAGTAGGATTGGTCTAGAACATTTGCTCTTAGGAGCTGAGGGGTGCGAGGCACCTGGGCAACTGACGATGTGTGACTGGAGCTGAGGGGCCAGGTCCAACCTGGGAGCCTGGCTTTGGGAGCTGTGCAGAGAGAAAGGGAGGGAAAGAGAGAGCGGGAGGGAGAGAGGGGATGAGTGAGAGAGAAGAGAGAAAGAGGTAGCTTGGCAGCTGGACAGTTTCTGCTTTGAGGGCAGCGAGAGCTCTGCGAGCACATCAGGGGAGGGATAGGAGAAGCCCAGGAAAATAGGGTTTGTAAACCACGGGAGCGAAAAGTGTCAAGGAGAAGGCAATCAAATGTTCCTTAAGGAGCAACGACTTGAAAGAGAGCTCAGAGGAGGCTTGTGAGATGAGACCAGCTGGCTGGATGATGACAGATCACTGGCGTCCTCTCTGCGAGGAGTTGTAGTCGAGAGCACAGGCAGAGACCAGACTTGCGTTGTTGGACGCGATGGCCACACGTGACGGCTGAGCACTTGAAACGAGGCGAGTCAAGTCGAGCTGTGCTCCAAGTGCAAGAAACCACACTGAACTATGAAGATTTAGAAAAGTTAGCAGGGAAAGAAAGAAGGCAGTATGACTTACTAATAATTTTTATCTTGATCACATGTTGAAATGGCCTTTTCATTTCAAATATATTAGGTGAGGCTAGGGTGTATTAGGTCAAAGAAGATATGTCATTAAAAGGAGTTTCTGGGGTATGTGGGTGGCTCAGTCGGTCGAGCATCCGACTTTGGCTCAGGTCGTGATCTCGCGTTTGTGGGTTCGAGCCCCACGTTGGGCTCTGTGTCAGCTCAGAGCTGGAGCCTGCTTTGGATTCTGTGTCTCCCTCTCTCTGCCCCTCCCCTGTTTGCTCTCTCTCTCAAAAATAAATAAACATTAAAAAAATTTAAGAGAAAGAGTTTCAACTTTTTTTTGTAACATTTTTTTAGTATGATTACTAGATACTTTTCAACTACACATGTGGCTCACATTATATTTCTATTGGACATTGTCAGGCTAGTCTGCCTAGGGTTAAAATTCAGCAGCATGTATAAACTTATCTGTCCTCCCTCCCTTCCCTCCTTCCTTCCTCCCTCCCTCCCTTCCTTCCTTTTCTTTCTCCCTCTCTCTCTCCCTCCCTCCCTCCCTCCTTCCCATCCTCTCTCTCTCTTTCTCTTCCTCCCTTTAAAAATGCTTTTTAGCAGCTGCATCATTTTCTGATGGACGCTTGAGTGGTTGATCTTCCATTCTCAGTAAAAATAGATGCCTTTTGTAATATCAAATCATCAAATTGCTTTAGCGTTAAGTTGCCTAGAGCCATATTAAAGTCAGTGATACGTAGTACATTAGCTGTGCTGAGCTCTTAGCTTCCCTGGGAGAAAAAGAAATGACATAAATGAGGTTTCTTCTACACTAAGCAGCAATAAATGAAAGCCTTTGAAGCAACCACCTACGTGGAGTCCTGGAATTGTAATTACCCAACCTCCAATTTGGCAAGTAGAGGTTTTCTTACAATATAACCATCCCCCAAATAATGGTCCCTCCTGGTGGGAGGTAGAGAGACTGTGTGTCGCATGGGTCCAAGACAAAGATGTTACTGATTTGGACGCTCAAACAGCTGCGTAAGAAGAAAATTCCCAGTGTTCATCTTGGCTGAGGTCTTGGTTCATCTTGGATGCTGTGAGGTCAGCCTTTCGGTTTTATGTACCTGCTTGTCGTGCAATGAATGTGCTTACTTCTTAGAAAAATAAAAGGACACAATAAAATTAAGTTGCTTCTACTCCCCTTTGGTTTCTATGAAAAAAATGCTAAATATGCCATGTTAAAATTGAGCGCCACGGAGCCGTCTGGACATTGTTCCTGGAGGGGATAGAGAACTTTAGGGCTAGGAAGGACCCGTGAGGCAACCATTTCAGTAGATGAAGAAATGGACTCAGAGACGTCCTATGGTTCCGTGATGGCGGCTCACCTCATCTGTCAGCAGCAGACCAGAAAGGAGACCTCCTATCCATCCTTCCACCTGCTCCCCATGGCTTGCCTGTCCTATGTCCCCTTCCTCCCCTTCCTCAGGAAACTCAGTGGGACCAGAGCTGCCAAGAAGTTCCTGTACCTTAGGGTGCCTCTCTTCACCGGATTGGTCTTTTTTTTTTGTAAGTGAATGTCAGGAAAATTGTTCTTTCCTCAAATACTTGTTTAGGAACTTGGGGTTTAAGTGGACCCCTCTGGTAACCATTAGCATTTTCTAATCAAGGAACAGTGAAAATAAAACCAAGATTAATGGATTCTTTCCTAGGTTTGCACAGCCATAACCTTGGTCGAAGGGCAAAGAAGATCATGTGATGATCTCTTTTCTTTTCTTTTCTTTTCTTTTTTTTTCAACGTTTATTTATTTTTGGGACAGAGAGAGACAGAGCATGAACGGGGGAGGGGCAGAGAGAGAGGGAGACACAGAATCGGAAACAGGCTCCAGGCTCTGAGCCATCAGCCCAGAGCCTGACGCGGGGCTCGAACTCCCGGACCGCGAGATGGTGACCTGGCTGAAGTCGGACGCTTAACCGACTGCGCCACCCAGGCGCCCCAATGATCTCTTTTCTATAAAGGGGGACACCATTTTGCATCCCGAATCCTAGCTCAGTGTTGACCATGTCGCATTCCAAGTGAGGCAGAGTAAAAACTAAGGGTTTCATAGGTGCGAATACCTCTGGCCATTTCAGTATGTCTGGGTTCCTCAGAAGCAGACCCTGAGACGGGGGATTCATGTGCAAATGACTTACAAAAGAAGTCTTCCCAGGGACTTGGGGGAGCAGGACAAGGAGCGGGAGAAGCCAAGTATAGATGTGCTCTTCTGTTAAGTCCCTACCTCAGCCAGAGCCCGCAGAGGAGCCCTGCAATGCCAGTTACACCTCAGAGTCAGTCCACACCTGGGCCAGGAGAGCTCACCTTCCTTCTCTCTGCACCTGTCACTCATTGGTCAAGGGCCAACCCGACCAAGTGAGTTCCCAGGTGACCCCGGTTCTCTGTGAGCACAGTCACACAGAGTAGTCTTCCGGAGTGAGCCACGGGTGCAGGCCAAAAGCAGAGACGCAGGGCCAGGTGTTGGACACGGGAGACGGGAAGGGAAATGGAGAGGATCTTGGCCCGGTCCCGTCAGTGTCTCCTGCACCCCAACTTTGGCCTGAGCTTCTCGAATCTTGATACCTTCTACTATTCCATTTATGTCTTCCAGGATCTCTTACCCTGACGTCTGGGTTGGAACATGTAGTGGACATTTGTTGTTTTCCGATTGCCCGATGTCGATTCCGTCTTTCCTTCAATAATCGTAATTTCATCATTATTAGGTAATTTGGCAATACTAAACTAGTAGTAATCTCAGGAAATTATTCTCAGTGTGTATCTTTTCGCAGAACTGACTAGCGTGGACTTCATGGGTGAGCCAGTGCCCAAGGCCCCGGCGCTCAGCACAGTCCTTTCCCTCCCGGCCCTGTGACTCGCTCAGGGATGGTACTCCAGTCAGGAGTTGAATACAGGAAACAGGAATGACTCTGGAAATTTTTGAGCAGAGATACATTTTCTACTGGGGAACAGGTGCTCATAAGGTCCCCGGAAGGGCCGGAGGAGTAGGCTCTGACTGGGTCTCCAGGAAAGATGCTCAGGCTCATCAGAGATCAAGTAAGAAGATGGAGAGGAAGCAGCCCCCACCGCCCAAACCATCGTATTCAAGAATGTCCCCAGTGGTTACGGTCCAGGCCTGAGAAGCTTCTGAACTAGCCGTGAAGCTAGAGAGTATATGCGGAACAGCTGTTCTTGTCCAGGAGCCGCGGCCAAAGCAGCAGGAAAGTGGTACCTCTGTCGCTGCTGCCTTCCAGATCTCTCGCCAGGATAGCTGACGGGTGGCTGCTATTTTGCGGAGCCGAGCAAGAGGCTGGGGATATAGATGTTCGGGTTGTAGCCTTTGCAGCCCAGGGGGGCGTTCCTAGAAGGGGTCGGAATGGGCTCTGAGGGCCCGTTCCTGTGACCTCCCACCAGATGGGCACATAGCCCAACTCACACAACAAGAGTCAGGACTTGGGTTTGGCCAAAGAGGGGGAAGAAAAGGTCTCTTTGTTTCCCGCCGGATGTGAACATGAGTAGAGTTCCTTTGGAGCTGCTGGAAGCCATCCGGACATCGGCTAAGGTCTGCCGTCTTGGAGAGCCGAGCCAGTTTGAGAGATCTAGAATGACCCGGGCTCCGTGACACCTCTTTAAAGGCCCGGAGAGGGGAGGCGACCTGGTCAAGGTCACACAACAGGGATGGGCAGAGCTGGGTCTAGAACACCTGACACCCATTGCGGGCTTTTTCCCGTCATGTGCTCCTGGCCTCCACTTAGAGCCTGTCAGCCCTTTCCTCTGCCCAGCAGCTGGTAGGGGTTCACAGTCCCAGTTCGTGAAAGAAGCCGATTGGCCTGACCCCTCTAAGCAAGCACAGCTGCCTGTAGAGGGGCCTTAAGCAGAAAAGCACTCAGAACGCATTTTCGTGGCAGACCTGGTGGAGCCTGGTGTGTATGAATAACTCATAGCTGGAGCCTGGCTAGTGAGGAGTGCAGAGCTGACTTTGCAAACACCCTAGGGGTTCTCTCTGAGTGGCACACTAAAATGTGGCCACACCGGTTCAGGCTATTTTAAGCTTCGGAAACCAAGGGAGGTTAGGCGGGGTGAACCGGCGGGCACTGAGGGCGGATGAGTTCCAGGCCGGGTTTCTCTCTGCCTCCAAGGTCACCTTGGGTCCCTCTCCCGTCGCCCGTGACCTTGCTTCCCTCTTCCCTCTGGAAGGATGGGAAGGAGGGACCCTGAAGACCTCAGGGGGGAAGGAGCTGAGAAGAAGCACAAGTGGGGGTGAGCACCTGGTCTGGTGCACCTGTTAGACGGGAAAAGGGGTGAAGGTATCGCCTGCCAGATCTTGAGCGCTTCCCCTCTATGTATTTATTTACATCAATTTTATTTAATCCTCACAACGACCCTGGGGGGTCCTTACAACCGTTATCTTCATTTGTCACAGGAACAGGCAGAGGCTCAGAGGAAGCATGAAGCAGACCTAGGGGCCCACGGTGACACAAGAGAACTGGCATTTGAAACCAGATGGGCCTCTATCCTGTGATGTGCACATACTATGCCCTGTGGTCTCCAAACCCAATAGTAATGGCGTGTACTACGTATGTGCGGCTGTCTAGGCCTCCCGACAGCTCGGGAAGTTCCATTTATAAACCCCGTTCTTCAGACGAGAAAACCAAAGCTCAAAGAGCTCAGGCGATCTGCCCAAGGGTATGCACTCAAACGTGGAATGCCAGCCCTCTCCGTCCACAGCCCAGGCTCTTGCCTTTTCACTTTCAAGCGCAGAGACTTTCGGTGCTACGGAACAATCTCACGGGCTCTCATGGGATAACTAACTCCCATTCCTCCTCATTTTCCACTGAGGAAACTGAGGTACCCTAGGGGTGGGTGACTCACGCCAAGTCACACGGCTAATGGACGGATGGGCAAGAACCCGGACTCTGGGCTCTTTGCTCTGCGTAAGCACACTCTTCATTCCCAACTCACATTATAATTTCAGGGCTGTTTTGCCTACATTTCTAGCTAATCTTTGTTTGGCAGAAGCTTCCGCCATTTTGGCTTCCAGTTTCTCTGTAAGTTCATGTCATCCTCTGTCAAGGAGTTGAGTGACCTGTACCTGCATGAAGAGATTGAGTTAGGGCTTCTGTCATTATGGTGGATACTTCTATAACAGGAACGCCCTCCTGCAATACAATGTTGACACCTATACTCTTTTGCCAGTGAGATCCTGAGCACAGCTATGCTAAAACTCAGACATCAAGGGGCGCCTGGGTGGCTCCGTCGATTAACCATCCGACTCTTGATTTTGGCTCGGGTCATGATCTCACGGTTCGCGGGATGGAGCCTTGTGTTGAGCTCTTCGCTGACAGCTGCTTGGGCTTCTCTTTCTCCTTCTCTCTCTGCCCCTCCCCTGCTCACATGGGTATGTGCACCCTCTCTCTCAAAATAAATAAATAAACGTTTAAGAGAAAAACTCAGACAACAAAACTCCTCTAGGTTCCCTTTCGTATTGTCCTTGCAAACACCTCTTGGCCAGTGGAAGGGGGCTCGGGGCTGGCACGGGGAGTGGAGGAGAGTGTAAGCAGTGGGAGAGATAAAAAAAAAAAAAAAAAAAAAAAAAAGCCTAGAATCTGGGAACCAGTAGGCATTTGATACGATTTGGCTTTTCTAGAGTATTTTAGACAATATCATTTTTTTAAAAAAAATTTCTAATTGTGGTAAAGTGGATGCACAGTTCTAAATAATAGAACAACTACGGCAGAAAGCCACATTTTAATTCCTTGACTGACTCCTTTTCTGAAATCAACAATTATTTACCAAACTTCTCACCTTTACCAAGTATTATAGAAGCCAGGTACTGAGGATCCAGAAAGGAATCAGACTGGGTCCCTTCCCTCCCGGAGGCCACATGCTAGCAAGAGAGACAAATACAGGCGTGAGTAGCTCTGAAGCCGTGTGCCCAGTGTTGTGACGTGGACAGGCTCAGTGTCATGACAAAGAGTACATGGCCGTCGGCATTTCCTTGGGTGAGGAAGCGTGGGATGCTTGAGCTCCACGGAGGCCTGGGAGGCTGCCCACGGGGGAGGTGGGGCGTTTCAGGCAAAGGCAATGTCTTGGGTAAAGGCCTATTGTTGGGACGAGACACCCGGAGGACCCCCAATGTTAGTGGCCACCGGGAAGGTTGTTGGGGAATGAGAGCTGAGGTGGGAGAGCGGGGCAGGTTTGTTTTCGAAGAGCCCTGCATGTTACAGAAAGGAATTTAAATTGTCTCCTGGAGGCCACGAGGAGCTGTTGAAGAAGTTAAGCAGGAATGTGACGTGAAGGGGTTTCTATTTTAGAAAGTCACCCTGGCTGCTGTCGTTGGATGAATGGGATGCTTAGTGAGACCAGCAGTGGGGAAGCCATTTAGGGGAGGATGTCAATGACCAGATCGAGGGCTGACTTGGCACTGAGTGGGCCCTAGGGACCAGAAGGCAGAGACAGAGAAGAGAGTACACGTGCGTTGAGATATTTAAGCAGAGGAAGACAAAGGAATCAAGGATGAGTGCTAAATTTTTAACTGGGTGTTTGGGGGGCTAGCATGCTAAAAAAAAAGGGGGGGTTCTCCTAAGAAACTAAAAAATATTATTATTATGGTATACAGCAAGTTAGGAAAATAGAGAAATGAAAACAACTCCCAGTAATCCCATCATTATGGCACAAACTGGTGTGCATACTTTCATTTACTTCCTTCCAGTATTTCCCCCTGGTTTGTAACCCACAGTCAGTTTCTTAGATGACACTTTATCCTGAGCGTCGGCGGGTTAATGGGAAATACTGGAAGCGTCTTCAAGCCTGGGAAAGACTCACTTTAACACCCATTGCTGGAGCTTCCACCTTCCTTTCTTATTTTGAGGAAAGCCATAAAAATGATCAAGATGATGGAACACCTCATGCCTTTGTGTCCTGGAAAATTCAGCCCGAGATGCCAGCACATGACAGCGTTCAGATGAATCCTTGCTGTGGCTTGTGAGGCCCCCTCGGTAGGGGAGCTGGGGGGGAGAGCTTAGATTTTTTCTTTTAGCACCCTGCCAGGACAGTCCCTGAGCCTAGTTCGGCCTCTAGTCCTGCTCCACAGGGCGTGGCCAGCTTGGAAAATAAAAAGTAATTGATGGGAGGCTTACAAAAAAAGTTGTCCTGGCGCTAGCTGGCTCTCGTGGGTCAGAACAATTTGCTGTTGGCAAGGTCCGTGTTTTGCATAGGAATGGAGGGGGAAACTGCAGCCTTCCTTGAGGAAGGTATTATGCAGAATGTCAGCAGGCTTGGCTTTGCATGGGAGGCCTCAGGGGGACAACCGGACAGTGGCCTTATTCTGTGTTATCAGGCTGAAGGGGGAGCTTGGGCAAAGTAGACATTTGATGGAGAGAGAGAGGCAAACCTGGAAGGGGAGGCAGATCAGTCGGCTGACCTGGTGCAGAGATGTGCTTTCCATGGAGCATTGGCAGATAGGGGGCGGCTGGATTCGGTCCTTGGATTGTCCCTGCCCTTCACGGCCACCAGAGGAGCTTTGCCTCTCCTGGGTGCGTCTGGGAGAAAATACGGTGATCAATGAACCCAGGGCAGGGGTGGGGGAGATTAAAGGTAGGAGATGGATAGTGTGAACCTGGGAAAATGCTAACACATGCCCTTGCGCAGGGAGAACAGGATGGCATCCAGCAGTATGTTCTCTGGGGCTTTGCCCAGGCGAATTTTCCATGACAATGGCCGCTCTATGTTCTTCCATGGAGCACTGGAATGGCTTTGCAGGCCTCGAGTGGCCTGGCGGTGGAGTTGGAACAGGCTCCCTTTGGACTTCCGGCCCCGCTCAGCAGCAGGCAAGAGACCTGGGCTGTGGGTTCCCCAGGAGGCCGGACAAGCATTTCCCCCGGCGGCCCCTGCAGTTCTTACAGAAAAGGGCCTTTACTGGTCACAGGAGGGGTCGTCCAGGGCACGTGGGTCACTGTCCTCGACCGCTGGGCTCTTTCATGCAGGCTAGAATGAAGGTTGGACTTTTCACTCCGCATGGGTCCCTGGGAAATTTTGCAAGACGGTGCGTCAGAGCGTTTGTGTGGCTTCCTAAGGCCCTTCACACTCCGTCCACGTGAAAATGCCTGGAGAGGCCAGAGAGAAAGACACCCAGGAGCTAACGCGAGGTTGGACCATGCTAGCAAGGGTGGAAACTTCGTGGTCAGCAGAGTGGCAAGCTGCTTTTGAGATGAACGGGGCTCTTTAAAAATAGATAAAGAAAACCGAATGACATTTTTTTTTTTTTAAAGGAAACCACTGATAAAGGAATTGTGATGTAAACAAAGAAAAATGTGAGCGCCCTGTTCTTTTGAGAGCAATAAAGGCAGCGAACAGGGAAATGCCAAAAGCTGTGACCCATAGTGTGCACTATTCTCGGATCTCATTTCCATTTGCACACAAAAGGGAGATTCTTGTTTTCAAGTTCGCCTTCACAGAAAGGTATAACTCAGTGAAGGAAATGAGCTATGATAATAATAATTATTATTTTTTAGTTTGTTCTTTCAATCAAAATAGCTCTTAGGTAGAGTATACCATTGCAACTTAATCTTAAGTCAACATGTGGTCTAGAGAGCCTGCGCAGGCCCCATGTTCACGCATAGGGCAATGGCATGTGGGTAAGTCTCTCTCCATAAGGAAGTCAGCTTCTGTTAATCCCGTGGGATCTTCCACTTACAGGGCTCCTAGGCTTCCTTTGTTAAAGCATGTGAGGGGCGCGTGGGTGGCTCAGTCGGTTAAGCGGCCGACTTCGGCTCAGGTCATGATCTCGCGGTCCGTGAGTTCGAGCCCCGCGTCGGGCTCTGTGCTGACAGCTCAGAGCCTGGAGCCTGTTTCAGATTCTGTGTCTCCCTCTCTCTGACCCTCCCCTGTTCATGCTCTGTCTCTCTCTGTCTCAAAAATAAATAAACGTTAAAAAAAAAAAAAATTAAAGTGTGTGATTCCTGAAGGCAGAGCCAGAACCAAATCGAACCTTCCTGACTCTTTTGGTAGCAAGCGATAGAAACCAATATGCGCTACTTTATAAGCACACAGAGAGGGTGGGAAGGGGGTGGGGGGGGGTGCTGGAAATTGACTGGGTCATGTAGCTGGGAGCAACACGGGCAGAAAGAGCATGCATCCACTGCAGTCTGCCTTAGTGCCCGAAGGTGACAGTAGCGTGAGCGCCCCCCCCATCCCTGCACCCCAAAGGGCTACATGCACTTCTCTGTTGTCACTGGGCCATGTCCCATTCAGGAGCTTTTCTTTGACCTCAGCTCACCTTTTCCCTGTTTGAGCCCGTAGCATGCATTCCACTGGAAATCCTGGTCTTTCTAATTCATATTCTAGAAAGACCAAGGCCCACAAAATAGTTTTGGACTTGTAACAGCCCAAGAGCCCGGAATGGATAGGATGTCGTGGTGTTAGAATTTGTGCACTGGGGCAGAAGCTGGGGCAGCAAGCTGATACAACTAGAAGTCCTTCCCCTTCCGTCTCCGTAAAATTGCCTGTGCCCAAGATTCCAGGGAGTAGGCCTTTGTATGAAGTCAATTTGTGCTGCTTCACACCACCCAACAGCCCATAATTATTGACTTCTGCCTGTGCTGCTGGAGGTAAAGAATAGAAGAGGAGACTGTCTTTATTGCGTGTAACAGAGACCTATTCAGCTGAGCTCAGATAAGGATTCCTCTGGCAAAATTTCACGGACATCCACGAACAGGGCTCTGAGCACTGAGTGTCACAGAGGATGGAGAGGGGAGATGACTGTGCGTTCATGCTAGGCATGCCAACAGCAGGTTTCTTCCTCCTCATACCTCTCCCTGGAAATGTGTGTACTGTGTGCTTTTTACTGAGCTCTGCCCTCCTGCTAAGGTATAAGAAAGGCATTCATCTTACTCACAGCTGTGTCCCCGTAAGCAACCCAAAGTGTGGCCCAAAGGAAGTCCTTCTTGTATTTCTGTTCAGTGAGTTCATGGGTCTTCACTTTATGCTCCACCATTTCAATGACCAGCTAACTCTGTGTGCCTGCTTCTATCAGGCCTGCTCTCAGCTGGTTCCTCTGGTGCCTCTGCTTTTCCAGCGTTTTCCCCCATATCTCTGGATCGCACCCATCACGATCTTTTCAACCTCTTCTCCATTTTGACCTTTCGGTTTTAGCTTCCACCACTAGCTGACCAAGTCAGTTAGTAAACTAGGGTAGCCTAATTTCTTAGCTCAAATTCTTGCAAGGAAGGGAGGGAGGAAGGCAGAGAGAGAGAAAACCAATTAGCTAGGTCATCCGTTTGTACTAGGTCATATGTCTTGAGCCCGCCAGAAGATGGACTGTCCTTGCGTCTGATGTCCACTTTGATCATCGGCTGAGGTGGAGGATAGAGGTTAGTATCAGCTGGTTCAAAATGTAGGTTCCTAGGCAGTAGGGTCTGTGGACCAGGCAGTTTCTCAAAGAATGGAGTAAGTACGAAAGGCAATGTTTGACTTCTCTCGTAAAATAAGACAAACTCTCTAAAGAGCTTATTACAGTTACATAAGACTTAAAGGCAGGTCAATATTAACCAGTATAGGATATGTTCTTGCCGTCTAACAACCCTGCCTCCCTTCTTATAAGAGACATCTCAGGCCACGGCAGAGTTTGCGTGACCCAGGATAGGTTCATCATTGGACCTCAACTCCCTCGCCATAGTGATTGAGTCAAAGGTGAACCTGTGACACAACAGAGTCAATAAGAGTTCTTCTTTGAAATTTTTAACAATGGCTCTGAAAGGGAGCAGACCCCTTTGTTGTCTCTGATCATGGAGCTGCTGGGTTATGAGTTTCTATTGCTGGCAGCCATATCCTCCATCGTGTGGTGGAAAGAATAAAATACAGAAGTGGGGACAAGACACTGAGAAAGAAGCTCGACAGCTCTGGCTCCTAAAAGCCTAAGGTGGGCTCCACCCTTGTTCTTGTTCTTCCTGGTATTTGGTTCAGAGGTCCAATAAATTCTTTCTCTCCATTTCTCTCTCTCTCTCTCTTCTTTTCTCCTTCTCTTCCCTCTTCCTCTCTTTGCTTAAGCTAATTTAAGTGGACTTTCTTATGCAACCCAGGGAGTTTTGAATTAAAACAAATGCTAAATCTGGCATTTAAATGAAATATTTGTGAAATGAGCAAAACTCTGAAAGCTATGGGCATCCAAGGGAAAGAGAGACAAAGAAAGAGAGACAGAAAGCTAGCAATTAAGCCAGCAAGCAGCACTGGCCCAAGAATCTGGAAAAGACTTCGTGGAGGCTTGAGACTTCATAATGAGGATTGAACTTGACATTGAAGAGGGATGGACTATGAAAAGATAAAGGGTGGGATGAGGGAAAGCCTTCCAAGTGAAAAAACATGGAAGAAGGTAGGAAGGAGGAAATGAGCAGGACCTAAAAGTGAAAACACTGTTACTTTAGCATTGTTTTCCTAAGGTTGATTTCATGTATTGATTTCAAACAAAAATTCTTTCAGGATGAAAAATTCTTTTGCATCCCTTTCATAACCAACAATCTCTACTATTATGTTAATTCCAAGATTGATAGTGCTGGTCTTCTGGAAATACCGAGTGGGATTTTCATGATCCCCATGTCACCGAGAAACTCATCCTCAATGAGGAATGACCGTGATAAGAATAGACATAATTTCGAATTTCATAGCATCTTACTTTCTATGATTTAAAAGTTCTTCCTGGAAGGCAGTAACTCATCTTCAACATCTTCCAAAGTGCCTTTAGCTTCTACTTGGTGCATGGTGGACCTGGAATAGATCTAAAATTGTTCCTGGGTTAGATACTGTTTTAAAATTTAATCACAGGTTCATGAAATCTATGAATTCTCTCCCGAGAAAAAAATATATACACATAGAAAAATGTCTGCACAAAACAGCAAAGGGTATTCAGCCATCCCTGAGACCCAGCCACAGATCTCTAGGGAAGCATTGGGTCCCTGGTTAAAAATGCCAGTAGCTGGGTGGGGAGGTTATTTTGGCATTAGTATTTTAGTTACCTGGCAACACCTTTTTCCTAGAATAGCCCATGTAAATCTTTTTCTGCGGTTTTCATTCACGGTGCCTTGTTTTCTTGCAACTTGGTTATTTATTTATTTACTTATTTATTTTACCATGACCTGCTCATTTTCCTTGGGAAATTATTTGTAGGACTGTTTTGAGACCTAGGTTGGAGAGCATTTTTTTCAAAGAGGATTTGTGTTTGCTTCTGCCAGGCACTTAAAAACTCTACCAGTTCAGAACCCCTTTAAATTATATTAGAAGCTTCAGATTTTTTTTGACCATCCAGGTGATGTGAATTTGGGCTCAAGTGATGGGCTGGATGGTATCCCTCAAAAAGACATGCCTACTTCTTAACCCACAGAATTTATTAATGTTGCCTTATTTGGAAAAAAGGATCGCTGCAGATGTAATTAAGCTAAGGATCTTGAGCTGCGATCATCCTGGGTTATCTAGGTGGGTTCTAAATCCAATGACAAGGGTCCTCATAAGAGACACACGCGGAAAGATGCACGGAGTAGAGGAGTCAGAGTTAAGGAATGTCAAAAGCCAGGAGGGAGAAGAGCGAAAGAACAGAATCTCCCCTAGAGCCTTTGGAGGGAGCACGGCCCTGCTAACACCTTGACTTCAGGTTGTTGGCCTCCAGAGCTGTGGGAGCACGAATTTCTGTTGTTTTAAGCCCCTGGTTGGTGATCTTTGTTACGGAAGCTACAGGAAACCAATACAGGCTCCAAATAGGACTGGCCTGTTATTACAATTTCTCTTGTTCCCTTTCTCCAGCCTGCTTTGCTTAGCACCAAGACAGCATTCCTTGCAGGAACAGAGATGTCAAAAACCATGCAGGACATTTTACCCACAGGTCAGCCCGCCAGTTTCCTTGATGTCGGCGGAAGGCATAAGATTGCCAGGTCCGAGACGAATGTTTACGTCTCACAGCAGCATCAGTGGCCAGAGCACTTGTGTAGGGTTCCCTGCACCCCAATTCCCACAAGGATGCGACGAGGACCAAATAATACCCGCACACACAGTGGGTTTCATTATAGGAACGAAACCTTGAGGTCCGTGAGCCGAATCTTTTACATTGGTCAGTAAACAGGCCTGCCTCTGGCTTGACAAGGAGACAGTATCTTTATTACGCCAGATCATAAGTCTGCCTGTCTTTATTCTGGGGAGACACCATCTCTATTTTCCAAGACAGTAAGCAAATCTGTTCTTTCCTCAGGAGGGAGAAACCACATCTTCTCAGGCTGCTGGTTATGCAAACATCCTTGAAAAAATAATCCAGAATGAAGGTAGTTAGTGGTTGTGCTCACAAGATGTGCAGAAATATAAGGGACCCATGCAGAATTGTCTCCCAACAGAGAGCTGGGGGGTGGGCGGTGGGCTGCATTGACTTCTAACTCACTCTCACTCTGAAGGTGTATTTGTTATCAATTGCTGCATAACCCAATCTGGCCTATTACCAGAAACAGACCACAGCAGCTCATGCGTAACTGCCTGATGGTGACATAAAGGGTAACATGAAGATTGAATGATTCCTTCCATGAAGCAGCAATGAGAGAAACGTGCTAGTTTCAAAGGGGGTAACAATCTGGTTCACAAACTGCTCAGAGATGTGGTATAGTCATTGTAGCCCAATGTCCTGCAAGGCTATTTGAACTGTCTTGCAAGGTGGTTCTGAAAGAAAGCTCAAATTATGTGGAGCAACTATAGTCTTGTTTTTAAAAACGGAGCAGGGATGGGGGCCGCTTTCGGGGTGACTGCTTTGAATAAGGCCTCCCTTATTCAGATTTAGGGTTCTGTATGTCTGTGAAACAGCAAAACCGGAAGCTCACTGGTTGATAATTCTACTTACTGAGAGCCCAGCACTGAATTGTGCGGGGGAAGGCAGGCAGAAATACAGTCAAGGGATAAAGTCAGAGAGGGTAAGCTGTACCCAGGACCTTTCGCTGCCTAATGGCGCCTTTGCACCTCCAGGGGCTCGGTGGTCAATGCATTGCTCAAGGCTTCAGTGGAAGCCGAAGGACATAGGACTTTTGGGAAAACCCACCTCAGCCCCTGTCATCTGTTTTCACTTGTGGTTTCCATATTTGCGGTGCTCTCTGAGTTGGGCAGCTCTTCTTCTGTTGAGAAGTTTGTCACCTGCCGAATGACGCGGCCTCTTGGGGGAATAAAAGTACCCAAACCACGATAGAGTGACACATCGGTTCACCATAACGCCTGTGCTCTGCCACTTGCGTTGGTTCTATTGGTATCAGACCCAATTCTGCGGAGGAAGAAAGCCACTGAAACGGAAGCAGATAAAATGCAGGCCTGCTGACTGATGGTGCTAGGAGGAGGAGAGGGGGAGGCGGCCCGGTAAAGAAAATCCAAATGGCCTTTCTTAATTGAAACTCAACGTGTCTGAATTCAGTACCTAATCTAGAACAAAACCCAACCCCTGAGATGTGAACTTTCTTTTTCTTCTTTTTTTTTTTTTGTTTTTCTTTTTCTTTTTGAGAGCAAAGCACATGTTTCCCCCTGCGTCAGCGATGGAGAAAATGCTGAGTTAAGGGCAGCCAAAGGACGTGAACTTGAACTGAAGCTTGAAGATATAGGCTATCCCAGATAGAATCTCGAGATTAGGAGACATTTTGATATAGAGCTGAACATAAGTCTTTTCTCCTCCAAAGACCAGTTACCCTTTGTTCTGGAAGTAGCAAGGGAGAGCCTACTTTTCCCAGGGTGGAAAAAAAATTTTTTTGAAGGCCTCGATTCAGCAAAAACCACAGTTTTCCCAAGACTTATTTTGGTTCTTTATCTTGGGGCAGAGAGGACATTAGACCTTGAGTCAGAATGTATGTTTCTAAGGGTGAAGTTGTCTCCAGGTATGGCACTTGTAGGCTTTACTTAGAGCTTGTAGAAGCACAATGACCCTTGGTGGCCGTGGGTTGACTTGTGGTCCAGTGGCATGGTGAGTGGCTGCATGGAAAAGACTGACGCAGACAGTATGGAAAAGAGCCTTGCTGCTGTCCCTGCACAGATCCTATAACAAGACAGAAGGGTCTTTATGCACATACTCTGCTCTAGATCAGGGTCTGGAATCTTCAGAATGAGGCTTAAGAGAGTTGGCTCACCCAGAGGGCCATGCCCAGCCCTGGCTATAATGTCCCTCTGGGCCAGCCTTTGGACCAGCTAAACTAGGGGCAAAATGGAACTTTAGAGGACATCCTTACTTCATAGTAGGGGACAGTGAGACCTGAAGGTAGGAAGGGCTTTACCTAAGGCTTTGTGGTCACTGTGTTGGTCTGGTCCCCTAGTAAGCAGTCTGCAAGACAGAATTCGATATGCCAGTATACTATTAAAGAACACACCTGTGTGTGGGAAAATGAGGAGGGAGCTGGAGAAGACCACAAGGCAGGTCTGATCTGAGTGGAAGCATCCTAGACTGCTGTGCAGGCCAAGGCAGGTTCACAAGGCTGTTGGGGTGGGACAGCCAAAACTGGCTGGGAGAGGAGTCTCATGTCTTTCAGAAAGGGGGCCAACTTAGAATCTCCACCACGTCATTCACTGGCCTCTGTGAAAGGCCAGCTGTGGATTTCAGGGGTGGCAGCTGGGGCCCTAGGTTGATTTCACTCCCTGTAGTTTGAGGTCTACTGACACATTCTCACAGTCAACTCAATGCACTTGATCTTGGACACAATCGGTACCCATCTTCTCCCTTCTCCTCTCTCCATTCTAAATGCCTCTTACCTTCTGCTCTCACCTTGGCAGGTCTTGGTGGCTCACTTAGTGGTATGACCCAAACCGCCATTCCTGGGGATGCCTAAATCCTTGATAACATGCCCTTTCCAGGCTTGGGTTGGTGCACATGTCTACTTGTAGTTACAGGGAGGCAAAGGAGTCCCAGGTGGTACCCAAGTGCATCGCCTGGATTCACACAAATTCTTCTCTGCCCCCATCATATAAAAGCAGCTCTCTGTTCTCTGGATTATCAATCTCAATAGCCCCTGCCAGTATAATGATTTCTGTCTTCTCCTGCTGATCCTTGGGCGTGAGTTCAAAGCACACTGATGGCAGTCATAAATTATATCTAAAGGCGCCCTTGCTGTGCTCCCTACCAAGAGTGGGTCCCTTTGGGAGACCAGGATCTTCAACCAGGCAGAGTCCAGAGTTGCAGCGGCAGGAAGCTCAAGATCCCCAGTGGGTCATCAGGAGTGATGGCAAGTGGGGCCACTGCTGCCTCTACCCGCCCTGGTTTCTAAACTCACATAGCCTTCCTTCTGGAGACATAATGCCATACAGGAGTCTCTGACTTGATAAACATACTGCATCCTAAAGGATGCACACCACTTTTTTCTGAGGGCTTCTTCTGAGTTGACACTCAGCTGTCTCTTTAGAAGGCTGTTCCAGTATTCTGGGAGGTCGGCTGTTGAGGACAGATCACCAAGTCAGCTGCCGCGACAGATATCCAATTGGAGAATGACATGCCAGTCTCTGCACTTTGCAGGTACCCTCAATTTGCAAGGATGCCTGACTTCAGGGAGGATGTTATACTACCTGTAATTTACTTTCAAACACTACCATACCCAACATGATAGATACATCTTCGGTGTTAAACTCCGGGAAGCTAGTCGACACTCGACACTCGGAGTACGAGAACTAGGAACCCACACTCTAGCAGTGGTGAGTTTGCATTTGAAAACTCTAAAGGTCACTACAAGCTTTCACCTGTTATGCTAATGACCTCCAGATACATTCTCCATCCTCCACCCTGCCGTGTGTAGGCCCTGAGAGCTGACCTTCATGAAAGGCAATAACTCATCCTCCCTGCCTCTGGCTTCCTATAAGGTTCAGCTGGTGGAAGGTACGGCAGGAGATTGCAGTCTGGAAGGAGGGAGAGGCTGGGGTATTTATTCCTCTTCCCCACCCACAGCCCAGGCAAACCCTCGGGGTTGCAGATTGGTGGTGCCCCCTTTCCTTTACCGAAGGCTGCAGCTGCCGTTGAGCAAACCTGTGGTCGGCTACCACTCCCTCCGGGTTCTGAGACACTCTTCTCGTGTCCCTTCAGGCTCAGGACAAGGATGGCAAAGCCTCGTACAGCTGCGAGCACCCTGGGGTGCCTCCTTTTGCTGTGGCTTTGACTCTGACCTCTCCTTTGCAACAGGTCCCTTCTTAAAACTTTTCTCCCATCACCTCGTTTGAGCGTGCCATCCGTTTTCCGCCAGGACTTTGACAGATAGAAATACTTTTACCTCAACTCAACACTAACAGGTTTATTCATGAGCATGGGAATGTTTGGAAGTGATTCTTACGTTGCTGATATGCGTGGCGTTCAAATATGTGAGTCAATTGGCTAGAAATGGTGTATGGGCACCTCTGCCCTTGCACAAATAGAGTGACAGAGCCGAGAAAGTTCGACGGCCTATTCCTTCTGGATCGCCATCTTGAGCCTAAGATCCACCCACCTGTTTTGCCCCTGACCATAGGGGTCTTAGTGAGAACTGGACAGCTGGCTGAGACTCGTCAGTAGAATACTCTCACATTTGCCCCAAGGGAAGCCAAGGACAGAGTGCAAACTTTATCAAGTTTGCAGGCGGGTTGGATGACTGTTTTTGCTTTGTTCTGTTATGCCCGCTTGCTTATAAAAGTTAGTGAGCACGTCAGAACTTGACTGGTACTTCTAGATTGTGAAGTGAGAGACTCTTCACCCCCTCCTACCTCAAACTGTCCGAAGCTACGGATACTACCTGAGAAAACCACCCTGCAATTGTGAACCGTCAAGCTGGCTTAGGTCGGACCCCCACAGAGAGAAGCACTCTTCTCTCCCCCCTGATGAGGCTGGAAGGGAACCACTTTTCCCAGATGCTGGGCCTCCCCAAAGACCAAAGACCACAGCGGCATTGCCACTTCCCATGCCCTTCGTGGACCGAATGTGGGAAGAGGGAGGAAGAGTTTGCCGTTTCTTAGGAAGTACAGCAGTGGTTCCCTGGCCCCGTACCTGATGGTTCTTTTCAGAGGCTGGGGTGTGCAGGTTCTGTTTTCGTCTCTGGGCCCTCATCACAGGTTTGGGGCCCTAAGTCACATCAATACCTTTATTAGAAGTCATATTTACAAGTGTAGCATTTCATTGCAGGAAATCTCCGGAGAGATCCTGTGGCTAAAATCTTCAAATTACGGGAGAGGTAAAGAGGCCCAGGGAGGCTAAGCTGCTCGTCCAGGGCCACTCTCATTTGGGGGGGCAGAGGTGTAATTGGAAGCCAAATTGCCCACTGTGTGCAGTGCCGTGTGTGCTGCTGAGCCGACTGGGCAGGTTTAAGTGCAGGGATTGTATGGGGGCACGAGGATCAATCACCAAGCCTTCACCCACTACCTACAAGGGGCTCAGAACTATGCCGCCTGGGTCAGGTGAAGTGCAGGAGACAGACAGTGTCCTTTCTTGGAGAATTCACGGTCTGGTTGGGGGCTGTAACTAACCTGGGAAACAGCAATGAACTAGCTCACCGGAGGGGAGTAGCTCCAAGAACACAGGAGCACAAAGAACAGTAATTCAGGAGGTGGGCAAGAGGTCTGCTCCAGACTCAGACAGAACTGGGTTCAAATCCCAGCTCTCCACAGGCAAGCCTCGTAACCTCTCTAAGCCTCACTTTGCCTATCTACGTGGGAATGATAAGGGCCTCTTTCGTAGAACAGTGAAAATTAAATGAGGTCTCGCTGCTAAAATGCTCTGCGTAGAGTTGGGACTACATGGTAAGTGCTCTGTTGGCTAAGTAATATTAGTGTGTTTAGTAATCAAAGAGGAGAAGGGTATCATAAGCAAACGCCTTGGTTCTCGATCAAGCCTGCCCGTGTATGTGGTGCCCCCAAGGGGTCCATTTAGGGGGTAGAAAAATCTTGAAGATGCTAATTAGATGACGGCTGTGACCTGACAAGGAAACACAATCTAGAGAGAGGATTAGTCAAGATCAACCAAGTATGGTGGGATTACCCGCCCGCTGCCATGTCAGGGTTGACTGAGTGTCGCATAGTGTCTGAAGCGTGGTAATCACCTGCTTTCCCACATACTCCGTCGTCTCCAGCCTCTTGATTGGGCCACAAATGCAAGCGCAGGGCTAGAAACGAGCAAGAAATCATTCTCAGAGTTGTCTTTGTAGAGCAACCGCCATGGCAGTTGTGTGAAATGGATTAGTCGTTCTTAAGGTTTCTGTTTGCTAATCTCCTTACCAGCTTCACAAATACCCCAAGGTCAGGTTTAGTCCTAGATCAGTCTGCCGTAATGCAACTCTCAGGTAGTAATGCGATGAGGCCTGAGTGCACTCCAGACTCTGAGTTCTTGGTGAGTTAAGTAAAAAAGGTGATCACCAGGCTAGCTGCACAAATGGAACCAGAAGGAGAATGTCTGTCTAGCGGAGGGACATACATTTCGATATATGGAAAATGAAATCAAAGGTTCCAGGAGCCCGAAACGGTCACTTTGGCTCAACAACAGAGATTTTTAATCTGTAAGATGTTTTCACCAGAGAACAAAGCCTTCATCTGGGAAAGACACTGCAAGGACCACCTCCCCCCTACCCCCCATGGTTCTGAATCAGTTGGAAAATTCAGGATACGGAACAAGTGAACTTTGGTTTGGCCAGGTGCATAATCTGACTATTAATACATAGAAAGAATTTACACCTCTCTTAGCACCCGCAGTGGTTACAATGTAGCCTTTTGGACTGACCTGTGCACTGACACTGACTTAATAAAAGAAATAAGCAATAAAAGAAAACTCTCTTCCCAATTTACTGGGAAGAGAAATTCCATCCCCAGATTTGCCCTCAGAGCTTCCTCACTTACCATCCACTGCTAAGGAAATTTTTTTTTACTTAGAATTGTCTAGCTTTGTCTAGTCATTAGCTTTGCAATTTCTCCTGGGAATCCCGTTTTCTCACTTACCTGGATCACGGTTAACTGAAAAATACGTCAATGTAGTAACCACTTCACCTCCATTAGGATGGCTACTATCATTTTTTTCCGTTTTTCTTTTTTTTTTTTAAAGTTGTATTTATTTTTGAGAGAGAGAAAGACAGTGCGAGTGGAGAGAGAGGGACACAGGATCTGAACTAGGCTCCAGGCTCTGAGCTGTCAGCACAGAGCCTAACGTGGGGCTCGAACTCATGAACCATGAGATCATGACCTGAGCTGAAGCACAGAGCCTGGAGCCTGCCTCGGATTCTGTGTCTCCCTCTCTCTCTGCCTTTCCCCCGCTTGTGCTCTGTCTCCCTCTCTATCAAAAATAAATAAACATTAAACAAATTAAAGAAATTAAGACAATACATTTTATGCCATATGTTGTTTACCACAATAAGAAAATCAGTGTAATAAACACCTCAAAAACCCAAGACAGATTGACAGATGGGGAAATGCAAAAGTGGACAGAGAGCTGATAAAACAAGCATAATATGGGGCGCCTGGGTGGCGCAGTCGGTTAAGCGTCCGACTTCAGCCAGGTCACGATCTCGCGGTCCGCGAGTTCGAGCCCCGCGTCGGGCTCTGGGCTGATGGCTCGGAGCCTGGAGCCTGTTTCCGATTCTGTGTCTCCCTCTCTCTCTGCCCCTCCCCCGTTCATGCTCTGTCTCTCTCTGTCGCAAAAATAAATAAATGTTGAAAAAAAAAATTAAAAAAAAATAAAACAAGCATAATAAAATATTAATGGTGGAATCTAGGTGGTGGGTTTATGAGGGGTCACTGTCAAATTTCTTCGACTTTGTTACATGTTGGAAAATTTTTATCATGAAATCTTGGCAAAGAATGAAAAAAACTCAGTGTAGTAATTAAGATCTATATACCTGCATAGATAGACACACCTATGATACCTATGCTCTACGTGTGGCGCTAATATTTATTACGATCGTGGCATCTTTCTCCTAAAAAGAATTCCATCCCTCTAGTAGAGTAGAATATTGTAAGAATAATAGGGAGACTTCATCGTGTTAATTTGCGTAACATCTTTTCCCCTCAGATGACACATACACATTGGTATTTAGAAAATCGCTGGGGTGCCTGGGTGGCGCAGTCGGTTAAGCGTCCGACTTCAGCCAGGTCACGATCTCGCGGTCCGTGAGTTCGAGCCCCGCGTCAGGCTCTGGGCTGATGGCTCGGAGCCTGGAGCCTGCTTCCGATTCTGTGTCTCCCTCTCTCTCTACCCCTCCCCTGTTCATGCTCTGTCTCTCTCTGTCCCAAAAATAAATAAACGTTGAAAAAAAAAAAATTAAAAAAAAAAAAAAAAAAGAAAATCGCTTGGGGTAGAAGGGCTCTTAGCGTGAAGAGCATGGGGCCTGTGCTCAACTTTCCACAACTCCAGTCCTGCTCCTGAGAACTATTGCATTCACTCACTTCTGGGTTTTTTTGCTTCTGGTGGTTATTCCCCTATCTCATTGTATCAACTGATAGACCTCGTCTGTTGACTTCCTGCCTTGAGAGATGTGGAGTTCCCATATACTAGCTCCACCCACGCCATCCCCATTTCCACGGCTGTCCCCCCCCCCCCCCCCGCTGTCCCCCCCCCGCCCCGCCCCTTCCTCCCTGCCAAATAAACACACCACCCTCGGTCCCTCCAGCAGTTGTCTCCACGACTTCAAACGTGTGCCTAGATCTCCATTTCTTGTACTACCAACCATCCCTCTCATGTCGTCATTCTCTGTAAGGTATTTGAAATTCTCATCCTCCTCCACACCTCTGCTCCCACTCACCTTCGACCCACAAACTGTTCGCTGTGTCTTTATTTTTATATCATTGCATCAGTTTGAATGAGCCAAAAAAAAAAAAAAAAAACCCAAACCCAAACGCTACGACATCTCCATGCTGAAAATCCCATTCTCGCGTGGTGAATAATCACACCGCTAAGAACACAGTAGGCACTATAGAAACACCTGGACAGTTGGGTATCAGTCATGGTTGCCAACACTGAGTTCAAAAAACATGGGCCTCACCAGAGCCTCCTTATCCCTGGGGGGGCAGATTGCAAGTTCATCCTCATCCCAAGTGGGAACAAAGACAAAAGGTGTCTCATAAACTTCTTTCTATGTTATTTAAGGAAAAAGCACCACATTCACTCTGCGTCCTTTGCGGGATTCTGAAAGGTCTAACAACTGCATTAGATTTTTTTTTTTTTATTAAAAAAAATTTTTTTTTTCATCATTTATTTATTTTTGGGACAGAGAGAGACAGAGCATGAACGGGGAAGGGGCAGAGAGAGAGGGAGACACAGAATCGGAAACAGGCTCCAGGCTCTGAGCCATCAGCCCAGAGCCCGACGCAGGGCTCGAACTCCCGGACCGTGAGATCGTGACCTGGCTGAAGTCAGACGCTTAACTGACTGCGCCACCCAGGCGCCCCTGCATTAGATTTTTAAAAATGAGATGAAAATAAAGCAAGAGAGAACCGTAACAGACTATTAGAAATAAGGCAGACTTAGGGAATATCCTTGACCTTCTCAGTTTGTCTGAGCTGTCCCTCAAACAGGGACAGCTTCGTTTCTAGGAGAGACACAAAATGGCCCAGAAAGACCATGGCATGAGCCTTCTAGCATGTTGTGTAGCCCGTTTCATCCTGCCGTGCATCTGTGTTATGCACGTGTGTGATATTTCACAGAACTGAATATAGCTTCTATCCAGAGATTCAAGGGTATCGATCATCTTGGTTTTCTCCTTACCCCCTAGCATTAGTCCCTTACTTACTGCATGAGAACCTGAGTCTCCTGAAATGCAGGCCAGTTCACTCTACAACTTTGCTCAAAGATGTCAAGCCTGGCATATTGAGCCCGTAACTGTTCTGTCAGAAGCTGGTTGTTTATCACGTGCTCTGACATGCACGGAGCTTCCTCTGTACCCTCCTTCCCCCAGGACACTGCAAACAGCCTTGTTCCAGGTTTTCACGCCATGCTTTAGGAGTGTGACAGTCCCAGATTGCTGTCTGACACAGTCACTCAAGTAGAAGACTCCTCCCATTTTTTTTATTTGATCAGAGGAGAAAGCAAAAGTTCAGAGCAATTCCAGGTCTTGCTCTAGCGTGCTGATATTTCTTTCTTTCTTTCTTTCTTTCTTTCTTTCTTTCTTTCTTTCTTTCTTTCTTTCTTCTTTCTTTTAATGTGTTTTATCTATTTTGAGAGAGACAGAGAGAGAAAGAGAGTAAGGGAGGATGGGCAGAGGATGGGCCCGACACGGGACTCAATCTCACGTACCGTGAGATCATGACCTGAGCAGAAATCAAGAGTTGGCCACAGGGGTGCCTGGCAGGGCTCAGTCAGTTAAGTGTCCGACTTCAGCGCAGGTCATGATACCGCGGTTCGTGGGTTTGAGCCCCGTGTCAGGCTCTGTGCTGACAGCTCGGAGCCTGGAGCCTGCTTCGGATTCTGTGTCTCCCTCTCTCTCTGACCCTCCCCCATTCATGCTCTGTCTCTCTCGGTCTCAAAAATAAATAAACATTAAAAAAAAAAAAAAAGAGTTGGCCACTTAACTGAGTCACACAGGTGCCCCTGCGTGTTGACATTTCTTAAGTTTCAACGAATCTGTGTTAATTCCAGATCTAGAATCCGGGCCGCTACCTGCCCACAATGATATCTACTACTGAATCCCTGGAACCTATGAATGTATTACCTTACTAGGCAAAAGGGACTTTCAAATGAGATTAAGGATTGGGGAGATGGAGAGATTTTTCTGAATTATCCAGGTGAGTCCAATCTGATCACGTGGATCCTTTAAAAACAGAGAACATTCCCTGTCTGTGCGGAGGGGATGTGACTGCGGAAGGAAGGGGCGAGATGGATATAATGGGGGAAGGACTCAGCCCAGCGTTACCGGTTTTGAAGATGGAGGAAGGGGGCCATGAGCCAAGGAGTGTGGGCAGCTTCTGGAAGCTAAGAAAAGGCAAGGAATCAGTTTCTTCCTTAGCATCTACAGAGAGGAACTCAGTCTTGCCAACACCTTGAATTTAGCTCAGCATGACCCATTTTAGGCTTTTGACCCACAGAAGCGTAAGATAATGCAATGCACGTGTTGTTTTCAGTCACTAAGTTTGTTGTGATTTGTTACAGCGGCATTAGGTGACTGATAGACCGCCCTGGTCCAGATGGGCATGCCCTCAAAAGATACAAAGACAACCAATTCTTCATAATAACTAGGCACTTGAGAATTGTTTATAAATCACGTAATCGGGAGATCTCAGCTACCTGGGGCTCCTGCAAAATTTGTCAAGGTGATAACGGAGTTTCTCCGAATGGCTGAGGATTTACTCATGTGAGACCCCAAATGTTTTTTATTTTAACCATTTTGTAAGGTGAGCATTTTTAACTTTTAAGAAGTTTAAAATTTCACATTTTAAGTTGAACATTCAAGTTTAACATTTTACCCTTAGGGGAGATGAATGTCTTTATAAATCAGAGATCTATATTATATATATACATACACATAAATATTTCTTCATCTACATGGGTATATGCTTATATATTCTTTTCTACTTAAGCAGAATACATTAAACTTTATTTAACATTTTTGTGCTGCGTGGGAGGATTTCCTATTTTGAGCATTAGTTCCTACCCAATACTATGGCATCACCGTTGTGGCTAAGTACTGGAAAACGACCGTATGTGGCAGATTTTCTGGAATGATTCCACTTTTAAATATTCTGTCCCACCTTCCTTATTCTGGCCAGATGACCTTTCCTGATCTTCTGCTCAGGTACCCCTGTCCTATAGCTGTGTGGCTACTTGCCTTCAAAATAATCGGCCCCAGGCTAGCGTGCAAAAGGGAATTCTAAATCATACGTTTGCCTTGAATACATTAAAAGGAAATAAAAATATTTTTGCAGTTTCCTGCGTGTTACCTCTCGGCCCTGATAATGAATTTTGTGCACAAACTTTGTAGTTAATCGTGTCATCCTTATCGGGCTGTTGGCATGATGACGCTAAGTAACGCAGGAAGTTAACTGGCCAGCTTGTCAAGCAGGCGATCTGTAACAGGGCCATGGGGAAAACTCAGAATCCCTTAGTCTCTCTCTGTTCCTTGACCTGGTGAATCTACCCTCTTGCTTTCGACTTAAATAGCAACCTCAGTACCTCTCCTGGGGGGTCCTTTAAACAAGACTAGAGCCACCGCCCAAACAAACCAGCGTGATTATGGTTTCCCTTCTCAAAACAATATTTCCTTTCTAAATCCAGTCTCGGAAAATCTAACCCAGCACAGGCCTCCAGGCTCCAACCACGACCATCTTCAAAAAGGCATACGAGATGTTCCGTTTCTCGATCTGGTTGCAGCAGCCGAACTCACCACCTGCTCAGATGACTGAGACAGGAGGCCCCTTTCCAGGGGGTGGTGTGGCTGGAACCAGCTTTGTAACCAAGGCCTTCCAGCTTATTGGTCCTAGCCCCCCGAGGACCTATTTGACTAACTGCGCGACTCCTATGGTTACTAACCGCTCTTAACACAAAGAGGGGTCAGTAAGGCTGTGGGGACGAGCTGGCGTTTCTCTGAACTCACTTAGCTAGGCTAGAGAGGGAGGGGGTGAGGGAGTGTGTGTTTGTGTGAGTCTGTGTGAGTGTGAACCGGGTGGGACCGTGTACGCGCGTGAACCGGGTGGGACGTGTCTTTGTATCCGGGAATATGAATTGCGCGAGTCCGTGTGTGTATTACATGTGCACGCATGCGCGTGTGTGCGATCCCACGGGCCACCGAAGGGAAAACGAGACAGAGACGGAGAGAGGAAGCCTAGCAGGAAAAGAGAACCCACAGAAAAAGACAGAGACACAGACACGTGTAGACATAAAGAATGAGTGAGTGAAAGACGCAAGGAGAGGAAATGAGCGACAGAGGGCAGAGGCAGGGGGTAGGAGCGCAGAAAGAAAGAAGAAGACAGAAGAGGAGAGACCGGAGGCACGAGCCCTGCCCATTTCCCGAGGTGAGAAATGCCGTTGAGGGGACGGGACAGAACCGGAAGGTCCCGGAAGGTTAATGTCATTCCCTTGCCGTTTGTCTGTCTTCTGGTCGCAACACTGC
This sequence comes from Prionailurus bengalensis, assembly GCF_016509475.1. NCBI lineage: Eukaryota > Metazoa > Chordata > Mammalia > Carnivora > Felidae > Prionailurus > Prionailurus bengalensis. Next base: position 70,540,033 of record NC_057351.1, on the reverse strand, counting down.
TGTCTTCTGCCCCGTGGTCTTGTCACCCAGCCTCAGCCCCCGTGGCCCGGGAGACCTAAAGCGTCATTGTGGAGCTGTGGGTTTATTATTATGATTTTTTTTTCTGATAGCTTAGCAACATCAAACAAAGGAAGTCACGCTAGCCCTGTGCCCCAACAAGGCAAACAGTCTGTGCCCCAGCCTGGACACGTCGCTCCCAGGACACACATGGATGGAGCCGGGGGCCAGAGGGGCTGAAGAGGCAGAGACCTGAGTCTGGGAACAACAAAAACCCTGCCTGGAAGTCAGTGCTGAGCAGTGACTGAGGAGAGCGGTTGACGTGGGAAGGGGTGTGGCTCCAGTGGGAGCCTTCTCATGCTTATGGGACAGGCCATCTGCCTGGGGACTGGGGAGGGTCTCAGGCCCAGCTCCCCCATGGACCTGCTGTGTTACTTGTTTTCCTGTTTAGGCCCGGATTTATTTATTTGTTGTTTTCATGTGCAGAAGATGGTGTGGCACGGGATCAGTGGTCTCCAAAAGGCTCTGGGGATTCCAGCGCGTTCCAGGGAGCTCCCTCAGGGCCTGTGGACCAAGGTAGTTGAGCGAGCAGGGAGCCAGCTGTCCCCCCTGCACCAGCCTGTTCGGCCCCCTGCTTGCGTTCTGCCTCGGTTTGAAGACGGCTGAACAAAAGCAAGCGGGAAGCCCCTTGTGCCGGACCATGTCCCCATCCCTGCCGGTCCCAACACTTCCCACTCCAGAGCATGGAGAGCACTACAGGGACCCTGGGACAGAGGAGGCAATGCACTTTGGAAGAGGAGCAACTCGTTTCTTTCATACGATCAGGGGGTCTAGACTCTTCTCGGCTGGGCCCCAGCGCTGGAAACTCCCCCCCAGAGGCTGACTCCTGGGGACTAAGGCACGTGTGTACACGGGCTGAAGGAGGTGGAGGGGTGCACCCCACCCTGAAGGGCATAGTCTCGTCACTGGAATTTCTGGGTTGGGCAAACCATTCATTGATATCGTGTTCAGCCATAACGAAATAAAGAAGGTACTTCCTTGAAATGAGGGCTACCTTGATGATTACAAATCCTGCCAGAAACCAAGGGAAACCCAGAGGAGATGACTCATCGGGTTAGAAGGTCAGATTCAAGCTCCATCGGATGGCAGTGGCCGTTCCTTTCTGCCAGCCAGCTGCGCTCACACCCAGGCCTCCCAGCTGGCCCGTCCCCGCTCTGCCCGTCCACGCCTCACTCGGGCCCACCCACTCTGTCAGCAAGCAGGTGCTATCCCTCAGGGTACGTCATCGAGGCATATGCCATTTCTGGCCTCCTGAGCTGCCCCCCGCTAACGTCACAGTGGCTTGCCCATTGCGTCTTCCGGAAGGATCAGAGAGAGGGCAGGCAAGCGACGGGAAAACCAGCCCTCCTCTGTTGAGTTCTCTTAGCGCTTTCCTCTTGGACTGGGGAGCAATGAGGTGGGGGGCGGGGGACCGGCCTGCGGGCGGAAGCTGGGGGGAGGGGGAGGCATTCGCCATCAGATGGAAAAATGACCAAGTGCTCAAAAGCCAGGTGGACAAATCTGCCAAATCGTTAGAACGACGTCCTGTTCCGTCCAGAGGGTACAGCAAACACAGACGGACAAAGCACAGTGGTAATTACATCTCCGAAGAAGATGCTAAATATTTCAAGGCCTGCCTGGTGCTGATTCATATCAGAGGGAATTTTATGATAGTGGGTTTCACAGGCAGTAAACTTGTGTAGCGAGGTATTTTTTTCCTCTCTCTTAAAAAGTGCCGCGTCCATGTCGTCCCGTGTAGCGGGTAAGGGCTACGTTCCCTTTACGTAAATCAGCAGCACCTTTAGCTCAGCCTGAGTTCTCGCACTGGGTCGTTCTTCACCGCGGCTGCCTCGTGGCCAGGGAAATCTCTCCATAATTGGACCATAGTTGATTACTGTTTCCAGGGGCAACCACTTCAGATTTCTAGCATGTGGGTGGTTTGCACACGAGTCACGCAGGTGTTAATGTTCCTCCAGAGGAACCAGCCGTGTCCTTTTACCAGGGCCGGCCAATCTGCTCACTGGGGAGGCTTGCCCCACCACCGCAGGGGGCACAAAAGGCCAGCCCCTTGCCCCAAAGGACCGCGCGGCTGCCACCTGCAAACACTCCAGTGCCCTTGTGCCTCAGGTCACGGCTCACCTTTCCTTGAGAGCGATTCTTGCACTGCCCTCCTCAAACTCCCTCCATAAATCACGTGCCTCCAGGCCCCGTCTCAGGCTCTGCTTCTGGAACCTCAGCTAAGACAGTGCATCTCTAGATCGGTGGCCCCAAAGAGCTGGCATTCCGAGGTCTTTCCCCTGGTGCCATAGATGGCTCCCGACCCGGTGTGGTTTCCCTAGTTCTTCTAGAAGCTTGCCTGGGCAGCAGAGGCTGTGGTGGCCCTGCTCCAACACAGGGAGGCAGCAGGTCACATCGCTGGAAAGCGCTCTGCCAGTTGACCTTGGCCTCGGTAGGTGAATTCTTCCTAGGAGGCATCAGCAAGGCAAAGTGTTTCAGATCTGAGCGCCACAGAAGCAAAGTGGTGGCCAGAGACGGAGCCCGTTGCTTTGTGTAGATGTGCAAAGGGCTGCTGTGGATGGGGTCTCCCGTACCAAACTACAGCTGGGTCTTAGTCACTTCTGGCTGCTGCCACAGAATACCATAGACCGGGTGCCTTGTAAACAACATTTACTTCCCACGGTTGTGGAAGCTGGGCAGCTCATGATCAAGGTGCCGGCAGATTCAGTGTCTGATAAGAGTCTGTTTCCTGGTTCACGGACCACTGTCCCCTTGGAGGGTCCTTACATGACAGAAGGAGCAGGGGGGGCTCTAATGTCTCTTATATAAGGGCACTAATCCCATTCATGAGGGCTTCCACCTTTATAAGCCAATTATCTCCCAAAATACCATCACGATAGGGAGTAGATTTCCATATGGGGATTTGGCAGCGGGTGGGGGGTGGGGGGACACAAACATTCACTCTATAGCAGGCTGTCATCTGCAATTCCACTCGTAGAGATTTAGTCCTTTATGTTGAAACACAATGTGACTTCTTACATTGTCAGCTATTAGCAGCTTTGTGTGAATTAGTTTGTTCCGGGGTCCAATGTGACAGTTGGTCCCAGCAGTCTTGGACGGGGGGAGGGAGGAAAGTCAGGACCAGAATCAAAGCTTGGACAAGGGCACCTCTGCCATGGGCCTGGGTGGTGGGAGAGGGGCATCGCCAGGGCTGGCTTCTTCCCGGATTCGCTGACAGTATTGGTGGCAATTTCAAACTGACAACCCCAGTTTTAAACTTCCCTCCCTCCCATATCTCACGGTCACGCGCGATCACAGACACAGAGGAGGACTTAAAAGTGCAGGCTCTTCAACAAAAAGACAAAGACTATAGGATTCCACGTCCATGAGGTCAACCTCCTAGAAACGGAGGGGAGAGTGGGGACTGCCAGCGGCTGGAGGGAGGGGGATGGGGAGAGCTGTTTAGCGAGTATGGAAGGGTTCTGGACGTCAGCTGCACCGGCAGCGTGAGTCTACTTAATACCGCTGATATATGCACTTAAAATGGTGACAATGGTAGATTTTACGTTATGTGTCTTTGGCCACAATTAAAAATGCTTTTCAAAGACAATTTGGGCTTTTCGTATCGAGGACCCTCATGTAATAGCTATTTGTTGACTCGGTATTCACAGAGCATACTCCTTTTGTGAACTCCCGCACCTAAAGCTCAAAAGCCGAACACAAACCAGCAGAAAGGGCCTCAAGACCCTCAGAAGATGTCCCCTAATTCTGCCCTGGTGAAACCATTCCCAGCCTGTCTCCCCCCATTTCTGGGCTCTTTCCCACCAGGGCCCTGCCCACGCTTTGTCTCTCCAGGCCCTGCCTTCCGTGCAGATTCCTTAAGGCCCTCGAACCTTCCAGGGTGGTAACTTCTGCCTCCCCGAGGCACATCTTTCCCATTTCTGTCACTTGTCATGACTCTCCTCCGTTACGTGATCAGCAGGAGGCCTAGAGTTGGTGTTTGGGTATGTACAGAATTCTTGGCCAGGCCGGCGGGCGGGGAGGGGTGGGGTTGGGGGGGAAGTAGAAGCCATCGGGGAAGGGATAGCGAACACATGAATGGACAGTGAACACACTTCCTGAACACCGTTGTTGTTTTTTCCTGTCTAGTCCGGGCTTGTATCTTTTACTTCTCAGATTTTATGTGTTTGGGTCCTTGCTTGTACTCTCATGAAGTGGTGGGACGCAATTTAATTCATCAAATTCAGCAGACCTTGTTGGAACCCACTGTGTCCAGAGTGCCATTCAAAGGGTCGGGAATGGCATCTGCAGCCGAGGTGTTATGGCTTGGGTAAAAGGAAACGATGATAGCCCAGTGAGTCGGTCTTAGGAGAAGCTCTCACTAAGCATTAAGGGGTCTCCGGAATACATGCGTTGGGAAGTATGTGGCTCTTTTGTTCTACTTTTGATGACCAGTATATCTCCAGGGGGGAAATCCGTCTGACCTTTGGGTCAATGTGTAGGGATGTCCCGCATATCCCAGAGCACTTAGCATTCCTGCTCCCAGGCACCAAATGCTAGGAGGATCTCTCCATCCATGGTTTCAGCAAGTGTCCAGAAGGTCCTCATACATTTCCATGTGCTTCTTAGGTGGCCATGTTGCCAGACTGAGAACCAGTGGACTCCAGGATAGACATGGAATTCTCCCCATATGTAGCTCCTATATGTAGCTTTCCAAAGGGCGTGACCCTCGGGACTCTTGGACGTCCAAGCCAGGACGAAGATGACAAAGAGGGGATCAGATATGGTGGAAGGAGTGCTCAGGGGCAGCGGGGGGTTGTGCGGTGAGTTCTAGCCGCCCCTCACCCAAGCCTAAGCCACCGGGATTTCCAGAGCAGCCCTCGAGAGTTTTGACAATGTCTTGATGTAGTCGGGAGACCCAGGGGGGCTGACCTCTGACTCCATGGGCTAGGGTCTCAGTGCTGTGGGAAATTGGAAGGCCAGAGAGGACTAAGTGTGTCAGAGGTGTGGGGTGGGAGCTCCCTGCTCCCCACAGCTGTGGGAACAGAAGAGCAGTTATGGGGCCATCTTGGGTCTTGTGCTCCATGACCAGCTTGGAGGGGCCAGGAGACCCAGGCAAGGGACATGGAGAGATAACCTGGAGGAGGTCAGGATGGCCTGATGAAGAAGGCCGCTGAAAATAAGGATCTAACCATCCTGTTAGGGAGCTGCAGGAGAGAGGGACCAGCAGGCAATTTCTGAAAGGGCCCCACAGGAGCATCAGCCTGGACTCTGCCAGGCCAAAAAGAAGACCTCACTTAGCTCCCATTGGAAGAGGAGCTCCCATTGGAATAGGAGCTGTCTGCAGCCTCTGCTTCTCTGCTCCCTCCACCTGGCAGGTGAGTGAGGACAGAGTAAAGATCAGAAGAACCGTGCCCACCCCCCACCCCCCCACCATCAGGCTTCCCACCCCAAATAATGCCATGCTGAGAAGGAGGAAGGACATTCTGTTTACCAAATTAAGTCTGTTTGGGGCTTCAAGGGACTGTGAGAGGTGGAAAGCCCTGAGCAACTGCTAGAATTTTCACCCAGCTACAGATGAGGACCCTCACTGGATAAAATTTAAAAGAGACAATACAGGAAGAGTTAAAGTGTTTGATCACAATCCAAATGTCTCCGGAGTTTAGGTAGGTTTCATCTAGATTAATTTCAGAATAATCACTCTAACTCCACTCCCTTGTGCTCCCTGTAAGCTGCTTCATGGGAACGCGGTCAGCTTGCTTAGCAGGCTGCAAAGACCTTGGCAATGGCACAGGTTTTAGAATCATCCCCCCCGCCCCATTCAGGCAATTAGGTCTTACCAGTCTTCATTTAGTTGAACAGTGCCAGCTTCTGTAATTAACATATTGTCGTCAACTGGAATGTCTGCCGGGCTGAAAAACGCAATGTGTAATTTATTGTGATTGGTTTTCATTGAATGGGGTAGAAAAAAAGTAAATTAGCCATAAATTTAGAGAGATGGCACATGGTGAAACTTTATGGAAACTGCAACATTAGCAGAGAAAAGGCCAGCTCCCAAGAACACACAAGAGGAAAATTATACTTCCCGTGAAATGCCACCAGATCCTTGGAGTATAGCAAAAGCTGGTGTCTGAGGACTGGTGCTTCCGTTTTTCTAAGGGAGAAAGAAATGACATGGTGAAGGCTCTGGGATCCTCCGGGATGAAAAGGGCTACACCAGTCACAGGCACTCAGCAAGAAGCTAACAGAAACCCATCAGAGTTGTCTGTGGGTCATGCACATGACTTGCCAGGAGGCTTGGAGGCAAAACCCACTGGGAAGTTTCCGGCTTTATCTTCAAGCCTTGGCCAGTGCAGTTATGGTGTCTCAGTCAGCTTGGGCTGCTATAACAAAACACCATGGACTGGATGGCTTAAGCAACGTATGTTTATTTCTCTCAGTTCTGGAGGCTGGGAAGTGCAAGGTCAAGGTGCCAGCAGATTTGGTTCTTGGTGTGGGCTTTCTTCCTACCTTGCAAACGTCCACCTTCTCGCGGTGTTCTCACATGGCAGAGAAAGGAACATCTGGTATCTAGTCCTCCTCTTGTCAGGGCACTGTCCCATTATGGGCACTCTACCCTCATGACCTCATCTAAACATTAATTTCCTTTCAAGAGCCCCACCTCCAAATACCATCACAGTGGGTTTTAGAGCTTCAGCATATAAATCTGGTAGGGGGCAGATAAACATTCAGTCCATAACGCATCGTAACCCTCCTGGGGCACAGATAATAGACCCTCTGTCCGATCTTCTCTGTACTTCACCTTGCCCAACACCCAGCTGAGAATGTAGATGGCAGACTGAGCTGTTTCCTTTTGCACAGTCCAGCCTTCCAGGAGACAGAGTCAGGGGAAGAAAAGAGCCTGAGCAGTAGCGTGACCAATGAGGACCTTCAAGTATTATTTGCTGGGACGAGTGTGTCTGTATGTGTGTCTCGTTCCAAAAAAGACTTAAGGTGTTTGCAATGATGAAAAAAAAAACAAACCATCGGAAGTCGGTAAGAGAAATGAGGTAAAAGGACACGGATAGAGACAAAATATAGGGCCAAGCCTTAAAATAGAAGGCAAATTAAATCTCTTTTGCTTAACTAGGGAAAAGTGCCATGTTTTCTGGGAAGCCAGTGGCATTCTGTTCCATCTCTCTTTTAAATGAAGAGTGAAGCAGTGTTAGTCTCAATTTAGGGGCCTGCATTTTGATGAGTTCGCTATGCTTTGGTTTTTGTTTGGTTCGCTGACCTTCAATCTCCATTTCAATGAGAAAAGCAAGTTCCATCACAGCCAGTGGGTATTCTTGTGGTTGGTTGCCTTCCTCTGGGGATCTTTGGGTGGGGACCTTGGCAACTCACAAGGGTAGCAGAGGAAGTCAGGGGTTAAGAAAGAATCAGCCTGTGCCATAGAGGAACTCCAAAAAAGAAAATTCTGGAAGGAATATCCATTTTACCTCCAGCATTTAGATGGCTCAGGAGTTAATGATTTTCTAAAGGGGAGTAAGACTAGGTAGGCATCCTCCACTAGAGCGAAAACCTCCATAAGTAAAAATAGGATTATCAGGATAGTTGACCTAACTTTTTTCCTTTGGCCGTGTAGGCCCGGTGAAACAGAGTAGGGCTTATTCAATTCTGTGATATTTGTATTTGATGGAACAAAGGCTGTCTTTTCTTTTAACCCCAAGTCTTGTTTGCCAAGCTTGTCTTTACTTAAATGCTCTGTGTTAATAAGCAGTAGCTCTGAAGGCTCACGTAGACCAGAAGGGTCATTTTCAGCTGCCAGTATTAAAATAAAAGAAAACAAACAGGAAACGGGGAAGTCGCACAAGCATTATATTAATACTGTCTAATGATTCCCCATCTACAGGATCCAGTCCAATTTCTTAGCCAAGGATGCAAGCATTTGCTACATTGACTCTTCTAAGATGTTCCCTCCAAAAACTTCCCCGAAGGGACCCTCTGCTCCATACAAAAATCTTTGGTTTCTTAGATCCCAGTCCTGGCACTGAGCCCCTCCTTCTTCCCACTTCTTCACTAGCAGCCGGTAACCGATAGTTTATAGCCATTGATGAATAAGCACCCTGCCAGCTTCCTGGCCTGTCAGCCTCTGAGAAGCCAGGAATCAGCTGGGATTACTTAGAAGACTTAAAGTCAACGGAACCACTTGAGATGGATGTTGTTATGGGCTGAAGTGTGTGCCCCTAATTTTCACACGTTGAATTTTAATTCCTGATCGCCAGGGCCTCCGAATGTGACTATATTTGGAGATAGGGCTTTTAAAGAGGAGCCTGAGTTAAGGTGAGGTTGTTAGGGTGGGCCCCAATCCAGTCTGACTGGTGTCCTTATCAGAAGAGGAAATTTAAACAAATAAAGAGACACCCGGGCTGGGAGCACACACAGGAAAGGCCATACAAGGACACAGCGAGATTGCAGCCATGTGCAAGCCAAGGAGAGAGGCCACAGGAGAAACCACACCTGTAGACACCTTGACCTTGGATTTCCGGCCTCTGGCACTGTAAGAAATAAACTTCTCTTGCTGAAGCGCCCCAGTCTGTGGTGCTTTGTGATGGTGGCCTGAACGCACTGATGGAGATGACCTCTGTAAAGACCTCTGTAAAGTCCTTTGAACTCAGGTTCACCACAATCGTTTTTGCTCTCAACCCATAACGATTTTTTTCCGTGTCGTTCATTTGAAAATTAAACCTGAAGTTTAAAAATTATTTTGACTCTTTGTAATGTATTATCTTCCCTCCGATTCGTCAGTCATTAACCAAATCTTTGAGCCCTACTATGCACTGTTCTAAAACAATTAGAGCCCCCGATTCTCCAGTTCAGCTACGAATCTGCCACGGAAGCAAATGCAGCCTGGGGCACTGTGGGGCTTGGAAAAGCGTGATGAGTTTCGCGGTAAAGGTCATCATTTTTCTGATTATTCAAGGAATTAGAATTGTTAAAGAATTTGGAAAATACAGAGAAAAGCATGACTGTAAAAATAGACATCACTCACAAAATTACTATGTGGGAAGCATTACTGTTATGATTTTGAAGAATTTCCTTATAACCTGACTTTGAAAATATGTGTTGGGAATACTTTCCTAGATTGCGAAATAGCTCTTTAAAATCATTTTTAGGGGCGTCTGGGTGGCTTAGTGGGTTAAGCGTCCGACTTCAGCTCAGGTCACAATCTCGCGGTCCGTGAGTTTGAGTCCCGCGTTGGGCTCTGGGCTGATGGCTCGGAGCCTGGAGCCTGCTTCCGGTTCTGTGTCTCCCTCTCTCTCTGACCTTCCCCCGTTCATGCTCTGTCTCTCTCTGTCTCAAAAATAAATAAACATTAAAAATTTTAAAAAAAAAAATAAAACCATTTTTAATGCTGTAATAACATTCTATTATAGACTTCCTTAATCTATTTATTTTACCATTCACCTGACATCTGACTTTTCCCTATTATTATCATTATTATTATTATTATTATCATTATTGCTATTATGCTATATTAAGGAGCCTGGCTCATTAACTCTCCACATAAATCTATTCAAATTCCTGGTAGTTTCCTTGTGATAGATTCCAAGAAGGGAACTCTAGGATCATGGCAGATGAACTTTGAAGTTCTTGGTGGACATAACCAAACTGCTCTTCTGGGGTAATTGCACATGCTGGATATGGTTTTTCCTATAAAATAATCAGGTACATGCTACGTACGGGTCCTTCTCCTGCTTAGATGTGATAATCCTGAACTTCAAAGAAGAAAAATCTTTAGAAGGTAGTCAGAAAACTCCTGCACAATATTGAAGAGTTGACTACAAGAAGTGTATTTGTGGTGTTGCATTTTAATCTGTGACACAAATCATTAAGCTTGTCATAATCAAGAAGCAATACGAAAAAATTGAATTTTTTTTTTAAGTCTAGGATTTTAAATCTAGTACAAAAAGTGGGAGGAATTTTAGAAGCCACCTGCCAACTTTATGGATGACAGAACTGCAGCCCAGGGAAGTGGATTTCTTAAGATCATGTAACGACTAGTCAAAGAATGGTATTGGCATTCATGTCTCCTGGGTACCAGTCATAGAAACTTCTCTTCTGAGAGTCAAGTTAGGGCAGCAGGTAGCAATAAGGCTGTAACTTATTCTTAAAAATGTCAGCTGCTGATCAATGGCTTTTCCAACACCTTCCACTGATTGGTCAATGAGGAGAAAAGTGGTTTTACAAAGAAAAGTCTAAAATAATGATATTTCTAAGTAAGACTTGTGGTTGGAAATGAAGATTGCCCACTGCAGAAACCACCGTGGCTTGCCTGCAGAGAGAAATAACAACTAGGGGTGCCTGGGTGGCTCAGCCAGTTAAGCGTCCGACTCTTGGTTTCAGCTCAGGTCATGATCTCACGGTTTGGTGAGTCTAAGCCCCACAATGGGCTCTGTGCTGGCAGCTGGGAACCTGCCTGAGATTCTCTCTCTCCCCCTCTCTCTGCCCTTCCCCAACTCGCACTGTCTCTGTCTCTGTCAAAATAAATAAATAAACTTAAAAATTAAAAAAAAAAAAAAAAAGAAATGAGAACTTAATGCCTTTTGGAGCTTTTGACTGATGAAAGCCCTGTGCTCACCTCCCTTCTCAGGGCTTTTGGAATGTATAACCAGTGAGAAGGAAAGCATTATTCTTGCTTATCTTGTAATCTGGGAAAAAATGGATCAAATATCCAAGGACAGTGGGCAAGGCAAAGTGTTGTCTTCCTTTCTGGAATTTAGAGACTTAGAAAGAATTCTAGGAAAACTGAGTTCTATATCAGTACAATCCAACAGAGCATAACAGGAGCCATGTATGTAATTTTAAATTATCCGGTAGGCATATTTTAAGGAGTAAAAGACTGTTATTAATATGTTTATTTAACCCAATAGATCCCAAATATAATCGTTTTTAACGTGTAATCAGTATAAAAATTACCATTGAGCTATTTTACATTTTTTTGGTCCTATTAAATCTTTGCAGTCTGGTATGCATTTACACTCACAGCCCATCCCGGTTGGGACTAGCCGCATTTTGTGTGTTTTTTAAAAAATTTTTTTCCTTAATGTTTTTATTTATTTTTGAGACAGAGAGAGACAGAGCATGAGCAGGGGAGGGGCAGAGAGAGAGGGAGACACAGAATCCGAAGGAGGCTCCAGGCTCTGAGCCATCAGCACAGAGCCCGAGGCGGGGCTCGAACTCACGGACCACGAGATCATGACCCGAGCCGAAGTCGGACGCTCAACCGACTGAGCCACCCAGGTGCCCTGGGACTAGCCACATTTTGAATGCTCAGTTCTCTACACTGGACTGCAGAGCCCTCTACAACACAATTCAGTCTCTGTTGGGTCCGTGCCTGTGGGTTTTGTTACGAAAGTGGAAGAGGTCTCTGGGACTAGGAAAGATGATACAGTCATTTCTATTTTTTAAACATCTAGCAGGAATGCATCTAAGGTATTATTCAGAAACGTGTATGAGAGATGGGGTGCCCCGCTGGCTCAGTCGGTAGAGCATGAGGTTCTTGATCTCAGGGTCATGAGTTCAAGCCCCACGTTGGGCGTAGAGCTTACTTAAAAATAAAATAAAATAAAATAAGGAAAACAAGGAAAAAAGAAAAAAGAAGTGTATATAGGAGCGAGGGAAAGTTCATCAGCCTCAGCTGGGCAATTTTGCACACTTGGCCGACAGCTTGAATTCATGTCCCCAATTCTCAAAAGATTGTCTACCGCTGACCTTGTAAGCCATCCAGCCCCCACCCCCCACCTCCATTAATAACACCCAGAGGAGCCCCGACGGCCTTGCCAGGGAGAGGAGCTGGCAGGGCAGGTCCAGAACAGGATGCCACAATCGGCAGAGGCTTTCTCCTTATCAGGGACTCGCAGTCAGAGAAAGAAAGTCTCCTTGTTCCGGGAGGGTTTCTTTTGTTTGCTTTCTCTTTTTGCTTTTAGCTGAGGGGTGTTCCTGGGAAAGATGAATGCCACTGGAAGCGGAAATTCTTGGCAATAAGAAAAAAAAAAACTGCCCGGTGCAGACGCGTGCCCCACCCAAGCAGCTCCCAGCTTCGGGGGATCCAGCGAGCGTCTGAGTCCCTCTGCCCGGGATCACAGGAGGGCAGGCCCGCAGCCCCCCCCAACCCCAGAGGCAGGTGCAGCCCCTTCCTCTCCCCTGGGCCAGGGCTCCATTCACAGCGGCTGCGCCCGCAGCCACTTTTGTTGATTTGAATCAGGGAAGACCAGGCGAGCTGCGCAAGACCTTGGCATCTTGGAATCCGCAAGTGAGGAAGGCTTGAAGCCACACGACCCAGGAGTCTGGGGTGGGGAAGGGCGGGGGGTAGGAGCCTGGCGACCACATGCCCCAGACAGGGTGGGGGTCCAAAGAGGCAGAGGGCCTTATCCAAGTCTCACAGCTAGCCACACCGGGAGTTGAAAGTCTCTGCCTAGCAGCCCCATCACTCTTCCTTGTAATGCCTGCAGCACCTGCTCGTGGATGTAGAAACTTCTCTGGGGTTTGCTGCTGAAATGTCACTGTGTATTTGCGCGTGCTGGGAGTTGTGGGGGTGTGGGGAGGGAGCCTGGGAGCCACACCCCAGCTCGTCACCCAGGCCGTCTGTGGTGGGGCTCACAGCGGCCAGGGCAGCACCCCATCCCAGGCTGGTCACGTCATCATTCGGTAGATATTTCTCCTGCCGCTACCGTGCGTCCTGTCAGGCACCGGTCTAGACCCCAGGGGTCCAGCAGGGAATAAAATAGGCACAAACTCCTGCCCTTGCCTTCCCCCTAGTGAAGGGAACAGCTAATAGGCAAATGACAGAGTAGGTTAGAAGGGGATGAGCAGGGAAGGGGGTTAAGGAGAACAGAGAAGGGAGAGGGTTGCCATTTAAACAGGGCGGTTGGGGGAGGCTTCACCGAGAAGGTGATATGTGAGCACAGTCTTCCCAGATAGGGAATGTTAGGCAAATTCTTTATCCTTTGGATAAACTAGAACAATAGTAACGATAATAATAGATTTGGCAGGCTTAATCTGCACCCTTCCAAGCTCTTTATACACCTGAGACTCATTTAATCCCCACAACCCTATGAGACAGGAGCTATCACTTACCTCTCTTTACCGAGTGGCAAAGAGAGGCAGAGAAAAGGGACGTAGGTTTGCCTGAGGTCACACGCTTAATATCGCAGGCCGTCAGGTTGACTCCAGAGCCTGTGCCTTTCTTTGCCAGCCCTAAAAGGGGTGGTCTCCAACAGAGATCTCAGATCCATCCTGGTTTCAACCAGGAAAACCGACAGGAAGCGTTTCCCAGCTAAACGTTGCCCGGGGCTTGCGCTTTATCTGGGGGGGGGCTTCTCCTAGCGCTTCCATTTCTCGGTCTCCGAAATTGAGTGACTGCACGTGCCAGCATCTGCTGTTTTCAAAGCATCATGCTGGACTTCGTAGACGATACTCAGATGTGGCGCTGGATGTGAACCCGGTCCCAAGAAGCAGATCTTCGCTTTGGGCAGAAAGAAGCAAACCCATTAGAAAGGTAGGCAGGACGAGACATCACCCAAAGGCTGCACAGCCAACGTCCACAGTGGGGAGTCCCTCTGGGGGCAATGGGGGTCTCCGGCAAGGCTTGCCCAGAGGCTTAAAGCAGGGGGTCTTGACTGCCAGGAGGACGTGGGTGGAGAATGAGCAGAAGGGAGGGCCCTGCCCCAGACAGGAGCGGCCCAGATTCAGGCTGGGGCAACGCAAAGGCACATTAGGAGAATGTCTATCAAAATGTCTATCCAAAACAGCCCTATTCTGAAGTCCGCTTCCTAGAGCTGTTAAGATTATTAAGCACACAACTGTTCCCAAATCCTAATTATCTGTTCTGATTTAGGGGGCTAAGAAGCTGGATAATTGACAACAGCAACAAATCCAAAAGTGATTTCCAGCTGGCTTTGGAACGCAGCTGCTCTGACTTGCTAATTACCTTGCTCCCCCCTGGACGCACAACACACATCGCCAAGGCCAGGTGGGAAACTGTCACGGACAGTAGGAAGAATCCCTTTCTGTGGCAGAGCGGAAGAAGAGTCTGGAAGACCAGGCACAACCAGGTGAGTTGTTTTTTTTTTTTTTTAATGTTCATTTATTTATTTTGAGAGAGAGAGCGCGTGCACATGCACGAGCCGGGGAGGGGCAGAGAGAGAGAGAGGGAGAGAGAGAGAATTCCAGGCAGGATCCACTCTGTCTGTGCAAAGCCCAACGTGGGGCTCCATTCCGTGACCGTGGCACCATGAGCTGAGCCGAAATCAAGAGTCTGATGCTGCACCGACGGAGCCACCCTGAGTCACTCAGCCAGGTGAGTTCGTGTGTGACCTCGGGTACACTTTCTCTTTATCTCAGCTCCCCCAGTCTGTAAATGGAGGATATAATCCCTCCTGCCTCCCTGAGTTGTTTAGGGACCAAGTGAGCTGGCCTAGGTGTAGCAACACTATGAGTGCTGCCCCCAGACCCTGCCGGAGCCTGCTCACTGGATCTGTGCGCCCATCCCCCAGTTTCTGAGTGCTTTGCTTCCAGAGGCTCCCACCTGAGACCTTCTCTGGTGGATGGCCCTGGGGCTGCTGTAGCTGCTGCCCTCCCCCCACCCCCGCCCCCTTGCTGGTTTCTCATGGGAGCGCCTCTGTTGTAAATCACTCACACGTGAATCTTCTTCGAACTCTACTCCTGGTGAATCCAACTGAAGACAGTTTACAACATCATTTCAAAGGTCTGCGAGCCAAATACATACTTGTAAGGAATTACCATGTGAAATAACTTCAGAGCTGACTGTACAAATCTTACATCTCTGAATTATTGGGGTCAGAACAGAACGAGAGGTCAAAGGGGACCTGTCGCTAGTTGTTCCGTAACGTACTCAGCGCGGTCAGCCTCCGTGACCACCACACCCCTGACTTTGTGTTTACCGCCCCATCACCAAATCAACTGGGAGCCTTCATCTTCTTGGGCCTCTGGGGGCCTCCTCTGCTGCTCTGTCAGCTAAGGCTGCACTGTTTTCCACCCAGGGGTCGCCAGCTTATTCCCACTCCACTTCCTGCGTGACCTTTCTCAGGGCTCCAGGAAAAAGCCAAGTCTTGAGCGGAGGACAACGGCCCAGGCTGGATTCGTTTTTGAGAACTGTATACAAGAAGGTGCATGTTTTTGGCAGTTGTCAAGGGGAAGAAATCATGGACCCGGATTGCTGATCAACAAAACTTAAATAGAAACAGACTATTCGTTATGTCACCCGATTTGGTATTTTTATAAGGAACATATACACACATGCTTTCGGAATAGGTGCTCAATATTCAAAGTCTTGTTTTGATCTCTCTCCTATGGCTAGTGAGTTTCCACATATCAGGGACGTCCATGGTAGCCCGGGGACAAGGATGGACCCATCACCATGTTCAGATCCTCAAAGTTTTCATCTGCATTCAGTGAGAACGTTTCAGCCCCTGTTCAACACCAGATGACTTTAGAGACAATAAATAATCAGGCTTACCTTATGAGACCCAACAGCTTTATGTTCTAGTGGCCAAATTCTTGGCACCCTGTCCTGTATGCCTTCATGCCAACGACCAGAGAAATAATACATGTGCTTGTATATTTATGTGTGCACAGCACTTCTTTAAGTCATGTGTATTTAGCCTGCCCCCCTTGACTTTCATAAAACAATATAGGCTTGATCTGGAGCAGGACCCAAGAGCTGAAGGAGGGATGGGTCAGACGTAGTAGAGACTGGAAGGGAAGCCAGAGAGCTGTTTAGTCTACAGGCCCCCCATTCTTCTGGGGCACGAGCTGAATGTATAGACATGTAGGATCAGAACCACCAGCCAGGTGAGCCTTCAGCCCTGAAGAAGTCTAGTTAAGATTGTCCTGTGTCCCAAGAGGAGGGCAGCATATAGGCACAGGGAATCCAGAACCCAGCAGTAGGGACATCTGTCGTAAGGTTGCGGGGGAGAGTGAGTGAATGAGTGTGCAGAGAACAAACCACGGAACCCGGAAGATGATGCCATGAGAGGCTACCCCTTGGGCTCAGTAGAACAAAGCATGGATGCCGACTTAGGAAATTAGCAGTTGGCATGAGGTGAAGCTTAGAGTTCAGGGCTACAGCTTCTTAAATCCCTCCTGCAGGGGCGCCCGGGTGGCGCAGTCGGTTAAGCGTCCGACTTCAGCCAGGTCACGATCTCGCGGTCCGTGAGTTCGAGCCCCGCGTCAGGCTCCGGGCTGATGGCTCGGAGCCTGGAGCCTGTTTCCGATTCTGTGTCTCCCTCTCTCTCTGCCCCTCCCCCGTTCATGCTCTGTCTCTCTCTGTCCCAAAAATAAATTAAAAACGTTGAAGAAAAAAAAAAAATCCCTCCTGCAGGCCAGGTCAGGACTGAACCTTTCTGAGGGAGTCAGACAGGGACTGGTCAGACCCTATTCAAAGCCAGGTCCTCTGGCTTTTGAATCACTGGTCCCATTAAGTGAAGTCCCAGGGGACCGAATACGAAAACATCCTAGACCTAACCTGCTACCCCTATTAGACTGCCTCAAGGGCCCAGAAGGCATTTGTCATGTGCGTCCTTTCCAGGGGTGCGGAGGATGCAGGAGACATGGGCTGGATGTTTGTGGAACGTGAATTTACTGAGCATGAATCTGGTACAAAACACTCAACAGGAGTGAACTAAGTAAACAGATCGCTTACAGAAAAGTCAAAAAGCCTCTTTTCCCGGTTGAACACATCGAACCCCCTGAACACAAATTTCCAAATCTCTAGGTTCTGCTGGAATTTTCTCGTAGCAAATATTGACTGAAGTTGGTGGGCCGCTGGCCGGGTCTTGTCAATATTGTGGTTATCTGGAAACTCTGACAGGCCGTAATGGGAAGATACAATAGTGGGGAGTTGGGAGGCCTGGCTGGCTTCTGGCCCAGTCTCTGTTGGGCCAGCAGGTGTTATTCGATGGCCCTCTTCTACCTAGTGCCCGCCAGTTACCTCCTCGGTAGCATGAGGGCATTGACCTAGAAGACCTCTCAGATCCTTTCTGGCTCTGAAAATGTGTGACTTTATGACATAAATGGGTTAAAATCGTCTGACGTTAATTTGGACGTCAAATCATTTTGATAAATGCGTTCAGGCGTGGGAGGTGGCCTGTGGTGCACTTGCAAAATCCAAACTGGTCTTTTCCCAACCCCAAGTCTACGTGAGGCTTGCGGCCTTGGGAAGCCATTTAGAGTCTCCAGCAAAGCCACTATGATGATGGGTGGCCATCCTTTGGCATAAGCGTTAGAAAAACCATCCCGTGCGATTGGAGTGGAAACCCTGCTTCAAGAAAACACTGTTACCAAAAATGTTAATTCACAAAATAAAGAATGGAGGGCGAAGAGGATTTTTCAGCTTCTAAAGAATCTACTGTAAGTTCACTTAGGTAGGGTGGTGTTTCCCAGCAGGCTGCTCTCCGGCAGAAAGGAAGCTCATCTGTAAGCAGCGGTCGTCTGGGTTCTGGATGCACAAGGAGGTTTAGCAGAGGCAAGTGCTGGGCCAGGAACTAGACCAGCCTCGAGTGGTGATAACAGGCTCTGTCCAGGACTCCCTATGTGGGGCCATCCCTTGGCTGTGTCTGCCGTGTGCGTTTGCATTTGTAACGGGAGGGAAGCCGGTTTTTCCCATCGTAAGAAGAATATAGAGTGTATGGAATGTCCCAAGACTAAAAGTGGGCTCAGTGAGACACTTGAACACCTCATTAAATGTACCTCTTACTTATCCACGATGCTGGTGGGGAAGAGCAGTCTAGATACTCCAAAACCACAGAGAGTCCAAAATTAATTTATATCAGGCACACGCATGATGGCCTCGTATTGTTTCTAGAGTTCTGTCATAGAATCACGTATTTTCAGAAGGAGATTGCTCTGTGCCCTTTAAAAAAAAAATTGTGGTAAAACACACGGATTTACCCTCTTAAGTGTTAAGGGTACGTTATAATTTTGTTAACAGTATGGACATTGTTGTACAACAAGATCTCTAGAACTTTCTCATCTTGCAAACTGGAACTCTAGACTCATTGAACAAGAACTCCTCTTTTTGCGCTCTCCCTTCTTCTGGCAACCACATTCTATTTTCTGTTTTTATGAGCTTGGTTACTTTAGATACCTTGTATAAATGGAAACATGCAGTATTTGTCTTTTGGGGACTGGCCCATTACACTAACAAAATATCCTGAAGAGTCATTCCTATTATAGCACATGACAGGATTTCCTCTTTTTTAAGGCTGAATAGTATTGTGTTTCATGTATAGACCATATTTTGTTTATCTGTTGATGGACGTTCAGGTTTCCTCTACCTCCTGGATATTGTGAATAAAGGCTTCAGTGAACTTGGGTGTGCAGCTATCTCTTCAACATCCTGTTTTAAATCCTCTTGATTAGGGGGGTGCCTGGGTGGCTCAATTGGTTAAACGTCTGACTTTGGCTCAGGTCATGATCTCACAGTTTGTGAGTTCGAGCCCCGCATCAGGCTCTGTGCTGACAGCTCAGAGCTTGGAGCCTGCTTTGGATTTTCTGTCTTCCTCTCTGCTCGTACTTTGCCTGTATGACTGTCTCTCTCTCTCTCTCTCTCTCTCTCAAAAATAAATAAACATTTAGAAAAAATAAATAAATTCTTTTTGTTAGAGCACCTGGGGGGCTCAGTCAGTTAAGCATCCTACCCTTGGTTTTGGCTCAGGTCTTGATCTCACGGTTTGTGGGTTCGAGCCCCACGTTGGGCTCAGCGCTGACAGGATGGAGCTTGCTTGGGACTTTCTCTCTCCTCACTCTCTGTCCTCTCTCTCTGCTTGCTCTCAATCTCTCTCTCAAGATAAATAAACATTTAAAAGAAATAAATCCTTTTGGATAAATACCCAGAAGTGGGGTTGTTGGGTCACATTGTAGTTTTATTTCTAATTTTTTGAGGAACTTCCAGACTGTTTTCCATAGTTGCTACACCAACTTACATTCCCACCAACAGGGCACAAGGCTTCCCTTTTCTGCACATCCTCACCAATGCTGGTCATTATTATTATTATTATTATTATTATTGATACTAGCCATTCTAATAGGTATGAGGTGGTATCTCAGTGTAGTATTAATTACATTTCCCTGATTAATGATGTTGAGCACCTTTTCATGTGCCTGTTGGCCATCTGTGTGTTCTCTTTGGAAAAATGCCTATTCAGTTTCTCTGTCCATTTTTTAATCATATATATTTATATTTTATTTATATATACATATATACATATATATGTCCATTTAAAAATTATATATATGTATATATATATATATGTACACACACACACACACATATATATATTTGTCATTGAGTTGTATGAGTTCTTTCTATATTTTGGATTTTAACCTCTTATTGGATACATGGTTTGCAGACATTTTCTCCCATTCGGTATGTTGCCTTCTCATTTTGTTGATAGTCTCCTCTGCTGTGCAGAAGCTTTTTAGTTGGATGTGGTTCCAATCGCTTATTTTTGTTTTTGTTGCCTTTGCTTTTGGTGTCAAATCCAAAAAACTCATCACAAGACTGACGTCAAGGAGCTTATTGCCTCTGTTTTCTTCCAGGAATTTTATGGTTTCAGGTCTTGTGTTCAAGTTTTGAAAAATCTATTTTGAGTTATTTTGCATAAGACAGTGGTCTAGTTTCGTTCTTTTGCTTGTGGCTGTCTAGTTTTGCCAACACCATTTATTGAAGAGACAGCCCTTTCCCCGTTTCCTTGGCTCCTTTGTTGTAAATTAATTGACCACATAATTGTTTGTTTGTTTCTGGGCTCTCTGTTCTGTTCCATTGATCCATGTGTCTATTTTGATGCCAATACCATACTGTTTTGACTACTACAGGTTTGTAATAGAGTTTGAAAGCCGGAAGCGTGATGTAGCCAGCATTACTCTTCTTTCTCAAGATTGCCTTGGCTGTTGGGGGTCTTTTGTGGTTTCATACAAATTTTAGGTTTATTGATTCTCTTTCTGTGAAAAGCACCATTGGGATTTTGATAGGGGCTGCATTGAATACGTCGATTCCTGTGAGTAGTGTGGACATTTTACCAATATTTATTCCCCCAGTCCATGAGCACAGAGTATCTTTCCACTTCTTTGTGTCTTCAACTTCTTTCCTCAATGTTTTACAGTTGTCAGTGTGCAAGTCTTTTGGCTCCTTGGTTAAATGTATTTCTAGATGTTTTGGATGCAATTGTAAATAAAATTGTTCTCTTAATTTTTCTTTTTGATAGCTCATTATCAGGGTATGACAACACAACTGATTTTTGCGAATTGATTTTGCATCCTGAAACTTCACTGAATTTGTTTATTGGGTTCTAACAGTGTTTGGTGGTGTCTTTAGGGTTTTCTATATATAGTGTCATGTCATCTGCAAATAGAGATAATTTTACTTCTTCCTTTCTAATTTGGATGGCTTTTTTTCCTTGCCTAATTGCTCTGGCCAGGATTTCTACTACTATGTTGAGTTAAAACAGTGAAAGTGGGCATCATTGCCTCGTTCCTGATCTTTGAGGAAAAAGTTCCAGCTTTTGATCATTGAGTGTGATGTTGGCTGTGGGCTTGTCATATATGGCCTTTATTATATTGAGGTACATTCCTTCTATACCTAACTTATCGAGAGCTTTCATCGTAATTTTTTCACGTGCAAAATGGGTCCTTAGCTGGGGAGTGATTCATAGCAAATCTCTTGGCATCATAAAGTTATACAAATTGTGGTTTTCATTTTGTGGGTAAGGAAACAGAAGATTGAGAACTCTTTAAAAAATTTTTTTAGTGTTTATTTTTGAGAGAGAGAGTGAGACAGAGCATGAGTGGGGGGGGGGGGGGGGCCAGAGAGAGGGAGACACAGAATCAGAAGCAGGCTCCAGGCTCTGAGCTGTCAGCACAGAGCCCAATGCAGGGCTCGAACCACAAACTGTGAGAACCTGACCTGAGCCAAAGTCGGACGCCCAACCGTCTGAGCCACCCAGGCGCCCCTAAGGTTGAGATCCCTTAAACATGGAGCTAAAGGTCCTGGTGGAGAGGGGACCACTGAGAAAAAGGGCAAGGAGAGATCCCTGGTGACGGGAATGTGTCTATCAGGGAAGTGATGCCTGATGGTGAATTATTACTGATTCCTGTGCTGTTGTCCAGTTCCATCTAATCCAAACCCTTGGTAAAGTTGTATTGCCATGTCCATGGTCCTGGGCTGGGGAGAGGGGTGGTGGTGAAGGAGGAATGGTAGCGGCTGGTGGGGGGCAGAAACAGAAGTGTAGCAGCAAGGGGAGGCCAGGAGCCAGAATGGAAGTAGGGGGGATGGTGAGAATGTGAGCCCCTAGGAGTGCCGGGAAGTCTAGAGACGGTGCTGGGTTTCACCCGGGGGAGGAGGATGCATTTTGTTCAGTTATTTAAGGAAAGGGCAGCTCAGAAAGGATAAAGGGGATGTTGTTCCCGCCCCTAAAGCTGACGATAACCCAGTTAGGGGGAGAAGGCATATGTGCGTGTGTGTGTGCACACACATACAAGAAATGCACCTGGTAACTAGGGCAGCAAATGCCAAGTGACCGTTCACTGAGCAGAAAAGTTAGGAAGCACTATGAGAGTTTAGAATTCAGAAGGATTACTTTGGCCAGACTCAGTGGTGGTGCTGGTAAAAATGTTTAACGACCAGCTCCTGGGAAGAAAATTGAAGTTTGTTTTTTGTTTTTTGTTTTTTTTGGGACAGAGAAAGACAGAGCATGAACGGGGAAGGGGCATCGAGAGAGAGGGAGACAGAATTGGAAACAGGCTCCAGGCTCCGAGCCATCAGCCCAGAGCCTGATGTGGGGCTCGAACTCACGGACCGCGAGATCGTGACCTGGCTGAAGTCGGACGCTTAACCGACTGCGCCACCCAGGCGCCCCAGAAAATTGAAGTTTTATTTGGTCGCATTTGCTGCTTGCCAGGGTGTAAATACCGTAATGCCGCCACGGTCAATTTCAAGTCGCCAAGGTGACTTCACGAGATGTGGAGTTGGGAAGTGACACACAAGGACACACCATGATAGGGTAGCTCCACCGCAAAGGTGAGGCGGGGCAGTTAAGCTCCAGCATAGATTATTGTCCAATGTATTATGATAGTTCAGAATACTGAGTTCTGAGCATTTACTACCTCTGTCTTTAATATAATTTCTTTCATTGTAAGTTTGCAGAATTTTTAACAATGCCCATGTTCAATAATTGGCTTGCAAAATTCCTGAAAAATTACCAATTGACTCTTGTGAGCTTATATGAGCCAACTCTAGGGCACTACTGGGTTAGGGCAGGCTTTGTGGAGAATGTGGGACTTAAGGTAGGCTTTTCAGGGTGAATAGGAGTTTGATAGGCTTGGCAGAAGGCATTCTAAGCAAGGTAAAAGATGTGGCAAAGATGTGGCTGTGGTATGGTCCCCTCCCTAAGGACAGGGAAAAAAAAAAAAAAGCTCCAAAAAACCCTTAAAAAACCCCTCAAGGAAACCTGGCTATACATGTACGTGACAACATCCCTCATGACTTTGTAACATGAGACCACTTAATCAGACTGCATGTTCGTGTGTTGCTGTACATGGGAGACAAAGAAGCAGAAAACGTATAAAAAACTATGCCACGTGGTGTTCGGGGCTCAGTTCTTCGAGTACGAACCCAACTGAGCAGTGCCAGCATGAACAAAGTTGCTTCCTAGAAAGAAAAGAGGGGCTTGAACTCACAAAACGTGAGACCAAGACTTGAGCCGAAGTGGGATGCTCAAACAACGGAGCCACCCAGGCACCCCTGTTTCTCAATTTTTAAATTGATTTAACAAACTGAATTAATGTCTTAGTGAGAGCTGCTGTACCAGAATACCACAGGCTGGAGATGGGTTATAAACAACAGAAATTTATTTCTCCCAGTTCTGAATGGCTGAGAAGTCCAAGATCAAGGAGCTGCCAAATTCAGTGTCTGGCCATATTCCATTTCATAGATGGCTGTCATCTCGCTGGGTCCTCTCATGGTAGAAGGGGAGAGGAGGCTCTAAGGAGTCTCTTTTATAAGGGCACGAATCTCATTCATGAGGGCTTTACTCTTATGACTTAGTCACGTCCCCCAAAGCCCCATCTCCTGATATCATCACACTGAGGATTAGGTTTCAACCTAAGAATGAGGAGACGATGGGGGTGTCACAAACATTCAATCTGTAGCAACTGGTTCTCTATGGCTGTGTAAAAAAAAAAAAAAACAAAAACACAAAACTATCCCACAATTAGTGGCTTAAAATAACAAACTCTTATTCTCCTAACTTCTGTGGGTCAGGAATCTGGATGGGATCCTCTGCTCAGGGTCCCTCACAGGCTATAATCAGGGTGTTGGCTGGGGCTGCAGCCCTCTCAAGGTTAACTGAGGGGGGGAGGGGGATCTACATTTAAGCTCACTTAAGTGGTAATGGCGGGATCCTCCAATTTCTTTGGGCTGTCGGTCACAGGCCTCCCTCGGTCCCTTGCCATGTGGGCCTCTCTCTGTAGGGCAGTTACAACATGGCGCCTGCTGTCCATCACAGCGAGGGTGTGAGAAAGCAAGAGACGGTGAACAAGACACAAGCTGGAGGCTCAGGAGTGACAGCCCATCACTTTTGCCAGATTCAGTAGACAGTGAGTTGTCACATGTCCAGTCAATAATCAAGGGGAAGGGATTATACAAGGGTGTGGATGTCAGGAGGTGGGAGTCTTTGGGGGCCGTCTCAGAAGCTGTCTGTCGCCTAAAGTTCTGTGACTTCCGGCTTAGCCAGCCTAGTGGTGGACTTGAGTGCTACCATTACATCAAAGGAATTCCATACCCCAGTCCCCCAGAGGTTCTCACTCCTGTCTCCCAACAACCTTGAGATGTCGGCGTTGCTCCCACGTTATAGCAAAGGGATTGGGCATTTAATGACTCATCCACGTCTGCGTGGCTGGTAAATAAAAGAGCCAGACCTTGAACCCAGATCTCCTGAGTTCTAGGCTGTGGACTTTGCCCTTTGCTCTGTGGTACTAGGTTGAATAGTGGTATCCCCCCGGCCCCCGCCGAATTTGTCTACCCAGAACCTTAGAATGTGACCCGCTTTAGAGCTAGGGTCTTTGCAGATGTATTTAATTAAGATGAGGTCATGCTGAATTAGGGTAGGCCCTAAGTCTAATGGCTGGTATCTTTATGAGAAGACCATGTGAAGACAGCACGTGGGGGGTGATGCCATGTAAAGGTGGAGACAGAAGCTGGAGTGATGTAGCTACAAACCAAGGAAGGGCAAGGGATACCAGCAACCATCAAAAGCTGGGAAGGGGCAAGGAAGGATTCTTTTCTTAGAGCCTACAGAGGCCCTGTTGCCCCACCAACACCTTGATTTCAGCTTCCCGGCCACCAGAGCAATGAGAGAATAACTTTGTGTTGTTTGAAGCCATTCAGTTTGTGGTCATTTGTTATGGCAGCCCCAGGAAACGGATGCGTGGATTATCTCCCCAGAAAAAGATTCCAGCCACAAACCTCCCAATGTCTACAGCATGTTAAAAGGGCTTGTCGATGGTGGTTCAAGAAGCACAACTACTCCGCGTTAGGCTCCATCCAAGATGCAGTCTCTCGGTTCCCCTCCTGGCCCCTGTAGCCTGCCTTCCAAGCCAGCAGGCCCTAACTTAGGGCTGGGAGAAGGAAAGGGACATAATAAAGTAGATTCACTGCCTGTGATCCAAGATGATAAACATTACAGGATAGAAGCATGAGATTTCCTTTCTTCTTCCATGTGACAGGTCAAAGATTCGAATCCCTCTGCCCTTCTCCCCGTCATTCCCTTGAACTTGAATGCGCTCGGAGCAGTTGACTCACAATAGCTCTGTGTGTACCGAGTTGTTGGTAGTCTCTGTTGCCTTGTACACGCTGGCTTATAATAAGAAGCAGAGGTCGGGGTTTGGCTCGAAAAGGGGTGGGTGTGGTGGGATGGGTGTGGGACCCATCTTCCGGTGCCTCCAAGTTGGCAGGTTCGCACAGAGGAATCAGTAGCATTGGACCAAAGAAGGAGGGAAGTCAAAGGATGTTCTTTGGACTCGGTGCTGTGACAAGGGGCTCCTGCTCCTGCTTGCAGGTTCTGAAATGCAAGAATTTCCTCTTATAGGAGGAAAACAGCTCATCATGTGAATTATGATTAAGCTTTAAGGATTATCCTTAAAATAGTGCTTGAAAAAACATGCCTGCCACCTTCCAACTGACCTTCTGATGAAAGTAGCTTGGGTTCTACAGGGCCCAGTGAGTGGTGATTCACAGTTTGTGGTCCAAAAGCATCTCGAATTGGAAGGGGCCTTCGAGATGGTTTAAACCTACTCCTTTGGTAGAAAGAGAAACAAAGGCGCAGAGACCCTCTCCTGTCCCTCTGTGAAACCAGCCGGAGCAAGGGCTCTGTCCTCCATTTCTTGCTCTACTTGGCATTCTGGTGTCTTCTTACGTCCACATCTACCTGTACAGATCTGTCCCTACAGCATCTCCAGTTTCCACTGTGGGCCCCAGTGAGGTGTAACCATCCACCCATCTACCCATCACATATGTATTGCACAGTGGCTATCGAGATGATTAGGACAAGATCCTTGCTGTCAACGAGCTTACTGTCTAAGCAGAGAGCAAACACTTGTATGCAAGTGATGAGACCTCAAACCAGACTCCTTCAAGGGAGTACAGACTAGTTCCTCTCTGCAAACCATTTGAAGAGTTGGAAAATAATTGTCGCTAGAGGCCATAGACTCATAAGTAGGTATCATCCATTGACCTGTATAGTTTGAAAAGTGGGTGGACCATATACTTGGCAACCATACACTCTGAATTTTTCAAAATAGCTCTAATTGAAAATAGTCTCTTTTCAGTTCATGTGTCCTCACCGTTGTTCGGGAAGAGCTGCATGTCACGCAGTTAGGGTTTTCTGTACCAAATCTAACTTGTCTATCCCCTTCTTTCTTTGCCTCTAACAGATTCATTCTTTGGACCAAAGTCTTAGGATGTATCTATTCTTAGAAGAGTAACACCCTAAGCCATAGACTAGCTATATCTTCAGCAATCACTTGAAGCCCCACTTTGGACAGGGAGGGCACTGCTCATGGGATACAGAGGTACGTGAGTGTATCCGGGAGCCTTGGACTGTTGAGCTGAATGGGGAATGAAATCTGATGACTATCACAAAATAGGCATCAACAGAATGCTTAGGGGGTATTATCACTGGGCCTTGGGGTAAGTGTTCAGAAGTGGGAAGAAGATGAGAGAGGGTCCTGGGAGCAGGAGAGAATCTGATTCTTCCCGTCATTCTGTTACTTCACTCAGGGGCAGGCCGCTTAGACAGGAGCTCTCTGGTCGGGGGCCTGGAGATCCAAACCATAAGAAGCAGGAAAAGAGCCTTTAAAGTCTTTGCATTTCAGTTGTATAGGTAAAGAAGCCCTACTCTCTTCTTTTCCCAACAGTTTAGAGAGAAAAGAAGTCACCATGCTTTTTGGATTAGTGTGAATGCCTTTTCTCTATGTATAAGGACAAATGGTTCCCTGGGAGGCAGATGTTCATTCAATCATGGACAAATTTAACCAGAAATTAGGGAGCATGCTAGGGAACGGTCTCAAGGCATCCAGGCCGTCATCCAGCCTGGTAGCCCTGACACATGTCCCTATGCTGCCACAGATGTCCTTATCCTCTCCCCCCCCACCCCGCCTTCCTTTCTGGTATTTCAACAACAATTATCAAGGTAATTATCTGTTATATAATGTGCATCTTTGAAGTTGATATAGAAGTTTAGAATAGATTTGCTATAGACGGATGTTTTCCCTCAGCAAAACTTATTTTGTTCATCCGAACATATTTTAGGCACCAGCTGTATACCAAACATGAATGGGGCTGAAAAGGGAAGAGTCCCTGGGGTACAGCAAGTTGTAAAGTCCTCTGGGAAGGAGGCAGGAGTAGTGCCTACTCCCCGCTGGGGAGTTGGCTCTTTAGACCCAAAACCTGCTCCCCACGCCGGATCACCATCATGAGCCTCGTGGTGAGCCCTCTTACATCCTGTGACTGGAAACTCTGAGGCCTTGTCAGTGCTCCTCCTCATTGATATCATCTGTAATATGCTTCAGAAAACCTCTGTCTCACAGATGTTTTGACTTCAGTCATTCGACCTATTGCCCTTTACTGGGGTGCCTCAAGTATTTGGTGGGCGTACTGTGACCCAGTCCTCAATCTTGTCTACAGATTATAGGAAAGACCCCAGAGCAAGGCCCAGGGAAGTTCAGTGACCTCTTCCAAGTTGGGCAGTGAGTTAGGATGCCTGAACAGTCCTTCTAACATACACTAGTTTACCAAGTGATGATGACCTTACACCATCTTGGGCTGGGAACGATCTTAGATATCTATCTTGTGTCATGGCTCTCATCTTTCTGAAAAGGAAATCGAGACCCGGAGTGGGTTGTTGGTGGTCCAAAGCCAGGGAATGGCAGACTTCTAGAGCTAGAAGGCGCCTTTGGCCTTCTGTCATCTAGTTTTGCCTCCAACCCAAAGGAGCAACACTTTCCACACGCTCCTTGCCGGGTGATTACCCAGCCTCTGCCTGAACACTTCTGGAAATGGGAGTGCGTGATTTTTTTTCTGTCCATTCCATTTGCAAACATGTCTCATTGTTGTAAAGCTCTTCTCTGTAATCAGAGGGAATCTGGTCTCCTGCTGTATCCACTGACCGCTGCCTTGCAAAAACACCACAACAAAACCTACAACCTCTGTGTCCTGGGAGACTTGTCCCCACTATGGACCCCTTTACTCAACCAGAGCATTTCAGCTCATGTTGCCCCAGCTTCCCTGATCCAGACCGATTTTCTTTAGCATGGCTTAGTTCAGAATGTTTATTTATTTTGCTTTTTATTTGTTAATGGTAACTACCACCTTCTGTAAGTCCCATCCTTCCCCGCCCCCTTTTCTGAGATGCAGAAGGCCCTCATTAGAACATCAGTGAGTTCACTGCACTCTTTAAAATCAAGACAACAAAAAAAGCTTGAGTGTGCTTCCCCTGACAAGCCTCCTTAAATATAATCATAGATCTGTCACAAAATATGCAGGCTTATGAGGGGTTGTCAAAGTCTTTCCTGAAGTGGGAGATGTTTAGGGGGAAAAAATTCTTTTGCATTAACTGAAAAGGAACAAAGTAGAAAAAAAACCAAAAAAAAAAAAACCAAAAAAAAAAAAAAACCAAGGGCCAGATGATTCTGTGAAGGTTTTGCAGAGCTACAGTGTTGCAATCTTTGCCTTGATGAATGATAATGCAGCAGCTTCCGGAAAGGCAGAAAAATTAAGTTCTGAACCGTACATGTAATTGGTCTTGACATTTCTATTCTAGGAGTTTTTCTCTTAACTGAGTGGGGAAGCAGGTGAGGTAAGAGAAGTGAAGTGTTACTTTCCAGTCATCCGGATTCAAATCTCTGATTCTGATGGGGAGTAGACCAAAAGGCACCATACACACTCAGTTTTCTTTAAGCCAAGTCCTGCTCAGTGATTCCCGTTATTAAGTTGTATCCACACCATGACTCTCTGGAGGGTTTATGGGCTCTTCAGCATTTAAAAATTTTTTTTAATTTCTTTTTTTTTTTTTAATGTCTATTTATTTCTGAGAGAGAGAGAGAGTGAGCAGGGGAGGGGCAGAGAGAGAGGAGAGCAGAGGATCTGAAACGGGCTCTGCACTGACAGCAGAGAGCCCAACGCAGAGCTCGATCTCAAGAATCAAGACATCGTGACCTGAGCTGAATTCAGTTGCTTAACTGACTGAGCCACCCAGGTGCCCCTAAAATTTCATTCTTTTTTAAAAATTTTTTTTTAGTGTTTTCATTTATTTTTGAGACAGAGAGAGAGAGGGAGACACAGAATCCGAAGCAGGCTCCAGGCTCTGAGCTGTCTGCACAGAGCCCGATGCGGGGCCTAAGCATCTAGTTGCTTCAAGGGCCAGCACAGACACATCCCCACGTTGCGTGGCCCTGGAGGAACAAGTTCAAGGACAGGCAATAAGGAAATCCGGTGCCATGGCTCCTCTGGGGCTCTCCAACTTCCACGCAGGCATGATCACATCACTGTGTCCTCATCTGATGCCAGACCTCCCAAGCGGTCCAGGGGTTTCTAAGCCTTCTGCAATTACTCAGCATAATAAGATTTCAGAGCTCTCCCTGGCTTAAAATGTGCTTTCCATTTTCTCACCAGCCCACTTCCCTCCCCCGGCCTTGCCCTGAATTAGAAGTGCATCCGCAGAAAGATTCACAAGCCCCTAAACTGCCCAGTGGCACATTTCTGTCTTTCATCTCTCCTATGAGCATCTCCTTGCCCTTCTTCACACCCCCAGGCTGAAGGAGAGCATGACATCCAGACACAGCTATGGTGCCCTGCCTGGAAACAGAGCCTTGTGCAAATCTGCTTAGCCTTTCCTCCAAATGAGAAAGCACTCCCAGCCTTCTTGATCCCCAGTAATTGTAATGGGGATTACGAACAAGCCCTGCAGAGATCAATTTCCAAATGAAATGTAAGAACCCTTTCAAGTGCCTCACCCTAATTGTAGGCGCTTTCAGTGTTACTGGAGCTGGTTTTGAAAACCACCTTGCCCATGCCTCAAATTAAGTTACGCTGCACCTGCATATGCAAAAGGAAGGGACATCAAAGAAAGAATCAGTGAGGATGGCAAACAGAAAGAAATGCTGGGCACAGACATGAAGACATCTGGCTTTCCCGGAACCTGTTGTTTGTTTCGTAGGCAAGGACAATTAGCGACCGGAAGGAGAGCTGGGCGTGGCTTTGTTGTGTCCTCAAACTTTACTGTCTGTTTCTGAAGACTTCTTATTTCCAGGCCGAAAGGGTGGATTGATTGTCTTATTTGTTATTCTTCAAAACTTTTCTTTTTATTTTATTTTTAATTTTTTTCAGTTTATTTATTTATTATTTTGAGAGAGAGAGAGAGAGAGAGAGAGAGAGAGAGAGAGAAAGACCACAAGTGGTGAAGGGGCAGAGAGAGAGGAAGGGAAAGAGAATCCCAAGCCGGCTCTGCATTGTCAGTGCAGAGCCCGATATGGGGCTCGAACTCACGTGACACCATGACCTGAGCCAAAGTCAGACGCTCAACCAACTGAGCCACGCAGGTGCCCGTCCGTGCATTTTAATAAAGAAAAGTGATCTCTGAAGTAAGTCACTGTCACCCTGAATTCATGCAGAGTCAGGTTTAGGCTGCTGTAAAAGAAACGCAGCTTTTCTGGTTTCAACCTAGAGAAACGGATCATTTCTTGGGAGAGGGAGGCCTTTTGTGGATTTGCGTAGATGGAAAAACAACAAATTCTTAATGTCATTTGTCTTTTTTTAATGGACTTTGACGTGTTTCGAATTTATTTTTGCGCGCAATTTTAACACTACCGCCTGAGATTTTTTTTTTATACTTTATCTCTGAAATGTGTCAGATTCCACACTGACACCGTTTTTATAGAGAGGGTTTTGGTGCCCGCGAGGAAGTGGCATTGGTGGCCGTAGAGCCGCGCGGACCAGGGTTTGAGTCCTCGGCGGGCGGCACTCTTTTTGTGACTCTGGGCACGTCATCAGCCTCAGAGGGTGATGACAACCCCCACTTCCTTGTGGCATTGTGGAAGTGAGCTGACCCGGTGAGCACAGCTGCTTATACCAGGGCTGGGCGCAGAACGTGAGCAACATTAGCTGGTACCTGGCGATTTCAGACTCGTGGGGCTCACGTCTCTGCTCCCCACCAGCCTTCCCAGGAGGAAGCCAGACAGCCTCCTCCCGTGCCCAGGCTTAAGCCTTAAGTAAATAACGGATTTAATCTCAGGGGAAGCAAGTGCATTCTGTTATGGGCACGGAGACATTTTATCGGTCTTCACACAAAGTCAACAGGAGACAAAAGAACGTCCTCCTTCCAGTTTTTCTCAAGTGTAGGGCGGGAAAATGGCAGGGCGAGCGTCTCTGCAGCCTTAGAGGCACCGGTAGTACAAGAAATAGGCACCTGGGTGGCTCTGTCTGTTAAGCGTCCGACGCCTGATTTCTGCTCAGGTCACGATCTCACGGTTGGTGAGTTCGAGCCCTGCATCGGGCTCTAGAGGCGCTAGCAGCTCGGGGCCTGCTTGGGATTTTCTCTCTCTCCCTCTCTTTCTCTGCCCCTCCCGCTCTCGTGCACGCTCTTTCTCAAAATAAATAAACTTAGATAGATAGATAGATAGATAGATAGATAGATAGATAGATAGAAAGAAGCATGAGGCCTGCACGGGCATTTCTGGATGCCTGGGTTCTGAAGCCAGTTCTGCCCCTGTGGATGAGGCATGAGCTCTGTGGGCCCGAATCCCCACCGAGAATGTGATGGTTCTACTCGTGTGTCCCCAGATTCTGTGACCGGCTCTTACAGGCCGTTGTGACCCATTTTGGGGGTGTGTTATGACAGGGGTGGGCCCATCCGGTAAAACCTAGCTGAAAAAAGGCCCGAGGCAGGATGTGTTTTTCCTCCCAGATTCTCACGTTCAGGGGAAAGACCGCACCCAGCTGTCTCGGGGGGGTGACTCCAGGCCGGCCAGCCACCACCCGCCACGGGGATCCATTTGGGGGATGTTCTCTTCAGGGCCACCACCTGCTGTGGCTGAGGGGCACCACGCTCCCCCCGGGGGGCTCCTCTGGAGTAGAAACAGGTTTAACCAGAGCCGACGGTGATTCTCCAGGCGGCCAAGAAAACCTTCCCAGTGCTCCATCAGAGTGACGGGAGGTCTTTGCAGGGAGTTTTAGAACCTTCCATATTTAGTTCCAAACCGCACGTCCTTGCCTCCAGTTTGTCAGCAGGCCAGCTGTCTCTCAGTGGGAGTGCGGGCTGCTGTCTCTTCCTGACGTGGGCTGACTTGAGACTGTCGTGCTTGCTCCATTTGAAAGCCGAGTCCACTGGCTGTGGCCAGAAGCACTTAGAGATCAAACGCGGACCTCTGTTGCTTTCAAGGTGACGAAGGTGCGTCCCGCTGGAAGATGGGTCACCGGTTTCGCGGTGGGTCTTGAATTTGTCACAGTATAGTTACCCTGTCGTAGTGCTCCGGAGGCAGAGTAAAAGCTTGGTGGCAAACCATGAGAATGAACGTGGAGAATGCTTCATTTACCCATAATTCGCACCCCGACTACGCTGTTTGCCTGTCCGCAGCTCGCCAGCTGCCGTGACATCTGTGTCGAGGATGCCCCGAAGTCCCAGGATTCGTTGCTGTGGTGCACCTGCCTCCCACCAAATGGCTGACGCTCTGGCTCTTCTCTTAATTATTCTCTCTTTCTTTAAATGTTTATTTTTGAGAGAGAGACAGAGATAGAGACAGAGTGTGAGCAGGGGAGGGGCAGAGAGAGCGGGAGACACAGAATCCAAAGCGGGCTCCAGACTCCGAGCTGTCCGCACAGAGCCCGACGCGGGGCTCGAACCCACGGACTGAGAGATCGTGACCTGAGCCAAAGTCAGACGCTTAACCGACTGAGCCCCCCAGGCGCCCCTTTCTCTTAACTATTCTTATTTTTACTCTAACATGAGACTCGGGTTTAAATGAAGAAGACCTTATTTACTCCACCATTTTTTTAAAAAGCAAAGGCTTGTGTTGAGACAAAGAGTTGAATGTGTGGTGCGAAGTGGTGCCTTACATACTGGGATACCGGAGAGGGTGAATCTAGGAGGGTGATAAAAAAAAAAGAAAGAAACCAATGAGCTTGGGAAACAGCGATAAGCCATCCATCAACCAGCGAGTGCCTTCTGCCAGGCCTGGTGCCGATGTGTGGAGCACACAGCCCGGCCTTCAGACTCCTGGCCGGCCTTTCTAAGGAGAGCAATTTTATAAAGCAGGTTGATTTAAGGCACCAACACCTTTGCTGGGCTGAGACAGGAGAGGCGCCAGGGCCTGCTTTTCCTCTCTATCCTCCTTCTGTTCCTCCTCCTCCTCTCTTTTACTACCAGAACTCCCCCCCCCACCCCGTATTAGTTTTCTGTGCGGTGTTGGGACAAATGACCCCGTACCCAGTGGCTTAAAACAGCACACATTTATTGTCCAACAGTTCTGGAGGCCAGAAGTCCAAAATGTGTTAGTGAGCCAAAAACACGACTGCTTTCCTTCCGGAGGCTCCAGGGAAGACTGTTTCCTTGCCTTTTCCAGCTGCTGGAGGCCGCCTGCGTTCCTTGGTGACCTATTCACAGGTTCCGGGGCTTAGGATGTGGACATCTTTGGGATACCACACAAGCAGATTCACGGAGCGTCTGTGTGTGTGTGTGTGTGTGTGTGTGTGTGTGTGTGTGTGTGTGGCGGGGGGATAGCATAGTGATTGCTCACGTCAGACTTGATCAGCTTTCTGAGTAAGCCGGGAGTCCACAGCCTTTGGGATGGATTTAAACCAAACCTAGCATTCAGAGTTCTTCCTCCCCAAACCACACAGCTCACTGTGCATTTTACCTCAACTTATCAGTGATACACAGAGATATGTGTAAACAAACAGACATATAAGAGATGGTCTATTATATTTGGCAAATCTTAAGGCCCCCAGGAGACAAAAGGGAAAAGCTTTTTTCTTGTGGAATTTAGCTCCTCACAGGTAGGCAAGATTCTGAGTCTTTTAGGTAAGAGTTCAGGGAGGGGGGGCTGTGTCTACAGTAGAAGACAGAAAATCCCAGAGTGCTTTGAAGTGAGTAAAGAGAGTTTTCACCGGGCGACTGCATTTACTTAGGCCCTGCCCGTGTTTACCATTGTCTGCACCCATTCCTTTCCCTAAAGTAAATAAAATCTAAATGCTTCCTTAAGCAGAGACCATTGCAGAGTTTCCCTCCAAAAAAACAAACAGCCACCACTTCTACCAAAAACAAGAACAACAGAGATATGCCTATGCCTTTGGGACAATCCACAGTTGTAAAGAAAATCTTTTCCTCTGGGGCCTCAGGTTGTCTTTAAAAGATTCCTTCACTTTCTGTCCCCTGCCCACCATACCCCACCTCCCACAACAGAATCACAATCTTCAAAGGTATTTTTTTTTTTAAAGGAGGTAGGTTGAATAAATTCTCACTAAACTTCCCTGTGGGTCAGCCTGCTGTGAGTTATGAGATTATATTCATTTGTGAGAAAGCGTGAGGATAGGAGGCAAGCTGACAGTCCTTGGACAAAGATGAATTTTCTGTCCATGTTTTAATCTTTAATCTGGTTACCATATGTTGTTTCTGAAGGATTAGCTAATTAAAAGACCTTATTTTTAGAACAAGTTGGACTGACGTTAGCAATATGCCAGAAAATAAGAAAAAAATTAATTGGTCAACCGCAGAAATGTCTCAAAAAATGCTTAATAAATTTTTGATAAAACGCTTAAAAAAATTAACCCGGAGTAGAAAGAGAATATCGGCTTCACTCCAAATCCATGAGCATTTAACTCACAAGAAATGAATACTCATAATCCTTTCAAATATCGTACTTAAAGATCCACTGGTGATAATGAAGTCAGTGCCTATGATTCGGGCACCTCTAAATCAACTGTACTTTTTAAGTAAAAGTTTAAACAGTAAGTGCATACTACCCAGTTAGAATTCAATGCTGCTTTGCTGTTAGTTTTTTAAAGCAATAGTAAATCTTTGTATAGAATTTATTTACATAGCTACTCAGTTTTCTAAGGCTGTTGTAGCCCAGTACCATAAACTGGGGGGCTTAACACACCAGAAGTTTTTTTCTCTCGCAGATCTGGAGGATGTAAGTCCAAGTTCAAGGTGTTGACAGGGCCATGATCCCTCTGAGGGTCCAGAGAAGATCTGTTCGATTCCTCTCTCCCTAGCCTCTGGAAATCCTTGATATTCCTTAGCTTCTAGATGCATGACTGCATCTCTGACTCTGTCATTCAATAGCCTTGAACTTGTGCATCTCTGAATACCTATGTCTTCACATGGCCTCCCCTCTCTCATGTGTCTGTGCCCAAATTTCCTTCTTTTTACAAGAACACCACCTTAACACATTATGACCTCATCTTAACTAATTATATTGCAAAGATGCCATTTCTAAGGTTAATTTCTGAGGTTCTAAGTGGACGTGAATTTGGGACGGACACTGCGTAAACCAGGACAGTTACCATCTCATTAGATCAGCTTCTCTATCCATAAAATGGGAATAATATTGCTTATTCATATTTGGTTTTAGTGTAATGAATATAAGGCTCATTCTGTGACTCTTACTCCTGAGATCTAGTGAGATCAGAAGCCAGACTTCTTCTGGAATTATTTTTATATAACTTGAAAATTACTAAGCAAGGAAATTTTTTTTCATGTAATCTCTTCAGACTAGAATTTTCCCAGAAAATACCTTGGGAAACATCAGTTTAATAATGTGGCCTCTACGTCAAGTAGAAATAATAAGGGGGGTGGGGGGCCTTCGGAAGGTGCTTGGGTCATGAGCGTGGTGAAACTGGGAGTCAGCAGTCCAGAGGAGGGCTCTCACCGGACCCAAGCCTGGCTGGTGCCCTGACCTTGAACTTCTGGCCTCCAGAACTGAGAGAAATAAATTTTGTATTGTTTATAAGCCACTGAGTCTGTGGAATTTTGTAATAGCAGCTTAAAAAGACCAAGACAGTTAAGCAAAACTCTTGTCTTCAAGTCTTAGTCCTTCATACACACACCCACACCCACACCTCTTCGAACCATTGAATGCCAGGTGAGATCTTGGCTGCAGGAAGGCTGTTTTGGAATTTCTACTAGTGCAGCTTAACATTTTCCTTAGTGACTGGATGAAAGCCTTGATGATATTAAAAGATGCACGATGGCTTTGGAGATTTTGGAGATGGCTATTGTTAACAGTCGTAAAGGAAAGAAGAGTCTCATGAACGCAAGGCAGGGAATGATGGTCCTTGTGCAGAGTACAGCACAGGACGATGTAGGAGAGGAGATCAATTTCTGGAACACCAGTGTATGGGACTCTGCTGATCTCTCTGGTGAAACTGGTAGAAAAGATTTAAAACAGCAAGCATTTAAAGCCTCTGGAAATGGTCCTATGGTACGACAGTAAATGAAGAAACCTCTGTTTGAGGAAATCTATGCAAATTTGGTAAAAAAAAGTTGAGAGTCTGTAATATCTGAAATGAGACTGCCTCCTCCCCCGTCCTGCTGGCTCAGGAAAGTGAAGACTCCAGATGACTGTGGCCACCAGCACAGGCTGCCTTGCCCCCAGCCCCCAGGTGGAGGGCTTTCTTCCTGGGAGGAGCAGGACTTCAGTGTTCCCAGCCCCCCAAGTGCTGTGTCTCAGTCCCAGCAAACGTGGTCAAGAGGCGGGGGCTTCCTTCTTTGTCCCAGCCCCTGCTCCTGGAATCAAGACTTGACCTTGGGTAAGGTGCGATGAGAACACTGGAACCCAGACTGTCTTTGCCCCTGCCGGGAGATGCAAGCCAGGA
Source organism: Prionailurus bengalensis (assembly GCF_016509475.1). Taxonomy (NCBI): domain Eukaryota; kingdom Metazoa; phylum Chordata; class Mammalia; order Carnivora; family Felidae; genus Prionailurus; species Prionailurus bengalensis. The sequence goes on along the minus strand of NC_057351.1, from coordinate 70,503,576 downwards.
GGACCTCGGGCTGCTGCTTCCTCACCTTGCAGGCAGTGCTCAGCTCCTAGAGCAAAAATGTCACTCAGAGAGCAGCTGGCCATGGTGGCATTCCCAGTTCCCGGGCCCTGGCTCAGAGATTTTGCCTGGGGGTGAGGGGGAGAAGCCATTGTAAAGGCAACTCATCTCTTCCTGAAGGAACTGATTGCATTTACAACAGAGAGTAAAAGAGTTCAAATACGAAGGCACTTTTAAGAGCAGTGGAGGTTGTGGTTAAAGGCAGTTGAGAGGTGATTCATAGGTTTTATGAACAGCCTAGACTATAGGCTGGCCGGTTTGCAGGACGGAACAGAGGAATAAGAGGCTGGGGAGGAGCCCTCCTGACACTGACCTCAGAAACTGTTCCTTCAAAGGAGCCCCAATTCGAGTGAGTTCATTTGTAGAGCAAGCACTGTCGCAAACAATAGAGCAGGCAGCTGGAAATGATGAGAGTTTAACAGCTGGGTGTGGTTGCTCGAAGAGAGGAAGGGATCCCTGCGAATACCACAGTCACCCCAGGGTGACCGTAATCCAGCCAGCCACTAAAATTAAACAGACAAGCAACAATAACAATTGGGGTGCCGGTAGCCAGAGCGGCTACAATATGTTATCTAAAACGTTCAGTTTCCAACAAAAAAATTATGAGGCATGCATGAAACAGGAAAGTATGACCCACACGCCAGAAAAAAACCAGGCAACCGAAGCTGTCTGTGAGAGCAACAAGATGTTGGATTTAGCCGAAAAAGACTTCAAAATAGCCACTATAGATGTGTCCACGCAACCGAAGGAAAGCGTGATCACAGAAGTAGAGGAAGGTATGACGACAATGTTGCGTTACGTAGAGAACATCAGTGAAGAGAGAAAAATCGTAAAAAGGAAGCAAATGGAAGCCCTGGGGTTTAAAAATATAACAACTGAAATTAGAAATTCGCTAGTTGAACAGAATGGGAAGACAAGCCACAGACTGGGAGAAGATATTTGCAAATGACATTCTGATAAAGGACTGTTATCTAAAAAGTCAACAATAAGGAAAATGGGCAACCTGATATTTAAAAGGGCAAACGATGTGAACAGGCACCTTACTGAAGAAGAGACACCGATAGCAAATAAGCAAATGGAGAGATGCTCATCATCACATGTCATCAGGGAAAGGCAAATTAAAGAAACTGAGATACCACCGCACGCTTATTAAATGGGCCAAAATCTAGCATGCCAACAACACCAAACGTTGATGGAGAGGTGGGACTACCGGAACTCTCATTCATTGCTGAGGCGAATGCAAAATGGTACAGCCACTCTGGAAGACAGTTTGGCAATTTGTTAGAAAATGAAATCTACTTTTATCGTATCGAGCAGTGGCACTCGTTGGTTTTTACCAAATGAGCTCAAACCTTATGTCCACACAAAGATCTGTACACAGGTGTTTATTGCAGCTTTAGTCATAGTTGCCAGAACGTGGAGGCAACCGGGAGGTCCTTCAGTAGATGAATGGGTAAATAAACTGTGATCCATCCAGAGAGTGGAATAGTATTCAGCACTCAAAGAAATAAGGTATCAAGCCATGAAAAGATATGGAGGAATCTGAAATGCACACTACTAAGAGAAATAAACCAATCTGAAAAGGCTATATATTACATGATTCCAATCATATCACATTCTGGAAAAGAGAAAGCCATGGTGATAGTGAAAAGATTAGCAGTTGCCAAGGGTTAGGTAGGATGGAAGGCTGAAGAGGCAGAGGCGTTTTGGGGGGGGGGGGTGAAACTATTCTGTATGATACTATAATGGCGGCTACATATCATTATACATTTGTTAACCCATAGGGTCTATAACACCAAGAGCGAACCCTAGTGTAAGCTGCACATCAACAGGAATACTGGAAAGAGAAGAGAGAGAAAGGAGTAGAAAAATAAAGAAAGAAAAAACTCACCAAATTTGTCGAAAAACAATATCCTGCACGTCCAAGAAATGAAATAAACTCTAAATAGGATAAAAAACCAGAGATCTATGAATAGATACATCATGATAGAAATTATGAAAGTCAAAGGTGAGAGAAAAATCTTGAAAGCAGTAAGAGAAAAATTACATGTTACATACAAGAGAATCCCAATAAGGTTAGCAGAAACAATGGAGGCCAGAGGCAGTAGAATAACATATTCAAAGTGCTCAAAGATAACAACTGTCAACCAGAGTTAGTATAGACCCCGCAAGTAAAACGGCAGTGTCCACAACAAGACTGATTTCATGTTCGATCAACTTGCTATAAGCCTGGGAGGTTCCCATGACCTCCTTGAGCTCACAAGAATAATTTACAAAATTCAGGAAGATACCTAAATGAAGAGACATGTAGGGTAAGGTCTGGGGTGGGGGGGGGGGGGGATCCCAAACATGGGGCTTCTGTGCCTTCTCCCCATGGAATCAGCATGGAATCACACTGATGTGTTCACCAGCCAGGAGCCCCCACCAATTGCGTCCAGAGTTTTTATTAGGATTGCATTACATAGGCATGATTTACTGAATGTCAACCCTGTGATTGAACTCCGTCTCTAGCCTTCCTTATCCTCTTTGGGGCTCAGGAAATCAGGTTGATAACATGTGGCTCAAAGCTTCAACACTAATCACAAAGTTGGGCTTTCCAACCATGATCAGCCCCCATCCTGAAGCCACCCAGGGGCTCACCAGGAGCTACCGCATTAGCATAAACTTAGATACGATCCAAGAGGCTTATAAATAACAAAAACACTTCATCACTCAGGAGATTCCAAGGCTTTTAGAAGCCCCACGCCAGGAGCCTTAGGCAAAGACCAGACAAATTCTTTATTATACAACATTCATGGCATGCCATTCTTTTTGTAGGTTGCAAGATGCAGTTTGTTAGATTTTTTTTTCAGTTTGTTACATTTTTACTGAGGATTTTTACACCTATATTCTTAAGGGATATGGGTTTGTAGTTTTCTTGTGACACGTTTATCTTGTTTTGGTACCAGCCTCATAGAATGAGTTGGGAAGTGTTTTGCTGCTTTTTGGAAGACTTTCGTGAAGAATTGGTATTAATTCCTCTTAAAATACTTAGTAGAGTTTACCAGTGAAGCCATCTGTTCTTGGGAATATTTTTGTGAGAAGTTTTTAAATTACTAGTTCCGTCTATTAACTTGTGCAGATCTTTGAATATTTTCTATTTCTTCTTGAGTCAGTTTCAGTCACTTTTGTCTTTATAGAAAGTTACTGATATTTTTCATTCATTTCCCATTCGTTCATCATTTTCACTTCTGTAAGGTTGGTAGTAATGTCCCCCGTTTCATTTCTGCTTCTCTGTATCACTGTTCTGACGATGGGAGTGGGGATAGTGGACTCGCGCTTTGTGAGGAGGGCACCGGCTGGGGTGGTAGCCTCTGGTCTTCTTGATTTGTATCTGGTGTGGAACCTCTGCCCTGTGAGGGCGTCTCCGGTCCCAGTATTCTTGGCTTGCCATGCCTGGGGCTGAGCCTCCACTGTATGAGTGAGCATGGGTGAAGGAAAGCAGACCCTGACCTCTTGGCTGTATGCACCTGGAAGTCAGCGTTTTCAGCACCCGGGTTGGGGGGATGAGAATGTTGGCAGCCTGCCTTCCTGGGGAACAGTGGCAGCCCTCTCCTATGGACCAGGGGACGATGAGTCTGACCTTCTTGGCCACACTCACTGGAGTGGAGCTTCCGTCATACCGATCTGGGGTCGGGGGAGTGAGAGAGTGGGTCATGGCTCCAATGCCACAGATTCTCCAGCTTTTAACCTAAATTTGGTAGACTTTTTTGAATAAATGTTTCTTCATTTGCTGTATGCCCTTGGAACAGTTTACAGAGATTTTAGACGGTTTAGATTTTAGATTTTAGGATCTTTATAAAGAATTTTCACCAGCTGTTCAATGGAGAGAGGGTCCGCAGAACTCCTTGTGGGACATTCTGGAAGCATGTCTTATCTCCCCTACTCGCTATCCTTTTCACAGAAGGCATTGCTTAATTCCTGGCTTTATAGCTTCAGGTGGTTTGTGGAACAGCTCAGGCAGGGCTGACAGAAAACGGAAGGCTGAGGAAGAGAACCTAGGAGACATACACGTGGGGAATTAGGATTGAATTGAAGACAGCGTTAAAATATGACATGATTAACTTTGGAAAGAGAAGGTTCAGGTTATGAAGAACTAGGATGTATGTTCACGGAGCACCAAACAAGTGGAAGGCTTATAATGCAGGGCAAGGTACTTAGACACAAGGACCCGTCTCTTCGCAAGGTTCTTAAATAACAGAATGCACTACCCACGAAGGTTGCAGAATTGTATGTTAAAACCGGCCTAGACCCTTATTTTTAGATCTCATGAGTGACTACAAATGCAGCTTCTCTATCACCTCCTTCATGATGATAAAGTCTGACAGAGGCATTTTATTAACACAAATTATCAAACTAAGGTCAGCGCGGTACCTCTCGCCTACCACTCGGAACCGCGGCAAAGCACCCAAGAATATCTTAGCATTTGTAATAGCGGAGCGCAAGTGAGCCAGAACCTCATTAGGTTCTGGGCCACACCGATAATTATTTTGTTCTTCCGCCAGAAAGTTAAACAAATAAAAGCAGCTGTCTTTCCTAGTTGCTTTCCTGCGAGGCTAACTTAGCTGTGTTGCTGCCTGAAGACCGCGGCACAGGGTAAACAGTCTTATTAGATCCCTGGCAATGCTTGGGTGCTTAGGTCATGCCAGCTTCCTGAACATGGGTGACCTATTGTTTTTTTCCCTCTCCGGGATGGGGAGATAAAAACTACACTTCAAATATTTACCCTCCTTATCTTTCTTGTTCTAATAAGGGACTTGGTTGTGGGGCCATTTCCAAAGAAATGCCTAATATAGAACAAAGTCAGTTTAAAGAGGTAACTGTTATTTAACGAGAGGAGGATTTTCAAATTAAAACCTTAACAATATTAGGGGAAGTGAGTGCTCTCTTGTGTTGGCAGGATTGCAGAACTTGGCCTTCCCACTAAGGGCAGTTCACTGAACTCCCCGCTGAACTGCCCCACTAAGGGCAGTTCAGTGTTTTCTTCGATAAGAGGAAGAAGAAACAACAGACACAGTGATGATGGCTATAGGTTTCTCTTGGCAATGAAACGAAATTAAAATATGCTGGGTATAGACTGAAATTGTGATTGGCAAAGTTTAATTAAACTTACTAAAGTTGTGCTCTAAGCTTGACCAGAACTTGAGTGTTGGGTCAAACAGGGGAAACCACAAATGATACATATGTAAGCCACAATTATACACACGCACACACACACACACACACACACACACACGTATATGTGTATATATATGTGTGTATATGTATGTATCTGTGTATATATATATATGTAGATTGTGACATATTCATAGTGATTATAGCTAAACTATATCTAGATCTAGATAGATCCATGTCAAGGAATGTGAATAACTTAGATGACAGGCAAATACATTTTCCAGCTTTCGCAGTGTGAAAATTGCTTTTTGAGCATCCAGTGGTGAGTCAGTGCTGCTGGTTGTTTTTCGAGAGGGGGTATACGCCCCTCAAAATAAATCAACAGGATTGCTTCAAATCGGTTTTTAAATCATCAGGTTTTAGCGAGACTAGGATGAGAAATGTTTTTCCCCCATTAACGAGCGTTATGGAGTCCTAAGGCACAAGCGAGGTGTAAAGGTTATAGAGATGTCTTGAAGCTGAACCCTTTCGGAACATGAAGGAGGTCACTTCAAGTGCTTTCCGCGAATAGGAAAATGAAGCACAGTGTGCATTCCTGTGAAAAAAATGGCTTCTCATCTTAGTTTCACTAAAACCTGATGGTTTAAAAACTGAGTTGAGGGGCACCTGGGTGGCTCAGTTGGTTAGGTGTCCGACTTCAACTCGGGTCATGATCTCACGGTTCGTGGGTTCAGGCCCCACACTGGGCTCTGTCCTGACAGCTCAGAGCCTGGAGCCTGCTTCCGATTCTGTGTCTCCTTCTCTCTGCCCCTCCCCCGCTTGTGCTCTCTCACTCTCTCTCTCAAAAATAAACATTAAAAAAAATTTTTTTATATCCTAAATAAGGTTTTATGTACATAAAGAATATTTCAAATATTTTTGTGGTATATTCATTAAAAACAAAGGGAGGGGGGTGAATAGCCAATTTCCCCCCCTCCTCGGGATTCTTTTAAGTCCCAAGTTTCTAACCCAGTTAGGAGTTCAAAAAAACAATGGAATTAGCTAGAGAATGGAGTTACCAGAACATTATGTACACGAACAAGGTTGCCTTTGGTTAGGTGAAAATGTTTTAAACGCTTCTCTCAGTCCTATTAAAAAATCTGTGTATCTTCAAATGTACTGAAACTGAGTTGGCTTATAGGTATGCATTTCACTCTAAAAAATTAATACGAAGTCCCAGGGTGTAAATAAGAAATTGTTGTTATTTTGAAGTAAAGCTCAACAAGGAGGCTTTTCCAAATATATTGTAAATTGCAGAATCTGAGCATAGCTCCGAACCTGAGGTCATTGGCTTGCATTGCCCACCTGCTAGGATAAATACTTGGGATAGACACGTCCACTGCCTTCTCATCTCTATTTGAAGACATGCACGGGCAGAGAAGCCGTGCTCTCCGTGAGCACGAATGACTCAGGGTTTGGAGTATTTACTAGTTGTCAGTCACTGGGCTAAGTGCTCTTCTAATGTTGTAAAATAATTCTGTGAGGTAATGATACCTAGTTCAACAGATGAGGAAACTGAGTGTCAGTGGAGAAGAAGTAACTTGGCTCGTGTTCGTTCCGTGACCAAGTGATAGCGTCAGGTCAGCTGGCACAAAGGCGGTGTGTTTTAGACACGATAGTGTAGCGTGTGACAGACCGACTCTCATTTACGTGATTTCTCTGCACATATTCTAAGATAACCAGTGTAGGCTTTCTTTCCCCTCCACAAACGTTTATATATCCATTCCTGCCTCTCCTATTACCCTTCTGGTTACCTCTTCCAGGGATGACACAAGACAAGCAGTGTGATTGGAGGGAACAGAAGTCATCTTTTCCCCACTTTAGTTTGCTCTCAACAGTTGTAACGTGAATTCGTAACATTTCAGACAATACAAACCTCTATAGGGTAAATAAACGCTAGTCCCTCCCTATCCCCTATATTCAGCTCGGTGTGGTTATTAGGCTTTGTTATATCCTTCCATTTCTCTATTCCGCAGAAGTTCTTGCTCCAAACAATTGTGACGTGCCCAGTTTGTTACAACACTGTAAGCAACAACCACTCCCTCGAGGACACGGTTCTCATTTCAGTTGTACAGAATATTGACTGTAACGACCTACGTATAAACTTCACTGTTAGCCCCTCAGTCCATAAATCACTGCATAGTGACAGATGTGTCCCACGATCCGTGACCAACAATGTCACTTCTTCCAAAGTCTGGTGACTGGTCACGTGTGCGTGGTATTCCGTTCATGCACGGACAGCAGAGCGCGTAACTGTGGTGACTTCTCGTTTCCTGGTGGTAAAGCCACGTGACATTTTAGAAAAATGGATAAGCCAAAGAGGGAAAGACAGAAAGTACAGCAAAGAAAAAAAACGTGAACACACCAAAGTGACATTTGAGCTGAATGTAGATGGAGCCACGCAGGCAACAGCTGGCCTTGGGAACGCTGTCGCTGTTCGATAGACTTGACCAGCATCCAGGGAAACTGAGTGAGGGTGACCTTGACCTACATGAGGAAAGTGGCTTTGATGAGAGGGATGATGGTGTCCCAGAGGCAGCGCTGATGGAAAAAAGCTTCGCATTAAAGAAACTGTAGGATAGAGCACAGCATTGAAAGCTATGGATAAAAATGTCGGTGGCTGATTCAAACTTGGAAAGTCGTATGACAATCTGCCTTCAAGAAGAATACTTGCTGTGTATCATCAACATTTGTAATGTTTTAAACGACAGTGTGCTAAATTTTAGCTTTATTATTTTTTTTCATTTTCCTCATACTTTCATAATTGGCACGAAGAGTTTTTAATATTTTAACCAACATTTTTAAAGCTCATGAAACAGTCCTGTCTTCTCCCATTGACTGTTAGGATTTCTTTGCGTGGTTCCAGACTGCCTGGTCATCTCTGTGGTCTTGCATTACTAGGCAGAGTCAAATGTATCGGCAAATCCTCTTGGTTTCACCTCCAGAACGTCTCCGATTTATCTACTTCTCCCATACTCTCCCAATTCATAATCAGCTTTTTCCTGCTGGGACCAGTAAAAGAATAGCTTCCTAACTGCTTCCCCTCTCCCTGCCCCATTCCTCATAATCCATCTTTCACTTAGTAGCCACAGGGATCTTTTAAAATAGATTCAGGATTTCCCTATTTAAAGGCTCATAATGGCTTCCATTCGAACTCTAAATAATTGCAACTCACGTTCAAAATGTGCCTGCTGCGTAGCCTCTGACTTGACGCCCATCCTTCTGGCCCCGGTTCGGGGCAGCAAGTTTGTGCCTCATCGCCCTGTGTTTATCATGAAATGCAGGTGCATAAAATTGCATATATTCACTACAATCCTTGGTTCTTAACACTCCCCCTAAAAAGTCCTGAAACCGCTGTCCAACCCACAAGCTGGACTCATGTCTCACGGTCACCTTCATCTCCCCTCTCTGCTTCCTTGTGTCCAAGGTTAACCACCATTCTTAATCTGGTAGCTATCATTTCCGAGTTTTTCTTTTTAAAATAATTTTATCTTCTCTATATGTATATATCTAAAGTATGTTTCGCTGTTTAAAATTTTCTAGGAAAGTCATCATGTTGAGTGGAATCTTTGGGGACTCTCTCCCCCACCCCCTACCTGACTTTGATGGACTCTTCTGACGATGGTTGTTTCTAAGTTTGGCTGAACACAGGTGCTATGAACTCTCCAGCACACGCATCCTGCCTGGCCTACAGCACTCTTGTGTAAATACCTAGGCGTGCTAACACCCAGAAACAGATTCGTGCATGTACGGAGCTTTGACACATGGCATAGGAGGCATGTCATGTCAGTGAGAGAATGTTTTGCAATAAAAGTAGAAAACATGTTTATTCATACATAAATCACCACTACTGGGTTCCTATTCCATACATACACAAAGATAAACTCCAGAGGAATTAAAGACTTAAATGTTAAAAAATGCACAAAACTTGGGGCACCTGGGTGGCTTAGTTGGCTGAGCGTCTGACTTTTGATTTTGGCTCCGGTCATGATCTTACGGGTTGGTGCGTTTGAGCCCCATGTTGGGCTCTGTGCTGACAGCATGGAGCTTGCTTGGGATTCTCTCTCCCTTTCTCTCTGCCCCTCCCTCTCCCTCTCTCAAAATAAATAAACTTAAAAAAGATACACAAAACTCAAGACCTAAAAACTTTACAAGTCTTAGTAGAAAGTAAGTAAGCACATTATCATTTATTGCTTAGAATAGGAAAATGTTTTTAATGAGACACAAAAAATATCGACTATGTTAAATTTATAAACTTTTTTCCCCCCCAGCAAAAGACACCTTAGTGAAAATGAAAAGGTAAGTTACTTGGGGAAAGTATTTGCAATCATGCACTATCAAGACTGGAGAAAGAATGTTTACATGAATAGGAAACAGAAAAATGGGCAAGAGATACAAACAGGCATTGAAATACCATCTGACGTTTGTGTGGACAAAGTTCAAGTCTGTCAATTCAGTGTGGGAGGGAATGTGGGATCAGTGGCTCTCACAAACTCTGCCATGAGAACCACTTTGGGAAAAAGTGGCCTCCGTGGCGTCTGCACTTTCTGCAGGTGGATGTGTGATTGGCTACTTTCAAGTTCAGTGTGAGGCCTTCACTCTTATTTACCTT